>NW_022103902.1:10955446-11072436 GCF_000313985.2 Echinops telfairi | reverse complement strand
GAATTTTGGGAATGATGAGGGCAATAAATGTATAGATGTGCTTTACACAATTGATCTATGTATTGTGATGAATTGTATGAGCCCCAATAAATTGATTTTTTTTAAAAAGAGGTTTTGTTCAGAAGGTTTGCCCCAATGGAATACGTCATTTGGTCTATTGATTGCTACTTCTCTGGGCATTGATTGTAAATCCAAGCCAAACAAAATCCTTGACCACTTCAATCTTTTCTTCATTTACCATGATGCTATCTATTGGTCCAGTTGTAAGGATTTTAGTTTTCTTTACATTAAGTTGTAATCCATATTGAGGGCTGCAATCTTGGATCTTCATCAGCAAGTGCTTCAAGTTATCTTCACCTTTAGCTAGCAAGGTTGTGTCATCTGCATATCACATGTTGTTAATAAGCTTTTCTCCAAATCTGACACTGCATTCTTTTTTAGAAAATCCAGCTTCTCTAATTATTTGATCATTATACAGTTTGAATAAAATGGTGAGAGGATAGAACCCCAGCGCACACCTTTCTTGCTTTTACAGTCTGCCCTGGTTCTGTTCACACAATTGCCTCTTGATCCATGTAAAAATTCCATAGGACCACAATGAAGTGATCTGGAATATTCGTTCTTCTTTGGTTATCCATAGTTTGTTATGATCCACACAGTTGAATGCCTTGGCATAATCAATGAAGTACCAGTAAACATCTTTGTGGTATGCTCTGCTTTCAGGCAAAATCTATCTGACATCAGCAGTGATATCCCTTGTTCCATGTCCTCTTCTGAATCTGTCTGAACTTCTAGCAGTTCCCTGTCAAAGTACTGCTACAATTGCTTTTGGACGATGTTCAGCAAAATTTTACTCGCATGATATCAGATTATTCTCTGTGTTGAGATTCTGTTGGGTCACCTTCTTTTAAGATGTGTACAAATATGAATCTCTTTGGTATGTTGACCATGTAGCTGTCTTCCAAATTTCTTGGCATAGACAAGTAAGTGCTTCCAGTCCTTCATCAGCTTGTTGGAACATCAAGCCTGGAACCTTGTCCTTGCTAATGCTTCATCTCAGCTTGAACTTTTTCCGTTCCGTCAGCATCAGTGGGTCTTGCTCATATGCTACTTCCTGAAATGGTTGAATGTCACGCCATCCTATTTGGTACAATGGCTCTTTTGATGCTTTCGGTTTCATTCAAAATTTTGTCCTTAGAATCTTTCAATATTGCAACTGTAGTCTTGTTTTTTTTCTAGAGATCCACCAATTTAAGAAATGCTGAGTGTCTTCTTTTTAGTTTTCAATCTTTGCACATTTTATTACAATATTCTACTTTGTCTTCTCCAACTATTCTTTGAGATTTTCTGTTCAGATCTTTGAGTTCAACATTTCTTCCACTTGTCTTACCTATTATATCATCTAGAGCAATGTTCAGAGTCTCTTTTGACATCTACTTTTATATACTTTCCACTCTGACTTTTATAATGGCATTTTGCTTTCTTCATGTATAATACTTAGTTTTATCACACAGCTCAGCAGGGTTTCTGCCATCAGTGTTGAGTAGTTTATTGTGGCAACCTGGCCGATAAACACATGTGGGGTTAATTGAAGGGTGGAGAGGTAAATGGCTCGTGAGCCTTGCCTTTCTAGTTCTCGGTCTCTTGCTTTGTGATGGTCGCACAAGGGTGCAGCTGTCTTAGCAATTCCCTGCTTCAGCTTGTAAGATTGACTTCCTACAAGACATCCCCAAGGAGAAGCCACATGGTCCTACCCCGATGCAACCCTGGGTGCTGGAGCAGCCATGTGGAGACCCCTGCCAGCGCTGAGATGCTTACACGCTCACTGACTTGGCTTTCCTCCTGCCATTGGCATCATTGTGGGTTAATGTTGGACTTGTAGGCTTGGGCAGCACTGGGTTGGGATGTTTTCTTGATGCGCACTTAACCTTTATATAAAACTCTCTCTTATACATGACTTTCTGTGGATTTGTTTCTCTAAAGTACCCAGACTTACACAAGTGTTAACACAAATCTGCTCTTGAGATGTGCTCAGCATTCAGATGGGATAGACTCAACATCATGATTTGGCTCTTGTGCACTTGTTTTAATTTTCTTCAGCTTGAACCTGAACTTACACATGAACAACTGATGGTCTGTTCCTCAGTCCTGTCCTGGCTTGGTTTTAGCTGCTGATATTGTGCTTCTCCATCCTTGCTTCCCATAGATGTAGTCAAGTTGGTTTCAGTGTTTTCCGTGTGGAGAAGTCCACGTGCATTGTACCTTTTTATTGTCACAAAAATGATATCGTGATGAAGTCGTTGTTGGTCTTACAAAACTGTGTCTTGTGATCTCCAGCTTTGTTTTCATCGCCAAGAGCATATCCTTCAACTACTGTTCCTCTTTGCTTCCAACTTTTGCATTTCAATTGCCAATAAATATCAATGCATCTTGATTACATATTTGTTCATTTTTGTCTGAAGACCTTGGTAAAATTCTTTGATTTCTGTATCATTAGCTTTAGTGATTGGTGCATACATTTGAATAATGATATTGTTAATTTTATTGACTGAATTTCCTTATATGTGGAAAGATATTGCCATATCACAGACATTACTGTACTTCAAGATACATCTTGCTTTTGTATTTGACCCTTAATGTGTATGTAAGCATTCTGTTTCATTTTCTTCCTACCTATCACATGTGTATTCAGGCTAGGTAGACACATATCAACAGAAAATAACTTTCATTGGCCAAGCAAAAATGCATTCTACCCTTCTAAGAAAATGTACGCACCTAGAATCTAACTTTCACCTTCTGTACCATGCAAGAGTGTCTTTGTTTAAACTGAATCCAAAACCAAGCCAGTTGCTGTTCAGCCCAAACCAATCATGGCGGTCTCCTGTGCACTAGATTTAGAACTGTGTTTCAGAGAGCTGCCAGCAACTGATTTTTCAGGTTGCCAGGTTTTTCTTCCAAGATGCCTCTTGGTGAACTCAAACTACTAACCTATGACTAGCAGCAGAGTTCTTAGCCATTTGCAGCACCCAGAATATCTCTTTGTTCAAAAATACTATGTATTAATAGCAAAATAATTATGAGTTCATGATATCATGTATTTATTTATAAAGCAATTTCAAATAGAATCGTTATTGTTACTCCAATATCAGAGAGTTAGAGAGGTTAAGGGCTGGATAAAGTTCTCAAAATTATATGATGTATATCAAAATAAGGTCTATAGATAGTTTACAATATATTGAGGGTTTGTGAAGGGGTCTGTTAACTGGAGATTTGTATTTGATCCTTTCAAAGTGGGATTTTAAGACAATCATGATGATGCAGATTTGCCTTTCTGGTATCAAAAGGATATGCACTGGGCTGCTCATCAAAGGGTTGGTGGCTCAAATCACCGCTCAGGGCTTCAGAAAAAAACTCTGGGGCCTGCTGCTGTGATGATGACAGCAAAAACAAACAAACAAACACAGAAACAAGTGGAACAATTCTATTCTGTAACACATGTTCTCCACGAGACGGGATTGCTCAGTCATAGGTGGTCAGGTTTATTGTAAATTAGTTGCACCAATCCTGATCACTTTAAGCCTACTGGCAAAACTAAGGTTTTCAGCAAATAAAATTAAGTACTAAATTCTATGTTATTTCTTTAAGTGTTTAATCTCCACCTTCAATACAATTACCATGGTTTTTAAAAAGTGGAGTACTTTGATCCACTCCTTACCCGTGGGTTTAAAATTATTTCTAGGAGAGGTTGGGGATCTATATTTTAAACAAGAGCTCTGATGATTCTTATATGTGAAGATAAATGGGAATTACCATAAACTATTATGTTAACTCCATCAAGATTTTACAACATTATAATGTCTCCTGTAGTTTCAACTTGGGAGATAAATCTCTAAAATCCATTCAAATTCTCTTTTCACACCTAAGAATTCTATCATTAGCAAGAGAGGTTAGAAAACATTTACAATGAATGAGTAAGCTGTTGCTATGTGCCTGGATATTGGCTTCCTTGATTGTGTTAGAAAGGAACCCTGGTGGTCTAATGGGTTACACATTGGGCTGCTAATCATAAGGTCAGTGGTTCAAAGCCACCTATAAATCTTGGAGAAGAGATAGGACTTTCTGGTCTATTAAATATTTAAAGTCTTGGAAACCCGAAGAGGCCATCCTATTCTGCCCTATTGGATCACTGTGAGTTGGAATCAACTTGAGGGCAGTTTTATCTTGGTTTAGATATTGGAATTGATGCTGGGGAGATCTGGCTGAAGAAAAGAAAGTCCTGCTTCAGGAATGATATAAAGAGAGCAGGCCAGTTGCTAACAGTCCAAAACATATGTAGCAACTTAAAAATATAGTTATATTGATGAGTAGAAATAAGAAAACATAATTCTTTGTAAGGAATGGACTTTCTAGGGATAGTAAGATGAAAATTCCAGGGTCAGTGCTCAAGAAATAACCAAATTTGAAGTAACAAAATTCCACATAATGTTGAGATAATATTGTCTCTAATGTAAGAAGTAAAATCGAACACAGTGTTAAATACAAACTATATGAGTCAGTAGCTTTAAAGAGATGGAGTAATTTTCCTGGGAACAGAATGTGGGCGAGTTTGGAAGAAGAGAATTTGGGGCAGACTTTTAGTCAGAGAAATAGGTGAATAGGTGCTGGGAAGAGAGATTAAGAAAAAATTATCTGGGTAATTCCCAATTGCTCATGTCCAACTTTCTTGCCTTTTTCCAGTATGACAATTGTTGTTATATAAAATAGGTGACATTTGGAGACCGTTTCCTATTGCTATGGAAAATGGTATTTTGAACTAATATTTAAGTTACTAAAAGTATAAGCTACCAGATGCAGTTCCAGATATGCTACATGAAGAATGACATCATCATCAGGTAGAAAAATCTGTATCATAGTAAAGTTAAGGATGCTTTGCATCCTTTTATTCTTGGGGAAAAGGTATTGAAAATAATCTTTATGGTCCCTGTGTGTCATTCACCATCCTTAGAAAGGTTTAGCTATCCAGATGACACAGCCATGCCTAAGAACCAGCATTATTATAGCAGCACACTCGTGAATTGTGGACCAGTGCCTAGCAATCCATGAATTTTCTCTGGAAGCGGCTTGTCTATATGGTAGAAGTACATACTACAGAAAAAGGTAAAAAGTCAAAAAATGAAGAAATCATAAAGAAAAGTAAGAGGCCTGGGCTTAGGGGATTATTGCTTCTTTCCTAAGTAGAGGACTTCTATCTCACAGGGTTCAAATTTGTAGAGGCAGGTAGCATAACTTGTTCTAGTCTGTAATTGGAGGTGAGAATAAGTTAAACCACTTCTAACTACAAAATTGACTGAGCGTATGTAATGTATGCCAGGGACAGTCAGCTATGTAAAATCAGGAAAGGTCTGCATGTTCATTGTATCCATCCGGCATTCTTATTCAGTCTATAGGGTGAACACATAACTTGGGAAGCGTCAGGATCGAAAGAAGTCTAATCATAAATATGCTATATGCAGGTGGTACAACTTTGTCTAATGAACAGGGAAGAGGACTTGAAGCACGCACTGTCGACAATCAGACTACAACCTACAGTTTGAATTACACTTCAATGTAAAAGAAACAAGAACCCTCACAACAGGATCAACAAACAACACTCCAATAAGTGGAGAAACGATCGAAGTTGCCAAGGACTTCATTTCATGTGATTTCATAATCAATGCCCCTGGAATAAGGAGTCAAGAAATCAAATGACAAATTGCATTGGGGAAATATGTTGCAAAAGATGTTTTTAAGAGTTAAAGAGCAAAAACATCACTTCGAGGCCCAAGATACTCCTGATCAAATAGAGTCTTTTCAAACACCTCAGATGCATGTGAAAACTAGACAGTGAACAGAGAAGACATAAACAGAATTGATGCCTTTGAGTTGTGATGATGGCAAAAAAACAACACATTTAACAAATCTCTCTTTGAAAAATTATCTACTTAAAAGTGAGGATGGAAGACTGTCTCACAAACTTTGGGTATGTTATCAGGAAGGACCCACTTTTGGATAAAGAGATCACTTGGCAAAAGGATATCACAACTTGGCAAAATTGTGTGTAGCAAAATATAGGAAGATGTTCAATAAGCTAGATCGACACAACGGACTCAAACATAACAATATTGTGATAATGGTGCCCAAAAGGGCGGCTCCCTCTGAGTTGGAACCCATTCAAAAGCAACCAACAGCAATAACCACAATAACAATGTGTCCCCCAAATAATGGCTGATCTTTACAAATTATTGACTTAAAGTGGTACCTCTGCTTTGCATTTACAAAGGGTGCTACTTTATCATGTCAGATTGAAACCTTCTTAGCAGTAGAGTATTGTATAAGGTTTATGAATTCCATCATTTGGGGCCAACTGCTACACCTCTTTTGTACTAAAGCTTACCCCTTGATTTGGCAATAATTACATGATCATGAATTAGTAAATAAAAAAATAAGTATGTATTCAGATATGATGCTGAATGAAGAAATGCATAGAAAAACATCCATTAATATGCAGAATAACTGTCAATACCAATTAAGATGTATTGCTATTCCTTCTAGGGCTGAAAGGATACAATGTATTCAATTTTTACCAAGTGACTGGTTGCTGTCCCAAAAGGATGGCATTGTATTGGGGGTTCACTGTTGATCTCTGTTAATGAAAGTTTGGAAAATTAATAGTAAACAAGCTGATGAACATTGGTGAGTGGATCAATAAGACATTTGGCCAATGAATCCTCTCAAACCCAACAACCATGTCTGTGTCTACCATGACAATGCAGGGGTTGTTCAGGGACATCAGTTCTTTCTGACTCATAGCAACCCTACGTACAATAGAAAGGGTGTCTTGTACTAGCCATACTATTGTTATTTTGTTTGAGCCCGTAGTCACAGCCATTGTCAATGTGTCTCATTGAAAGTTTTCCTGTCCTTCTACTTTACCAAGAGTGATGTTCTTTTCTCAGGACTGAGCCCTCTTGCTAACATGGCCAAAGTACAGAAGAAGTCTCACCATCCTTACTTCCCAGGAGCACTCTAGTATATTTCTCCCAAGACAGGTTTGTCTTCTGGCATCCATGGTACTTTAAAGATCCTTCACCAAGACCAAAATTCAGATGCTCACTTCGTCTACAGTCTTCCTTAGTCAATGCCAACTTTCACATGCATATGAGGTGATGGAAAATGCCATAGCTGGAGTTAGGGCTCATCCTGGTCCTCAAAGTCGCCACCTAGCTCTTCAACAATTTAGAGAGGACTTGTGAAATCATCATCAGTCTTTTCTCTGTTTAGCATGGTCTTAGGAGTTGGGTTTTCTCTACACTGAATTGTAATCCGTACTGAAGACACAGTGCTTGATCTTCACCAGCAATTTTTCTAGTCCTCCTCACTTTGTGTTTGTTGTTAATCAACCTTGCTCCAAATCCTGATGCAGCATTCTTCATATGGCCAGATTCTTTGATTATTTGTTCTGCATCAAGATTAAATACATATATTAAAAACATACAATCCAGGCATACACCTTTCTCAATTTTAAACCAAACAGCATTCCCTTGTTCTGTTGAATCGAGGGCTTCCTGGTCCACGTATAGGTGGCTCATGAGTTCCGTGAAATGTTCTGGAAATTCCATTGTTTTCAATTCTAACTGTAATTTTTATGATCCACAAAAGTAAACATCTTTCTGATAATCTTCTATTTTCAGCCAAGAGCCATATGACATCAGCAATGATAACCTTTGTTCCAATTCCTCTTCAGAATCTAGCTTGATTTTCAGGATGGTCCCTGTCTACGTACTGCTCCACACAGTATTAAATGATCTTCAGCAAACATTTACATGTATGTATTATTAACGATAATTCTCACATCTATTGACTCACATTTTTTTTGAAATTAGTGCAAAAATGTGGATCTCTTGCAATCAGTTGGCCAGGTAGCTGTCTTCCAAATTTCTTGACATAGGGGAGTGAGTGCTTCTCGTGCTTCATCATCTTGTGAAACAGTTCAATTGGTGTTGCTTCAATTCCTGAGTCTTGTTTTGGCTAATACGTTCAGTGATTCTAGGGCAAAGAACAGGTGAATTATATCCAGTGTTAGAGTCATTTTATCTACTCGGCCAATAGTTTTTTTGGATGCTAACACGCAATTTCAAAAATCCATACTTTCTGTCCATGCTCATCCACACGACTTTGTCTCAGAATGTCTTCACCCTCATCTTTCAAGTCACTGGCCAATTTTCTATTGTTCATGAGCCCATGTGTATTTGAATTCTACTCATCTCTCTTTCCCTTTAAAATGAACAGTCATATCCCCTATCTGGAGATTTGTTCATTGGGAGGATTTTCCTAAAGAGCTCTTTATTAGGCCACACATGAGGGGATTTAATTCCTTTTTGTCTGGCATCCAACTATGGAGGTGACCCATCTGTGAAAAAGAAAGATTGGGCATGTTACTCTCCTGTCGTCAGAACACAACTCTGCCTTATGGCTAAAGGTGTGAGCTGAGGAAAGGTGTCAGTAACAGATTACATGGGATTTACTGCAATGTTTTCGTGCAACTTACTCATGCCCCTTACTTATGCCAACTTACTTACACTAACATGCTCTGCTTTCACTTTACAATGAAATACTTTTGGATACATTCAACCTTATGACATGGATATTCTTATAATGAATAGTTCTGTCTGCATGATTATTTAATATGCCTTGGAAGATAAATTATATTTATCAAGGCCTCGTGATATATCAGTGTTTTTCCAAGGATTATAAATTCTCCCTTGTACTTGATGTGACCTTACTCCAGAAATCTAGAGGAATATGTTGCAAGTCTTTTATTGTGGTTTGACATAAACCAAAAGGACATTTTCCCCTCACACGACATGTCTTACACAATAATTTTGGCCAGGTCATATGGCCGAAGAAACAGAGTTGCTTGCATTAAACGCTGCTATGGTGTCCTTTCTTGTTCTGAGCCTCACTCACACTTGGAAGCCTTTCATACCTTCGAGAGGACATGACACACAGATGAAATAATCTTGTTGCTGGACGTGAGGCATTTGCTGATGAAGAGCAAGGATTTCACCTTCCAGTATGGATTGCAAATAAATGTAAAGAAAACCCAAAAGCCTCACCACTGGACCAATAGGTAATGTCATGATGAATGGAGCTAAGATGGGGGTTATCAACGATTTCATCTTCCTTGGATTCACAAACAATGGGTTCACAGTCAATTCTCCTGGAAGCTGTAGTCAAGACTTCAGATGAAATCTGTTGCACAAGACCTCTTTAGAAGACTGAAAAGCAGGGATGTTACTTCAAGGAACTGACCTCCAAGCCATGGTCTTTTCATCGCCTCATGTGCATACTAAGGAAGACTGGAGAAAAGAAATGATGCATTTGAATCGTGGTGCTGGTGAAGAATATTGAAAGTATCATGACCTGCCAAAGGAACCAACACATCTCTCTTGGAAGAAGTACAGCCAGAATGCTCTTTAGAGGCAAGGATGGAGAGATTTCCCCTCATGGACTTTGGACATGTTGTCAGAAGCGACATGTGCCTGGAGAAGGACATTATGATTTGTGAAGTAGAACAGCAGAGACAACGAGGAGAGCCTTTGATTAGATGGATTGACATAGTGACTACAACAATGGGCTCAAACATCAGATCCATTATGAGGATAGAGCAGGACAGGGAAACATTTTGTTCTGTTGTACACAGGTAGCTGTGAGTTGGGACTGACTTGGCACCTAACAACAGCATTAGTAAAACATTGGCCGATGCATTATTCACAGATGTGATTTATACTGCCCCGGAACTTAAGGATGCCAAAGTAGGAGTATTGAATAGGCCATATATTTTGGTAAGAGACTCATGATAAAATAATTGGCCGTTTTGGATGGAGAAACTATTCCAGGATACTTCCTGCTCCAAAATTTTATTTATGTGACAAGGCCTCTTAAGAGAGGTGACCTCATTTCCTTTGGAACTCATGCATCTTATCGGTTACTGCAATACTGTTTCCATTTCTACCTCACCCACTTTGATTTACATGATACTATTAATGTTGCTGATGAGTATGAAGTTCTGTGGCTATATTGACAGCTCAAGTTCTTCAGACTATATTGTGAAAAAAATGAGAGTTAACAGAGCGTTGGTTAAATACCAGAAATAGGTATGGTTATCTGTCTCAAATGAAAGTAGATTTACTGCTGGTCCTTTTTGAATTAAAAAAATGCGTTTTGTCAAGGCAAAGGCCAATGCTGTGTACCTAAACAATGCTAACCTGATCCAGAAAAGATTACACATCTGGTAAAGCAGATATAATTCAGATTACTGTTGGTTCACTTGTCATTCTTCAAGATCTGCCTGCTTTTATAGAGATCATACGGGTCATTTAAATGGAGATATGATGTAAACTAGAATTCTTGCAGCCTTTAGATCTTTTTCAGAGGGACTAATTTATTCCATTTTTTCGAGGGCAAGGTATTGTTTTTGCTTTACATTCAGCTGGAGATAAGGGAGGGCTGGTTTCAACAGTTTCTGTTGCTCTGTCTTTCTGCAGGCTTTTCCACTATGATAGATTCTCATAGATTAGAAATGTGCTGGCTGTATTAGCTATTCCATCCATATATTTTGGGACTGAAGAAATTATCACAGTATTACCCAGTGGATCCACTATAACCAGGATCTGATTTTTGTCTCTTTATAATAATACCATTTTATTAGGGAGCACCATGATGATGCTTCAGGTACCTACATATCATTGTTAGTTCATATATTGACACCACTAGTCCTCAAAATGTTTAATAACTCCGCCTACTTTATATTTAATTGTGGATTGGTCATATGTTCCTTTGGAGAAGGATTGGGGACACCATTACAATACACTTGTCATGAAGTTGTGTGGTCCTTTTTGAGTACAGAATAGTCAATGGCATCATTCAAAGATGACTTTTCCAGTCAATCGAGATAGACCTATTGGATGTCACATAGAAAATATAGTACATTGTGCTTTAGTATTGCCT
This sequence comes from Echinops telfairi, assembly GCF_000313985.2. Lineage (NCBI taxonomy): Eukaryota > Metazoa > Chordata > Mammalia > Afrosoricida > Tenrecidae > Echinops > Echinops telfairi. The sequence goes on along the minus strand of NW_022103902.1, from coordinate 11,061,387 downwards.
GAAATCTTCTAACTGCAGGAGGAGAAAGAATCACCATTAGCCCTAAGCTGATTCCTGTGAAATATGTCAGACTTACCTCAATCTTCCACATGTTTTACTAATTATGACATCAGAGGTCCTCCCCATTCATTCTGCACTAGGTTCAAGAATCCTCTGAAGACTTATAGTCAAATGGTTTCTTAAGCAGGTAACTAGGTACAACTCTGGATTAGCATCCACAGGCTCCATTTGGGGTCAGAATCAGGAAGCATGTTGGCAAAGTCTAGAAGGTTCCCTGCAGGTGGAGAAGGCATCCCTCCCTTCCTTAGGGCAGGGCAATTCTCTTAATTCTCTTGTCGGTTCATACAAACAGACCGTCTCTGCTGTGCCAGCCTCTCTGCTTTACCCATCCTGCTGGAAGCCTGTCCACTGTTAAATGACTCAGCTCATGGCCAGTAGAGCGGCCATTTTCAACTCTCTCTTAACTACCTTCCTAGCAGCAATGATCTGTCCCCTCCACTGCCTCTGCCTTAGGGCTCCTCCCAGGCATGTCATTGATGCCTGCTTGCTGGGCCCCTTTCCAACTTCTTGCTACTTTCAGGGCTACAGCCCTTCACCTGTGTTATAGCTCATGTAGGAGAGTCTTTATCTGCCTCCTCTTTTTGCTTCTCTCTTATTTTGTTTCTCTTCTGTGAAACTCTTGAGGGGTCATTGTTTATAAAAGCAACTTCCTTATCAATTTCACCCCCGGCTTTACCAGTGAGAACATAAACTGACCGACACCCTCAGTGGACCGTAGTCATTTCACTGGTGTAGCCTATACAGATGGTGCCTGATTTGCAACGTACTCAAGTTACAAGAAACTGCGCTTATGACCATCTGTTTCTATTTTTTTAGCGCATTTTATTCTTAGTTACATGTACTGTTGACAGTGTTGCAGCAAATCATTACGTGGTGTTATCAGTTTCAGGTGTTCACTGGGATATTCAGCGTCTTCCATATGGGTTGTACTGTTTGAGGCTTTGTTCTGGCCTGGATTGAACTTTGTGTCACAGGGAATCCAATGGTGGGCAGGACTCAACGTTAATAATGGCAGACAGCCTTCGAAAGTATGCCCAGACTTCACAGTCATGATAACTCCAACTTCATTGGTAGGACACTGATCACTGCAGATCAGGGGCAGAGTCTGATCTTAGTTAGGGGACCATCAGAAACATCCTGGTTTAATTTGAGACGGCGTTGTTTCTCTAAGTGCCGCACCAACATTGCTATATGTGCGTCCTGCAAAAGAAGCCATGCCACTGAAAGTTCTAATCCAAGAAGAGGACGGTCGGTAGGCATGCCTATAAAGGATGCATTTGAATGACGATCATTAAAAGCAAATAAAAAACACAGCTTTAGAGTCAATTCCAACTCATAGCCACCCTAGAGGACAGAGCGGAAGTGCTCGTATGGGTTTCCTGGGTTGTAGAGTTTTACTGGGTAAAACTCCCCAGGAGAGGCAGGTCTATGGTAATGGGAGGAACGTTAGCAGAATGGGACACGAGGAAGAACGGCTTCCTTGGGCCATTTTGACAAGCATTGAGGAAGACAGTGTATTTGGGAGGCAATTAAAGAAAGATTTGGCATAACATTGGCAATTTTAACAGAGGAGAGGCGTTTTAAAAACGGAAAGGAACAGCGAGGAGAAGACCCACGGCAATACGGGATGGTTTTGTCCTTGAAATACAGGTCCGGTGGGCGTTACTGGAGGAGAACCGGAGAAACAGGTTGCACGGACGGATGGGGAAGCTGTCCCAAACGCCGCGATGAGCTGGAAAAGATCAAACGACATGAAGACTGTCTACTGGAACAGATTTTCCATATGGATGTAACAGGCATGCTTTAGACAAAGGTGCCAGATGGGACCTATATTTACAATGCGGCAAAGTCCATGTCTGGTTTCAGGGTATTTAAAGACAGAATCACTCTGATGCATGGAGGAAGGGCAGCTGAATGTAAATGAAAACCCCCAAGTTTTCAAAAACATTGGCAAAAGTAAGTCTATTACAGAAGTAACTCTCTGACCTAAAGGATGATTATGTTTTTCTAAGACTGATTTTAAAGTGGTTTCATTCCCAAAGTGTATATATCCTGCCATGAAGAGAGCATCCTCCCCAAGATTATGCTATTATTAGATAATTCTCAGGACATGCTCCTCACGTGGATGTTCTCAATCAAGATTTAGAAAGTCTTGTGAAAGTGGTAAATCTACTTCCCAATACAATACCTTGCTTTGGCTTATTGATCAAGCTGAAATTGCCACCTATAAGGTAAAGTACCTATGGACAACATTTGTTCAGACAATATTTATGAAAGGTGCAAGTTTGGCTTCATTCAATTATGTAATTTCTGGAAGAATTATAACATTCTACAGTGTATCTAGCACACTATATCTTCTTGTAAGGAAGTTAAAAGAAAATGTATGCAAGGCACTTGGGAAGAAATGCTGAGTTTTGTGAATGCACTCCAAGCATTTGATCAGGATAATATGATGGAAGAACGTGGTAGGAAAATCACCAGTATGGCAAGAACACTGGATTGAGGCAGTCATGGGCATCTAGACAGGGCATGAGAGTGATCTGGAACTTGCAGACAAGCTTTCTCAGTAATACCTTCAAATAAGGATACTTTTGTGCCATGGGGAAAACATACACAACAAAACTTATTCTGAGACCAGTGCTAATACCCAATTTTTAACAAAACTCAAGTGTACATTGTCTCAAATCATTGAAGCTTTGCCACCAGTTTATGGGGATGCTGCCTCCCCCACAAAAGAATAGTTTAGATGGCTCAAATGTTTTAAGGGAGGTTGGGAAGACTTAACAGATGATCCAAGAGAGGGAAACTTGTTAACTTTGGAGAATTAAGGAATTGTGGCTACAATCGAGAAAGTGGTGGAAGACGACGTAGAATCACCCCTGACACAATGGATTCTGAGCTGGTACTTCTTATGGTTATGCATTTTCCTATTTTAATCAAGTGTCCTTGGCTATAGCAGGTTTAGGGCTTGAAGGTTACCAAGTGTTCTGTTATGATCAGTCAATACAAAAACTCATCACTCCTTTAGTCTTTTAAGTGAGAAGACACTTTTATGGAATGGATTGTAATGGAGATCAAATCTTGATTTAACAACACAACCCCGAGAGCAAGGTCCAATCAAAACAATGGTTTACAAGAAGGGTATTCTGGGCCAGTTAAATGCAAGGCTGCGAGGTCAACTCAGAAAGTAATAGCAACTAACTTTGGGAACACTAATGGTATAGTTTTGTTAATTTTATTACAGGACACAGGAAGATCACAGGAACTAATTAGGAAGAAATTTTTAAAAAATTTAAAATGTGAGGAAAGTTGTGATGGTCAGGAAAATCATTCTGAGAAATACTTTTTTTCATTATGATAATGATGTTTTTCATTATGATAATGATGTTTCTAGGGTAGAAAGGATTGTGCTCAAAAAATTGCTGAGAAATCCTACCCCCTCCTCCCTACATCTCTGATCGTCATCCTTCAGACTTCTTGTTGTGGTTCCCAAACTCAAGCAACATTTACAAGGAACATGATTTGAGCCCACTGAGGATGACCAAGCTGTCATTTTGATGTGACATAAATTGAGGGGTGCAGAATTCTTTGCATGAGGTTAGAGAGATGGAAACCCCCTCTCCAGAAATGTATTCTGAGAAAGAAAACTTCGTATTTAGGTCATTTTTTAATGAAGGTTTTTAGGTTTTATAGCAATCTGTTTTAACTTAAAGTGGTAAGTATATAATGAATATATTATATTATTTATATGTACTGTTTCTAACTCCCAAACACAGAGATAATACTTATAAAGATATTGGTAATAAAGGGTAATGTGCTGAACTCAGGAAAAAAGGGAGATAAGGAGAGAGAAGATGAGAGAGAGAATAGACTTAAATCAGAACTGCTTAAAGTGGAATCAATAGGGGACAACCTCTAGTGCATGGTCTATATTCACCTCATTTGCATAGTATATATTTTTAAAAATCATTTTATTGGGCGCTCATACAACTCTCATCACAATCCACACAATTCTTATCACAATCCACACATACAAGTACTGTGTCAAGCAGCTTTGTACATTTGTTTCCCTCATCATTCTCAAAACATTTGCTTTCTACTTGAGACCTTGATATCAGCTCCTCATTTTTACTCCTCCCTACCCACTCCACCTCCCTCATGTACCCTTGATAATTTATAAATTATTACTATTTGCCATATCTTACACTGTCCGACATCTCCCTTCACCCACTTTTCTGTTGTCCATCCCCCAGGGAGCAGGTTATATGTCGATCCTTGTAATCTGGTCTCCCTTTCTCCCCCACCTTCCCTCCACCCTTCCGGTATCACCACTGGTCCTGAAGGGATCATCTGTCATGGATTCCCTGTGTTTTCAGTGCCTATCTGTTCCAGTGTACAACATCTTCTGGTCTAGCCAGATTTGTAAGGTAGAATTGGGATCATAAGAGTGCAGGGCGAGGGGCGGGTGAGGCGGAAGCATTTAAGAACTAGAGGAAAGTTTTATGTTTCATCGTTGCTATGCTGCACTGGCTTGTCTCCACTCCGTGACCCTTCTGTAAGGGGATGTACAGGTGCCTACATATGGGCTTTGGGTCCCCACTCTGCACTCCCCCTCATTCACGATGATATGATTTTTTGTTCTTTGATGCCTGATACCTGGTCGTATCAACACCTCGTGATCACACAGGCTGTTGTGCTTCTTCCATGTGGGCTTTGTTGTTTCTCAGCTAGATGGTTGCTTGTTTATCTTCAAACTTTTAAGACCCCAGACGCTTTAGCTTTTGATAGCTGGGCACCATCAACTCTCTTTACCACTTTTGCTTATGCACCCACTTTGTCTTCAGCGATCATGTCAGGAAGTTGAGCATCTCAGAGTGCCAATTATTACAAGAGAGTTCTTGTGTTGAGGGAGTACTTGAATAGGGGCCTAAAGTCCATCTGCTTCCTTAATACTAAACCTATAAATATATGTACACAGATCTATTTCCCCCTTGTCATATATAAATATATTTACATCTGTATATGCCTGTATTTAGATCTCTACAAATGCCCTTTGTCTCCTAGTTCTTACCTCTATTTTTTTTTACTTTCCTCTTGCCCCACTATCATGCTCACCCTTCATTTGGGTTTTCTGAATTCCTCCTGGTTACAGTGTCCTTGATCCAGCCCTGACAGACCTCGTACACTCCCCTCACCTTTGATTTTTGGTCACTTGTTGTTCCCTTGTTCCTGGGTTTGTTAACACCCACTTCCTTCCCCTTGCCTTCCCCTCTCCCATGTCCCCTGCAGCCCATGCCCTCCCCTCCTCCTGCCCCCACCGCCCTCACCTTCCCAGAACTGTTATCCAGTTGTTCTCTCTTCCAGCTTGTTTGTCCCGCCTATCCCATCCAGATAGACAACTTGTGTAATATATTGACCAATGTCTGCAAGATATGTGGGTAGGATAAACAAAAAGTATCAACTATCAAGTTGTTTGCACTTTATTCAGGAAATGTAAAATTATTTTAACAAAAGTAAGAAGTCCACTGAGGTTAAAAAACGGCGGTGGGGTGGAGCTCAAAAGTTAACTTCTGAGTTTAGGGATGTGCTTCCCAAAGTGAGTGAGACCACCCCCTGGGGGCGCTGGAATCCTCCACAGGGCTACCAGAGCAGGCCAGTACATTTTAGCCTAGATTATGGATTATAGGACAAAAGTTTTCATTACTAAGGAGGTGCTGAGTTTGTTTGTTTTTTCTTTCTGAAAGGGGTCATAGATCCAATGAGTTTGGGAACATGTGGCTTAGGAAAAACCTCTCTAGCTGTTTTTTGTTTTTTTTTTAAAGAACTACAAAAAAACGCAGGAGCCTAGTGTCCTTGTGGGTTACACACTAGGCTGGTGGCTGCAAGGTCAGCCGTTTGAAATTGCTTCTCTCTTTGAGAGAAAGATGCGATTTCCTACTCTTTTTGAAAGTAACCATCTCAGAAACCTACAGGGCCAGTTCCAGCCTGTCCTGAGGGCCACTCTGGGTCCGGAGTAGGCTGAGTCTGGTTTGGTTTGGCAAGGCAAAAGGCGTAAAGCAACTCATTTTTATCACATACAGAAAATAGAAATGCCTCTTTAAGCCAGAACCGCTTATGTGCGTGTGCGTGTGTGCGTGTGACGTGACTCCGGGAGCACCCACATGAAGGATGCCGATAGACCAGGAGAGACAGCCGTCAGCCCGTGAGCTCATCAGGAACAGGCACTGTGCTGAGGTGAGGTAGTCAGGGAACCCAGGATTTATACTATAGCTCAGGAATGCCCAATTATGTGACCTGAAACAAATGCTGTAAGCTCTTCGAACCTCGAGTTGAAGGGACTATAAAATTGGAGATAACAATTCCTACAGTGCACAGATGGTGTAAATCATGTATTTATGGCTTTATATAGTAACAGTTCCACAAATGCCATTTCTCCCTCTTTTTCAGAAGACGGTACTAATTTCGCCTCACTAGTTATCCTTATTGAATTGGGAAGGACTATGTGTTAACACCTGTCATTAAAATACCAGTTTAAGAAAAGATGATGAAATCGAAAAATGGTCGTACTCTTTGCTGTGTTTCATATCGTATTCCAAAACTCAAACTATTTTCTGTTGGCAGCTCTAGCAGTGACAGACATCTGAAATGTTAAATTGTCTTAGTTTCATCTAATAATGGAGATTTAAGAATGCCACTTCTTTTTTCCTTTTTGGCAGATTGCTGACACTGATTTCTTTTTTCCTAGGTGGATTCTGGAGCTCTTAGTGAGGCTGTCTCACGCTGGCGTCCTCTCTCTCTTTTTACCCTCCCTTCATTGCTCTTTCTCGCCCAACCTTCCCTTTCATTAGTCGGTTGGTTCTCTTTTCCCTCTCTCTGTTTCCATCATCAAAATGGCATTTGAATGAGTCTACCTTCCTTTTCTCATTCTAAGCATAATATATGATTATTGAAGACTACGAAGAAAAATTATAATAAAACCACCACCAAGCTATGACTATGTTTATTGATGGTACTCATTCCCTTGCATTTTTTCTTTATTGATCTACCTGTTTTCGTAGATTTACATGCAGAATGGGCATAATTCTTTTTAAACAAGGCTAAAAGCTTTTCTTTCACTGCAAGGCATTTTTCCAATATAAGTAAATATTTCTCGAAAAACATGACTCATTCAATGTGTAGGTCTTCTCTCTTAAATGAGTGGTGTTAGATATTTAATCGAATTGGCAAAGGAATTATTTCTAGATTTATAATATTAGAAATGATAAAGCCTGGCACATCCAAATATAAGTAATTTGTGTATCTTTGATAATCTTGAGCCATCTGTAAAAGAACAAAAATACTTGCAATATTTTTGATGAATATTTTACAAATAGCTTTAAAAATGTCTGCAATAAGCCCCTTGTAATCCTTCCCAAATAGTTAACAAGTGCCTGGTCATGGTTATACTCCAAATTTATTTAGAAGTAGACTACCAGCCTATTCATTTTTTCTATTTAATTTAATTATTGTGAATTGAGTTTATAATTATAAATGATTTGTTTCGGGGTACTTTTCAATGTGTTTTGTGTGGAGTTTTTCCTCACTTTGTCTTCAGGATGATGATTATTTTTATCACATAAAATAATGCATTCTATGCCTCTATTCTCATCACTAATATTAAAAATTAAGTCATATTACCTTTCTTATTTGTGGGCTAGCATAAAATACTGGCATTGGGTCATGAAAGTAACACCCAAACCTGATGAGAAATGAACAAAATTCCATTTTAGGTAGGCCACGGCCGACTGTTCAGGATTAATAGCATGCTGAACCACTGATGATTAGTTTTACTGAGCGTCTTCGCTCCAGATCAGTCATGAGCTCACGGATAACTTGAACATTTTTATGTCTTCTGCAGGTGATGCTCACTTGAAAATTATATTTTCGAATGCAGCACATAAGGTGATGTGGTATAAAGTCTATCGGCTCACAAAATAATAGGTTTTCTGGACTCTCATGGAAATAAGAAGAACATTTATTTTCCTCTTAAATAAGTAGTAGGAACTAGTTTGTCATATTCAAGAGAATTTCCTTACAAGGATGCCCATGATGTCAATAGTTCAGTTCTTCTCAATATACAAGTTTCAGACCTCAGAATGTATTTGTCAATATTACCGAAGAAAAACAAAGAAAAGAGAAAGAGTTAACCCCCAAGATTACTTGTAGAAATCAATTCATAAAACTATCTGAAAATTGCAAACTTGTGAACGGAAAGGGTGGAAGCTCAAAAAAATGGTAACACGAGAGAGATTTTTGTTTAAAACAAAAACTAAAGGAAGCCTTTGGGGAAAAGAAAGAGAGCCTTCAAGACAAAGGTTCAGGGTTTAATATAGAATCGAATTGGTGGAGGATAAACTATATGGAAAGCAACCAATACTTCACTCATGGTGAGGAAGATAAAGGAGGAAGCAGACTATGCAGGTCACTGGCTGCAGCTTAAGCTCAAGTGAAATTTTGTTTGAGCTTCAGTGATTTTTTAAATCTTAAATTGTGTTCTCTCCTAGTTTCTCTGCCCACATGCTTAGATTCCTTTCCGTTTATAGTCTATATTTTAAATGTTCAATTTATGTATGTGGTGATCAAAAACGAAATAAGGTTCAGAATTGCAAGCTCTTACTTGATCATAATTGCATAAACAATTAAACGTGTGGCTGTTAAAAGGTGACGGCTTGCATCAACCCAGGTACTCTTTGAAAGAAAGACTAGAGACTTGGAAAAATCCACATCTATTGATAAATTTATGGAATACAATTTTAAGCTGAAATCCATGGGGTCTTCATGAGCTGGAACCGACTCAGTGGTAACCAATTTTGTTTACTTTGCTGGTTCTTATGCCCTTTCCTTATTATGGGTGTGAAAACGTGGAAAGAGCAGAACACAATGTGTTGCTCTTAAGTGCCATCGATTCAGCTTCAACTCACAGCCAGTTTATGCACAACAAAATGAAACACTGCGTGGTCCTGCACCAACCTCACAATCATTGTTATGTTTGAACTCGTAGCCACTGTTATCAACCCATCACCTTGGTCATCTCCTCTATTTCTCTGACACTCCATGTTCTCAAACAGGATGCCATTTTGCAAGGACCAGTCTCTTCTAAGATTATGTCCAATTTACCTGAGACCAAGTCTCACCATCCTCACTTCTAAGGAGCATTCCGGCTGTACTTCTTCCAAGACAGATTTATTTGTTCTTCTGGCAGCCCAGGGTGTTTTCCATTCTCTTCACCAACAACAAAGTTCTGATACAGCAATTCTTCTACAGCCTTCCTTATTCCGGGGGAAAAACTTAGATCTCCATTTAAGTAATGCTCCCAACTAATATTTGTAAAAGAGGATGATCAATTTCACCTTATATTAGTCACTACCGTCTCATAGCATGTTCACTACTTTTCTTGTTTCTATAGAAGTCTGGGTGGTATAATGGTTACATTTTGGACTGCTGACCAGAAGATCAGCAGTTAGAAACCATCAAGTACCCCACGACAGACAAGGCGTTTGACTCCCATGAAGAGTTGCAGTCTCAGAAACCCACAAGGGCAGTTCGAACCTGGCCTATAGGGTCACTCTGAGTCCAAATTAGCTGGATAGCAGAGATAGGACTTGCTGAGCAAAGCAAAAATACTAAAGAATATGTTTGTGAAGTACATATGTCTTTCCTAGCAAAAGTGATATATTTCTTCACCAGTATTTCCGTAATCTTTTGGACATTTACACTAATTGTAAATAGAACCCTTTCAGCCTCAGCTATATTGGGGGTCCCTAGACATTTAAAAATTATGTGAAAGGTAACATACGAGGTGTGCTAAAATATCTCCACACAAATTCATCTCTATGGAGGTGCTTCAGACGCACAGCAACACTACGGGATAGAGTAGCGCTGTTCCCGTGGGTCTCCTAGACTGCAAATCTATCCCGAAGCAGACTGCCTCATTTCCTCTTGCTGGGTGACTGACTGATGGGTCTGTACCACTGACCTGGTTAGTAGCTCAACACGTAACCAACTATGCCACCAGGAGGTGGCCAGTTTCAGTTTGTAAATCAGCTGCTTATCTACAGTTTGATAAAAGTACTTAGATATCAAATGGGAGGTGAGAAGAGAATTTCAGGAGAGTACTCTCAGTGTGTTCCGATAGTTTCGCCCCATCTCTGCAGTCCTGGCTATACCAGAAGAATGGGATCCTCCCACCTCACTTCATTCTGCATGAGCCCTGGGAACATGGAGGATTAGTGTCTGACTACCATGTGACGGACACAAAGGGTGACGACTGTGTGGTTATTCTGATAGCGTCAGGCAGAAGGTTTTAACCTCCAGACTTTGTTAAGACGATCACTGCTTGAGCCTTGCTGTGCACCAGATGTGGGCAGTGCACACAGGAAAGTTGACTTCAAATCAAGTTGGCGTGATCCAAAGAACATTCTTTTATAATTACATATATAATAGCAGGGGGAGTTGGGGTATAATTAATTTTTATTTTGTATTGAGTACATGTGATGTGCCTGAGTGATGCACTGGGAATTTGAAAAACATATATCTTTCAGAGATCCAAGTAAGCTCTTTTAGGTCTTGTAGCGAACACTTATAGCCAGGAATATCTATTTATTTAGAACGGTTAGCAGAAGCCTAAAGTCAGTACAAACTCTACTACTAGTTTAAAAACTTGATGACTAGTTTGTGTGATGTGGCCTCTTTGCTTGTAGCTTGTTTCCCTAAGAATCCATGGTCTTGACCTACTAGCTTGGGCAACTCAGTCTCACTTGTGTCTGTTCACATAGTTCCTGCTTGCTAAATGCAGGACAACCTCCTTCAGTATATAATGTTTACACATTTTTTCGGTTGCTTGGTATATTGACAGGCTCTTTGGGGACAGAGCAAACACAAATTATCTTCTTTGTCAACTGCCAGATGCTGTAAATGGCTTCAAAAGAGGAGAGGGCTGAGCAGAGGTAGCGAAGCTGCCTGTCAACGAGAAAGATGATCTTGGAATGAATGAGAGCAGCACGGTAACAGCTGGTCGACTATTTTTATGATTTACAAAAGCAGCTCCCTTTCTATGATTGAAGAAATGTGCCCCCCCAGTGCTGGGTGTGTCATCCCCATTTATACAAGATCTCTAGACATGGTCTTCTTTGCAGTATACATTTGCAACTTTGAAATCTGAAGCGTATGCAGGGCTGGTTTGTTTGACTCAGCTGGGAAAGACAGACCGTTACTGGGCAATCTCACTAGGTAACCAAAGAAAAGGTGTCAGAGTTCAAAATGCCTTTGCTTGTAGAGCTAAAAACCCTGTAATTGTTCTGCAGCCCGTAACTTGGATTGTATGACAGCTGTCAAACTTAGCTTTGTTTTGTTTTTTTGAAGTTACTAGGTTACTGAGATCTCTGTTTTAAGTAAACAATGTCCTGAACCACAATACTAAAGAACAAAAGTCCTAACGCATATTTTTAAAGTCCTGTTCATCAATGTGTCCAACAGCAAGACAAATCTAACAATCATCAGTTAGCTACGACTGTCACTTACACTTTGCTCCTTTACCTACAATATTTTATTTTGCAGCTCCTGTTATATACTATATTACCCATCATAACAATATTTGAGATAAGAAGGTAAAAAAATATGTAGCAATAATTTGCTAAATATATACAAATTATTGAGATATGGTTTTTAAAGTGTGGCAGAAGTTATGATTTCAAATTTAGATTTTCTAACAATGAAAAGACCAAAGTAAAACATCCAGAACATTCCTGGACATACTCATGTCATCTCTTACCTGTCAAAAATTTCTAAATATTTTTGTACACTGACTGTTTCCTTTTCCTCACCAATATGCTTTGCACCTTAGTCTGCTGTCTGCCTTTGTCACTTGCTGATATTATTTTATTAACTGTCACAAATGCCCATCTGATTGATTGCCATATACTGTTCGACCTCTCTATAGTATCTCACATCTTGTCAATATGTTTGCCTTGAAATGCTTTCTTTCCTTTCATTGCCTTCTCCAAATGGTCCTCTGTTTCTGAGCAAATACACTGACGGAGCCAGGCGGTGTTCAAAGGCAGGATATGCTACGTGACTTGAGTTTATTGCTTAAACTATTTGAGCCTCTGAGTTATCAAGTCTAAGATGGTGTATGAGAGCAAGTTACAAAGTATTGCTACAAAATCATAGAAACCTTTATGAACCATAAAAAGCGATCAAAATGCAAAGCTATTATTTCTTAAAATCTCTTTCTAGGTTTATGCATTCTTGAAGGTGGTCTTTCAATCTCGCTAATTCTCTGACGAATTCATCATTCTTTGACTTACATCCAATCAAATAGCAGTTTTGGAATAGTTAAGGAACTCAAAGTATGTTCTTTTTGAATGCTATTTGAGTTTTGAGAACGAAAGGAAGTATCATCAAGATAAGAAACGAGATCAGGATGTCTATGGGTCAAGTAGGGTTTCATAGTTCAGCCCTTGTTGTTGTTGTGCAGTGCCATTGAGTCCGTTCCTACCCACAGTGACCCTCTGCACAGAAGGAAACACTGCCCGGCCCTGATCCATCTTCACCGTGGTTCCGATCCTTGAGCCCACTGCTCTTGCAATGTGTCGAGTCATCTTCATCAAGCGTCTTCCTCTCTCTCACTGCCCCTCTGCTTTCCCAAGTATGGTGTCCTTCTGCAGGGACTGGTCTCTCCTGACAATGTGGCCAAAGTGTGTAAAAGGAAGTTCTGCCATTCTTGCCTCTGAGGAGCATGCTTGCTGTACGTCTTCAGAGACAGGTGTGTTTTTTCTTACCAGGCCGTGGTACTGCCAAAACTCTTCTCCAGCATCACAATCTAAATGCATCCATTTTTCTTAGGTTTTCCTTATTCAATGTTCAATTTTCACATGCGTACGAGGCCATTGAAAATATCTTTGCTTTTCAATAGATGTCTTGTGCAGCAGATTTACCCAATTCATTACATCATTCGATCTCTTGCCTGCTGCTTCCACGAGCATTGATTGTGGACACAAGCAAGACAAAATCTTTGACAACTTCAGTCTTTGCTCCATTGATCATAACGTTGCCGATTGATCCAATCAAGGATTTTGGTATTGTTGACATTGAGCTGTATCCATACCAATGACTGCAATTATTGATCTTCATCACCAAGGGCTTCAAGGGTTCCTCACTTTCAGCAAGCAATGTTGTGTCATTTACATATCGCAGGTTGTTGTTTAGTTTTCCTCCAATCTTGATGTCTCAGGCTGCTTCCTATAATCCAGATTCTCTAATTATTTTCTCAGCACACAGAAGGAAGAAATGTGGTGAGAGGATGCAACATATTTCCTGATTTAAAACATTCAGCATTCCCTGATCCTGTCCCCACAACCGCCTCTTGATTCATGTACAAGTTCCATGTGAGCACTGTGAAGTGTTCTGGAATTCCATTCTTTTCCTGGTTTGTTCTGATCCACACAGCCCTTGCTACCCTGAAAAAATGAGCGGGTGAATTGCTACAATGAGGAAAAAATTATTCAGTGTAAATTTCCTGGCCTTTCCTCACCAATGAAGTTGCCAAGTTTCTTAATTTATTATTATTTTTTAAAAATTCTTCATGATCTATTGAGATTACTCCTTTGAGCTATCAAAAAGCATTCACCATAATCATTTGAGAGGACCTCCGTTTCTTGAATTTAACTGGTACAGCAAATAGTCTCAAAAGCCCCTGTTTGGATTAGAAGTTTTTTGGAAGGCACTCAATGAAATTAAGACACAAGTATTGGTGAGAGCACTTGTCTGCAGTGCAACCATTAATTGGTTGCAGAGACATGTTTAAGGATGTTTCATTTGAGATACAAGTGTGCATGTATGAACGGAAACCCTGATTTGGGGGAGCAATTTATTAATATCCCTTCATATGAGGAGCCAGGTGGCACAATGCATAAATGGTCAGTGGCCAATTGAAAAGTTGAGTGAAAATCGAAAACTTTTACCCACCCAGAGGCAGTGCAAGGGGAGAAGATCAGCTGGTCTGCTCCCGTAAAGGTTACAAGTTAGAAAATCCTACAGGGCCAGTTCTGCTCAGTCATCCAGCGCCACTATGAGTTGCAATCAACTTGATTGCATTTAACAACAACAATGAAAGTGAGTTCAATAACAATAATTATTACAATTATAATACCTACTTTTATGACTGTGAGAAATGACTTGATTGTTGTAGAAGGCTTCTGATGGTGTTTGAAAAGTACTAAGTATTATATTACTTTTACTTGGATTATTCTTTCAGTTTATTAACTTATCTGCTGTCTAATTATAAAAAGATATTATTCTTACTCCGTGTTAGTTTTCCTTGGCATTTGGATCTTCTCCATAGCTTAAAGGTTCATTTAGTTTATCAAAATTCACAAATGTTTATCTTCTAGCCTCTAGGACCCCAGATTCTATATCTTTTGATAGCCGGGCACCATCAGCTTTCTTCACCACTTTTGCTTTTGCACCTACTTTGTCCTCAGCGATGGAGTCAGAACAGGCTGGTGTGCTTCTTCCATGTGGGGTTTTGCTGTTTTTCAACTAGATGGCCGCTTGTTTATCTTCAAGCCTTTAAGACTTCAGATGCTATATCTTTTGGTAGCTGGGCACCACATTTTCTTTTGCACCCATTGCCTTCAGTGATCGTGCCAGGAAGGTGAGCATCTCAGACTTCAGAATTGTTAGAACAAAGTGTTCTTGTTTTGAGTGAGTACTTGAGGCTGGAAGATAAACACAGGGGCATCTAACTGAGAAACAACAAAGCCCACGTGGAAGAAGCACACCAGCCTGTGAGATCACAAGGCATCGAAGGGATCAGGTATCAGGCATCAAAGACCAAAAATAAAAAATAAAAATAAAAAATCATAGTATTGTGAATGAGGGGGAGTACAGAGTGGGGAACCAGGGCCCATCTGTGGGAAATTGGACATCCCCTTGCAGGATGCGGGGAGGAGACGAACCAGTCAGGGTGCAGTGTAGCAATGTTGAAACATACAACTTTCCTCTAGTTCTTGAATGCTTCCTCACCCCACTATCATGATCCCAATTCTACCTTACATATCCGGCTGGACCGGAGGATGTCCACTAGTACAGATAGGAACTGGAGACACAGAGAATCCAGGACAGATGAACCCCTCAGGACTAGTGGTGAGAGTGGCAATACCAGGAGGGTGGATGGAAGGTGGGGGAGAATGGGGGACCAGATTACAGGATCTACATATAACTTCCTCCCTGGGGGATGGACAACAGAAAAGTGGGTGAAGGGAGGAGTTGGGTGGTGTAAGATATGACAAAATAATAATAATTTATAGATTATCAAGGATTCATGGGGGCATGGGGGGGCTGGGAGGGAGGGGTAAAAATGAGGAGCTGATACCAAGGGCTCAAGGAGAAAGCAAATGTTTTGAGAATGATGATGGCAACATATGTACAAATGTGCTTGACACAATGGATGGATGTATGGATTGTGACAAGAGTTGTACGAGCCCCCAATAAAATGATATAAAAAAATTCACAAATGAGATTCTCTCCTGTGCTCTACTCTCCTACCTCTAAATTTGCCAGATACTTTCTCACAGATTACCTTAAGGATATGAAAACCACATTGCTATACAGAGCTCATTCGGTTATTTATCCATTTACTTCTGTTAGGCATTGTGTAGGCCTATGTACACTGCAGGCCTAAGAGACCAACAGCTTAATTGAGTCCACCACTCCCATATATCTTTTTTTCCTTGAGACTTTTCAGTACAGCATCATTAACAGTAATGACGTAGCTGATGGTTGTTGGAGGGCAAGCTAATTGTTTTTCCTATTAGTGCCTCACGTTCATTTATTACCCCCATTCAGATGTTCAAATAATGATTTATCTTTGAGATACAGTAATGTTATAAGCGTTTACTGTTGGGATGATAACTGCAAGGTCTTCCGTTGGGACCACTATGGCTCTATGGGAGAATGAGCTTTCTGCTTCCTGAAAGGTGACAGCCTTGGAAACACTGGGGACGCAGTTTTACTCTGCCCTTTACGATCACTGTAAGTCAAAATGGACTCCGTGACAGTATGCACTAGGGCTCATCATTCTACATAAGATCATATTTATTTGTTTCTGGAGTCAGAGTATGCTTTTTCAATTATAAAGTCAAAATTTTTATATCAGAGAATGTTTAATTTATCTTTCAATATCTTTAAAACATCTTGAAGCCATGGACTAGAGATGTTGACGTGGAGGATGGAGGACCACAAGAGGGAGAAGAGAAATCAGAAGTGGGTGGGATAGAATCTGGGGTGGGGTGTGATGTGTAGTTTGGATGGTAGAATGCAAAGTTGATGGTCTGAAATGTGACCCGACACTCAATTCACAGTAAAAATAAAGTCTGAGGAAACATCTTGACTTATTTTTCCTTATCGAAGTTTGATTTTGTTTCTTACAGGGCAGCTATATTCATATTGTTTCCCCTTTGACTACCTTCCATTTCTTCAAAATCTCTCATTTCCTCTAAATCCTTACTTCTTTATTTTTCCCCTCTGAATTATTTTGTCATCAAGGTCTATAAAAATGATAATCCTTCTTTTCTGTCATGATTCTCCTTTCTTTTCCACATTTTACCAAGATCCGTTAGCACATATTTTATGTACTTCCTACCTCACTATGGTTACTCTGAGATAGTATATCTCTGTGATGACAATTTTTCTTGCTTTAAGTTATTTATAACCATAGAATCATAAGGATTTATAATAATAATTTTACTATCTATGGTTTACTTTTTTTGTTGTTTCCTTTACTTTTTCTTATGATTTCTGGTTCATTAAAAAAAAAGAGATGAGTATTACTCATCTCTGAATATGATACATTTTAACAAGATGAATTAATCACAGAACAGCTATTACTAATATCATCAGGATGAATTTGAGATAACAACAGTTCCCTTGAATTTACAGGGAAGTACCTTGAAGGCATTTGGTGAGTTCTTGTCCCCAGTTAGCAGGACTTGCAGCTCCCAATTTTAGAGTCACTTGTCCAGTTGGACAGCTACCAATGGATGCAGCAGACTTTCAGACTAACTTTCCTTTCTGCCTAGAGACCAGGGAAGAGTACAGCGCACCGACGTGCCAGCCTTAGTTTAATCAGGTGTCTCTGATCCTGTGAAGAGTTATTTGTGGATGAATTTAGATTAGTAACTTCATTTTCTCTAGCTGTCCTACCATAACATTTACTTTCACTGCATTTGGGATTTAAGATATCTTCTATTTCTTTTAAGATGAAACTTTTATTTTTGCATATTTTACTCTTTCCTTGAACATGCTTTTCAAAACAAGAAGGGGGAAGAACCATTTTATATATGACTTTAAAAACAGAAGAAAACGCATACATTTGGATTTAAATTATGCTAATGAATACTGTCTTAGAGGGACAGGGTGATTTAATCAAGCTTAGATGTCCAGAGCCAGGCATTTTTTTCCCAATTAAAAAACACACAAAGCAAAAACATGTCATTGCAACATATTAATGCCAATAGTTAACTTGGACAATAAAAATGCTGTCATTGAGTGGCTTGTGCATATAATGAGTTTCACTCTGATGCAGCTTTTAAGTTGTAAACATTGCCAGGAATAACACAATCAGCTTTTCTTTAAAAATGGGCAAAATTAATTTATAATTATTTACCAAACTCTAAATTATAAGTGAAGATGTCAATTGGTAGTTGCTATTTATAGGAAGGAGCTTCAAACATTTTGTGGAGAAATGGAAGTACAAGATAATGGAATGTTTACATAAAGCGACTGAAGCCTCGTTATATTTTGCCACGTACTGACCATTTTGCTGAACTGGCAGCATAGCAGGTGCATTATTGCTTGCAGAGCTAAGGACTTTGTTTTTTGTATGCTCATTCTATAATTTATCATTTGAAGATATACAGCCATAGTCTAATATTATTCCGAGGCCAGTGGGATTCATGTGTGCACTTTGACCTCAGCTGTGTCACAGGGGATTTTCCTTTTGCCTTGCTTTAGGTTGGTCACTATTCCCGAGACCCGTGAGAAATGAAAGCACAGCCATGATCAATTCAAGGCACATATTATGCTTTTGCTTCCTCTCTTTCTACGTTGGTTTGAAAGTGAGTGACCCAGCTCTGTCATCGAGAGGACGGGGTCTTTGTGAGGTGAAAGGTGGGAAAGAAGAAGAGAAACAAGACAAAGGAGAGAGAAACAGTTAAATGATCTTTGATCCCAATTGAAAAATATACTGGGAAAGAGATGCATCTCTGTTTGGGAAAGCCATTTTGTAGTGAGCTCCTGTGTTTGGGCTCACATAATTTTATTTCTTAACTGCATTTACCTGAAGTGCTTGTCTTAATGTCAGATGCGCATAGGATAGTTCGGAAGTGCGCGCAAACAATGGCATTTCTACAAGAAGATTGGAGTTCAAAGGAGAACTCCAGGAGCATGGAACACGGTATGGTTTCTCAAGGATCAGCTTTCACCCTTGTCAGATTGATAGATGCTTCGTGGGTTACTGTGGGAAGGGATTAGACAAAAATATGTCTCAAAGAAACATTGTCAGGGGACAAGCTGTCTTGGGAGATTAGTAATGGGAAACATGGAACCTTTAACCTCAAGGTCAATAACTGCAGTGTACTGTCAGCCAGCAGTCGCTGGACCTGATGCCAGGGGCTTAAGTGGAGAGCAAATGTTTTGAGAATGATGAGAGCAATGAATGTACAAATGTGCTTTATGCAATTGATGTATGTATGGATTGTGATAAGACTTGTATGAGCCCCTAATAAAACTATTTTTTTAAAGTTAAAAAATGCAAATGGTGGCCAGTGTCCTGCCATAAAGAAGGAAGCTGTTTCAACCTTACCTTTGCAAGTATTTCTATCATAATTCCCAAGCTGCAAATGAAAGATAATTTACATACACATACAGACACACGCACACATTTCCTAATTTATGAATGCTATGCAATGAAATGCATTCCTTTTTATATCTAAAAAGCATGTAAAAATTTTTCTTTATTGGACTTTGTTTTACATAAAAACAACAAAACAACAGAGCCAAATAAAAGCTTTCCTGTGGCTGTTCCCCTTTCCTCTTCAAAGTGCGTTGACCAGTAATGCGTATAGGAAGCACTCACCATCTGGCCATGAGTGATTGTGGGTGAGGAAATCAGAGCAGGAGAGGGACTTTTCGTGCAAACGACCTCTGATAAAAGATGTGGTTAGACAGCTAACTTAACCAACGAACAGAACCCCAAACCCACTCACTGCCATGGGGCAGCGTCCTCGGCATAGTCCATTCCAGCTCACAGTGACCCTATGGGCAGGACAGAACTGTCCTATGAGCTTCTGAGTCTGTAACTCTTCATGGAAGTAGAACGTCTCGTCTCTCCATAGAGCTGCTAGTTCTTCTCAACAGCCGACCTTGCGGGTAGCAGCTGTATTTATCACCAATGCACCCAGGCTCCCCTTAGACAGCTCAGGCCTGGGGATTCCATACACACCACCCTCCAATGAGACACAAGGAAGGGGCAGACTGGCCGCCCATACATCCTATATCAACTTTAGGGTGATGCGGTGCTTACTTCATCATGCGTTCGTTTACATCGTGGTAAGCTCATTGATTTAATTATAAGAGTGAACCATGGGTAGAGACACCCACAAAAAAAAATTTGTATTACAACCATATTTGGTGTCACTCATGAAAGAATCCGCCCTGTGCTCTTCCTTAGGGTGGCGTATGCGACCTATGGATTGCTTCGTAAGGGCGCCCTCTTCTATAGGGACTCAGCTTTCACACCGCCATCGAGTAGATTACAACTCACCGGGACCCTATGGGACAGAGGATATTGGCGCACCTGGGTTTCCGAGGCTTTCTTCTGAGGAGTGGCGGGTGGTTTTGAACTGCTTGCGAGGAGCTGCCCATTTTCTTTTCTAATAATGCTCGTTTAACTGCTGTGTGCTATGAATGTTTCAATTTTGCTTGAGCAACCGGCTCAGCCGAGCGTGGCATCACGGCTGCACTTTGGACTCTTCACAGTGACCCGCTGCAAGACCAGGGGGAATCCAGAAGCACCCTGAGAACTTGATTGCTTCAATAGTTTATCTTCTTTTCTATGGCATTATTTAATAGTTAATAGGTCTCCAGTTCAGATACTGAAGTACATGAAATTTTTCACCTCCCAAACTGCCAAGCTTTATCCAAATACTATTGTAGATTTAATATTGTTTTAAATATTAGATCTCGTTTTCCTGTTTAGAAACCACACTTTAAAAAAAAATCACAATAAATATTAATTTGTTAAAAAGTCAAAGTCTAACAATGCATCTAATGAAACAAAGGCATTAAGTGTTTTCGCTGCCATCATCCTACTCAAAGGTTCTCAAACGTTTGTGGAGTAGAAGAGTCAACATTTTTTTTTTTATGTTTCCAAATAAACTTAATTATATACTTAACAAATATTACTGTTTTATAAAAAGACTAATACCAGAGAGGCGTCTAGGTGATGTAGCGGTTAAGCTCTGGGCTGTGATCCACATGGCCTGCCATTGGAAGCCACCAGCAGGTCTGTGAGAGAAAGACAGGACTTCTAATCCCACAAACAGTTAGTATTGCAAACCCACAGGGGGTCGATCTGTGTCAACAGTGACTGGATGCTATGAGTATAGAGTATGTGCCAGATAACTATTCCACGTGGTCTAAGTTAGCAGTGAATAAAAACCAGACATTCCCTGCCATATGGAGTGTGCATTCTGTGAGTGAGAAGACCATCTTTCAAATGACAACAGAGTTCTCATGAGGAATCATGGAAGAAAGGAGGGAGTGACACAATGTTTTTCATTTACTGGGGGAATTTTCATTTATTGTCAGCCCACAATTCTATACTCAGCAAAACTGTCTTTGAGTTATTATAGAGTAATTAAGACATTCTAACATGAAGTAAATCTAAGATTATTTCTTATCAGTCTATGCATCATAAAATAAGGCCCAAGGCAGTTCTTTTAGTATAAAGATAATGGTAAATGAAGAAACATAAAACAAGGATAAAAATCACATACTACAAAGAGTACTTATGTGAGCAATTGTAATATACTAGCCTTCCCTTCTTGATGCTTCTAAATTATGATCAATGATTCCATTAAAATTATGACATCCTCTGATTCAGTTTCTAATATATTGAAAGAAATACTTAAAGAAAATTATAGCAATAAGGAGTAGGGAGCAAAGGAATGAAAAAGGTGGTAATGTTATTAAACTTTTTCAGAACTGGTAAAATGTTGATAGGAGGCAAGTTTGTGAATTTTGTTGATGTTTTCAAAGAATCAGTTTTTTTCATTTCTTTGATTTTTCTGTACTTTAAAACATTTTTTATTTTATCAATTTCTGCTCTAATCTTTATTATAACCTTCCTTCAACTTGCTTTAGTTCAGTTCGTTCTTCTCTTAATGTCTTTTCTTCTTATTCTTACCCCTAAACCTAATCTATCCCTAACCCTAACCCTAACCCCAGTCCTCTCTCTCTCCTTACCCTTCATCTCACCTTTGCCTTTACTCTCACCCTCACCCTCACCCTGTTTCTATCCCTAACCTCATCACCAGCTTGTCATTTTTAGCAAGTGTCTCAAGGTAAGCTCTATATAGTTGGAAGCCTTAATTTCCTGACATGTGAAAAGGGGGATTTCCAAGGTGAAGACGAGGATCTCCACGATAGGGAGACCATTTTTGTGGGTTAGAATGGAAGAATGTTTAAGGCGCCTTGAATAATAACTAGTCTTTAGTAGGCTGGGTTCCCTTTCTCTTCCCCTAGAAACCGGTTATTTTCAATATTGAAAATTCTAGTGAAATTATGTTTTTTTCTTACTGTTATCTCCTCAGTGATCTTTAACACAGTCCCTGGTTGAGCTTTCACAGCACCAGGATCAAGTCCACTCCAACTCCCGGCGACTCTGCCTGACTCCAGGAGGGGCCTGGAGTGGCCCGACCAATCCTGAGAGCTGTGGGTGTCGCACCAACCCTGAACCCACCCAGCTCTGTGGCAAATGGCCTGTGATCTCCCTTCACCCCTCTTCACCTTTCTGCATCATCATCCTGCAGGAATGTGAGTCCAAAGAGGATAGTTTCATCCCCATGGACTTAAGTTTGATTGGACTGGGATGTTCTCTTGATATAAACTTACTTCTTGATACAAAGTTCCTTCTTATGCATATGTGAGCATCACTGATTTTGTTTCTCTTGACAACCCAGCCTCATACAGCAACCTTAAATGATGGAGTAGAACTTCCCCCCATCTGGTTGCAAAGGTTGAAAACCTTGAGGGAAGTAGAGTGTCACTCTTTTCTTCCACGGAAGAGCTGGCCGATTTGAATTGCCGACCTTTTGCTTTGAAGCCTAGTGCTTAATCATTGCACCACTAGGCCTCATGATACATTAATAGGGCCACTCCATCGCTCACTCTCTCCCAGGATTAGCCTGAACAATAGATAGCTGGGGACAGGTAGAAACCCTGAAGTCTTGCTCCTCCAGGAACGAAAAACCGGCTGTCTGGATTACATGAGGACATGGAGCCCTCACGTGTGAAGGCCTCTGAAGGTGGAAGGCAGGGATAGTGTCGGTTACAATAACACAGCCTCTTCCTTTAATTGTCCAATTTTGTAGATTTTCTTCAGTTGATGTTTCTCCCATTGCTGTTTGCCTTTGAAGCTAGTTCTAAAACACCAAACCACACAAAACCCGCTGCCATGGGGTCCATTCTGATTCCTATCCACCCTGCCTGGGTTTTCCAAGGTTATAAGTCTTGAGGGAGCAGAGAGTCTCACCTTCCTCCGGAAGAGTGACTGGTGGGTTTGAACCAGTGACCTTGCACTTAGCAGTTCAATACTTACTAGACAGCACCACTAGGGGTCCTAGAGTAAATTCTAGTGGCTTTACTATTTTTTTAAAGGATGTTTTAGATCAGGGGTGTCAAACTCAATTAAAACACGGGCCATTTGGTGCAACAGGCAAGATTCACGCGGACCACATCACATGTACAAATTTTGTTAAATTTATATTTTGAAGTGAGGATTCAGGAATATGGTTAAGATAATTAAAACACTATATCATTGCTTTTATTTAAACATTTAGTTCATTTAATGTATTTATAATACTAAAATTATTCTTTTTTACCCGAAACTTGCCAGTGCTTTCCTCCTACTACTTTTCACTTACCTCTTATGTGGTGACCGGAAAATATAACAAAGTAACTAATAAAAAACACAAAATGTTGGACAGCTGACAAACGTGCTGCGCAATCATAATGGCATCCCTCTAAAAATGTTAACTCACGCTGCCGCTAGTTATGATTCCTAACAGCACAACCCAGAGTGCTCTTTTTAACCTTTTCGCTATTGAGATCTGTTTACATTATGTGACACTGAGCGTGGCAGACATACCATTTCCAAACGTCGCCAGAACTGGGTCAGCGTGTTTAGACAGGCCCCCAGGCCCCAGGAAAGGCACTGGGCCACGTATATACTTGTCTTCAGTACTTAAAGGGTTAATGAGGGAATGTTGTGTGTATGGTATTGCCTCAATCTCCACTAAGCGCTATTTTTTTCTATTTTCATTTTATTTCAGAGCATCGCGGGCCACAAAAAATGTCTTCGGGAGCTGCATGTGGCCCGCGGGCCGCTAGTTTTAACACCCTCTTTCAGATACTCTCCCGCAGCAACTCGGTTTCACAGGACGAAGTCAGGAGAGCTCACCTCTTTCACAATAAAGATCTGCTCCATGGAGGTCACCCTCTAGTTTAGCTTCCGACCCCTAATCCACTTACCTACCATGTAATGTTGGCTTGTGCCAATAAGATCATTAAAAGAGTTCGTTTTTACCTAAAGGAGGAATTTGCTCTTAGAACATGGAAGGTCTGATTCTATTTGCGCTAACCTCTTTCATTCCTACCACAGGAGATATTTTTCTTGATCTCTTGATACGAATTATTCAGGCTCAGGCATCTTCAGGGTCTACACTTGCTCCATGGAAATCACACGTATGCTTTCAATAGCACACCCGGGCATGCAGATTGTTTTTCTCCTAGGGATCCTTAACAATATTGATCGTGCCATGTTCTCTGTGCCCATGATCTAGTTAAACGTTCCTTTTACCTTTAGCTCACTAACATTCGGATCAGAGACAGTTACCACTCCATGGCTGTTGTGTTTCTCCAAGCTTTATTATTTATTTTCATGGGAAACCTTGCTTTGGTTTCAAGGAAAAAGCATAGCAATCCAAAAGGCGACCTTGTTTCTATGCCCTTATAGTGATTCCGCAGCATGAGGTGGCATTCCTGAAACAGGGTCTCTCTCCATGGCTTGGAGTTTACAGAGAGAATAACTATTTAATGAAGTTATCATGTGAATGTACTTCATCACATTTCTCTTCCATTTTAGGCATGGCTCGAAGTCTGTGGCAGCGGTAACATTCTACTTTATATCTTGTTATAGACGTATTTCTGTCTCTAAACCCCATTGCCATCGTCAAGTTTTACAGTGACCCCGGGTGTTAGAGAGTTGAACTACCACTTAAGTGTTCTGGACTGTAATTCTTACAAGAAGGAAGCCCACTAGTTCAAGGTAAACAGTGACTGCTAGCTGAAACGTTGGGTGGCTCAAATGGACCCAGCGCCTCCTCAAGGGAAAGATCTGTTTTCTATGAAGCTCTGAGTGATAGTTCTACTCTCTAACGTGGGGTCAATAGGAGCTGGAAACAGACTTGACTAGAACCATCACCACCAAATCTGTACGCTGGCACATCTTCAGGGCGTTCATCTGTGGTACCACTCAATGGTTCTGGACCACCAACCACTAGGTTAACTGTTGATCATACACTGTGTGCTCAGAGACTTTATAGCCAAGTGTGTAGCTCAATTTACCCTATTTAAAATATTTACACATCATTTTTGTCTTTCAGACTCTCAATCACCATCATCTCGCCATCTTGTGTCTAAGTTCACAATTTATACTATATATTTTACTGCTTTAACTTTTATTTTTTATTATTTTAAGCTTAATTTATTTCCAAGCCATGAGTTTTTGCTTCTTCAGTTTCTTCTGGGAAATCTTTTTCTTCTGTGCAACCTCCTCTTCTGGTTTGGGAACGATCTGTTCCTTCTCAGTCAGGATCATTTCAATGTGGCAGGGGGAGCTCATGGATGGGTTGATCTGACAGTAAGCTCTGTAAGTCCGGCGGCGCATCTTGGGGGCTTTATTCACCTGGATGTGCTCAATGACCAGAGAATCCACATCTAAACCCTTCAGTTCAGCATGACTTTCTGCATTTTTAAGCATGTGAAGCAAACATTCAGCACTCTTTTTGGGCCACCAACCCTGGGTCCAACCCCACTGTTAGGCCTGGGCACACCTACCAACAGCACCATTGTAGCGTTGGAAAGGCGCACACTGCTTCTGCAGTCATGTCTTTCAAGTATTTGCTGGCTTTCTGGATATGCATGCCTTTGATGGTCTGGGCAGTTTCACGGGTGTTCTTGAAGTGGACCCAGAAGTTCGACCCTCTTGACTTGCAGGATTTTGTGGGGTTTTCTGGGTCGAGTGAGTAGCGAACCATATATTGGGTGAGTAAATTATAATTGTTCAGCCCAAGCTGACTGTATCCTGTTTTTGTTTTTTAATTATTTACTGATAAAGTTTTATTGAAACATAGACATATCCATTGGTTTGCTCATTGTTTTTTTTTATGGCAATCATAGAGTTGATTAGTTGAAACAGATATTTTTTTTTCTCAAAAGAAAAACAATAACTTTACAGGGGAGCTAGGTGGGTAGGGAGGGTGAGTAAAATATCTTTGATCTAAAAATTCCTATATTAGAATGACACTTTCCTTCTTGCCTTTCAATGTTTTTCAAAATGTAGATTCCACATACTTTTGTTAGGTTTCTCAGGTGGGAATTACCTCAGTTTTGGGCTTCAAATGAGAAAGAATTCACGCCAAAGCCAGTTTTGTGATCCAAGTGGATTTTTATAAAGGACAGAAGAAGTTTCAGGTTTTACAGTCACTGAACATGGGCAACCTCATGGGACTGCACAGCCACACATGGTGGCCTGAGACCAGAGAGGCCATGGCAAGGCCCAGTGGAAGGTGGAGAAGCAGCTGAAGGGGTGGGTGGTCTTGAGGTTCCAGTATTTAGGGCCTTTGAGTGAGAGGTGTGGTCGATGGTACTGGTTGACCCCATTGGCTGAATTAAGCCCACCTGACCTAGTTTGGGCACACCCAGGTGTATGGCCCACCTGGCTCGGGCTTGAATTGGCACATGCCACTCAGACATCCCTACTTCTTGCTACCTGACACTTTTACAGATTTGTTAAGCCACAGAATAATCCTGCAAATCCGCTGCAGTCCTAATTGTTATTTGGTGAACCTGGTGGTCCAGTAGTTAAGACCTTGGAAGCTAACTGAAAGATCTATGGTTCTGAACCCACGATGTGCCCTGCAGTAGAAAGATGTGACAAAATGCTTCTTTAAAGACTTGTAACTTTGGAACTGCCATGAGGCAAGTCTTCTCTTTCTTGCTGTTGTGGTTAGGTGTCATTGAGTCCGTTGCAACCCATAGTGATTCTGAGCACAACCGAACAAAACACGGCGCAGTCCCACCACGTCCTTACCGTTGTTCCTACGACCGAGCCCAATGTTGTAGGCACTGTGTTCATCCATCTTGTTTAGGGCCTTCCTTTTCTCCCTGCTCCTTGACTTCGCCAAATATGAAGTCCTTCTCCAGGGCCTGGTCTCTCCTAACAACATGTCCAAGGCATGTAAGAAAAAGGCTCCTTGCCTCCTAAGGAGGACTTGGGCTGTCCTGCTCCCAAGACAGACTTGTTTGTCCTTTTGTCATCAATGGTACTTTCAATGTTCTTGAATACTATTGCATTCAAATGCAAGGATTCTTCATTGGTCCTCCTTAATCCTCATTCACACGCATATGAAGCATTTGGAAACACCATAGCTTGGGTCAGGCATACCTTATTCTTCAAAGTAAAATCATTGCCTTTCAATATTCCAAAGCGGTCATATGCAGTAGATTTACCTAAAGAAACAACTCTTTTGATCCCTTGACTGCTACTTCTATGAGCATTGAATATGGATGGAAGTAAGACCAAACCCTAAACAAGATCAACCCTTTTTCTCCATTTATCATAATGTTACCTATTGGTTCAGTTATGAGGATCTGGTCATCTTTTAAAAAAAATCATTTTATGAGGGACTCATACAACTCTTTTCACAATCCATACATACATCGTTTGTGTCCAGCACATTCGTACATAGGTTGCCATCATCATTCTCAAAACACCTACTTTCTACTTGAGCCCTTGGTATCAGCTCTTCATTTTTACCCTCCCTCCCCACTCCCCCCTCCCCCTGAACCCTTGATAATTTATAAATTATTATTATGATATCATATCTTACACCATCCGACATCTCCCTCCCTCACTTCTCCGCTGTCCATCTTTACATTGAGTCATGATTCACGGTGAAGACTGCCATCCCTGATCTGCATCTGCAAGTGCTTCTTCATGTTTTCCTGACTTTCAGCAAGCAAGGTTGTGTCATCTGCATATTGCAGGTTGGTAATAAGCTTTCCTCCAACTCTTGATGCCACATTCCTCATATAATCCAGTTCCTCTAATTATTTGCTCAGCATAAGGATTGAATAAGTAGGGTGAGAGGTTACAACCCCGATGCACAACTTTTCTGATATTTTAAGCTTTTCTGATTTTGAGTATTTTAAGTACAGTATTTCCTTGTTCTGTTCATGCAACTGCCTCTCGGTCCGTGTCCAAGTCCTGCAGGAGCACAATGATGAGCTCTGGAATTTCCCTTCTTCTCAAGTTTTTCCGTATTTTTTTCTTGTTTCTGATCTTCACAGTTGAATGCTCTGGCATATTCAGTGAAGCGCAATGGGATCTATTTGTGGTCTTCGCTGCTTTGAACCAAGATCCATCTGACAGCAGAATGTTGTTGTGCGTCAGAACTGATTCTGCAGCAATGGGTTTGGCTAATGATTGTGATAATTGTTATACAAGGAGAATAAATAAAATCATTTTCAGTCCCGCTACATCATTTAGAGTTGGGGATCAAATTGCTAAATAAACACCTATTTTTCCTTACTATGCTGCCTTTTGCTGATTTATATATGATATATAATTCATATATATCTAAACAAATCATATATAAGTCATATATATGTATATATATAACCCTCCACTACTTGTTTATAATTTTGTCATACTGTGGTGGCTGTGTGTTGCTGTAATGCTGGAAGCTGTGTCACTGGTTTTTCAAATACCAGCAGGGTCACCCAAAGTGAACAGGTCTCAGTGGAACATCCATCCTAAGCATAAACTGTGAAGAAAAAGTAGGAGGTCCGCTTCAGAGGAATCAATGATTGAAAAACTTATGAATAGTATCAAAACCTTATCAGATACGGAACACCTCATGAATAACAGCAAGACCGTTTCAGAGCTAGAGCTGGAAGATAAGCCTCACAGATTGAAAGATACTCGTGAGGAGGAGCTGTCTTTTCAAAGTGGAGTTGATCAATAGTGTTTCAACCGGAGTAGAGCCTTCATTTGATGATGGGGCATGACTTAAAATGAAGAAAATCGCTGTAAACATCTGTTAATAATCGGAACTTGGAATTTATAAAGTGGGAACATTGGAAGACCTCACAAAATGAAATGGTCTCTATACAGATCAATATATTAACCAGTAGTGGGCTGCAATGGATGGGTATTGGCCAATTTGAATCAGAATGTGATTCCTTTGGGAGGAAGGACACATTCCAGAGAAATGGCCTCAGATTCATCATCACAAAGGTCATACTAAGATCTATCTTGAAGTGCAATGCTGTCTGTGATAGGATTATACCTATCCACATTCAAGGAAATCCAGTTAATAAAATTATTATTTAAATTTGTGCACCAACTACTAAAGCTAGTAAGGATGACATTGAAGAATTTTACCACTGTCTTCCGTTTGAAATTGATCAAACATTGCAATCAAAGTGCACTGATACTTATTAACAAATGGAATGCAAAAGTTGGAAACAGAGGAAGGAACAGTAGTTGCAGAGTGGCCTTTTTAATAAAAATGAAGCAGGAGCCCACGATAGAATTTTTGAAGATTAACAACTTCATCTAAAATGCCTTTTTAAAAACAATATGAAAAGTGGCTATCAGCACGGACCTCTCCTGGATTCATACACAGATATCAAAATGACCACATTTATAAGACATGAAGGAGAAACTTCATATCAGACACTAAAAACAGTCCAGGAACTGATCGCAGAACACTGTGAATTACTAGGTTCATGTTGAAGTTGAAGAAAATTAAAACAAGCTCACAAGAGCCAAAATATGACCATGACTATATCTCATCTATATTTTGAGAAGCTTTCAAGAAAATATTTGAATTATTGAACACTACTGATATAGAGACCTGATGATTTATTAGAATGATATCAAGAACCTGATACGTGAATAAAGCAAAAGATCATTAAAAAGAGAGGAAAGAAGAAGAGACTTTGAAACTTACTCTGAATCATAGAGTAGCTAAGGCAAGTGGAAGAAATGAATTACAAGAACTGAACAGAAAATTTCAAAGGACAGCTAGAAAAGACAAAATAAAGTATAATAATGAAATGTGCAAAAACCTCAAGTTAAAAAACCAAAAAATATAGTATAAGCTCAGCATATCTTAAAGTGAAAGAACTCAAGAATGAATTCAAGTGTCAAGTTGCAATATTAAAAGATTCTATAGGAAAAATATTGAAAGATGCAACAAGCATGAAGAGATGATTGAAAGAATACATAAATTCACTCTACAAAAAACTAGTTGACAGTCAATGGTTGCAAGAGGTAGCATATGATCAAAAACTGCTACTTGACCAACTGACTTGAAGAGATCCATATTTGTACCTTTTCCTAAGAAAGATTACCCAACGGTATGCTATGTGCACATTATAGAATGATATCAGATGCAAGTAAAATTTTCTAAAGATCATTCAACAATGGTTGAGCAGTACATTGACAAGGAGCTTCCAGAAATTTAGAAGATTTAGAGTAGGATTTAGAAGAGCACATGGAACAAGGGATATCTTTAGTGACAACAGATGGTTACCTGCTGAAAGCAAAGCATATCACAAAAATGTTAACTTTTGTTTCATTGTTTATGCCAAGACATTCAACTGTATGGATAATAACAAACTATGGATAGCCCTAAGAGGATTGGAAATTCCAGAACACTTCATGATGTTCATATAGAAACTGTATAAGGAACAAGAAACAGTTGTGCAAACAGAGCAAGGGGACCCTGCACGGTTAAAAATCAGGACTGTACATCACGCTTGTATCCTCTCACCATACTTATTCAGTTTGTATGCTGAGCAAATGATCAGGAGCTTGACAACATGATGGAGAATGTATTAATTCACTGTGATATGCAGATCAAAGAACCTTGCTTGCTGAAAGTGAGGAGGACTTGAAGCACATGCTGATGAAAATCAAGAATTACAGCGTCCACTAGGGAACACAATGCACTGATAAGAAAACCCAAATCCTCACAACGGGAACAAGGTTATGTCATGATAAACTGAGGAAGGATTGAAGACACCAAGGAGTTTGTTTCGCTCATGGAAGCAGTAGTCAAGAGTTCAAATGGTAATTGCATTGGGTAAATCTGCTGCCCAGGACCTCATTAGAGTGTTGAAAAGCAAGGATGTTACTTTGAAGACTAATATGTACCCAAGCCATCCATTTTCAATTGCTTCATATGCATGTGAAAAGTGGACATTGACTAAAGATGACTGAAGAAAAATCAGGGCTTTTTATTAGGGTGCTGATGAAAAATACTGACATAAAAACAAACCAATCTGTCTGGAAGAGGTACAGCCAGAGTGCTCCTCGGAAGTGAGGATTTCAAGTTGCTGTTTCATGTGCTTTGGACAAAAGAGACTAGTCTCTGCATTCCCTGCTGCCTCCCTTAGCAGAAATTTTGTTTTAAAAATCAACCCAAATATGTATCTATTCATTTACTGTTCCCTCAAGACATCCTTTCATCCATAACACATTTAAGGGGTATGATATTCTGGAGATTCCCAGAGAGTGGGATATGCAACTTCCATGATTAAGCAGCACCTGGAAAAGTCCACAGTTTGCTGTTAGACACATCATGTATACATTATATTGCAAATAAAAGAATCGAATAAAATCATTATTACTCTATGTACTTTGTTTAAACTAAATCATATAAACATTTAAAGGGAAGATTATCTTCAAAATGTAAATGGTGTGGCGCGTACACTCTAGGGGCTAGGTTTGAGGCTTCTCTACCTACTGGTCATGGGATGATGCTCATGTGCAAGGGGGCTTCAAAGAGTTCATGGATAAATTCCATCATCCTTTCATCACATGTGTCTGCTACCTTTGGCAAGCCCCTGGTGTGTGCACTGAAGTTCTCTCTCAGCTTCAGCTTGCTTCGCTGAGTCACCTCGGCCCCTTTGACCTGCTCCACATTCATAGTGCATTTTTCAGTTTTTAACAGCTTTGACACACCTGGAGACTCTTACAGTGGGGTTTACAATCCAGGAGGCTTATTTACTAATTGACTTGTTTACATTTGAGCCTGGCTTAATAATATTTCATTTTCCTCCATGGCAGATTTTCTATCGTGGCTTCGGTAGCTCCCGAAGCGTGAACACAGAGGGATCATCTTGCTTACTATACTCTAGGGACAGCTGCCACTAGTCATAAGTACCCACTCTCAGGTCAGAAATGCTAAGCCAGCCAAGGAGTCATAAATTGCATGTGTGAATTGCCCAGGGGTCTCTGGCTTAGTCTGCAGCACAACTTAAAGTAAAATTCCTGGTTCTCCCCCGTTCAACTGTCCTGCTTTTCTGAATCAAAGTCTTAATAGCCTGCTCTTTTACTGGCTGAGCATCTCCCTTTGTGTTCTTCCCAGCTGTCTCCTCTAATCTCCTATGCAACCTCAGTTAGCAATTCCCAGCACTCCCACTCTGGCTTTATTACCAAGTGGTAATAAAGATATGAATCCTTATGTCATGGAAGTAAATGCTAATTTGTTCTCATGTCTACTATTACGTGGTTGCAACATGCACATAAAGTACACACATACTCACACATTTATCTTATTGTTTGGTACATGTTACATTAAAGAGGCTTAGCTTCTTGAGGGGTTTATTAAATTTTGCTGTGGGAAATAGTTTTATTTTGATCTTTCCTACTTGGAGATGAGTATTAATTTACCATTACTGGAAAATGTGAGTTCTAAAATAAAGAAACCAGTTTACTCTAATTGTGTTTTCCAAAACTATTTCACCAAGACACTTTTTAAGGTATTTAATTTTTCTTGATATTGAAATGTTATTTATATACAGTCGGGTAATGTGCCAATCTCAAGTTTACACATGGATTAGTTTTCACAAATGCCACCTAGTAAATAAACCGCTCTCCTTCTCAAGGAATATGCGCTCTCCTCTCATAAAGAGTTACAGTCTTGGAAACCCACAAGGGCATTTCTACCTTGTTCTCAGAGTCGACTTGATGACAATGTATTTTGTTTTGTTTTGGATTTGTGAGAGTCAATCTTCACCATTCCAAGAATCCTATAATTCAGTGTCTGCCAATTTCATATAAATGGAATCATAAAGATATAATACCAAATGTTTTTAACTTCTTTAGCTTCATATGCTCCTTCTTGGGTTTTGGTCATGTTGCATATTGCAATAGTTAAATTCTATTTTATCTTTTAAATTTCTCTGGAAGGTTGTATTGTCGATCTGAGTTTGTGCATAGTCTCCTCTGGATGGATGTAATGATTGCTATCCTTTTTTCCTATTATACTTAGATCTTTTATGAGGACTGATATAGTTGTGTTGTGTGCATGTATGCCACCTCTCCTTCTGGATGAGCACCTAGGAGGGGGCTTGATGAGTAGGGAGCAAATGTGTGTTGACATTTTTACAAAACTGCCAATTTGTTACCCAGCACTGGCTACATCATTGTCCATTCTCACAGTACAATACATGTTCCACAGTAATGGGTGAGATTTCCTGACTATGAAGATCTGAATATATATTCAAACATTTGACAATAGAATGGGATGAAATTCTGATGTAGTATTACAGAAGTGGATGTCATCAAAAGAGATGAAGAAAGAGATGCCTAGCCTCTTAATAGTCTGGTTCAGGGAAGTTTGACGGTAGTTATATCTTGAGGTTTTTCCTTTTAATGATTAGTTTGCTAAATGTGCAATGCTTCCCAGGTGACTAATAATTTCTTGGTATTCCTTAATATTTCTAGTGTATTTAGGTAACGTCATTTCAGAATGTTCTTTAATTAAGAATTTTTAAAAGTGGTATAGACTTTCTTTCCAGCTTATTTGTGTGGCATAAAATTCATATTCTGGAAATTCACATTTCTCGCCTATATGTGGGAGTTTGATTTTTTGTGTGGAAAATACCTATTTTTTATTTAAGAAATATTTTAGCCATAAAATTGATTTATTAGAATACAAAACATTAAAAAATTAATGAGCTAAGTATTCAACTAAAGATTCAAGAAAAAGAATAGGGTATATTCAAAGAATAGAAATAAAAAAACATTAATAATCATCATCTTTTAATTCCATATTCCCATAAATTTGATGAACCCCTCTCATATTAAAAAAATAGCTCTTGAATGTCAATAAGAGAGTGGATATTTAAATTTGGGCTATTTGCTTCTTTTCTATAGACTGCAACTTCAGAGGTCTATAAATATTACTTGACTATGGGCTATTTGCAGTGAAACTTAGCTAATAATATTCTAGACAATCTGTTGAAGCATTTTTAAAAGGTGTGTTTTGTAAGGTTATTTTAATCACATGCAAAAAAAATCCCCGGGCTTATGTTTTAATGAGAGAATGTGTGTTCCTCAATAATAAAGTATGAGTCAATGAAGAGGATTCACCAGGTGGGTTAAGTTTTGCTCTGTTTTGTTCTGTAGACAGAATAAGAATGTGAGAGCTCAATTGTAAAGCCACCGATACATGCTTTGCTTTGGAAATTCCTAAGCAATTTGTGATACATTTTCTATTCATATATGCATAGGAAGGTGATATAGTTTATTATGCCAGCCTGGCTGATAAATACAAGTAGGATTAATTGAAGGGCAGAGAGATAATGGCTCAGTGAGCCTCATCTTTCTTGTCTCTTGCTCTTTGATCATCGGACCAGTGCGGCTACCTTGCTCGTTCTTTGCCTCAATTTATAGGCTACACTACCTGTTGGACGCCTAGCCTGTGGACTGTGTCTCTGTAAGTTGAGGTCCCTTTAAGGCATCTCTGGAGCTGGGGACTGGCAGTTGGGACTGGTGGTCAGTTGACAGTTGGTGATCTGCCTTGTGATTGGCTGCTGTGCTGAGATAGCCGCACTCTATAAATAGAGGGGGATCTGGCAGCAGAGAGAGGAGAAGGACTGCTAGTCTCTCACAACCCTGAGCCATTTGTAGTCCTTATAATTTAACTGTTCATTTGTTATATGTATCTGCATATAATTTAACAGTTCATTTCTTGTTATATATCTAGTTATCTTTATAAATAAATATATTTAATTATCAGGAATTTGGTTTTATCTCTCTAGAGAACCCTGTCTAACACAGAAGGATACTATGG
This sequence comes from Echinops telfairi, assembly GCF_000313985.2. Classification (NCBI taxonomy): domain Eukaryota; kingdom Metazoa; phylum Chordata; class Mammalia; order Afrosoricida; family Tenrecidae; genus Echinops; species Echinops telfairi. Next base: position 11,026,573 of record NW_022103902.1, on the reverse strand, counting down.
AGAAGCCGGAAACATACCCACTCAAAACCATTGTTAGGTGCTGAAATTCCCTCCAAGCTGATCCTCCACTTGTGTTCCTTCCACCACTCAAGAAATTGCTTCCCTGGGCAGGTGAAAGAAGATCTGCAAAATGTGCATTTTGGGGCGGTAGTGATTGTATCCTTCCTTTCACATGCATGCCGGCTATCGTCCCCTTCTTGTGCTAAGACAAACGAGAGCATGAAAGAATGCATGATGCTACAAAAGGTACAGCTTCTTGGTCGGAAGTCTGAGGAAGAATGCGAGGTTGCCTGATGCCTTTGAAGGCGGAAAGCGGGATCAAATACAGCTGGAAAAGCATGATGGTGGCCAGGCCTAAAACCACAGTCACCTGAAACAGCTTCAGGGCTGAGCTCCCTCAGTTTCCCTTCTTCAGCTTCATTTCATAGAGCTTCATCCCAGTCCTTGTTGATTGGTCACAGCTCACTTCCGCTCTCTGATACTGTGCACACTGTTACTTTAATTCATTAGTTTTTTAAATAATCATTTTATTAAGGGGTCATACAACTCATCACAATCCATACATACATCATTTGTGTCCAGCACGTTAGTACATATTTTGACTTCATCATTCTCACAACACCTGCTTTCCACCCGAGCCCTTGGTGTCAGCTCATCCCCCCCTCCCCCTGAACCCTTGATAATTTATAAATTATTATTATTATTTTATCATATCTTACCCCATCCAACGTCTCCCTCACCCACTTCTCTGCTGTCCGTCCCCCAGGGAGGAGGCCATATGTAGACCTTGTCATCTGTTCCCTCTTTCTCCCTCACCTGCCCTCCACCCTCCCGTTATCGCCACTCTCTCCATTGGTCCTGAGGGGCTCATCTGACCTGGGTTCACTGTATTTCCAGTTCCTATCTGTGCCAGTGCACATCCTCCGGTCCAGCCAGATATGTAAGGTAGAATTGAGATCATGGTAGGGGGGGGGGGGGAATCATTTAAGAACTACAGGAAAATTGCATATTTCATCGTTACTACATTATTATTTGAATATTAAATTATGAAGCAATTTCACCATTGTGAGAACAAATACTTTCTCGAATAATCATAATTTTGATGGACTTTCATGGTCCTCCACTATTAATACCGAAACAAATGCTTTTTACATTCTAACTGGGTGTTATGTCAATGTCAGGGCGTAGGAGGCTCTCTGACTGAAATGAATGGAGAATGTTTTTGTTAATATAATCAGAATTTCTTTTTCTCTGTATAAGCAACAAGCATTGTTAAAATGACCGTGACCTTCTTATTAACCTGTAAAGATTTGAATGGCAAAAGAAAGAAAACGTTTTGGAAATTGCAGGCATCCGATGGTTGCAGTTGAATATAGCTTACATAACATGGATTGCGGCAGTGGTTCTCAACCTTCCTCATGCCGCCACCCTTTAATACAGTTCCTCATGTTGTGGCAACCCCCAACCATAAAATGATTTTTGTTGCTACTTCATCACTGTAATTTTCCTACTGTTATGAATCGAGCGAACCCTGTGAAAGAGTCGTTCGACCCCCAAAGGTGTCACCACCCATAGGTTGAGAACAGCTGGATTGGGGTATACTGGAGTCTCATATGACTAAGTACCAGTCTTTTATACGATTATGGTAACAAAACCCTAAGATGTCATCTACCCCAAGATCCCCCTGCCCACCATGCACATACCCATCTCATCTCAGAGACTGAATATACTACCTGGCCCTCCAGTAATTTTGCTATTAAAAATTTCACAGATGACTTAAAGAAAGGGTGAGCATCGCCTGAAACCACAAGTCCTTTCAAAGCACAGTATTTTTCGTAGCTGTTCCAGGAACAGGAAATGAAAGAACTGGGCTCTGAGTGACCTGGGATAAAGCCAGTGCTGGGCGGTGCACTGCCTCAGAGGCTACAGAGCAAGGGACTGCAGGACGTCTGCAGAGGCTGAGCGCCATCACTGGCCATCGGGGTCCTCAGGAAACACAGATCTTAGTCCTACAATGAAAACAAAAGGAAACGCAGCGAGCAACTGGTGGGTTTGAAAGAGGAATCAGATCATAGATGGGAACCCCGTCAAAATCTCAGCCCAATAGGATGTTTAGCAAAGGTTCCATTCACACTGTCCCCAGAAACTGTGAGGTCCTATATTTATGTTGTTCGAAACTACTAATAGAAAAGTAGTACAATGAGACAATGAGGATGCATTAGCTTATTCATTAAAAAAAATAGTAAAAAAAAAAAAACATGTAAGAGTGACATACTTAGATTTTTTAAACCACGTGTATAAATGTTTGTTAATTTTCTTATTTTTAGTATAATGCAAAGGTACTTGGTGTAACAATGGTTTTTTCCACTTAAATTCATCTAATTATACTTAATGGAAACATTCTATTTTTTTCAGCTCCATTATTAAATGGACTTTTTGAAAATTCTCCCTGCATATAAGTGTAAGTCATAAAGTATTGCAATTGTGCTTCCACTTCAAACACATACAGCTTTATTCCAAACAAAATGTGCTTAAGCATGTCTTTGTGATCAACGGATGTCTGGATATCTTGCAGTGCCGTTGAACCAGTACCAGTCTTTATGGTAAAAATTCTATCACAGTTATACACTTTTGTTAGTTTCACTAGAATAAAAAATAAATATATGTTTTTGCTCAATATATAAAAAAATATATGTTTTGGCCAAGGCTCACATCATTTTAAAAACAAAACTCAAGTAGACAGTATCCAAAATCATGGAAGCTTTGAGTGAATTATGGTACATCCGGCCCACATATAATGATAGACCAACCTGCTCTTTCTTCTAAGGTAGCAGGGCTGTCCAACAAAAATTTTGAGAAACCTGACCCCATCTACCCTAAATTCCCTGATCTTGTCCCTTGAGACATCATTCTGGTTCCCAAATCACAGAGCATTTATAAGGCATATCATAATTTGAGTCTCCTGAGATGACCAAAGCCTTTATCTTGACATGGTGTAAATCTAAGAAATTAGAATTATTCTGGGAAAGGTTAGAGAGATGGAAATCCTTCATTTAGAAGAGTATAGACCTACATGGATAATATGTTGAGAAACAATAGCTTCACAATTTGATATTTTTATTTAATAAAAAGCCTTCTATGACCTTTTCTAGCAATACTTTTTGACTTAAACTGGTGTGTGTGTGTGTGTGTTTATTTTATAAGACTTCTTTTATATTTTCTAGTTTGAACCAGACTCTTCAGTTATGTGCTCCAGGAGAAATGACTAGATCATTCTGAAACTTCATTTTCTCTTTTCTAAAACAGGACCATAAAATCACCCAGAGTTTCAGCAGGATACTAGCAATAACATATGAAGTGTCTGTCACAGGTTAGATGCTCACTCAGCAAAGCTCACTCTGCTTTGACCTCTGCCACAATGGACTTGTTCTTCTTATTAATTAATTTATTTTTATTGGGAACTCTTATATCTCTTATCACAATCCATACATTCTCTTATCACAATCCATACATTCATCCAGTGTGTCAAGCACATTTGCACATATGCTGCCATCCTCATTTTCCAAGTATTCTCTTCCCACTTGAGCCCCTGATATCAGCTCCCCATTTCTCCCCCCTCATTCCCCCACCCTCCCTCCCTCACTATTGATAAGTTATAGATTATTATTTCCATATCTTACATCGTCCTCCGTTGCTCCTCACCCACTGTTCCATAGTTAGTCCCCCTGGGAGAGGGCTATAGGTTGATCCTTGTAATTGATTCCCCCTTTCTCCCCCCATCTTCCCCTAATCCTCTTGGTATCTTTACTCTCTTTGTTGGCTCTGAGGCGTTGATCTATCCTGGATTCCATGTCTTGTGGGCTCTTTTCTGTGGCAGAGTGCATGCTGATCTAATCTGATTTGTAAGGTGGAATTGAGGTCATGGTAGTGGGGAGAAGGAAGCACCAAAGAACTAGAGGAAAGTTGTGCGTTACATTGGTGCTATACTGCACCCTGACTGGCTCATTTATTCCCTGTGACCCCTCTGTGGGGGATGTCCAATTGGGTATTGACTCCATGCCCTTCCCCCCATTCACCTTGGGTATGATTTTGTTCTGGGTCTTAGATCCCATGGACGCCTCATGATCACACAGGCTGGTGTGCTTCTTTCATGTGGGCTTTGATGCTTCTCAGCTAGATGGCCGCTTGTTTATCTTCAAGCTTTTAAGACCCTAGACACTATATCTTTCGATAGCTGGGCAACATCAGCTTTCTTCATCACATTTACTTATGCACCCATTTTGTCTTCAGTGATCGTGTTGGGAAGATGAGCATCACCGACTGCTGGATTGTTAGAACAAAGTGCTCTTGTGTGAGGGAGTACTTGAGTCAAGGCCCGATGTAATGGACTTATTTTTGATATTTGCTATACAAGATGTGGGCGGGAGAAACTTGTAATTCTTACTGTCCATAACACTCCATACATTAAGATATGAAAATTTGCTAGATATGTATGGAAAGCTATTTATAAGTACCACTAAGTATATTCATTTACGAGTTGAGACACAATGCCTGGAGCCAGATCTATAAACCCACAACTCTATATCTATCTTGGTTCAAAATTTTAACTGATTATTATTGATGCTCCTTATTAATATTGCAACAGTCTGGGATTCACTCACAAGCTCCTTACCCTCATGCAGTAACTCTCCATGTTCATTCAGAATTTCTAGTTCTCCTTCTCTAAGAAAATTATAATTGCAAAGCTTTTGAAAAGCATGCTTTTTTCTCCTCAGCTTTCATTCATATATATGGGGTCTTTTAAATGTTGTCTATAGTTAAGAAAACCATAAAGACAAGCTGAGTACTACTCCTCTTGCTGTGTTCAGTCAAGGAGAGCTTCCAAAATCGCTGCTTCTTGTTCCCCTCTGTCACTCCTCCTGGCAGTTTTAAAGCATATCTATCTAGACGGAATTTATATGTGAGATACACAGAGAAACTGGTACCAGCACAAAAGCTTGTTCTTTGCTGACACTGATTCTAAATCTCTGACAGTCCATTTGCTTCCTCATGAGAGGAAAAGCGTACACTGATGGATGGAGCTACTTACAGGGACTGTGTGGCCAGTTAAAGGCTCTTTCTTGAACAAGTGGCATACAGGCAGTAAATGGGAACAATGGCAGTAAACAGAAACAAACATAGTTTACCATTGCTAGTAGGTAATATCTAAGACATTTTTGACTCAATGCCACTTATGTAGTAGAATAGGAACTACCCTGAGGCTCTTGGGTTTTTTCAAATTCTGGTAGATGGGCACTTTTGAAGACATAGAAAAGATAGGTGTGTGTGAAGTGAAAAACAATGGGGACATTTATGAAGAAAGATGAAAATGGATGAAAAATCTTAGAAAAAATTCCATGATCTTATCTTGCTTTTTACCATAAATATGTTGAAGTCCCTTGGTGTATTATGGAAAAATGAGTCTGAGATCTTTGTTCTTCATTGGCGCATGGTCATGTAGGTGGTCTACTGAAATTCCAAATGGAGACCCAGGGTCCCAGGTCACACCTGTCGCATTGGATGGCATTCATGACTGATGCCTCTGTGACCTCTCAGGTCCTACAGCAGGGACCTCAGTTTTCCGGAAATGAGGCATAAATATACCACCCTTGACATACACACCTCCTCAAAGCCTTTTATCTGTGAGCCTCAAACATTTGTGTTGGCATCTGTTAGACCAGCTGCGATCTCTTTACAACAATGGCTTTGCTAATGGAAGATGAATGCAATTGGGTCCACACTCAGCTGTTTCACAACTTAAGATTTGTTATCGTCTTGATATCTGACTTTGTTCTTTAATTGATTAAAATATACGTATTGACTTAACGAGTAAAGTGTGTCTGCTTTGAGCATTATGCACTTACAAAAGCTAGCTGGATAGCATGAAATTGACAATAGCAATGCCAATGGTCAGATAAGGGACAAGTGAATCCAAGTTAATGAGGAAAGAACAACTCGAACAAGAAGAGGATGAAGATAGCTGTGTAACTCAAAGAATGTCATTTTGTGTCCATGTAGAAATTGTGGAGTTAGTGTGTGTTCTGCTTTGTATAGTTTCAACAATAATAATACAACAAAAATTTAAATGCCTTTATATTGCTACATTTCAATTTCTATTAATACATGTTACTATCTGAAGCTTTAAAAATGCACATTCTGCAGCAACCACATGCTGGGCATTATTATCCATTTGAGGTAGTTAGTTTATTGTGCCAACCTGGCCGATAAACCTGGCCGATGTGGGGGTAATTGAAGGGCGGATGGATAAATGGCTCAGTGAGCCTCACCTTTCGAGTTCTTCAGTCTCTTGCTTTCTGATGGTCAGATCAGGGTGCAGCTGCCTTAGCCAGGTCCCTGCTTTAGCTAACAAGGCTCACTTCCTGCCAGACATCCCTGAGGAGAAGCCACATGGACCTACCCTGATGCAGCCCTGGGTGCTGGAGCAGCCGTGTGGAGACCCCTGCCAGCGCTGAGGTGTTTACACGTTCACTGACTCGGCTTTCCTCCTGCAGTCAGCATCATTGTGTCTGTTTTGTGAGATGGAGGAGGACTTTATGGATTGGTGTTGGACATATGAGTTAATGGGTTAATGTTGGACTTGTGGATTTGGGCAGCACCGGGTTGGGATATTTTCTTGATGCGCACTTAACCTTTATATAAAACTCCCTCTTATACATGAGTTTCTGTGGAGTTGTTTCTCCAAAGTACCCAGCCTAACACACCATTCTTGGAAAAAGAGCAGGAAGCAAAAATAGGCAGGGAGTTACCGAGCTTAAATTGTGGTTGAGAAAAAAATAAAATAAATTATATATATATATATATATATATAGATAGATAGATAGATAGATAGAGAGAGAGAGAGAGAGAGAGAGAGAGAGAATGTCTATACAAGGTCATCAAGGCATCCCTGCAGGGTTCAAACAGATAAGCTACTAGGTCAAGGTCAGCAGTCTGATTCAGTAGGACACAGGCCTGGCAAATTGCTTCTCAATGGTCACAACCTTGAAAACCCTATGGAGCAGTTCTACCTTGATGCAACTGGCATCCAGAAAGGTCCTGCCTGGAAAAAGTCACACTACAGGACAATCTGTAAGAGAGCCAGGAAGCAAGTTATGGCGATATCTCTGGAAGGAGCAGTTCGACCAAAGAGGTCAGCAGCAAATGCAAAGTTCCTGAGCTGGTCATGTTTACAGCACAGCCAAGAAGTCAGCTTAACTGGAAACATAAGACAGCAGCCAAAGAGGGAGGAAGAAAAGGTAGGAGGGGAGGTTAGGGACATCACAAATGTAACTTGCATGTCCCCAGAAGGATTTTCCCCCCCATTTGAGGGAAATGGACAGTCCCTGAAAGGTTTTGAGCAGAGGGATGGTATGAGTTAGTTTACATTTTCAAAGGCAATCTAGCTGCCTATTAAGAATATAAGTTGAACAGTGTTCGTTTGACTTAGAGGTATGGAGAAAGAATCAACTTGAATATGGTAGAGGGTCAAACATTCAGGTCTCTCTCACAGTTTTTGAGAAAACCATGTTTAACTTGGTGAAAGAAGACAATATTTTAATGCTTATCATGATAATATGAATGGTGCTTTTCTATAATGAAAGGTTAAAAAAAGTGCTCTAGAAATTAGCATTGAAAAGTGTCTATCTGTACAAAGACAGGCTCACTTTCCATTTGACATGAGATTTCCTCACTTTATCGAGCAATTTCATAAAAAGGTTGTACAGAATCCCTTTGGAGTTAGCTATTCTCTTTCTTGCATCAAGTTGGAAAAATAACACAAGAAAATACTGGTAACAATCAAACAATAAGATTTACAACTAGCGCCTCTTTTTGATTTGCTCAAGCGAATCAATTCTTTTTCTTGCTTCACTTGTCCAAATTCTCTAAAGTAAATAAAAACTCTGACCTAGGCTGTCTTATAAAATCCTCAAAGGATTCCTTAAGCCTTCAGAAGGAACTATTTTGTAACATCATCAAATCCCTAAAATGTTTCAGCTCTCAGATGTCACTACGTAAGGAACTATGGCGACTTTGAAAATCGACAAAATATCCTACACAAGGACTGTTACTACTCTGAAAGAATAATTACAGATTAGATCAAAGTTTATAAAGTATTAAATACAGTTTCTGTGATAGGCCAGAGACATTACTAAAATAAATGTCTTACGGGAATATAAAATGTATTTTGTGACTACTTCCTGCCTTGCGTGGGCATTTCAATATTCTCTGCAGTGATTGGATGGTGTGGTGGATTGACCTGCGTCTCCCAACAATATAAATCACCCCCCTAAAACCTTTACCTCTGAATGTGACCCTATATGAGTGAGAGGAGTCTTTCTTTGAGTATCTTATCAATTAAATCAGCATTTCCCCAAATGGGTGACACCCTTCCTTGAGGGGCACTGGAACGTTCCAGACTCTTCAAAAGCAGATTCCTACACTTTATCCTGAATGGTGAATTATAGTACAAATATTTTTAATTGCCAGGCTGAGATCAAATACTTTTTTTATTCTGAGAAAGAGTTGATAGGCCAAATAAATTTGGGAATAGATGGTCAAATCATCCCGGAGTAAGGTGAATCCTAATCCTAATCTCTGCTGAGTGGTGTTTTACAAAAGAGGGGACCAGAAGTAGAAATAGTCACACACAGGTAGAAGGTGCCATGTGAAGATCTACCTGCACAACAAAGGAATAGCAAGTGTAGCCAGCAGCCACCAGATGCTGGTACAGAGGTGTGGAGCAGCTTCTCTGTCAGAGTTCGTAAAGGGAATGAACACCTACTTGCACATCTAGCCTCCAGAACCGTGAGCAGATACATTCTGTTCTTTCAAGCTTCCCATTGGTAATTTGTTGATGCAGCCCTAAGACATTAAGACATCGGGTATGGTGGACACTTTGGAATCTTTGGTTTAGAATCTTCTTTTTGGCAAAAGATTTGCACTATTATCTGTGTAATTGAGGAACACAACAAAAGTTAGTCATGACTTTTCATGTGAGAATAAACCGAGGAATTTGTCCTCAAGTCACGGTGAGAAAAATTAGATTTTGGAATTTAGGATCACTGGGCTCAGCTGAAAAACTATGGGTCTTAATTTTGATTAGACTCTTCATTATAGTTTACAGGAATCTTCTCAGCATCACGTAGTCACACTTGTTAAAGGGCTCTGCTCAAAAGAAAGGAACAAAGCCAGATTTATGGTTTTCATAAGAAGAGGAATCAGGATTGTAAAATATAAACATTTACTTTAAGCAATCAAAAGGGAAATTTTCACCAGAATTGAAATAGCTTTGTAAAAACGAAAGAAACCATGTACATAGAATATATGTTCACCGTGGAAGAATTAGACAATAGAGGAAGAAAGAAAAGCAAACCACAATCCTGAATTTTACTGCCTCATTGTTCAGAAGGATGTGCCTTGTGGGGGTGGTTGTCAATGCCAGTGAATTGGTTTCGACTAATAGCGCCCCTATCGGTGCAACAGAAGGAAGCCGTGCTTGAACCTATGCTGTCCTCGCAATCTTTGCCCGCTGCTATAGCAACTATGGTGCTCTATCTTGGGGGCGTTCCTTTTTGGGGTGATTTTTCTACTTTACCTGTCGAAATTACACGACACAAAGTCTCTAGCGTTTTAGCTGTACGTGTTCTACGTACGATGTGTTTATTCTTCTGTCAGTCCATTCAATAGTCTCCACTAATATTAAGATGATAAGGCATCAGTCCTTATTAGATCTTCCTTATTAATTGTACAATTTTGTATGGATATGAGACAGTTAAAATACGTGGTCACGTGCCCCTTGATCATTTAAGTGATATATTCGAGAACCATATTTTTACCCCTTCCAAAGAAAGATGATCCATCAGGACGCACATCTATGTAACAATATCATTGATATCACATGCAAAATTTTGCTGAAGATGATCCAACAATGGTTGTAGCATTTTTTAATCTATTATATTGATATGCTTGTTCTTGATAGAGTATCTTTATGTGCTATATATTTGTATCTATTATCTGGAAGGACAACTCCTGTGGAAATTTAGAATATTAAGGTTTTTGTTTCCTGTCAATAAAAGCTTGTGCCTCTAGTAAAAGTTTTAGGATCATTTTGAAAAGGAAGTTTAAATAATAATTTATGAAAATATCAAATTCATTTCATTCTTTTATCATTAAACTTACCATTTTCCTCAAGACTAAAGGTATGTAATTTATAAGTGTTTTTAACACATAGTAAAATGGCCTTTAACTTGTTCTTGTTAACAAATTTGTTTATGTGGAAAATTATAAATAGAGTCTTATATTTTAAATTGCAAAATAATTATGCTACTATTTTCATAGGCTGAGTTCTACTTATTGACATTTTATTTTGAATTTTTTGATTCAATATGGATCAGTGCAGTTATCCGGTGCATTGTTTTCTTTGGTGCTATATTAGTCAGTGCAGGGCTAGTAAAAATAATTAGGGAGTTTGATGTCTTTGGCTGTGCTCGCTTAATGGTGTAACATTTCCTAAATCTTTCTTGAACCCCCGGTAGAATTGAGCTTCACCAAAATATAGTCAACAGCAGTAAAATTAAGGCATGTTATAGATCCAGTTACTGGTTGTCTTTCCTAATTGCATACTCTTGTCTAATGCACCATCTTGTATTTCAGGGACCAAAAATCAAACTAAACTCACTACCACCGAGTCAGTGGTGACGATAGTGACCCCTTGTGGGTTTCCAAGATTGTAACTCCTGCCAGGAGTAGAAAGCCTCATTTTGCCCTTCCAAGTAGCTGGTGGTTTTGAGTAGCAGTTAGGAGCTCAACATGTGTCCCCACTATGGTACCATGGGTCTTTCAGCCTTTTAGAAAGTGAATTTCAGAAAAAGGAAATAAGTATGAACTATTTCACTTGATTTATATTTTCATAAATGTTACACTGAAGGAGCAGAAAGAATAGACTGGGGATTTAAGTGGTATTTAATGTACTATACCTGTGTTGTAGATGTTGTAAACTCTGCCTTTTTTCCTTCTAGGACATTTCCATTTTTATGAGACCCAGATTGAATGGGGAAATACGGTTCAAACTGTGAGATGTTTTAAAATTTAAATAGTGCTACTTGGCAAATAATACAAGTTAAAAGTGTGCTTCTGCAGAGCTTTAAACAGGACCAGCCTCAAGGGCTTACAGCTCTCTCATAACATCATTTCAAGAACACAAGGGCGCAATGTGACGGAGAGGGGAACGCTGGGCTTTGGAGTCAGACCAACCTGGATATGAATCCCAGTTCTGCTACTTGCTCACTTGATACCCCTCAGAAAATTGCTTAATCTTCCCCAAACAGTTTTTTTTATCTCCGTTTAAACACACACACACACACACACACACACACACACACACACACACACACACACTGTCTAGAAACTGTACCGATAAAATGAGAGAATGTACATGAAAACTCTTTTTTTAGTGTCAGCGTCCCCTGTGCATTCCATAAATATTAGGATTGCTCCTTCCCTATTCATATTTTAAAGCTGGAATTTCACCTACACGGAAATACAGATTTAATTTATTTTCTCTCACCTCTTCTTTTTGTCTTTTACCTTAATCAACTGCTTTTCCTTAAGAAACTATTAAATGGGGTCAATTGTTTATATTTTTGAAGGCGGATGTTTATTATTCCCTTCATGGTAAGGAATTTTCAAGAGAGATGGGAGCATTACACATGGTCGTAGGTTAAAAAGGGTCTGATTAGATTGGAGATTGGTGGCAAAGGAGACCCAGGACTGTTGGGATATTGAAAGTAGATGTTATAAGAGCTAAGAGTAATAGAAGAGGGACTTAAAAAGAGATAAATATTTTATACCTACTTTATACCTTTGTTCTAGGACAAAGCTGGTCAAGAGTCACTGACTTGGAAATAAACCATTCGTTCATTCATTTTAAATTAATTCATTACTTCATTTTGATCCCTAGTTAGTGAATAGAGAGTAGAACTGGTTTAGCAGATAAGTGTCTTAAATCTTCCAAATGAAAGATATTACTGAGCTCTTAGTTGATTCTCAATGAAAGTCATCGAGCTATCACTATTCAAATTAGTATAAGCCAAGAGAAAGTAAGTGTAGGTTGTATGTGTTTATTTCTTTTCAAAGATATCCTTATAATCATTTCTTATAGAAAGCAAATCTTATTCTGGCCAATTCTTAGGAATAGGAACTAATCCACGTGCCTAGAGTGAGAAAGTGCATTGATAAGGAAGGGAGACTAAAAATCTAGGTCTTTGAACTGCACTTCACCTTGTGGACTTTGGCAACAGCCTTAACAATTAGAACTTCAGAACAGAATGTTTAAGTGGTTTTACTGTGGCAGTTATATAATTTCATGTCAACTTAAAGATATATAAAATTTCAGGGGTGGAGTCTAGCCTGTCAATCAGGTCATAGTCTGATGGTGGGTGTGGCCTTCTCAAAAGGAGGATCCTGGAAACAACCCGCCCCCCCCCACCCCAACACGCACGCATGCACGCACGCACGCACTGCCTTCACCTTCCTGCAAGCTGACCCTGGTTGCTGCCAGAACTCTACTGCCACTGTATCTACGACTTTGCATCCACCAGCCTGTGATCTTCCTGCATTCTGCATCATTTCATGTGGCTACCCGAGTCTGGGGATGGATTTCTGAACTAGTATTGGACTTATGAACTCTAGTTGGACCGGGCTGGGAAGTTTTATTGATGCATAATTACTTCTTCATATAAGCTCTTTCTTATACACATGTGAATGTCTAGCCAACCTGGCTTACCATATCACAGATGCCATGACTTAAAATAATCTCCAGGTTCACTTAAGACATATACAGACTCTTCCAGTGAGGGTCCTGTTAAAACGGCAAAGTAAAATGTTCCTGTTACTGAGGTATTATCAAATGATTTTTGACACAAAACATAGCATGATGTTTTGATATTAAAAAATTAAAAATGGGTTTATTAAATTCCCACAATTGCTAGCATGTTCAAGTCCATTGTTGGAACTCTAAGGATTATTAGAGATTAATTTATTCTAAACCCTTCATTTTATTAGACAAACTGTTACCCAGAAGCACTGGTTGGCCAGGCCAAGGACATGTAGCCAGCATATCACACAGATTTATTTATTTTCCAATAAAAACTGAAGCTTTCAAAATCATTCACCATTTTTGTGGGATAGGCAATATAATTTATGATCAGTATCATCCAGGTGAGAGATTTAGAAATCACACCATAAGATATTAGAATTTCATTGTGTATTTTTTAAAAGTATTCTACACACACACACACACACACACACACACACACATGCACACGGAGATGGAGATATAGTGGAATTTAGAGTTTGAGAACCTAAATTTATCCTTTGGTGACTAGATACCTTGAGCAGGGAATTCAATCTCATTAATAAGTTTTATTTAAGAGAATAGGATTCTCATCCTGGCTATTTCCAATGAGACTCAGAAACGAGAAAATATACATGTATATTTTTTATAAATTCTAAATTGTTATTTTAAAGTAAAACACGTATAATGAGCCCCAGAGTAGGGAAATACACCCTGCTTTCATCTGAGATTTAGAAGGAGACCAGCTTCAGGCTAATTTTTCTCTGCTTCCTGGAAGACCAGATTGCCTATTTTATATCAACAAAACAATAGCGCAAGTTTCTGTAATAATAATAATTGTAACAATAAAACCTTAAGAAATTTCAATCACCTTTCACAACAAAAGTTTACTTATCCTTTTTGTAAAATGTATTGAAGGTTGGTGGGAGTTTTTGTGTCAAAAAAAATATTTATCCAATTGTGACCTCACAATTTCAACATCAGACTCCAAGTCAGAGAGAGAGAGATGGAGGAAGTACAACTGCCTAACTGCCTTAGGCTAGAAGTCATGTCCATAAAGTCATACCCCAAATCTTGTGATATATATATTACATAAAATGTAACTCCACTGCTTAAAACCTTGCAAGGGCTCTGAAATTTTTAATGTGGCTTTTCCAGCCCAAGTTTCTAACTCCAAATGACCTTTTCTTGCATGATTCTGGTAAGAAGGTAGGAGAAGATGCTGATAGGATTCACCCGTGCATAACTGCAAACGCACTTTCTTGGTGTGTGTCCACTAGACGCTCCTGGCTAGTGGTAGAGTCAAGCCTGTCAGTCAAGTGGTAGCTTGAGTGCACCTCATCTGGGATGTGGCCCTTTGTTTGAATCTCTTTCTCTCTCTCTCTCTCTCTCTCTGCCCCTTTGTCTTCCTGCCTGCTGGAATGCTGCCTGCCTTGAGAAGTGGCCTCTTGTGAGCCACCTGACCCTGAGAGGTGCTGGTGCCCTGTCATGCTTCCATAGTGCAACTCTGCACCCACTGGGCTCCTGCTTCCAGATTCACTCTTCTGCATCACTGGCATATGGGTACCTGAGGTGGAAGAGGGATTCATGAATTAGCATTGGACTTACAGACTTTGGCTTGGGTTGGGATGCCTTCTTGGTGTACAAGCTCTTCTTGATATAAATCTCTTTCTCATATATAGGAGCATGTCACTGGATTGGTTTCTGTAGACAATCTGGCACAGCATACATGGCACTCTGCGGTGTATAAAATGGAACCTCTGAGAAGCAGGAGGAGGGATCTTATGATCAGCAAGAACCAGTGCTGGAGTACATCCTCTGGGCTCAAGATCCATGCACAGTGAACCTCCTGGATCCAGATGACAGCTATACCATCACAGGAGCAGCAGCAGAACCAGGAACATAGTCCTTGGAACATAGTGATGGACTTCCCATCCCACAGAGAAACTTAAGATGGGTGCTTTTGTGCAGGGGGCTGGCTTGTGAAGTGAGGAGCCTCTGGGCACTTCATTAGGGACATTGGACTTACTGACCCCTGGAAGCAGAGTTGAGCACTTTGGGGTTGAGGCTTACAACAGGCGGTAGGACCCTTGGGGTATTTATGAGCAGACTTGAAAGTTGGTGACGTGTACTGGTGAACAATGCCCTTGAGCATTTCTCCCTGGCATTATAACTTGTTAATATCCTTCATAAAACCTTTAATCATGAATTTTGTTTGTGAGTTTCTATGTGGCCATTGCATAGCTATTAGGAACTAGAGCGATAAGTAACAGAACACTAATTAAATCAGCTCATAGGCTCCATTGGTTTTCCGCCAACACCAGAGAAGTTATCTCTTGATCTCACTCTGCAGACTTTCTCATGTTATCTGACATCAAGTTCTCCTGATATTGAAATATTTTGGAATTTTTGATATATTTTTATTCCTTGACTATACCAAGCTCATTCTCATGTGCAATTCAGTGGATTATTTAACATGACTCTTTTACTTATAGACTTTGTAACTCACACCAAACCACTTTTTCTGGATGGTTCTGGTAAGAGAAGGTGGAGGAAGATTTTGATATGATTAAATGATTCAACAGGGAGTTGATTAGAAGGTTCATTGTGATTGTAAAATCTTGGAAATCTAATGTGAAGATTGATCAATTTTGCAATCATATATAAAATGAGCCCATTCAAAAGTAGAAAATGTATGGGCTGTCAATACCATTCAGTAAGAAGAAATAGGAGAGGAGCGTGTCCTTTGGCCTTTAAGATTCTTGAAACTCAAGAATCTTGAGTTTGAGATTCTTGAAACTTGAGATTCATTGAAACTCCTTGATCCAGGGATCTGCTGTGACACCAGAGAAATAACACAGGTCCATTTGCAACAGAACCAAAAGACACAGCAGTGGGCTTCCTGGCCCACATAGTGAATAAAGCTGAGTGCTTTGGGGAAGGAGACCCACTTCTCCTGTGAGGTACTTCCCAGCACTAAATTGGACAGCTATACTGAGTGCATTCAGGCTGAATCTCATGGCGGAGTGGTGTACCCTTTGGGCATTTATTTGTTGCGCTAAAAGAGCTTGGGTTGGGACCCAAAGACTGAGGACCAAAGAGAGATCTGACTGCAAACACAGCTCATAAGAGGCTGTCCTGTCTGAATCACTGTATCCTGGGCATTTGTGACGAATTACCTTCCATAATAAAATCCATAATCAGGAACAATGTCTTTGAGTTTTATATGGCTATTGCAATGAATTGTCTAATCTAAACATGGGGGGACAGTTGATGCCCAATAAGTAGAGGCAAGTCTGACCTCAGCCTCATAGGAATTAACCTTGAGCAGCTAATGCTGATGGTGTTGATTTCCCTTCCCACCCTCTGAAGTTCTAGGTCAGATGTCCTCCCCACAACACTTTTGTTTTGACCATCTCAAAGATAATTTTACCCTTAATGTTTTAATCCCATATGTTTGCATGGTAGCCTTTTCTCATTCGTTAAATCTAAGCTCAAATATCTGCATTCTGACCTGTATTATGTCATTCAATTTTAATTGTCAATACAATTTGGTTGCATTAATAGATATACTGCCTTGTCATGCAATTATTTGTTAATTGGTCTTAAAATTAGCCAATTAGTTGCCAGCTTCATTAGAATCCAGACAGTATTTTATAAATTCACTTTCCCATTATGTCTAACACATAATGCAAAGTCAATAAATGCTTGTTTCAATGAGCTTGTCAGAGAGAAAACTATTTAATAGTTTAGGTAGGTAATATGACCTCATAATAAAATTAGCACGTGAGCCCAATTGTGTGAAGTAGAAAGGACCGTTTCATCATTTTAAAAGAAGCCACATTACTTCTACCTGTTGGCCAATTTTTCTCTTTTCTCTTTTAAGTCTCTGGATTAAAAGTAATGAAGAGAAATCATGTTCTAATCTTTTATTTTTTTAATTTTATTTATTTATTTTTAATAGTTTTATTAGGGGCTCATACAACTCTTATATCACAACCCATACATACATCAATTGTGTAAAGCATATTTGTACATTCATTGCCCTCATCATTCTCAAAACTTTTCCTCTCCACTTAAACCCCCAGCATTAGGTCCTCATTTTTCCCCTCCCTCTCAGCTCAGCCCTCCCTCATGAGCCCTTGATAATTTATAGATTATTATTTTGTCATATCTTGCCCTGTCCGACGTCTCCCTTCACTCACTTTTCTGTTGTCGGTCCCCCAGGGAGGAGATCACATGTAGATCCTTGTAATCGGTTCTCCCTTTCCAACCCACTCTCCCTCTACCCTCCCAGTATCGCCACTCACATAGAACTAAAGCCATTAAACACACTTAAAGTGATTCTGAATCTCACAATGTAAATATGTAATCTGATAAAAGCCCTTGACTTAGCCTGGGAAAAAGTGACACAAGGACTTTGACTAAGTCAGAAGGGCCACCGTTCCGGGCGAGGACACTGTGTGGACTGCTAAGAGGAGTCCACGCTAATCAGAGGACTAGTGAGACCGTTCAGGCGAGTTAAACCTGGTCAGAATTGGCGTGTGATGAAAAGAGAGAAAATAAGAATAGGGTTACACAAATTCTAAAAACATCTAGCTAATTTGAGAATTTGTATAAGGAAATGGTTTAAAATAAAATGTTATGGCAACTGCCTCTTGGCAAAGAGGAGAAAAGAGGAGTCTAAACGGAGAGCTATGGTTTGGAGCATCTGTATGTGGACGCTGTAACATCAGAGTGAGTAAAGAGGAGCTCAGTGGTTACGGATAAGTATGTAGGACATCATGCTTGGCAAAGCACATAGGCAGCCAAAAAAAGAGTGCCCCTTGACTGGATGGATTGACACCGTGGCTGAAATAATGGGCTCAAACGAAGGAAGACTTATGAGGATGGCTTCTCACAGGGCAGTGTTTCGTTCTGTTTCCATGGGGTCTCTCTGTGTCTGAGCCCAACTCAACAGCACCACACAACATTTTAGGACATTCCATTTAATACTCTGGTAAAGGCCCCACATGATTGGGCGATATCCTGCTTTGGGTGGTTCTTGTAAAACTGGAGAAGGCAATGTAAAAGAGAAAGCAAAATGTGTTTTACAAAAAAAAATAAAAAAAATACAATAACCAGAGGAGTAAAACAAATAAAGAAACACAGTAGAAAGGCCCGAGTTTCTCCTGGAAGATATAAGAGAAAGGAGCAAAGGAACTAAAAAAAGCAATCATGCCAGAAGACCCAATAATGGATTACAGTATTGGAAAAGCCTAGAAAATGAGTCCACATCATCTGAAAATTGATAACGAATGGAGGCCAGCATCATTAAATAGCACTCTTGAATCTTTCCTTCTTAGGACAAGGTTATGAAAGACATAGCTGAGTTAGCTAGTTAGTAACCGTAGTGATAGCCCCCAATGTACAAGGTTAGGTAATAGAGTATAAATGGCAGAAGCTGGGGCTCATGCTACCATAATAAAATAAGGAGGATGGCCAAAGATGTATGCCTAAGGAGCTGCGGAATTGTTACTAGAATATGACTCTATTGCATGCCAATGGAAAAGTATTATATTTGTCAACTCATGAGACTCAAAGGACAGGTATAACTGCACGACAGACATGACCTCCTACAGAGTCCCTCCCAATCCAAACCTCACCCAAATCAGGCAGACTCTCATGGGAAGGGCTCTGCAACAGGTTCTGGCTCTGGTGTGTCTCCTCATAGACTCATGGTATTTGTGATTTCCTTCAGATTTACTATATCATAAAGAAATAGATACACTATTCATCTTTCATAAGACAAAAATAGTACATCTGGCCTCATGTTCAAGTTCAGTCAGAAAGCACCAATTTAGCTCCATGAGTAGGTAGCATGTACTCTGAGGTCAGCTACCACCACAGCACCACCACCTCTCTCCCGTATGTCCATGGAGAGAGAGTAGCAAATAATCAATTGAAAGAGTAGGCAAACGTTCCCGTCTATTTTTGGACACACTACCTCCTTATGTGTGTACAAGCTGCAAATCGGTGATGTTGACATGACAATAAAATTCAGGGAAGGAATTGAAATCGAGTTGTTGTTAAGGGAGTTAACATTAAGGGAGTTCTGTCTCCCAGTGTGCAACAAAAGGAAACAGTCTCTGGTCCTGCCATTCTTATGTTTGACCCATGTGTGCAGCCACCGTGTCGATCCATCTAGTTAAGTGCCTTTGTCTTTTTCTCTGACCATCTGCATTACCAATCATAGTGTTCTTCCCCAGGGATTCACGGTCACCCCTGAGAACATATCCAAAGTGTGTGAGGCAAAGTCTCATTATCTTCCTTTCCAAGGAGCATTTTGCCTGTGCTTCTTCCAAGTTCATGGTATATTTAATATTCTAGACCAATACATATTTCAAATGCATCAATTCCTCTTCAGTATTCCTTATTCACTGCCTGGTTTTAGAACTCATATGAAGTAATTGAAAATGCCATGCCTTAGGTAGTTACATCTTAAGCTTCAAAGTGACGTCTTTAATTTTTAATACTTTATGGAGGTTTATTTGCAGCATATTTACCCAGTATAGTACATGGTTTGATTTCTTGACTCTTGCTTTTGTGAGCATTGTTTGTGGATGCAAGTAAAATGCAGTCACTGGAAGCTTTAGGAGTGATCTTTCTGATGGGCACGTTGAAGATGGGTTAGTGTGCCTCAAAAAAGCATCTGTAAACTTTTCTTCTTAAGGCAGAGTGTTTTGCCAGATCAAACCATTTTGTGGATCAAAGTAATGGTGGTGCCAGTAAATGTGGCTGGAGATGAGTTTAATACAGGAATGTATCATCCCAAGCTCCTCATCTAATGAGCCCAAAGGCACACTTCAACAACTCTTATCAGGAATAAAACTGATAGTCCACCCCCCACCCCCCACCTGACTGACTCTTATCCTTATCTTGTCTTTGACTTCTAGTGTGGTGTGTTAGTCATAGACCGTTAAATCCAGCTAACACACAAAGTGGTAAGGAGTGATGCTTGACGAGTCTTCCATTGCTTTTTCATGAAGGGTATTTTATATCAGAAGAGTGACTTATGAAAATAAGTAGCTGCTAGTGGTTTCTTCTTTCATTACTATCCTGTAGGTAGGTGACTGTATTTTTCCATAATGCTATTTAAAATTTTATTTTTTAATAAGATGGAGATTTAAATTATTCATATTTTATACTCTATATATCCATACTTATTAAGTCATGAAAGCCAGAATATTGGGTTTTAACGAGGTCTCTAGAGCAAGGGAGATCAAGAATATGCATTTTGTTGGCTGTAAGCGTGGAGAGACACTTCCACATTGTCCAGCGTAATTCCACTTGCTCAGACCAGATAGGACCCAAGCACAAGGAGGGTGCTGATTAAGTCTATCATGTTGAGCAACCATCATGACTATCCGTTTCAAAATTATTGTACACCTCCATCCCCCACCCCCCGTTACCACAAAGTCAGTTCTCCCTACAAAATGATTCACTCTTCTCTCACACACCCCTGCCACCCACGGGTAAGCACTAATAAACTTCTCTTCTCTGTGCTTTGTTACTTCATCCTAATGAGGCCATGCAATATGTTTCCATTTCACTCAACGAGATGGTGAGTGTAATCAATTATTATTATACCTACGAAGACTGACTTATACATTTGAAGACTTGAAGTGGAAAGTCTCTTGTGTTCTAAATTGTTTATGTTTGCTTTCTGTAGCTAAACTGTAAAGTAATTGAAGATAGCAGTCATATGCTATACAAATATATTTAATTTGATTAAAAATGGAGGACAGTTTAGAAATGAATTGACTACATAGCTTTAATTATTTTCCTTTTTCTAAAAATCAGTGCAAGACTTCTTCAAAAAGAAGAAGTAAAACAAACAAGGAGGGGATTCTCTATTTTAAAAGGTAGGAATACCAAATTGCAAACTTCCTGTCCCAAAGGTACCCAGGTGATCCAAAGAAGTCAGGGAAGCAGAATTTGAAGACCAGTCATAAAGCATCCTCTTCTCACTCTGAAGGTGAAGAAATTTAGAGGTTTCAGGTATCTGCCACAAAGTTAGGCAGTAAGTAAATTTTATGAAAATATCAAATGTAAAACCCATTGCATTTAGAGTCATTTGGGTGTCTAATGGTACATGTCTCCTTGAACGATGGTATTGTATAAAGAACATGCCACACTTCATAAATTATGTAAATGTTAATTCAAATAGACAAATGACCTAAAACTCTAAGAGAAAAAATATAGGGTAAATGCGTCAGTACCTATTTCTTTTAGATATTTCTTAGACAATTGTAGATAGATGTTTCTTGACAATGGATTCTTATATATGACATAAAAGCCTCCAAAAGAAAAAACATAATACATAAATTAGAGCTCATAAATATTTTTTAAGTTTTTAGAGTCAAAGAGGTTTATCAAAATTTTTGAGAGGCAACTCACTGATTGAGAGAAAAATTCTCCTTACTAGAATCACATATCTGGTAAGGATTTTCTCCAGAATATATAAAATCAAATTTCCCAAATTTAGAATTGAAAAGACAATGAATTCAAATAAAAAATGCATCAATATTTGTTTAGATACCTCACTAAATGAGTCTACACATGGCCAACAGGCATATGAAAAGAACCCTCTGTTCTAATAATCCGGCATTCTGTGATGCTCACCTTCCCATAACGATCCCTGAAGACAAAATGGATGCATAAGCAAATGTGGTGAGGAAAGCTGATGGTGACAGGCTATCAAAAGAGATAGCATACAGGGTCTTAAAAGCTTGAAGGTAAACAAAAGGCCATCTCGCTCAGAAACAAAAAAGCCCACATGGAAGAAGCACACCAGCCGTATGATCATGAGGTGTTGATGGGATCAGGTATCAGGCATCAAAGACCCAGAGCAAAATAATCATATCAATGTGAATGGCGGGGGGTCACAGAGTGGAGATCCAAATCCCACATCTAGACAATTGGACATTCCCTTACAGAAGGGTCACAAGGAAAAGACAAGCCAGTCAGGGTACAGTATAGCACTGGTAAAACATAAAACCTTCCTCTAGTTCTCTGGTGCTTCATTCAACCCCCCGCCCCCACTATCATGATGTCAGTTCCCCCTTAAAAATCTATCTAGACCAGAGGATGTACACTGCTACAGATAAGAGCTCGCAACAAAGGGAATCCAGGACACATAGATCCCTCAGAACCAATAATGAGAATAGACATACCAGGAGGGTAAGGGTAAGGTTGTGTGTGGGGGGAGGGGGAATCAATCACAATGATCTATATATAACCCCTTCCTAGGGGGATGGACAACAGAAAAGTGGGTGAAGGAAGGCAGTGGTCGGTGTAAGACATGGGGGCGGATTATAAATTTATAAATTATCAAGGGTTCATGAGGGAGGGTCAAGGGGGGGGAATGAGGAGCCAATACCAAGGGCTCAAGTAGAAAGAAAATGCTGTGAAAATGATGATGGCAACATATGTACAAATGTGATGACACAATGGATGTATGGATGATGTATGGATTGTGATAAGAGCTGTAAGAGCCCCTAATAAAATGGTTTTTAAAATGTATTACATATTGAATGTAAAACTGATGATCTTCTCTGTGAACCTTCGCCTCATTCATAATAAAAAGTAGAGTTGTTTAAAAAAAGAAAATATACTCAACATTCTTAGTTGTGATTGTTAACTGCCATCAAATTGGTTCTCGGATTCATTGTGACCTTATTTGTTACGAAATAGAACTGCTCTCAGGGTTTCTTTCATGGAATCTTTGTGGAAGCAGATCTCTATACCTTTGCTCCCACAGATCCATTTGTGGGCTCGACCGCCAACTCTTGGGATAACAGCATGCACTACTCAGGCTCCTCTTTAGTTGTTTAAAAACAAACAAACAAACAAACAAACAAACAAACAAACCAAACTCACTGCCATCATGTCAATTCTGACATAGTGACCTTATCGGACAGAGTACAACTGCCCTTGTGGGTTTCTAGGACTTTAAATCTTTATGGGAAATAGCAAGTCTCATCTTTCTCCCACAGAGCAGGGGGTGGTTTTGGACTGTGACCTTAGAGTTAGCATCCTGGTGCATAACCCGTTAGACCCCCAGGGAAACACAAAGCAAGTCCATAATGAGTTGTTCACTTTGAGAACACTAAGATAGTTAAGAAGTATAGCCAGAATGTTCGTTAGAGGCAAGGATGGCAAGACTTCCCCTGATGTACTGTGGACAAGTCTAGAGATCGGTCCCCACAGAAGAACTCCATGTTTGGGAAAGAGGGGCAGCAAAGTGGATTGACAAGATGGATTGACCCAGTGGCTGCATCAGTGGGCTCGAACATAAGAAAAATGGACAGGATGGTTCTGGACTGGGTGGTGTTTCCTTCTGTTGTACAAAGGTCACTATGAGATGGGAGCTACTGGATGGAACCTAACAACAACAAAGATGATCATGATAAAAAATAATAATCAAGAAGAAAAATAAGAGAGCAATAAGTGTTGACAAGGAAGTGGAGAAAATGGAATGTTTATCCACAGCGGCGGGGGATATAAAATAGTGCAGTTCCTATGGAAAACTATTTGGTGGCTCCCTAAAGAACTACACATCAACTTACCATATGACCCAGACATTTCTCTGTAAGTGTATATTCTCAAAATGAAAGTAGGATTGCAAACAGACCCGTGTCCCACCATCGTTCATTCGCTATAGTCAAAGAGTGGCCAGCAGCCTAAATATCCATCAAGAGGTGAATGAACAATCAAATATGTATTAAGCACATAACATTCAGAGCCCAAGAGATTAAGCTCTTAAATCTGTTAATTCCTTCACACCTCAGGCTCTTTATTTGCCAAATGGAGTGTTAATCCCAATAGTTAACTTTATTCTAATTTAATAATAAACTCTATTAAGTTAGAAGAAATGCAAAGGAGCTTCACAAAGCTCTTGGATAATGAAATTTTTCCACGAACATTTCGAAACCCCCTTATATAATAGCTGTGTTAGTCTGGGTAGACTAGAGAAACAAATCCATAGAAACTCATATGTATGAGAGAGTTTTATATAAAAGTGTACATTAAGAAAGCAACCCAACCCAGTCCAGCCCAAGCCCACAAGTCCAACATTAGCCCATATGTCAGACACCAATCCACAAAGTCCTCCTCCCTCTCACAAAACAGATGCAACGACGCCGACTGCAGGAGGAAAGCCGAATCAGTGAATGTGTAAACATCTCAGCACTGGCAGGGGTCTCCACACGGCTGTTCCAGCACCCAGGGCTGCATCGGGGTAGGTTCATGTGGCTTCTCCTCAGGGATGTCTTGTAGGAAGTGAGCCTTGCCAGCTAAAGCAGGGGCCTGGCTAAGGCAGCTTCACACTGGTCCGACCATCAAAGGCGAGGTTCACTGAGCTATTTATCTCTCCACCCTTCAATTAACCCCACATGTGTTTATCAGCCAGGTTGGCACAATAAATCTTAACTATCAAAATAGCACTTACTTCCAAATCTGAATAAATTAGAAATTTGACAAATGGTAATCTTATTCTCTCAGATTTGACTTGATTTGTTAGTTTGAATTTGGCCTCATTTTGGCCATCGTGTTATAAGTGAGTCTGAACCTTGGGTTTCTGTTTTATAATTTCCTTGTTCCTTGTTTGGCAAAGTGGAAGGACAGTGAAAAAGAGCAAGGCAATAGCTGGACTGACAACAGTGGCTACACCTACGGGTTCAGGCCTAGGGTAGCACAGGACTGTGCAGGGTTTCATTCTGTTGTGCAGGGGCAGCTACGGGGCATAGATGAGTGGAAGGTACCTCACAACAAGAACAGCACGTAAGGATTGTTCTGGCAAATGTTTGGGGGAGAACCTATTTGTAAAAACCAACAGAACCGTTTCTTTTAGAGGACAAGGCCAGCATATATCTTTGGTGTCCTGTTACTGAGGTGTACTGACTCTCCATCCCTATGTCATAATTTGGACTTCTGGGAACCTGACTGTGTTTTATTTCTACAAGACATCACCATCATACATTTATGTTGATGGTATTATTATGATTGACTCAAGTAACAAGAAATTGACAACTAAATCTACAGTTCGTAGTAACACATATGTGTGCCAGAAGATGGAAACTAACCCCTGAAAATGGAGAGATTTTCCACCCAAGTGTAATATCTAGAGGTCCAATGGTGTGAGTCATATTGTGGTATCCCCCAGAATGAAGGATACATTGTTGTACCCATCCTACAATGATAATGAGGGTCCAATGTGTAATGATCACATTTAGCTGTTGGAGGTAACACACTGGTTATGGGTGTGTTATTCTAGTCCGCTTCTCAAGTAATCTGAATAACTGGTTTTCTGAGTGAGGCCTTCCATAGAAGATTCAGGCTGTCTTGCAAGTTGAGTTAGTTTATTGTGCCAGCCTGGCCGATAAACACATGAGGGGTTAATTGAAGGATGGGGGGATAAATGACTCAGTGAGCCTCACCTTTCTAGTTCTCAGGTCTCTTGCTTTCTGATGGTTGGACTAGGCTGCCAGGTGCCTTAGGCAGTTCCCTGCTTTAGCTGGCAAGGCTCACTTCCTGTAAGACACCCCTGAGGACAAGCCACATGAACCTACCCTGATGCAGCCCTGGGTGCTGGAGCAGCCATATGGAGAGATCCCTGCCAGTGCTGAGGTGTTTACACATTCGCTGACTCCTGCAGTTGGTGTCATTGTGTCTGTTTTGTGAAATGGATTTGTGGATTGGTGCTGAGCATATGGGTTAATGGGCTAATGCTGCACTTGTGGGCTTGGGCAGCACTGAATTGGGATGTTTTCTTGATGTTCACTTAACTTTTACATAAAACTCTCTCTTATACATGAATTTCTGTGGATTTGTTTCTTTAAAGTACCCAGACTAACTCACAAGATGTTCAGTCATTTGGGCCATATGATCTTTCAGATCCAATGGATCTTAAAATGCTAGCAGCCAATAGAGTTGATATTTTAAGTCTTTGGCAAGTGAATCAAAGCAGGCTCTTAGAATTTTGGATCAAACCCTGTGTCTTCTGAAGGTAATGACCTCATTTAAGAAACATGTTTTTACTGGTTACTGGGTCTTTATATCAGCTGAATATTTTATTGTGGGCAATAAGTTACCATAAAAATGGGGTGGCCCATTATAGCCTGAGTGCTATTTGATCCTCAAAGCCATCAAGTTGGGCCTCGATGACAGCATTCCATTATCAAAGAGATGATTAATATATGGGATATATAAACTTGAGCTTGAGTAGGCCTTGACGACACAAATATGTGTCATGAGAAAGTGGTCGAAATGGCCATGGTATGCATTCTTGCTACATTACCTTCTCTCTCCTAGCCTGCACTCATATAAGGAGTTTCAAACCATCACTTGACTGTGAAAAAGAAACGTAGGCCTTGGATGATAGTTACATTTTGTGTCAACTTGCTAGTCCAAACAGCTCAGAAATGTGGCACTTGAGTCCCTGTAATGCCCCATGACGTGACCTAAGAAAATATAATCAACTCCATAAAGGGATCTGCTGGGAGCAACCCAGAAATAGCTAAGAAAATTATAGTAGAGTGAAATCTCCTTACTCGGGTTATAGGTTTGATAAAATTGAATGCAAGATTCCTTGTGGGTGAGGCTTCCTGTATAAACAGATGGAGCAGAAATTTGTTTGTTTGTTGTTTATTTTTTTTCCAGATCTGGATCTTGTTGGTTCCGCAGTCTGTTATATTGCTTGCTGACATCTCACAGCCATCAGTGCGTCCCCATCTGACCTGCCATCTGAATTGCCAGCCCTGGATCAATCACATCTATAGCCTGTTATCATCCTGTGGTGTTCCAGCGATACAGGGTCCATCATACGCTGAAAGTACACAAGTCAAGGGAAACCTCCTATTTATATTTGATCCATAGAACTAGTAGTGAATTGATTCACTTCTACAATTGTGTGAGACATTTCTGGATTTAAGTCTCTCTCTCTCTCTGTCACTGATGATCTCTAATGTGGACAGTCACAGGATTAACAATCCTTTCCTGGGATATTTCTGGAGAACATTGGTGAAAGAAAATCCTCCTGATGGGCAGCATTTTGAGCAGTGCCCCTGGTTGTTTACTTTGCTGGGAAGGAGGAATGGCCAGGTGTGCAAATATGTGGCCCATCATTTGGTTTTTTGATCAAGGACTTGGGTGTTCAGTGACAAAGTGGTCTGGGAAAGAGCCAAGTGAATAGAACCCTCAAATGGCACAAGGATTCAAAGATATCTGTGTCTCATGTAAAATGTCACCAAAGGGTGACCTCAGCAAAGACACTTTGTAAAAAATAAACAAGTATATAGCTGATAGTTTGGGTGAATAACAGCCAGTTTCTTTCTTAACCACCCTGGTAATTGTCCAATGGACTTAAGAACACATGGTGGCAGGGATGTAGGTTATGGATAGGCTGAACAAAATATGAAATTTGGTCTCATTGAAGAACTATAGTTCCTGTTGAATACCTAATTCATCCAGGAGTAGAGACTAATATTGAATAACCAACTTAGCATCATGTCCTAGGTCATCGTTCAGCAACTAGTGACAATTTAGTTATAATGTCACTAAATACAGAAAGAGCAATATTTTGTTCTTACTGAGATAGACCTAATGGGATGTGCATTTGCTGCACATCATTCTTTAACTAAATGTATCACCTATGGATTTATAAAATAACTTAGTACTGTATTTTATGCACGGCATTGTCTGACATCGAGGAACTCACTTTACATAAAATGAAATGTAGTAATGGTCTTAGGCTGATAGAAGTCACTAGTCTTAGCATGTTTCCAACCATTACAAGAAGCTGGGAAGATGGGATGGTAGAATTAGTTTTGAAAGCTCAATTAAAGTGTGAACTCGATTGCAGGACCTTGCTGGAATGGGACAATGTTTTCCAGGTGGTTGGATATGCTCTAATTTAGCTTCCAATATATGGTATGGTTATTTCCATAGTCAGAATTTAAAAATCCAGAAATCAAGGAATAGAAATGAGAGGTGTATTATTGACTATTAACCCTGGCTGTCCACTTGCAAACTTTTTGCTTCCTATTCTCGTTACTCTATGCTCTGTTTGTCAAGAGGTCTTAGTTCAATGAAGAAATGTTCCCACCAGTAGATGTGTTATGTCATTAGGGGTCACCTTCTTGAATATCTATTATATGTTTTTTCTGTTTTTCAGTATCTGAAACCCAGGATTGATGAACCTATAGGAACAACAATTAGAATAAGCATTTTTTTTTGGGGGGGGGGCAGACTATGGGGGGAATGTAAAAGGGCTGGTGTCAAGGCATTCAGGAAGGAAAAGGATGTTTTGAAACTGTGTTAACAATGGCACAATACTGCTTGATGTGATTGAGCAATGGAATGTTATGATATCTGTATTAGCTCCCAATAAAATGGATTGGAAAAAAAGATGCATTGTAATTAATGAAGATTGAAATGCAAATGTGATAAATTGGAAGGAATGGTAGCCGGAAAATATGGCCTGGATGAAAGAAATGAAGCTGAAGAGCACATGAAGAAAATTGTAACATCAATGACTTCTTGATGCAAAACAACGTTTCAGCGACATAAACCTCTATCGTACCCGTGGATCTCACTGGATGGAACACACAGGAAGAGAAGATGGAGAAGCTCAAGGTCATCACCCAAAGCAAAGCTGGGAGCTGACAGTGAAATAGAGCTTCAATTGCTCACATACAAGTTCAAGTTGAAGCTGAACGACAATAAAACAAGTCCAAAGATTCAAAATATTACCTTGAATATATCTAAGCTGAATTTAGAGACCCTCTCAAGCACAGATCTGAATCAATGAACACTAATAACTAAAAACCAGATAATTTGTAGAATGCTATCCAAAGGATTATACCAGAAGAAAGCAAGAAATTTGGACAACATCTACCTTGCCAATCAAGTAGGAGAGATTCATATCTGTACACATTCCAGATGACCAAACAGAATACAGAAGTTATTAAACAATATCATCAATATCATAGGCAAGTAAATGCCTGATGGAGATATTTTTTAAAATGATCGCAGCAGAACATCAACCGGGAGTTGCCAGAAATTCAAGGTGGATTCAGAACAAGGACATCATTGCTGACTTCAGATGGATCTTAGCTAAAAGCAGTAAATACTGGAAAGCTGTTTAGTTGTGTTTGGGTTTTTGTTTTGTTTTACAAAGCGAAGCCACTCGACTGTGTGGGTCATAACAAACCATGGGTAAAATTGAGAAGAATGAGAATTTCAGAACTTTCAATTGTCCTCTTGTGGAGCCTGCACATGGACCAAGAGGCAGACATTCAAAGAGAATAAGGAACAATAAAAGTGTTAAAATCAGGAAAAATGTATGTCAAGGTTCAATATATATGTATAGAAACTAACCTGAGTAGCTGGACTATATGAATAAGAATGCAGCATCAGGATTGGAGGAAGGCTTATGATCAACTTGTGTTATGTAGAAGACACACTTTGCTTGTTGAAAGGGAGGGGGACCTGATGCCCTTGCTGAGAATCAATAAGGATCACAGCCTTCTTTACATATAAGTCTAAACTCAAAGTGCAGAAAGCCAACATCCTGACAACAGGTACTATCATGATAAATGGAGAAAGCATTAAAGTTGTCAGAGATTCATCTTGCTTGGATCCACAATCAACGATCATGGAAGCAACAGCCAAGAGATCAATTGACATTCCATTAGGTCAATCTGCTGTACAAGGCCTCTTTATAAGTGTTGAAGAAAGGGATGTTACTTTGAGTACCAAGCCTCACCTGATTCAAACCCTGGTATTTTCAGTCACCTCAAATGCACTGGAAAATTGAACAATGAATAGGGAGCACCGATGAGTTAATGCGTTTGAATTATGGTGTTGGCAACAAATATTCGTAGTCCCAAGGACTGCCAGAAGAGCAAACAAATCTGTTTCAGAAGGATTGCAGCCACGATGATCCTTAAGACCAAAAATAGTGAGACTTAGTGTTATATACTTTGGAGAGAACAATGGCTAGAAAAGGATTCAAGATTCGATCTTCAATAAAGGGGATTGACACTGGACTTCAACAATGGGCTCAAACATAATAATGGTGAAGATGTTGTAAGATGAGAAAGGTTTTTTTTCCTTCTCTCTGTTGTATAGATGAGTGTGAACTAATTCAATGGCACTTAACAAGGATCCTTTATGTTACAGGGTAAAATTGCTTCCTAAGGTTTTGTTGGCTGAGAACTTTAAAGAAGTCAATTTTAGGCCTTTCTTCTGTGACATCACTGAGGGGGTTTGAACACTAACTTCTAGATTAGCATGTAAGAGCACAATCTATTTTTACCATCCACTGTCCTCTGCAGGCATTAGTACCATTTTCGTTCCCAGTGAAGTGACAATTTATTTGTGACTGAGAGTGAACAGAATCTTCTAAATGAAAGTTGCAATGAAAATGTGTGAAACTGATTATTCTTTTCAGGTCTTCCATTCTTTTGTAAAAAGTGATTGATATATTAAAATATAGTTAGAATGTTACTAAGGTAGCTTAGCTTTAGACATATTCTTCACTGACAGTTCAGCAGTGAATACCTCACTGTATTTTTCTGTTCCCATAAAATGAGTCCTGGACCAATCCATTCCTCAAGTCCCTTCAAGGGGTGGCATGCTACCTTGGAACTCAGTCTAGCTAACACAGAACATTTATTCTCATAATAATTGATTATTGTTGTGCCGAGAGGGCAGAGTGGCACAGCAAGGAGAAGTGCCTTGCTCAAGGTTGCCCCGTCTTCACAGAGGCTAAAACTAGATTTCATCCCATTGTATTTATTCTGACATTCTCTCAATAGACAATTATGTACCCTACATTTTGAATACATCAACTAGAATCCCAATGGTCAAACTATTATCCCAATTCCAGAACTATAGGTTTTATGATTTAAAAAATATTTTCAAATATGCCAGTGCATATTAAAAGCACCACTCATGTCAAGGTACTAGGAGAATAATGCTGTAAACCCAGATAAAAGCAATCCTGTGAACAGTTCTTTGGCTTTTTATATGCCAAGGACAATCTACATGCAGTTAAACTTCTGGAGTTTCAGTGGAGGCTTGGGCTGGGCATGTTTGGGCCTCTGAATCGTTGTAGCATTTGACTTGAGGTACTGAAGGTCTCTCAGAAATTTGAGAAACATATCTATGAGTGGTAGGGTTGCTATTTAGAAATGTTAGGGATGTACTGAGAATCATCTAACTGTAATCCAAATCTCTGAACCTTAAGCTTCTCTCTGAGTCTTCAGGACTAGCAGAAATGGTAGTATTAAAGCTCCCCCAAATCACAAGAATCTAGAGTGCTGATCAATTGTGTTAATTTTTTATTCATGCTACACAAATCACTTCAATATTAGTGGTTTCAAACAACACAAATTAATAATCTTGAAGTCATGAGTAGCAGAGGTCCAGAAATCAAAATACTGTCTCGGCTGTGCGCCTTTGGAGGCTTGAGGGGAGCACATGTTCACTTACATGGAGCGCTGGCGGTGTCGTAGGCAACACTCTTTTATCGGTACGTTGTAAACCTCCTCAAATGTCCTGCTGTCGTTTTTTTCCCATAGCATTTACTATGCTCTGATGTAACTCACCTTAAAAATTACATCTACAGATTTACTATCCTAATAGTCAGGATAGTTGGATTCTTAGAAAGCAGATATTATTATCTGTGTTCTTCAATAATTAACCCCAGGGCTGAAAATAAACCCTACTGTATATTTGTTCAATAAGGATTTTTGATGAGTGTCTAAAGAAAATCTCAGGTTCTTCAGCTCCATGGACTCCCATTTCCTTGCTAACGACTACTCCCATTCCTTCCACATTCAATTGATTCCTATACTTAAAGTTTGCCGACTGATTTTGCTCTGTTTATATTTTTGACCTGCAGATCAACACACGATGCTAATAATGAATCTTTGAGTGTATCAGGAATAAAATCCAGGCTACCTCTGACCCTGGGACACAAGGCTGGCAGTAGTTCCCCTGGCAGATGCCTCAATTGTTTCCGTAAAACTTAAGATCAGGATTTCCTGAACAAATAGTTCTCTAATCACTCTCATATTGGTTCCCCAAAACTATTGGAGTCTCCAGCAAAAGGATTTGCTGCCCCAAATTAATATAATCTAATTTGTAATTTGTATTAAAAATATGGCTGTCTCCTCCTTGGCCGTTGTTTTCTAAGAATTTCTTAATTTTTATTTGAAATAGGAGTGGAATGTTCTTCATTCCTCCAAAGGGCCATTTCTGCAGAGTTGTAGAATCTCATGGATTTCCCAGCATCGTTTTGTGGCCAATCCTAGATTTAAATGAAACAAAATCGTGTGTCAGATGTTCAGAGGTGGTTCTGTAATGCCAATTTTGAAAATTCTGGTAATGTACATCAATGTTTTCCCAACTGGATGACCTGCTAACCTAGCACAGTAATTTGCCACACCATTTGGACCTGTCTATGCTACACACAGTCTTTCAAAACTTGACCAATAAAATCACATAGCTTTTTTGGCATTTATCATAAGTGAAGAATGTTGGGTTTATGTGAAGAGTCACTAAAATGTTAACCACAACTACAAACCTTTTTCACTCTCCCTTTGCTGGCTTCACCACTCTGCACGCGGAGCTCACTTCTTGCATTTCATATTATGCTGACGAGAACAGGGTGACAAGGCTTGCTTGGGGGCTGCAGTGGCCCAGCAGGTGAATTTTACTTGTATGAGCCAGAAACTATTCTCAGCCAAAGAGATGTCTTATTAGCAAGCATGAAAGGATAAAATAAATTAAATATATTTTGGAGGAAATATTTTACAGTGCATCAAATGTTCTTTCTAGTCTTTTGCCAATTCCTCTATATGGAGATCTTAATGTAGCTTAAAATACTCATGGAGGTAAGAGTCAACTATAGCTATTTAGACAGTTCATGGCATATCACCCAAAACCCAGAGTTTTCTTTTGTAAACTCTACATGAAAACATGTAGAGATATAACAGGTTTGTTTTTTTAAAGCTTTTTATCATCTTTGTATTGGGGAAGTTAAACCAACGTCAGTGCAAAATTTGAGATTACAAGTTTGTCCTAAGACATTCTATATTTCACTCCTGTCGTGAAATTATTTGTGATAATATCAATTTTGCTAACACCAATTTCATTCGTGAGTTAAGTCAATTGAACTAAAAAAATTAGAAAAAATTCCATGATTGTTAAGAATAAGGTAAGTATTGACAATCGAATTAAACTCATATTTTCTAGGATGCAATGTTCTTCCAAATGTCCTCATTTCTGTCACTTACTCTCCAAATCTTCCAGCATACTAGATTGGAAGTCTTCAACTTTCTTTAATAATTCTTCTCCTTTACTTACATTTAAAAAAATGATTCTGTCTAGTCATATCGCTCTACTTGCCATGCTTCTATTTTCACACATCTCTTACTTTTCACTTATAGCTCTTCAGTTCTATGTGAAGATAACATCACTTTCTATACAAATTCTTGATTGACCTCCTAACAAGTCTTTGGACTTCCACTTGTAGTCAAACACCAGCATTTACCCATCACTTCCAAGTATAGCTTACCTGACATCTCAGTAGCATTCTGTCATATACATTTCCTTCTCATAGATGAGACTGTCGCTGGATTTGGTGACACCACATTCTCCCGGTATGCCTTCTACTTCTCTCTTCCCTCATCAGTGTGTATTGCTGGTGTTTTATTCTTGTGTTTTTATTCTTCTCTATTTATTGTTAAATGCTGTAACTTTCCAAGACAGGTCCTTGACTCTTCTATTCAGACTACATGTGCACTATCAAGTAATGTTACCCATGACTATAATTATGATCACCATAATGGCTTTCTCAAACTTATTTCCCTAGTTTTGGCTTTTTGTTTTATAGTCAATAAACAAACATACAGCTGCTACACAAAAGTGCTATCAAATATACAATAAAATTGGTATACACTAATATAAATTATATCCTGTCTCTAACCACGTTCTCTTCTAGAATTTCTTAGAGTACTGAAAGTCACTATTTCATTTCCTGATAGTTGTTTTCAATCATTTTCTTTCCGTCGGTATCTAGCCTTCCTTAAAGTACTAACTCTTTCTTAAGTGGCTCCAGCTCTCTGCTGCTCCCCACAGCTTCTGTAGTCCAAGTCACCCTAATTTCCTGCAGGGATCACTGAGAGGGGTTCCACACTTATTTCCCTGTGTTCTCCATTCCGCAAGCTAATATACAGTCCGCCTACTTTAAAAATAAGAAATGTGCAGATCATTCCTTGTATAAAGTCCTTCTACATTTGATTGTTTTACAATGAAGACCCCATCCCTAACATACTATAGAACTCGACTTACATAATACAGCCATTGGCTATTTTCTTCTGAGTTTACACCCCCAACTATTGGCGCACCAGGTACCTTGGATTTCCTTTTGTCTTCAAGAATTATATTCTTTCCACTTTAGAACTCTGGCTTAGGTTCCTTTATCTGTCTAAGACACTCTCCTTCTCTCTCCTTGTTCTGTATATTCTCATTCACCCCTAAATTGTCAGCTTCAATGCCACTTCATCAAGAAAGCCTTCTCCACATGACTGCACATTCTCCCGTACATTTGCTATAATATCCTTCTGTATTGAAGAATTGTGAACATGGTACAGGACCAGGCAGTGTTTTGTTCCATTGTATATAGGGGTGCTATGAGTTGGTACCCACTCAATGGAACCTAATAACAACAACATCATTCTATTCTCATTAGTACTTTCTGTACCAATAACCAAATACGTATTTGTGTTTATGAACATAAACATATATTTGCCTTCCAAATTATATGATAAATTTTGAAATAGCAGAAATCATGGATATGAGAGTAAGTGGGATATAAAAGGCTCTCAATGAAAATGATCAAAGTCCAGATGAATTGTCCTAGAATTCTATTCTTATGTGTGCCTTAATTATTTAAAACAAAACATTCCATTTATTGCTTCTAGATTCTAGTTTGTCCTTGCTTTACATGAGCTGAGCCCAATAAATGGCATGTCTATGAACATGCTCTTGCAGCAGAGTTTGAGACATGATATGGAGTAAGTTGTACGCACATGATGAGTTCCAATGTTGTGTCAACTCAAGGTTTGTAAGAGAATTCAATTCAGAGTCATAGGATTGAACAGAATGATGCGGAGCAGAATGCATGTAGGCACGTTAGTACCAGTTGAGTATGAGCTTTGTAAGTGAAACTTATTCTTAGTAAGTCTGAAACTAATGACTGGAGGTGGTCTCATGTTCTGTGAGGGGTAATGATGCGCAGTGATTGCATGGGGAGAGTACTTCACATTGTAATGAGTATAGAGCTGAAAATTCAATGCCATGTAGAAGTTGAATTGAAAAAATGTAAGTATGTGAAGCAAGAGAAGTTTGTTGGAGACAAAATGTCTTCAGCAAAGAAAAGAAGGGTTGTGATAGCCATTATAGTTTAGTCTATATGTACTATATGTACTAAACTACGTACTATAATTTAATCACATCTCATCTCTTTACTCAGTGATCTCGATCCAGTTCATAACAAAGGACATATGCACAAGAAAGTTAATCAAATCAGTATCTTGAGCAGGAGGGTAAAGGAAGTATATAACTAGGAAGAATAACTCATTCAGAGTTGCGGCTTGCAACCACCGGAGAGAACTCCGGTTGATATCAGTAGAAAAGAGCTCAAAAAATGTAGAAATCATCTGGTTCAACCCCCTCAGGTTTTCACTCACAAAATTAAGGATAGTTTAAACTGCTACCTTACAGGGACCTTACAACTCATTTGTATGAATGTCGTGGTCGTCATTTTTCTTTATACGCTCTTATTCTTATGCCTTTGATTCCACTCCTTGAATAATTTCTTTTGGTTCCTGGGTGTGAACCCTTACATAACTCTACATTCATTCTCCCCACCCCCTCACTATTCTGACTTATGAGAATATATAGTAGATCATTTAAAATAGATTTGGGGGAAATGTGTTAGCTTCCACAGTAAAAGACGTATAAATGAAATATTTGTATTATAAAGTAAAGAGATACTAGAGAACATTCCTTTGACCTACAAACTTTATGAGAACAGAATGCAAATATTTTATTGCTATTTTATTTGACCCAATTTGCTTCATTTACCAAGGTTTATCATTTGTGAGTTATATAGACTCCTGTAAATCATTGTCTACAGAGAAATATCTCCAGTGCTATAATAAAAATATTTCTTTTTGCCTTGTCCTAAAGGGATTTCATTTGCACTTTTTCTGCTTCTATGTCCAATGTAAATCTCTGTTTGCGTGCTTGGGCAAGTCACACTCAGAACAATTCTTGAAATTCATTTATCAAGCTGACAATGTCCGGACACACTGCCTTACATCTCTTTCCCCCAAGAAATCTCTCTTGACTCCCAGTCATGGGGTATGACGCTTTATTGCATTCACATGAGGAGTTACGGTTTGGCCTGAAGTGAGTTATTTCATTGTTACTCCAGTTTAAAACGAGGTACATATAAGTAGAGTCACTTTGCTGTAGACACAACAAATACCTTTGGTGAGTTTAATTTCTGATGGGTAAACCAAGCAATCAGCCAAGCCAGGTATGTGTTAATTAACTTTTTGTATAAGTAAATGTTAGACTGGAAAAGTACACCTAACAATTCTAATCTAGAAGTAAGTAATACAGATATTTCAGCTAATATTTATATAAAATGCCAATCATTTTATGTGTACTTTATTATTTACTTTTCACAAGACTATGATGACTTTTACTATTATGCTTTTTAAAAGAGATCAACTGTGATAATAATATAATTTATAAGAATTAATACCAGACCATTCCCAAGGAGGGGGAGATGAAAGATGTGCAGACATCTAACTTTTCCAAGAGGTTACACTACTCCATTCCTCCCCCCACTCCTCTATTTAGCATAATTTCTCATGCGTCTGGGTTCTGTGATCTGCTACAACTTTTCATAGATTCTGACAAAATTTTATGCGAATGGTGATTGTGGGTGCTCTTAAATCCTCACTCTCCAGGTCAGGCAGCCAAATGCAGGTTCCAGAACCAGAAGCCAAATGTATCTGGAGGTCACCAGAGGTAAAGTTTTGAAGGAGGTGTGGTATTTACCTTCCAATTGGCCATTCGGTGGTTGTTGTCTTACAGTCTCTTCAGAGCCATTGCACGTCTGTGCACAGCAGAAGGAAACACCGCCTCGTATGATGCAATCCTCGCCTTTGTCCCTGTGCTTGATCTCATTGTTGCAGTCATGATGTGAATCCATCTCCTTGTGGGACCTCCTCGTTTTTCAATGCCCTTCCACGGAAGGTACAATCCATGTTGTCATTAGGTGCTGCCAAGTCAGTTCCACCTCATAGTGACCGTAAGTGCAGCCGAATGAAACCCGGCCTGGTTCTGCA
The DNA here is from genome assembly GCF_000313985.2 of Echinops telfairi. Lineage (NCBI taxonomy): Eukaryota > Metazoa > Chordata > Mammalia > Afrosoricida > Tenrecidae > Echinops > Echinops telfairi. The sequence goes on along the minus strand of NW_022103902.1, from coordinate 10,989,205 downwards.
TCGTCCTCACAATTGTTCTTATGTTTCGGCCCATTAATGTAGCCACGGTGCCAACCCATCTTGTTGAAGGCCTTGCTCTTTTGTGCTGCTTCTGTACTCTACCAAGTATAGTATTCTCCAGGAAATTCATGCGTTCTTCTTTTGTCAATGTCCAACTTTCATATGCATTTCAGGAAACTGAAAATACTATGACTTACATCAGATACACCTTAGTCCTCAAGGTAAAATCTTTGCTTTTCAACACTTGAAAATCTTGTGCAGCAGATTTACCTAAGGCAACGTGTGGTAGTTACATGATTTCTTGACAGCTGGAGGAGATATAAAAAGTGTAGGAGTTGGGACATCTGGTCTGCAGCCTCAGCCTGCTCATTCGGCTTGCTGTGGACCAGGGCGGGGCTTGGGAAGTTCTCCATAACGTCATTGTTGCCTCCACGCTGCCATGGGGCAGCTACAGTATCAGAAGGACAAGATGTGCATTACCTGTACTGAGGACACTGGCTTCTGTGGTGGTAGAAATTCAGACATCCCCAAAGCAAACTTCCGCCGCTTACCTTTTGACCACTGCAGTCTCTCCCTCAGCCCTTCAGCTACTCAGTGTGCACCCAAGAAGGCGTGTCTTTGACTAGCTGAGCATCCTTCACTGGCTAAAGAAATAGGGGAGCAACCCCACACTGGAGAGAAACTGATTGAAAAATAAAATAAAATAAAATAAAGAAAGTGTAGGGGTTGAGTTTAACCTGCCAATCAAGTCACAGACTGACAATGACTCCTTGTGGGCGTGGCCTTCTCATAAGGTGAGCTTTGGCAGCCTCCCCTCTTCTCTGCCTCTTTCTTCCTCCTGGCTAACCCTGACTGCTGCCAGAAACCTGGGATGTTGTCAGTGCCACTGGATCCACAGGACTTTGCACCCACCTGCCTGTGATACTCCTGCATTCTGCATCACTGCATGCAGCTGCGTGCATCTGAAGAGTGACTTACGGACTAGAATAGGGCTTGAGTAGGACTGGGCTGGGATGGTTTCTCAATATATAATTACTTCTTTTTTCTAATCGTTTTATTAGGAGCTTATACAACTCTTATCACAATCCATACCTACATCAATTGTGTAAAGCACATTTGTACATTCATTGCCCTCATCATTCACAAAACATTTGCTCTCCACTTAAGCCCCTGGGCTCTTTCTTATACACATATGAGGTCTCTGGATTTCTTTCTCTCAGCAACCCAGCCTAACACAATGTGTTGTTTGATCTCTTGACTGTTGATTCCATGAGCCTATTGACAACTTCTGTCTTGTCTCCATTTACCAGTTGTGAGAATTCTGGTTTTCTACACATTGAGTTGTAATCAATACTGAGGCTGCAGTCCTTGACCTTCATCAGTGAAAGCTTCAAGTCCTCCTTACTCTCAGCAATCAGTGATATGGTGTCTGCTTATTGCAGGTTAGTAGTAAGCCTTCCTTTAATCCTGATGCTGTATTCATCTTCATATAATCCAGCTTCTCTGATTATTTGCTCAGCATACAGATTGGATAATGAGGCTATATCTCTAATGAAGATTTTAGTCATACCCTCTAGTCTTGTACATATTAAGGATACATCCCACTTTAAGCCTGTAGCAGAGAACTCCTTCCAAAGTTGGATTGTAACCATAGACATAGAGGCTAGGGTTTACAGTACATCATAAAGGGATTGTGGCTAGAAGAGCCATATTAAGCAATTGACTACATCTCATGAACCAAAGCTTGCATAGGAATCCCTGCCTCATGGCAAGCAGCTAGTACATAGATAATACAAATCTAAAGCTCCACATGATGAACTTTAGAACCCAAGTATACATGCATAAAATTACACCAACTTCTCATGCTTTATTATAACTTTGATTTCAGCACTTTTAAGATTTGGTAACCACTTACTTGCCAAGTATGATTTTTATGACTGTTATATGGCTCAAGGAGCCCTAACAGCATAGTGGCTTAAACATTGGGCGACTACCCTTAAGGTTAGCAGTTCTAAACCACCAGCAGCATGGCAGGAGACTGATGAGGCTTTTTGCTCCTTTCAAGGTTTACAGCCTTGGAGACCCTCTAGAAGGTCACTATGCACTGGAACAGCAGTTATCAACCTGTGGGTTGTGACCCCTTTGAGGGTTGAACAACCCTTTCACAGGGGTCACCCAATTCATAAAAGTAGCAAACTTACACTTATGAAGTAGCAACAAAAAATAGGTTTATTGTTGGGGCGGGGGGTCACAACACATGAGGAACTGTATTAGAAGGTCACAACATTATGAAGGTTGAAAACCACTGCCTTGGAATCTACTTGATGGCCGTGGGTGGGCTGGGTGAATTATATGGCTGAAAATGATCATTACTCCTCTTTGGGATTCTGAACTAGTGAGGCTAATGAAACAGGGATAACCTGAGTGAAAGCAATCAGGAGAAACTTGGCATTGCCAGAACATCACGGGTACCATGTCTAAAAATTATATACAGAATTTTACAAAGGATGGACTAGGTATCCTTCATAAAAGCTAAATTTCTCGAGTGCTGGCATTTTATTAGGTTCTATATATTCTGAGTTGGTGTGGAATCACTGGGGGAAGGAGAGTTTAGGAGTCATGGAATTGACACTGTCACCAAAATCACTCTAGAGTTCACAGTGGAGTCAAGTTTGGGAGGTCGATGCTCCAGAGAGAGGAGCTGACAAACCAGTTTGGACACCAGGGTTAGTGTCACACATCACCCAGAACTGTAACTTAGTGCTCTCTTCTCATCATCTGCCATTTAGGGTACAGGTAACCCCTTTGCCAACTTGAGCCAAGCGTAAGGTGAGTGGCAGAGGGAAAGAGTGTTGGGAAGTTTCAGACCCAGGTCAGGAAGGACTAGGCCGGGCTCCATCATCCTCCGCAGGGATGAGGGCGATGTGGATGAGGATGCCCTACTCACAGGGGGAGGCATTTGCCTGCTGGACTGGGCTATGGGGGGATGGGGGGGGGTGACACCATAAATTATCATTCTGAGTGACACTGTGGTGGTTACATAATTTCATGTCAACTTGAAGATATATTAAAGTAGGGGTGGTGTTCAACCTGTCAATCAGGTCACAGCCTAATGGTGCCTCCTTGTAGGTGTGGTGTTTTCATAAGTAGAGACCAGGGAACCTCCTCTTCTCTCTCTGCTTTCACCTTCGTGCTGAATGACCCTGGTTCCAGAGCCCTGGAAATGTTTCCGCCGCCATTGGATCCACAAGACTTTGCATCCACCAGCCTGTGATATTCCTGGATTCTGCATCATGGCATGTGGCTGCACGAGTCTGAAGTGGGACTTATGGACTAGTATCTGATTTATGAACTTGAGTTGGACTGGACTGTTATGAGTGTCACTGGACTTGTTTCTCTAGTCAACCCAGCCTAAGACAGGCACCAGATCTAATGATGCCACTGAACAGGTGATTTCCTTCAAAATTTATCATCCATTAAGAAAATACCCAAAACTATTTATTAAATAGCACACGAACCTGCTTTGTATTTGTAATTCTGTCCTGTCCTATTAATAATGCTTTTCAAACTGTTAAGCAGTACTGCTTACAGTTGTGGTAATATAAGATTATGTCTCCATATTTTCCCACTTTTCTCCATGGAGAGATCAAGTCTCTGGTCCCTTCTCTTGAATTTGGGCTGGCCTCAATTCAACAACTCTTTTGTAGTCATTGGACAGCAGGGGGAGTCTGCCTGATACTGTGCTCCTAAAAGGTCACATTGTTTTGAGTTTCTGTACAGTCCCTGAGATCCCTGGCCATCTATAGCATACTGGGGCATTGAACCTTGGATCTTTATGGTGCACAACATACTCCAAAGAGCATACCAGAGGGATGTGATATGGAAACCCCACTAGGTGAACTGGCCTCTACCTCACACACACCTGTAACCCAAAGACTTAAGGCTGAAAGTACACGGTGTGTGAAGAAGCAGAACATACCTATGCCAAGAGTACTGAAGTGTTGGTAGTCAGACTAACATTTACTTTCTCCCTTAATGCCCTACTTGCTTTATTAAGATATGGATTATTCTGAAATTATCATTGAATATTCTGTAAGTTTTGCCCGACCACCAACTCTCAGTTTGTGTAAATAGTATCCAGACACATAGGCTTTAATCCATACAAGTCAATCATTTATGTATAGTGTTTTGTAGTTAGCTTATAATTGTTTAATCTCTCTTTATCATTTGGGTTTTAAATACATTACCATGGGCTAAATCAATGATACTATAAATAGAAGGACTGTATGCTCCATGGAGATGACTGATGAGAATCTCTACCATAAAATAGCAATGATATCATTAAGGTGAACCAGAGGCAGATAGAAAACATACATTTAAGAATGGATTTGGGCTTACACTTAATCCTAGCTCCAGTCTAAGAATAATTAGGTCTATGACATGGCCCTACTTGATAAGTATCTCCATAAAAGAAACATGGAAGATAAGGGTGCTACAGCAAAGTTGGTGAAGAAATTGAATGGTGCTCAGTTATCAGAAAGAATGGTATCTGGGGTTTTAAAGGCTTGTTTTCAAACAACCAGCCATCTGAGACATCAACTGAACCCACATGGAAGAAGCACACCAATATTCATGATGCAAGGGTTGTAAATGATATAATCCAAATCTGAAGGAGATAATAGTATCAGAGTTTAAATTGTGAAAAATGTTGGTTTACAGAAGGCTATGGATGACAGTGGAAACCCAGGATATATGTACCGGCTCTACACATGGAAGGAGCCTCTGTTGACTTTTGTATGACAGTAATTGAGGGTTGGGAACAACCTGACTCTCAGGTAGAGAGCATTGTAGAGATGACTGTAGTATATTAACATGATCGATCTGGCTTGAATAGTTAAACTATCTGCTCTCCTTTTTGATACAGTTTGAACTTTATCTAGTTTTTTATATTTTTGAAAATTAAGGCTTACCTCAGTTGTATTTTGTTATTGTTTGTAGCCTTCTTAACTCTGTTTTGTAAATGGAGAAAAGGCTGAAGTTGTCAAGGATTTGGTCTTACTTGAATCCACAGTCGATGTTCAAGGAAGCATCTTGACTGATGCTATAAAAAATATGAGATAAAAAATATGAGTTGCCTTAGGTAAATCTGCTGCACAAGACCTCTTTACAGTATTAAAGAGGAAATATGTTCATTACTTTGAAGACGGTGGTGAACCTGACCAAAGCCATGGTGTTCTCCACTGAATTATACACATGTGACAGTTGAACACTGAATAAGGAAGACCAAAGAAGAATGCATGCATTTGAATTTTAGTGCTGGAGAAGGAAATTGAAAGTACCACGGACTGCGATAAACCCATCTGTATTTGAAGAAGTTAGGTCAGAGTGTTCCTTAGAGACAAGGACTTCATCGTATGTACTTTGCACATGTTGTCAGGAGAAACCCATCCCTGGAGAAAGACATCATGCTTGGTGAAGTGGAAGGGTGGCAAAAAGTGAACATGCTTCCATGAGATGGATTGACACAGTGACTGCATCAAATGGACTTAGGCATGGGAATGATTGGGAGGATGCACAAAAGGGTGCAGTGTTTCATTCTGTTGTGCATAAGGTCAGTGTGTGTTGGAGCCAACTCAATGGCACTTGCTTTGGGCCAAATTGTCTGGAAAAACAAATCCAATGACACAAATAGATGTATAAGAAAGAACTTTATCTTAAGAAGTAATTATAAAGCAAGAACACCTCCCAGTCCAGTCCAAACCAAGTCCAAAAGTCCCTCTTCTGACTCCCAGGGTTGCATGCAATGATTCAGAATGCAGGAATTGCACAGGCTGTTGGGTGCAAAGTCATATGGATTCAATGTCAGTGGAAACATGAAAGGGCGTTAGTAGCTCTCAGTGTCATCCAACGGGAAGGTCAAGTCAAAGAGAGAGGGAGGTTCCCTGGGCCCTCCTAATGAGAAGGCTGTGCCCACAAGGAGGAATCATTAGACTATGACTTGATTCACAGATTGGATACCACCTCTACACTTTAATATATCTTCAAGTTGACTTAAAATTGTGTCGTTCCCATAGCACCTAACAACAACACTTATTTTTTGTTGGATGGGTGAATATAGATGGTCAATAACTAGATGAAAGTTTCCTTGGGAGTCTGGCCAAAGAGGTGCTGGTGGAGGGAATGGGGAGCTGATATCAAGGAGTATAAGGAGGAAGAAGACATTTTGAAACTGATTGTGGTAGAGATTCTACAACACTGTTTGATAGACTGAACTATTAAATGGTATGTCTGGATGTCTGGATGATGTCCTCACAAAATGGTTAAAAAAAAAAGAATAACTATAAATCTAAGCTCATCAATGGCTAACATTCAACTTATTTTAAAATGATTTATTATTTTATTACTACTTCTCATATGTTTTCAGAAACAGGATTGCTATTCGAGATTTCTAGAAGTACTTTTACTAAACCCTTTGTTGATTATATGAAACTACTAGACAGACATTGATAATTTCAGGATGAAAGTACTATTTAAAATTTTAAGACTTCACTTCACACATTACTCTTGAGGAAATATTGGAATTCTAAAATATATTGAAAAGATATTATATAAATAGATTGGTGATTTCTTTTCCTGAAAGACATCATCTATCAAAATCTAACAATATTTCCAAGTAATATGTATTTACTTGATTGAATATGGATTAGCTTTTCTTTTAAGGAAATACACATGTACTCTAAAGAAACTGTATCGTAAATCCTTGCGAGTTACAGAGACTAAGTAAAATATCTTCTAATGTTTACTTCATTTTTAGGCATCTTAAATTTGGTACCAGAAGACCAAGGCTTGATTCTTGATCAGTAGAACCCAATAGACATGCATCACCTCAATTCCTTAGTTTATAGATTAAGAATTGTAATAACTGTGTCAAAGATTTTGTGAAAGCAAAGAAGACAATATGTTTCAAGATAACTCATAAAGCCCTGTAAAAATATTATCTCAATATAATTACAAAAGACTGAAAATTTTAAAATAAGAGAGGTTTGCTAGCAAATACAAAAGATCATCTGGAAAAAAATGTATGGCTTCTACAAATGTTTTACATGTCTCATCTTAGTCCGAATCTTTACATTTATCTTGAGTTTATTTTAAAAAAACTTGCTTGATTAGAAAATCAATGTCATCTAACTACAATTTAATAAAAGCTTCTTTAGGTTAAAAGCAAACAAAGGTTTCCTTCTTCTGGGCAATGTTAAACTCTACTTTTAGTAAATTAAATGATAAAGGCTGAATGTGCATTTACAAGCGCACTTTAATCTAACTTCCAATATTCATTTCTATTACCCACTATGTTTATAACACTAGGTAACTCATTGCCATCTATTGGACTTGAACTCATCGTGACCCTGTAAGACAGGGTAGAACTGACTGCTTGGTGAGTTTGCAAGACTTGTTAATGGGATTACAAAGCCTTGTTTTCCTCCTGGTTTAGGGCGGAAGAAGGGGAGGTAACCATCCGTCTTGGGACTAACCTGTATATTATCTCGGCCCTGCCTCATCCTTCTTAGGGGTAAGGGGAGGTAATGCCTAGGCCCAACCCCCATCCCATCCCCATTTGTGCATAAACACACACAATGGCTCCACCTGAAGTTGGTTAGTTCCTGGCAGGGTCACTACTCAGCAGCACCAAGTGGGACATGGGGTGCAGGAGGACTATGCTGGGGAAACCCTAAGAAGGAAGGAAGCCCCAGTGATTGAATGGAAGGAGGGAAAGAGTGGGGACCCCCCCACACCTCATCCAACACTCAAAGTCTCAGGTAGTTCCCAGGTTCCTTAGAAGCTGGGAATGGCCTGCGGGGGTACGAAGGCGAGTGGCCAAGGCATGCTTTCCCTTAGCCAACCCCAGGGTCTGTTGATGGTCAGGGATCTGGATAGAGGCTGTGTCCCTGCCTCTGAGAGCTAACCATTTGGGTCCAGCCTAAAGTCCCCCAGAGTTCCTTATAACATTAGGCAGGAGAAATCAATATAATTCTAATGTAGCTAGCTAAACAAATAATTCTAGCAAGTATGTATTATTGTTTACAAGAGAATAAAAGATTAATAATTTGAATTATTACAGAGAAATGATAATGACATTATAATGAAAAAAAAATCCTCACAACCATTGAGTCAATCCAAACGTACAGCTACCTCATAGAAGTACATAAAATACATTTCCATGCAGATATTAAAAAGGCCCTTTAGAAGCATATTTAATAAGAGAAATAGTCATGAGATATTATTAAATAAATATACAATACATTCCCACTATTATAACATTTAAGATATTTTTAAATTAAGAGTTAAATCATTATGAAATGAAATGGTTATTTTGACTAATTTTTTGCTACTTGACTTTTGAAGAGTTCTCTTTTGCATATATTTATTGTAGACCAAAATAAATTAATGATAAATGTATGGATTTTGGATTTTGATTAAAGTTTGATAGAAGTTTGATCATTTTGAACAGCTATACATTCACAATGGACCTCTTTTTTAAAGCTGGATATTGAAACCAGATCATTGAACGGATTTTTAAAAGTAACAAATAAAACACTATACACAACAATGTGATCAACGTGCAAATTCTCACATTACTGGTACTTGAATGGGCATGGAAACATCAAAGTAGCTAAATTGTTGAAATTCTGAAATTTTCCCTAGTAAGTAGAATTAGAACATTCACCAGACTCTCTTAGTGTTCGGAGTGGAAAACACATGAGGTGCTCCTAATACGGACAACGCAGGATTCATATGGAAGTTGCATTCAAATCAATGGCTGCTTTAAAGGAGTATAATCTGGTGGGTGGTAGTGGGTCGCATCCATTTTCAGTAGATTTAGTTTTTCCAGCGAAAAACGGGTGACTGTTTTCTTTCTGGATTTAATGGGTTCAACTGCTTTACCTTGGAGTATGTCTTCAAAGAGTACCAGGCAGAAATAAAGTCTGACCTTTCCAGTCTATAAGATGTGTGCAAAAAGTCCGTCACAGCCCCTGGGCCTTAAATTTGACGTGATGCCAACTTATAAGAGGGCGACTGAGAAATCTGAGGTTGTGGGAGGGATGACCAGATGGGTGAGGCAGGCTACAGTGACACTCCAACTTCAGGGGCACAGTTAGGTGCAGCCTTAGATCTTTCAGATGGACACGGGGTCTTTGGCTTGAGGTCTGATGGTGTCTGGTTCATTTTACTCACATGCTGGTTGCCTACAGACCACATTCAATTTAGAAGCAAGTTGATAAAACTTTTTGATACAAATGGTTTTTTGGGTAAATATATTTAAGCAATTTATTTCCGATATTTCAATATTGGAAAGTTTCGTGAATGAAATTTGAAGTTTGACTTTTTAATGAGATGCGAGAGAACGGATGACAGGAGCTACATTCATATCTTGCAATAATAGCCTAGATATGACTAGTTGTTACCCCTTTTGAGGAGAACAGTCTCTGCTTCTCCCCCCAGCTCTCCTCCCCCACCCCACCCTGTCTGTTAAGATCACAGTCATTACCCTCTTGCCCCTTCAGTGGTCTGTGTTTACAGTCCCTGATAGACCACAGTGCCACCTGAGTTCGAAGGGAAGTCAAGGTTATTAAGACTGGCAGGTGTGTATGCCAGGCTAGTAATTTCATATCCTTTGGTTTAATCAGAAATATCCAGAACCAGAAGGACAATTGGAAATATGGCTTGTTGGCACTGTATGGTTCGCATCTCTCCATTATAAAAGGGCTTAACACGAAACGTTACATTGACTTGAATCAATTTGGAATTAAAGCTACATCATTATCCTCCAGTCCATCCCAGAGGATTTCCAATGAGTTTTCAAAATTAGATAGCCAGGCTTCGATGTCAAGTCACCTCTGGTTGGACTTGAATCTCCAATGTCTTATTTAGCAGGGAAGAGTGTATTATTCATCTAAGCACCACCCAAGAACCTCCCAAATTGAATTTAGAAGCTCATTAAACTTTATAATTTCCAGGAGTGGAAAGCAAAGAACCCAAGTCACTCTCTACTTCCCCAATTCCCACCTAGAAATGGCTCTGGGAATGCTATTGAGCAGGAAAAAAGTAACCTATATTTCAGCACTAGCCTTGAAGTGACTGGCAGGGTGATCTGGTACATTACATGAAACTCACTAGGTTTCAGTTTTCCAATATGAAAAGAAAGTCATTTGAAATTGAGAATCTCCATGGGCCATTTTCTTTCTAACATTCGATTGCTCAATGCAGCCACTCGCTGTCCTTAATGGTGAGCTTTGGTATTCTCAACAGCACGGAGATACATCTGGCCTCCTAAGACTTAAAGAGCTAAAGATATAAAACCAACATCGCGACTTCCCGCTCTGATGTCCTGCTATAAAACTAACAATATTACTAAATTGAATTCTTTACCTAGAAATCTAAGATGATAGCTTTCCATTGAAAAAAATCCGTGAAATTCATTAAATCCATATTTCAGTATTCGTTTCTGATGTCAAATAGCAAGACCTGCCTCAGCACTTATTTTATATGTGCTGTAAATCATGTTTGCTAACCACAGTATGTTTTGTTAACATTTTTTCATTGCACGGGACTCAAACTTTTCTTTTATTGTGGCCAGTGTAAGAGAACGCTGCTTAAGTTGTGTTTATGTCCTAGCATAAATGTGCTGACAGCTGTAATTTCTGTTTGGTCTCGTTCAAGGCACCATTTTATTACAATGAGAAAGTACGTCTTTTAATTCTGTCTGGATGGAACTTTTTCTCCAAAGCAACTCCCCAATTGGTCTAACTTGTGTTTCCCAAGGTCTAACATTTATGCAACAGTCCAAGAAGGTGGGAAGCAGAAGGCAGGCTTCTGTGTTTAAATCTCAGCTTTACATTTTCCTAAAACTGTAAAATTGAGACATTTTTCTTATTGTAAAAATGGATCAATATTTAAAGTATTCTAATTAATAATTTGAGTAAATATTAAAAAGATAATGTATTCAAGGTTGTTTTGGTGGGGTTTTTAAAATCATTTTATTGGGGCTCATACAACTCTTATCACAATCCATACATACAACCATTGTATGTCAAGCACATTTGTACAATTGTTGCCCTCATCATTCTCAAAACATTTACTTTCTACTTGAGCCCTTGATATCAGCTCCTCATTGTTCCCCTCCCTCCCAGCTCCCCTCTCCCTCATGAACCCTTGTTAATTTATAAATTATTGTTTTGTCATATCTTATACTGCCCGATGTCTCCCTTCACCCACTTTTCTGCTGTCTGTCCCCCAGGGAGAAGGTTATATGTAGATCCTTATAATCAGCTCCCCCTTTCTACCTCACCTTCCCTCCACCTTCCAAGTATTGCCACTCTCACCACTGGTCCTGAAGGGATCATCTGTCCTGAATTTCCTGTGTTTCTGGTTCCTATCTGCTATATATAAATTATATTAATAAACTAATTCTATTATTAGAGACATTTACAAAAATGCTGCAGATAATCTTTCTTTTCCTTCCTTTTTCTCTACAAGTGTCTATGATTGAACTTTTAAATACATGATGTTTCCTTTTTCAATGATTTCTACATGCATGTTTCAATAACACTGACAACCCTTATTCCCACCTTATACTCAATTATTCTACCACCACTAACTTCGACTAACAAAAGGACTTCAAAAAGAATCACACTACCTTCTAACTCAAATTTCCATGAACTTTTTCAAGCCCTCTCATAGTGCTCTTAAGTATTTACCCAAATACTCCCCCCTTTTCCTCTCCTGCTCACCCCTGGTAACTATGAACAATCTTTCTTTTCTTCCCAAGATTTTCTGTATATTTCCTTTATTTCTTAAAATTGAGGTCATATAGTATATTTTTGTTCTTGACTTATTTCATTCATCGTAATGAATTTAGTTTCCTGTTAAGGCTGAGTAATATTCTATTGTGTGTAGTTATCCATCTTAGTTATCCATTCATCCGTTGATAGACATTTCAGTTCTTTCCACTTTTTAGCAATTCTGAAAAGTACAGCAGTGATTATAGGTGTACCAATTTCTATTTAACTTCCCACATTCCCTTCCTTGGAGCAAAAACAATGTATTGTTAGGTTGTCTGGCACTTCATGCTTTAGAAAAATCACAAAAGTGTTTTTGCCATAATTGTACCATTTTGCCTTTCCACCAGCAATGTATGTGGTTGTTTTTCAAGAAGGTTCCAACTTATGGCAACTCTGTTTGCAACAGACAGAATCACCACTCCGTCCTGCACCCTCCCCCAAACTGTTATGTTTGAGTCAATAATTGTGTAACTGTGTGAATCTATTGCCTTTGGAATCTTCCTCTTTTTCACTCCCCAAAAGAAGCATCCTTTTACGTGGTGTGGTCTCACTTGATACCATGCACAAATGCATACGCAAGGTCTACCCATTCTCACGTCTAAGGAGCGTTCTAGTTGAATTTCTTCCAAGACGTATTGTTCTGGGCTTCTGGCCTTGTACAGTACTTTTGAGTAGTCCCCACCAACGCCACAATGCAGATGGATCAATTTTTCTGCAGCCTTTCTTATTCATTGTCCACCTTTCACAATGAGGTGGTGGAAAATAATGCGGGCATACCTGAATCTCAGAATGACGTCTTTGCTCTTCATCACTTTAAAGAGATCTGTGCATGACATTTACCCAATGCAGTGTGTTGTCAGAGCTCCTGCCTACTGCTTCCTTGAGTATGAACTGTGGATCAAAGTAAAATGGCATCCTTGACACCTTCACTCTTCACTCTTGTCCAAGTCTATCATGCTGTTGCCTATTGGTCTAGGAGATAGATATATATATTTAAACATTGATATACAATTCATTCTGACTGTTACAGTCTTTGATATTCATCAGCAAGTGTTTCAAACCCTCCTCACTTTCGTCAAGCAAGGTTGTGCTGTCCACATATTGCAGGTTGTTCGTATGTTTCATATCAAACTTCACGCTGTATTCTTCGTCAGGTAGTCTAGCTTCTCCCAAAACTAGCTGGGTATACATATTGAATAAATATGGTGAAAGAATACAAGCCTGCCACACAACTTTGCTGATTTAAAAACACACCATATTTTCTTATTGTGTTCGAAAGACTGCCTCTGATCTATGTACAGTTTCCACATGAACACAATCAGTATTTTGCAATTTTCATTCTTCTCAATGTTATTCATAGGCTTTGATGATCCACACCATTGAATGCCTTTCCATGCTCCCACCAAGTAAATCAAGCAATTTTCTTTTATTACCTACTTTCAGTCGAGATCCATCTGACTTCTACAATGATATCCTTTGTGCCAAGATCTTTTTATAATCCAATATGAATTTCTAGCAGCTCCATATTGATTTACTCCTGCAACCATTTTTGAATTATCGTCAGTAAAGTGTGACTTGTATATGATATCAATGATGTCATTTGATAATTTCCATAATCTGTTCGGTCACTTTTCTTTGGAAGGAGCACAAATATGGATCTCTTCAAGTAAGTGGGTCATAGAGTTCTCCCCGAAATTTCTTGGCATAGATAAGTGAGTGCGTCTAGTGCCTTATCAGTTGGTTGAAGCCTTCAGATGGGCACAGTCCTTCGCTGGAGCTTTGTTGGTCACCAATGTCTTCAGTGCCATCTTGAACATTTTTGATACCATCAGTTCTTTCTTTACTTGAAATGGTTTCTTGAAATGGTTGAATGTCAACCAAATACAGTGACCCTGGATTCTTTCTGTCTTCTTTTCGTGCTCCCTGAATTGTTTAACAATCTGCTGAGTCTTTCGATATTGAAACTCAAACTTGAATTTTGTCTCCAGTTCTTTCCAGTTGAGGGAACCCTGGTGGCTGCTAACCGCAAGGCCAGCAATTTGAAACCCCAGCCTCTGTGGGGGAAAGAGTGTGCTGTCTAGTCCTCCACAGACTTAGTCTCAGAAATCCAGCAAGGCAGTTCTGCTCTGTCCTATGGAGTCCCTACGAATCAGATTCTACTCTGGCAGCGAGTCTTTCAACTGAGATCTGCTGAATGTGTGCTTCAGCTTTGCCTTTCTAACACCAGATTTTGACCCATTTAATAATAATAATAAATATATGTATTTTTTAGTCTCCTCGAGCTGCCTTTGAAATTTTCTGTTAACTTTTTACTTCCTCGTTTCTTCCCATTGCTTTAGCTGCTCTACATTCAGCAGCAAGTTTTAAAGTCTCGAATCACTTTGATATTTTCCTTGCCATTTTAATTGCCTCTTGCTTTCTTCCTGCATGTTGTTTTTGATGTCATTCAATAATTTGTGAGGTCATTGGTTATTAATGTCCAATGTGTCACATCTGTTCTTAAGATGTTCTCTAACTCAGGTAAGCTATAATACAGTTTGTATTTTTGTTCTTGTAGACTTGTGTTATGTAACCTTCTGCTTCATGTGACAGTTGATGATCTTTTTCGCAGTTGGGCCCTGGCCTTACTTTGGCTAATGGTAAGGAACTGATCCATAGTCTCCTCCCACAAATCTAGTCAATTTGACTCCTGTATACTTCATCAGATAGAGTCCTTGTTTATAGTTGCTGTTCATGGTGTTGAAAGGGGTATTTTCAGCGAGGAAGTCATTGGTCTGGCAAAATTCTATCATATTATCTTCAGCTTCATGTCTATCACTAAGGGTATATTTTCTAATTAATGTTCCTTCTTTGTTCCCAGGTTCTCAAGCTAATTTAAATATTCATTTAGCTTGATCAATATCAGACTGACTTTTGGGGTAGGCTTCTTCTTTTTTTCTCTCATCACTGGCTTTACTGGTTGGGGAATTCATTGAAATAGTACTTGCCTTGGATAAAAAACAAACAAACATAGATCCAGGAATGGGTTTTTGGCTCGAACGAAATACTGGCTCCAACAATTAGTTCTTACATAATGACGCTGCTTGATACTCTCCCACAGAAAGGGAATGTAGAAGATATGGGTGCTATAGCAAAATGTGATGAAGAATTGAATGGTTCCTGACGATCAGATAGAACAGTGTCTGTGGTCTTATAGGTGTGTCTCCAAACAAGCAGCCATCTAAATGACTTATCAACTAAGTCCGCATGGACGAAGAGCTGCTTTGCCATAGTTGAGCCAACCATAATGATGTGAATGTAATACAGCTTTGGAATCTTCATGTAATGATGGGGCACAGCTCAAAGTAAGGAGAGATCACTGCAAAGATACATTAATGATTCGAACACGGAATGTACAAATCATAAATCTAGGAAAATGGGAAGCCATTAAAAATGAAACGGAACACATAAAGATCAATAACCCAGGCATCAGAGAGCTAAAGTGGACTGGTCTTGGCGATTTAAAATTCGACAATCACATGGCTTCCTATGCTTGAATACCAAATCCAGAAAGAAGGGTGTCACAGTCATCATCCAAAAACACATTTGAAGATATCTCTTGAAGGACAATGTTCTCAATGATAATATCATAGCCACACACAAAGAAGTCCAGTTAATATAAATATTATTCAAATTTACACACCAACCACTAAAGCTAATGATAAAAATTTAAGAATTCTTCCAATAAATGTATTCTGAAGTTGACTAAATTTTCAATCAAAGTGCATTGATAATTATTGGTAATTGAATGCAAATTTTGGAAACAAAAAGATTGCAACAGTATATGAAAAATATGGTCTTGGTGATAGAAACAAAACTGGAAATCGCATGATATAATTTTTTAAGACTAATGACTCCTTCATAGTAAATACCTCCCCTCCCCCACCCCCTCCCCCCCAAAAGAACAGTTACTATATGCATGGACCTCATAGGTGGAATACACAAGATGTAATCAACTACGTCTGTGTGACAAGACCATGGAGATGTTTGATGTCAGCTGTCAATTTGAAACCAGGGGTCAACTATAGTACAGTCCATCCATTGTGCATGTGGAAATTCAGGTTAAAGCTGAAGAAACTTAGAACAAGTCCAGGAAAGGCAAAATAGGATCTCGAGTGTATCCAGCTGGTTTTTAGAGAACATCTTAAGAACATATTTGCTTCATTAAACACTAATGACTGAAGATCTGACAACCGTGGAATGACATCAAGAACATCATATATATAGAAAGCTACGGGGACAACACTGGAGACATGGTGCGGGAATTGCGCCCCATCTGACCCCACCACACTGAAGCAAAACACTAAGGGAGTGCAACAGAACAGCAAGGGGAGCAGAGCAAGGAAGTCCTGAGGGAATACCAAAAATAGACTTTGGGGCCAGGACGTGGCACCCCATCAGATTCGAACGAAAAAACACTCCTAAAGGTCAATAAACAAATCTTGAACTAGTTACAGGCTTTTCTTTTTGGGGGGTCACTGTTTTTTTGTTATTGTTGTTATTAAGGTAGCAGATGGACATTGGGCCTCTACTCAAGTACTCGCTCAATGCAAGAACACTTTGTTCTATTAAACTGGCATTCCATGATGCTCACCTTCCTGACACTATCGCTGAAGAACAAAAAATCATATCGTTGTGAATGAGGGTGAGTGTGGAGTGGAGATCCAAAGCTGATCTGTAGGCACTGTAGGCACCCCTTACGGAAGAGTCATGGGGATGAGATGATCCAGTCAGAACCTATATTTTAATTGTGCTTTGGAGCTTCAGATAGAACTGAGATAAGGGTGTGTGAAAAAGCACACCCAAATCTTCCTTATTTCCTAACGTGGAACAGATTAATCTTTTCCAGCTTGATTTTTATGAACCTTGACTAATCAAAATATGAAAGAGAGTTGAGGGTGGTAGAGAGTGACAAACAGGGCAAAGTCTCAAGTCTCGTGGAAGAAGCAAGGACTACCACTTCTGATAATTCATGTGTATATTCTCTTTGATTTGCCTGCTTTTGATTCTTAGTTATTTACTGATAACCCAAGATTGTTCAGTTAAAAATTCCTCCTGCTACCCTGAAGCCAAAGTCTGTTTAAAAATATTATGTTCCAAATATGAACCATTAATACGCAGTTTCTAATACCATACTTCGACCACAAACATAAAACCATTTAAGACTGCAAAAACATAACAGACACTATGGTGTCTATTCAAAAACACTTGATTACAAGTAGTAATTTGAATTATTTATTTGTGTTATAATCAGACTATTCTATGCCCAGGGTTAGTCGTAATAAAGTATAGAAAGGCATACTTTGGTATGCTTTTCAAGTCATACTATTTACAATTCTTTGATATCTGTAAAATATCAGGGATATAAAACTGACCTGTTGGTGGCAAATCCCCTTCCACTGAATTGGCAATCCCATTTACCTCAGAGTAAAACCTCACTTCATAAGGTTTTCAGTGTATGGACACAGGGTGGAAAGTCATATTTTGATTGTATTCAATGATAGGAGGGGATTCAAGAAAGTATATCTGGGAATCAATAAAGAATAAGCAATAAACAAGAATTGGGATCCCAAAACAGTACATTATGCTCATGCAGAACCTGTACGTGGGTCAAGAGGGAGTTGTGGGAGCAGAACAAGGGTATATTGCATGGTTACAATCAGAACTGCTGTGTGTCAGTGTGGTAGCCTCTCCCCATATTTATTCCATCTGAATGCTGAGCAAATCATGTGAAGACAAGCTGGATCATATGAAGAACGTGGCATCAGGATTGAAGTCAGATGTACTAACCATCTGCAACATGGAGACTGCACACCTTGCTTGTTGAAAGTGAGGAGGACTCGAACATTCGCTGATGAAGATCAAGGATTGTAGCCTTCAGTATGGGTTACAACTCAATGTCAAGAAGACAAAATTCCTCACAATGGCACCAACTAACATCCTCACAGCTGGACCAACATGATGTTAAATGGTAAAACGTTTGAAGTTGTCAATGATTTTGTCTTGCTTGGATTCACAATCAATGCTCCTGGAAGCAGGTGTCAAAAGATCAAGACATTCTGCAGTAGGTACATCTGCCACAAAAGACCTCTTTAGAGTACTACTTTGAAGACTAAGGTGCACCTGATCCAGGCCATAGTATTTTCAATTGCCTCATATGCATGTGAGTGTTGGATATTGAATAAGGCAAATGAAGAAGAATCAATGCATTTGAGTTGTGGTGTTCGTGAAGAATAGTCCAGGTTCCATGAACTGATTTGTTTAGAAAGAAGTATGACCAGAGTTCTCCTAAGAGGCAAGGATGATGAGACTTCCATCTTACCTACTTTGAAGACATTGTCAGAAGAAACCAGCACCCAGAGCAAGAAGTCATGTTTGGTACGGTGGAGGAGCAGTGAAAAAGAGGAAGGCCCTTAAAGAGAGGATTCACGTCCTGGCTGGAAGGATGGGCTGCAGCGTCGGAACGATTTGAGGGCAGTACAAGACTGGGTCGTTTTAGGTTCTGTTTGTAATGGGGTCACCATGGGTCAGAAATGGCTCCATGGCACCTAACAAGGCACACTTGATGACTTTTTCAGGAAAAACTAGATAATCTTTTTAAAGACATTAAAACTTAATGTATATATTCCCATCTATGAATCCACAGCTCTGCCATAATCTTGAAAACCACAATTCAGTATCAAAGCCAAATCCAACAGCCTGCAAGAAGGACTAGAGTTCATTCAAAACCCTTTCCCTGGATGTTGCCATTGGCTCACCTGTGGGTAATTCTCTGGAAAAATCACATTTATAAGGCTCTTTTATTTTGTACTGACTTGGAGCTCAGCAGTATGAACACGCTTTACCCTGGAATCATTTGTCAGAAACAACGAACAACAACTTTTTAACATCATGAATGTCTAAAGTGGTGAATAACAGTCCTGACAAACAAATAAACAAACAAAAATCTCACCGCCATTGGATTGATTCTGACTCATAGCAACTCTGTAGGACAGGGTGGAACTGCCCCTGTGGGTTTCTGAGACTTTGGCTCTTTATGGAGTAGAAAACTTTGTCTTTTTCCCACTGTCAAACAATAGACTAACCAAAAAGGAAAACGTTGGGTATGAAATTTCTACAGAAGGTATTAAAAAGCTCTGACATTAAAAAAACATAAAAATACGTTTTGTAAAAGCTCTGACATATTCTTGTGGTTCTTAAAGACCACACATTGTGTAAAGTTGTGAGCATGTTCAAGAATATTCACATGCTCAGGAACCCTAATCAATGGCTGATCATAGGGACTCTGTACAAGCAGAAAAGTAAAGGTGTCTGGCTACGTGTACACGAAACACTTCTTCAGGCGTACCCTGGCATACCCTGGAGGCGTTAAGGAAACCGTTGTTGGAGATGTCATCAAGTTGGCCCTGACTCATAGCAACCTTGAAGGACAGAGTAGAGTTCTTCCTTATGGCTTTTGCGAAATGTAAGTTCTTTTAGGAGGACAAAGCTTATCTTTCTCCTGCACAGTGACTGGTGGGTTTGAACTTCTGATCTTGCAGTTAGCAGCCCCACATTTAACCCACTACACTGCCAGGGTTGCTTTACTGTGATAAATATTCTACTAAATACATGTATATAAATATGACAAAAATGGTGATGGTGGCTATAGTAGAGTATCAAAGACAGAGTTTAGGTTACATAATCCCCCCTTTTTTTCTTCTCCCTGCTTTTCACGATGAAAATAGGTGTTGAAGTGACAAGACAAATCTGAAAGAGACTGGGAAAATGTCAGCTGGATAATAGCCACTTGATCATAAAATTCCAAATGGGATTTGGTCACCGAGAAATTATCATTTTGATTCAGTTTTAAGATGGAGGAAAAGTGGCACTCTTTTCTCTGAAGACACATGGTGACATTTACCATTCTTTAATAAGTTTGGAAATGCAAGGTCAGTCTTAGAGGAAATGTTTATGCCCTTGTTGGTCTGCCTCTTAAATATGAGAAGCTTTATATGAATATTGATGCTTTGAATGGGCTGTTTAGTGCCAAGGTTATGACTTTATTTAAGTATGAAAAAATGAGGGAAGATACACATTTCAAGGAACCACTTTTGAGCACCTACTGTTTGCATTGATACACAAAATAAAAATAAATCTCCACTTCCCTCAATATTATATTCTACTAGGGGAGACAGAAATGTAAACTTGTAATCTTGTAAATAAGAATTTCAGGAGGACTAACTTCAAATTTATTCCATTGAAAAATGAGAATGAAGGGCCACTTGTACAAATATTATTAAGAATTTTAAGATAGTGACCATGTAAGCCAAGTCTGAGACACTTCTAAACACACAGCTCTTTGTAATGTCACATATTGTAAGATTGCAAGCTCATGAATGCTGGAGAAAAATGTAATGGAAGAAATAAAACAAGTTTGATGAGTTTCTGCAAAATTAGAATATGTGGCTACATAAGAGTTGTCAACGTTTAAAGACTTACTGTACTTAAAAATATATCTCTTTATCCAACTAAGTGTATAGTTATTTAAAGATCCCTGGTGGCATGGTGGGTTAGCACTGAGCTTGAGAGAACTAAGCAGATTAGTGGTTAACATGGGCTGGGAGGAGGGGGAGTTACTGCTTAATGGGGATGAGGTATCCGTTTGGGGTGATGAAAATGTTCACACCCACCGGGACTTTATGGGAAAGAGATGAGGATATTGGCCTCCTTGAAGATTATAGTCTTGGAAGTTCCAGAGAGCAGTTCTCATCGGTTCTACAAGGTCATTGTGAGTCAGAATTGACACAACGGCCATGGGTTTGGTCTTGTGTTTTGTATCTGGCGTTTCAATGAATTTCTAGATGTTTTACAATCTCCTTCATGGTGTTGGAAAATACAACTAGCAAGAAATAATTTAAATGATATAATCTCATTAAACTAAAATTTAAAAAATAGTATTATTGGGGAGAATAAACTCAGTCCTTGATTTAAGTCAGCCCTCCCTGCTCCTTACTAGTTCTCTAACATTTGCCTAGTTACTTAAACTTTCAAAACCTGTCTGTTATAGTGGGGAAAAAATCTACTATTTCAAGTTGCTTTTAAGAATTTTGTACAGGGAGCTTACTATAGTCTCAGAAATATAAAACAAATTAAAAATGATAATAGTAAGAGACACTGTTCTCAGCTGCTTAATTTTTACAGATGTTTTATTATCAGAAGAAATTTGACTTTCTTCTATCAATTGCTCTAAGAAGATATATTTAGGTATTTAACTCATTGTTGCCACAAAACAAATCCTGCTCACTCTGGTCAGTGATAATAATTAAAAAAAAAACAAACAAAGCAATCTGACAAAATAAGCAAAGAGATTTGATTAAATTATTTTGTTTGCTTTTTAAAACTTGAAAATTACTGGTATTGTGGCATTCTTACTCGATTGTTAATAATCTAGCAAATCTTTCCTGAAAGAAGAGTATATGTGTCCATTTTAGGGAAAACATCACACTCTTGTGTGCACACTTGTCCTTCCAATTTGATATTTTAACTTCCCTGGTTTGTTGTTGTATGTTTCTTTCTTGGATTTTAAGGAAAAACAAATATATTTTTTGGCTTTCATTTCCTACCCTATAGTCTCATTTTTCATTGTACAATCTTATAAATCTCTCCAGGAAAAATTTACATTAGTAACTGTTGTGGTCAGTTTCACGTGTAGACTTTGCTAGGCTATCTTGCCCAATTATTCATTCAAACACTATAAAAGCGTTGCGGTGAATTTATTCTATAGATGTGATTGACAAATACAGTTGACTTTAAGAAAAGGAAATTTTCTTCAATAATCTAAGTGTGAATCATCCAATCAGCTGAAAAAACGCTCACAGAGCAGAAGTTTCCTAAAGAAGAAGACCATCTGTACCTTCAGCTCCTTATCGATAGCTTTCATCTCGCCCTTCCTGGTTGTCCACTCTACAAACTTTAGGCTAGTCTAGCCGGCATCTACAATTGAGTAAGCCATTTAAAAATAATGAATCACATATTTATATCCATATTTATGCTTAGCTGTTGTTGTCTTTAGTTACCATTGAGTAGACTTCAACTTAGAATGACTTTACATACAAAAATCCAAAGCAAAACTTCTGGATCTGAATCATGGAAATGCCATGTACTACTCCGCCAGGCAGAGTTAAGATCAACAGGGCTTTCTTTCATGAAATTTCTTTAAAGATGCACAGGTTTGACTCAATCTTTTGATTAATTGTCAAGCATAAATTTCTGCTCCACCCAGGAACCTACTAAGAAAACAAACACAACAGCAAAGACAAAACAAAAAATCAACAACCCCCAAACCAAAACAAACAATAATAACAACAACAAAACACTTGCTGCCACTAAGTCAATTCACACTCAAAGCCAAAAACTGATAGCTTAAAAAATTGAAAGTTTCCCAGTCCCGTATCCTATTGTTATGTTTGAGTTCATTGTAGTGGTTATTATGTCAATGGATCTCATGGAGAGCTTCTCTCGTTTTCCTTGGCACTCTACCAAACTTGATCACCTTTTCTACTGGTCATTACTGTGGGATATACTGTGACTGCCAATGTTGGAAATAATGTCACTGGTATTTCAAATGGCAGTAGGATCATCCAAAATTAAAAGGTTGCAACTGAACTTCCAGCCTAAGAAGATATGAGCCAAAATATGACCTTGAGTCTATCCCAGTTGAATTTCGAGAACAAATCAAGAATAAATTTGATGTATTGGACATTCACTAATACCATAAGACCTGATGTGCTGTAGGTGTACACCAAGAATGTAATTCATGAAGGAAGCAAAAGGTCATTAAAAAGACAGAAAGTAAGGAAATGATCAAAGTGGATATTACAAGAGACACGGAAACTTGCTCTTAATCATAGAGTAGCTAAAGTAAATGGAAGAAATGATGCAGTCAAAGAGCTGGAGAGAAAATTTCAAAGGGCAGCTTGAGAAGAAAAAGTAAAATATTATAATAAAATGTGCAAACACCTAAAATTGTTGTTGTTGTTATTGTTAACAACCGGCCCATTTTGACCCCAAGCACAACAGTAGGAAAGACTGCCCAGTCCTGCACCATTATCATTCCTAAGCCTCAACCCAGTGTTGTAGCCACTGTGTCAATCAATCTTCTGGACAACCTTCCTCTTTGTCCCTTCCCCTCGACTTGACCAAACATGATGTCGTTCTCCAGGGACAAGTCTCTCTTTAAAACATGTCCGAGGTACGTAAGAGGAAGTCTCAGCAAGGAGCACTCGGGCCTTACTTCATTCACAACAAGAGGATTTGTCATCTTAGCATTCCACGGTAGTTTCAATAGTCTTCACCAGCACCACAATTGAAATGCATTGATTCTTCTTTAGTGGATGTCCAACTTTCATCTTCCCATTATGCCATGGAAAAATGTCATGACTCGAGTCAGGCTCACCTCAGTCTTCAAAGTCATGTCCTTGTTTTTCAGTACTCTAAAGGGATATTTTGTAGATGATTTACTGTCCTAATGCAATACAACTCTTATCTCTTGATAATCCAATGCATCCATAAGCATTGATTGTGTATCCAAACAGTCAAAATCCTTGACAACCTCGAACTTTTCACTACTTATCATGATGCTACCTGTTGGTCTACTGGTAAGGATCTTGGTTTTCTTTACATTAAATTGTAATCCATACTGAAGGCTGTAATCCTTGATCTTCACCAGCAAGTGATTCAAGTCCCCCTCACTTTCAGCAAGAAAAGTTGTGCCATCTGCTTATTGCAAGTTGTTAACAAGTCTTCCTCCAAACATGATGACATTTTCTTCTTCATATGAACCAGCGGTTCTCAACCTATGACTGCGACCCCTTTGGCAGTCAAACAACCCTTTCACGGGGGCTGCCTAAGGCCATCGGAAAACACATAAATATTTCACAATATATAATTACAGGTTGTTTTGTGATTAATCACTGTGCTTTAATTGTGTTTAATTATGTTCAATTTGTAACAATGAAAATACATCCCAAATATCACATATTTACATTATGACTCCTAACAGTAGCAAAATTACAGTTATGAAGTAGCAATGAAAATGATTTTATGGTTGGGGGTCACCACAACATGAGGTACTGTATGAAATGGTTGCTGCATTAGGAAGGGTGAGAACCACTGATAGAAACAGATTCTCTGATTATTTTCTGAGCATACAGATTGAATAAGATTAAGAGAATACAATGCTGTTGCAAACCTTTGCTGCATGTATACCATGCAATACTCCATTGTTCCACTCACACAACTGCCTCTTGAGCTGTATACAAGTTCTGTATGAGCACAATGGATTATTCCCTTTCTTCTCAAGGTTATTCATATTTTGTTGTGATCCACACTGTCGAAGTCATCGATGTACTCAATAACACGTACCTAAGTGAGCATCCTTCTGCTTTTCTCTACTTTAATTCAAGGTCCATCTGGCATTAACAATGAAAACCCTTGTTTCATGTTCTCTTATGAATCAGGCCTGAACCTCTGCCAGCGCTCCCTGTCAATGAACTGCTACAACCACTGTTGGATGATCTTCAGTCATATTTTACTTGCATGTGATATAATGGTGTTCTGTAATTTGAGCATTCTGGTGGGCCACCTTTCTTTGTCATGGGCTCAAATATGGCTCTCTTCCAGTCAATTGGCCAAGTAGCTATCTTCCTGGAATTAATGAGTGAGTACTTCCAGTGCCTCATCAGCTTGTTGAAATATTTCAATTGATATTCTGTCAACTCTTGAAGCCTAGTTTTTGGCAATGATTTCCATGCAGCTTAAAATTCTTCTTCCAATGCCACTGGTTCTTGCTCGTAGGCTACCTCCTCAGCCAATGGAATGTAATCTAGTTGTTTTTGGTGCAGCGAGTCTGTGGATTCTGTGTATATTTTGATCCTTCCTGCATCATTCAATATTTTGCCCGTAGACTCAGTGTGCAACAAAGGCTTGATTTTTCGTCATTTCTTTAGTTTAAGGTATGCTGAGCATGTTCTTCTTTTTGGGTTTTCCAGTTCATGTTTCTGTCCACTTCATTTTGATATTAGGCTTTGTCTTCTCCACCTACCCTTAAAATTTTCTACTCAGCTCTTTGGCTGCATCATTTCTACAATTTACTTAATTACTCTATGTTTTAGACCCTTCTGACATCTCTGATCTTTCTTTTCTTCCTTGTCAATCTTTATGCTTTCCACTTCATTTTTGACTACTTCCAATTTTCATAGATTCATATTTTGCACATTTCAAGGTCAAATCATTGGCAGATATTTGCCGCCGTTTCTCCTTACCTTGAATCATACCCCATTAGCAAATGAAGCTTCCACAGGCTATATTACCATAAGCCTTATTCTCTTTATGCCCCCATGGTCAACTCCATTCAAGAAATCATTCCCCATTTCAAGTGCCCTCAGCCTCAAGGTACCCATCTTCTGGCACTGTTTCTGACAATGTTCTGCTAACATTCCATAGGCCCTCGGTATCTGACAATGTTTCAAAGCTATGCGTAAGTTTTCGGTGGCTCCTTCCTCCCAAGTAGGGTGTTGAGTGCTTCTTCCTGTGTGTTCTTGGTCTAGATGTTCAGTTGCAATTTTTTACGTTGGATGACCCCGCTGCCATTTTAAATTCAAGTGACATAGCCTCCCGACATCACAGTAACACAAAAGCTTCCACAATATGCAACTGACAGACCAGGGGTGGAAAATTGAAAGGGAAGAATACGCTCAGCATATCTTAAACTGAAAGAACTCAAGAAAAATGTTGAACCTACAGTTCCAATATTGGAAAATTTCATAGGCCAATATTGAATGATTCAGGAATCATCAAAAGAAGATGGAACAAATCCACAGAGTGACAGTACCAAAAACAACTAGTTGACACTCAGGAGGTATCATATGAGCAGATAAAAACGGTGCAGAAGGAAGAAATTCAAGCTGCACTGAAACCATTAGCCAAAAATAAGACTCTGGAATTGATTAAATACTAACGGAAATGTTTCAACACGCTAGTGAGGCACTGGAAGAAATCACTGGTTTATGCCAGAAAATGTTGAAGTCAGCTACTTGGTCAATTGACTGGAAGAGAACCATTTTAAATGCAGGTGACCCAAAAGAATGCTCAAATTAGAGAAAAAATACCGTTGATATCATATGCAAGTGAATATTTTTGCTGAAGACCATCCACCAGTGATTGCAGCAGTACATTGACAGGGAACTGCCACATTCAAGCCAGATTCAGAATACGAAGTAACATAAGGGATATCATTGCTGATGTTAGAGGGATCTTGAGGGAAAGAGAGAATACCAAAAAGACATATACTTTGGTTTTATTGAGGATGCCAATTCATTTGAATGTGTGGCTAGGAAGAAGCTATGGATAGCCTTGAGAAGAATGGGAATTCCAGGGCATTTCTTTGTGTTCACGCACAATGTGTGCATGGATCAATTGGCAGCCGTGTGAATGGAACAAGGGAAAACTTCCTGGTTTACAATCCGGAAAGGTGTTCATCTGGGATGTCTCCTTTAACCGTATTTATTCAATCTTTATGCTGAGCAAGTAATCAGAGAGGTTGGTTTATATGAAAAAGAATGTGGCATCAGATTGGAGGTGGGCTTGTTAGAAACGTTGTTATGTAGATGACACAACACATACTGAAAGTGAGGTGGACTTGAAGCACTTGCTACTGAAGATCAAGGATTGCAGCCTTCAGTATGGACTGCAACTCAATGTGAAGAAGACCAGAATCCTCACAACTGGACCAATAGGTAACAACATGACCAGTGGGAAAGGGTTGACGTTATGAAGGCTTTTGTCAACTTGGATCCATAATCAATGCTCATGGAAGCAGCACCCGTGCCATCAAAACATTTGTTGCATTAGGTTAACCTGCAGCGAAAGGATTAATGTGCACCTCTCCCAAGACATGATATTTCCAGTTGCCTCATGTGCATGTGAAAGTTGGACATTGAATAAAGCCTGAAATAGTGATTCATTTTACTTGTGCTAGAGGAGACTATGGAAAGTACCACGGACAGCTAAAATGATAAACATCTGTCTTGGAAGAAATAAGGTCAGGGTGCTCCGTAGAGTAAGGATAGCAAGACAGAGCTGGTGCTTGGTAACACGGAGGATCAGGGAGGGACAGGAGGGTCCTCAATGAGGATAATTGACACAGTGGCTGCAAGCCCTTCAGGCGTAGGAACAATTGTGAGGAGAGCGCAGGACCAGGTAGTGGTTTGTTCTTTTGTGCACAGAGTTGTCGCGGGTCAGAACCTCATTCGACGGCACCTGAAAACAGCAGCAATCGAAATGATGAGCACGCTAATCTTAGGAAACATACAAGTATAATGTTCCATAGACGTGAGGATAAGATTTTTGACTAGCTTCCTCTGGACAGGTCATAAATAAAGATTCATCTATCTCTAGTTCTACCTCTCTCTCTATCTACCTTCTAACAGCGTGGGTTGCCTGATGAACTTGTACAGTCGCCAAAATAAAAACCCAAAGCAAGTCATAGATTCATTTTAAGATGAAAATAAGCACGTGAAATGTTACCTTGTACAATGTCCGCAAACGTTGCCTTTCATTGCAGTTATTGGCTCTTATGTGTATGTGTTTGCATTTGCCAGTTTACAGTTTGTGAAGGACCTTGCCAGAACTTGAACTTCTTGGAGGCAATTTCTCCTTTCTTTAAGATCTTGGCTTTATGAATGACAAAGCACTCATACTGTTCTGCTGGGGTTCTTAGATGGGCACTGTTCCAGAGTGACATTTAAATCATGTTAGAAATCATGACGGAAGATAATGTAACAACACATCAGATTCTGCGCTTTCTAAATCTAATCATTGAGGCTGAAGTCTGAAGCCTGGGCTTTGCAGTAGAAAATTAGCCCAAACGCATAACTGCCTCTTGGAGCCAGCAGCGTGGAGGTAAGTTCCACACTAGAGCTGCTCTTGTGAGGTGCCTTCAAGCTGGGTCTGACTCCTAGCGACCCTTCTATGGAGCTTCCCCTCGGACATCAGCAAGGGGTGTTTAGTCTCTTTCCCATTTCCCTCTTCTTGATTTAGAATGAATCACCACGCCTGAAACACCGGGCCCTACATTTCAACACAGGGATGAAGTGATCAGACTTTTAAATTCTCATCATCAAAGCCACCTGGGTTCAATTTGCAACCCTGGGCTCACAGTCGCACCCTTGAATGCATCCTGGCTGTGGAAATGGTTTTGGTGATTTGAAGAATGTTTAAACGAATTTACTCAGTAGAACAACTCTGGGTTATCTAATGGTTACAGAAACACATGGTGTACTTTAGGTGAAAAACTTCAGAATACATGTCTCAATAATTAAGAACCAACATCTTTCTGTGACTATTTTCCAATTCTAGTTTTCTTTATTTTGTTTCTATTATTCCAACGTGTGGCATATTGTACTAGTCCAATCGGACTTTAATATTTCTCATTAGATTTTGGAAGGATTGCCATGGGCAATACTTTTTCTTTTCTTTAATATATTTTTCTTATGTGTTTTTTCCTAATGGTAACATGAGCAATAGTCCAGAAGCTTGTACAGCTTCCAGATGATTGTGACCTTTCTATAAGCCCTCAGGAAAACCTATATAAAAGCATTTTATCTTTGCAACCTGCTGCTCTCTGCTTACTTCTAAAAATACACCAAAGCTGAGAATTTTCATTCAACACCCACTGTGTACAATTCCTGCCTCCACCTAATTCCAAGGAGACAGAGCGTGGGAGTGGGTCCTGGTGTTCTTAACATCTAACTTCTCAGGAAAAGAATGACTAGCTTCTTGCTGTGTATGCATTGGTTTAGTTTGGTTTCGGTGTAAGCCTGTACCCCTTCCTGCACAGTCTGATGAGTGGTCCCCATATATTTTTTGGTAAAGATTCAATGAATATATACTCCCAGGCTGGGCACTTGGAAAAGGTGAGGGCAGTATCTGCATGCAAGCTCAAACATTTAGAGAACAGGTCTTTATAGATTTCTCTGTTTTAGCCTTTATTTTATTTTAAAATCTTACCCATTCTAACCAATTATAATATTTAGATAACATGTAATCCATAGCTCACATTTTTTAAAAGGAATTTTTAGGGGGTCATCTTTAAGACATTCTTTTCTAGAAATATGAGTTACATCATAAAAGGTGTTATATAACCACTTTGAATGATGCTTGGCATATGATAAGCCTATAATAAATGTTTTTAATTTAATTTCAAGAATCTCTCAGCTTTTGGTTTTAAATGGTCTGTGGTATTAACTAGATTGTCTACCATAGAAAAGAAAGACCCCTTTCTCCAGTGAGTGTAAAAGTGAAAAAGTAGCAAATACCTTTATATGAAAAACAAAAAGTATAAGAAAGTGCTCCTAGAAGGATTTGCTTATAATGGTTTCTTGTTTTGCATTGCAGTGGGAAGCAGGGTAAGTTCGACAGATGATTTTAGTTTATCTAATAATATGAATATTTTTATTTCTTCAACTATAATTTGGTTACCAGTACTAGGGATAATGTATTACCTATTTACAAAGTTGTTTACAACAACTTTAGTGTTATCCCTTTGTATCTTAGGACCCCAAAGACAGTTTCACTTGAACCTTACATGAGCTAGCACTGCTGTTATGTGAAGCAGCTGCCTCTGACATTCCTGCTGCTAGATGATGGAGCCTCTTTGGGGCCAGAAATTAATCTCACTTAGAATGTTGTATTGTAGTAAAATTGGCAAAATTTTGAGGAAAATCATTTTTTGTTTCATAATCCTATTTCTGATTATGACCAAAAATAACTAATTCATAATTGGAGCTTCATAAGGTTATTTCCCCCCCCCTCGGATTCACAATGATGGTTTGAAATACTTTAAACCCAATAAAAATACATCTGTTTCCTATTGATCTCATGTATTGGGCATGCTTGCATTGCTATATGAATGAAAATAATAAGCAAGTGTTTTGATGTTGTTTTGAAAGTTCACAGGGAGGCATTGGAAATAAGGGGGCAGAACAAAATCGAAGGTGTTGCTAAGAAGAAATAGAGTTATTGGTTTTTTTATCCTTGAGGACAGAAAATACCTGAAAGATAAATCAAACAATTTCTTCCAAGGGAAGGGATTTAATCAATATGTAAGTCACCGGCAGTAATAAAAGTCTAGAATGTTAAACTTGTGAAGAGTCCAGCCTTTGAACCTAAACACAGAAGAGATGAAGATATAAAATGCTTAAGATGGCGCAAGATTTCTAATTAGACCAGACACAATACTTTCCTGTTTTCTTTTATTATCTCAGAGAATTGAAAATGATTATCCTCTTGAGAATATTCAACAAAAAGGGAGTTGAAATGTGTTGTATCATTTTCTGGTAATCATACTCCATGCATTCCATTGTGGTAAGAATGGCTAAAACAATGTAGTCGTTCTGTCTACTAATGTCTCTGTTCTAGATGCACTTGGTGTGCTACTGCTTTTGGGGCAGTGCTAACTCTGAATGACTCTGTGAATGGCAGATGGAACGAATGCCCAGTTCAGTATCACCTTTAGCGCTGCTGTGTTGTTTGAGCTCATTATTGCAGGTACTATGTCAATCCAGCTTATTTGGGTCTTCCTTTTTTCCCCCGCGGACCTCTACCTGACCAAGCATGATTCCTTTCCCCGGGCCCTCTGCCAGGGCATCCTCCAAATTTTATGCCCGGAGTAGAGCAAACGAGATCTTGCTATCCTTTTTTCTAAGGAACATCTGGCTGTAATTTTACCAAAGTATCCATGTTCCTTCTTCTGGAACTCTATGGTATACCATTATTTTTAATTGACATCCTCATTCAAAGACATCGATTCTTCTTTGGTGATTTTATTTCTTGCCCACCATTAAACTACGTGGAAACAGAAAACACTATGGCTTGTGTCAGGGGCACCTTAGTCTTGAAAGGAACATCATTGCTTTTTTAATACTCCAAGCAAGGTTCCTTAAACTTTTTTTTTTTCACTCACCACCTCCTTTTGCCAGAGAAATTTGAAACACAAACAAGTGCTGCTAGAAAAAAACTTGGATTCACTCAGTATTTGGGTTTGATTTAATTTCTGTTGTTTCATGTTTAGAAACCCTTAGTGTTGCCTCGGTTTTTGAGAACACACCTTCAATGACGTAGCTGTACTTACCCTCTGTTTTCTTTGTAATTGTTTTCATTGCAGAATGCTATCTGATTGCCTATTTTCAGTCTTGTTTATTTTGAGCACTGGTTTGTACAGCTGATGTCTTGGTCTATGATGGATTGTTTTGCCGGTGGTTGCTAAGACAATAGCAGTTTTTAAAGGTTTGATTATTTTAGCCTTGGCATGGAGCATGGTTGTAGTTTTGAACAGGGCTACTAACTGGGTTACCCCAGTTTAGCTTTCGCTTAGAATTCCCCTTTCCACCTCAAATAGTCTGAATTAGAATCCACATTTTAACTAGATTCCCAGTTGACTTATAAAAAATCACCTGCAGATTTTGTTAAAATGTAGATTCTGATTCAGTATATCAGGGGTGGAAAGGCAAACGCTCAGCAGGAGGTTGAACCTGAGTCAACTGGTTTAAAGAACTTCTGTCAGAACAAAGAATGAATTTTCTTTGGCTCAAGTGTGCTTAATTAGATACTAGGCATCATAGGTAATGCTATGGCTTAATAGGCAAACTGAAAGACTTAGCTCATTGAATCTCAGGTGTATCTCCCCAGGCAGAGAGCTAATTAGAAATAAGTTGACTCCAGTTTAGAATCATTCAACAAAAACACATTGAATACTTATTATGTGATTAGGCTAAATTGTCTGAATGAGACAGAGTCTGCTAGGGCGTTCATTTTAACATGTGGGCTTGGTAGAGATCCAGGTGTAATCTGTCGAATAAGAAAACAGAAATATATCTTGTTAAATACTAGGCTTGAAGAGGACTACTTTTATTATCTACCCATGGATCCTTGATTGGTATAATTAAACAAATTTAGCAATCAAACAATCAAGATTTACTTCTATATTCTTAAAAGCCAAATCAGGACTTGGAAACAATACAGGATTGATCAAAAGTGACTGGGTAGATGGCTATGGTAGTATAGTAACAATCCACACCTCGAGTTCAATTATGTAACTCAGTCAGATATGCGCATCCATTCTGATCTAAGTATCATCAATTGTTTTATTCAGTAGATACTGAGTATCTACCATTACCCAGGTAAGTACAAGCTGACTTCAAAAAGTTCATGGAAAAATTGAAATAAAAGATGTTTAACAAACTTTTAGCCTCAGCCAAAGGTGTTTGGAAGCCAAGCCGGTGGAACCGTTCACTTTTGCCTTTCAGCATCACCACCTTCAGCCCATAAAAGTTTCCCTGAGCTACTGGCCAATTGCTCCTCCCTTTTATAGGTTCGAGAGCCCGCTCCTGCCAGCGTTTACCTTTGAAGGCTGTTGGGACGCCCCTCCAAGCAGCAGTCTCACCTTGGGAGATCAGTGAATTACTCTTGTTGATAATTCCCTCTGTAGGCCCTGTAAGGTCACCCAAGCTGGCGGCCAATGTTTGCTGTCCAGAAAACAGTCGGGGCCCAGTTTGCCGGCAAAAACTGAGGGTAAAGGGAGAATGGGTAGGAAAGAGGGAACCGATTACATGGAACTGTGTGTGACCTCCTCCCTGGGGGACAGACAACCAAAAAGTGGATGAAGGGAGACGTCGGACAGGGCAAGATATGACAAAATACCCATTTATAAACTATCAAGGGCTCATGCGGGAGGGGGGAGCGGGGAGGGAGGGGAAAAATGAGGACCTAATGTCGGGGGTTTAAATGGAGAGAAAATGTTTTGAGAAACGATGTACAAATGCGCTTTACACAATTGATGTGTGTATGGATTGGGATAACAGTTGTATGAGCCCCTAATAAAATGTTAAAAAAGAAAAAAAAAAAAAAGAACTGAACAAGACCCAATAAAATGATTTAAATAAACCAAAAAAAAAAAAAAACTGAGGTCCCTGAGCCCTCCCTCAGCAGAGGCATCTGCTCGAGGCCCCAGTTTCACGGCACCCTATAAGCTCCCAGTAATTTGTTTTTATGTTTTCTAGATGGGGAGTGGCAGTTCAGAGACACAGGGAACCCCACTGTGATGTATTCTATCTAATTGGGATAGGTTTGACCCAGAGAAGCTGAAGCAACAGAGGCTCCAAAACTTAATGCAGAAGCCTGAAGGAATTCCCCTAGAAGAGATGGTTTCTGGGGCTAAGGCTACATTTTACAACAGGGAACGGGAGGGGGAGGAGGAGAGAAGGAAGAACATCAGGTATGCCCAAGTGCTGGCCACATTTGCCAACTGCCCGGCGACCGCCTCCCAGGTTTCCCAGACCCATGACCAAAGTGCCAAGTGCAATGTGTGTTAGGAAACCTGGCCACTGGGTACAGAACTGTCCTAGCTGGATTAGGCCCACCCAAGGGCCATTCTACCCTGGCAAGCAAGATGGCTACCAGCGTGTCCCTTGTCCATGGCAGATAGCCAAGAGGGAGGGTGCCCACAGGCCAGTGAGCAGCTGCTCATTGAAGATTGGCCCGGCCAGGCCGAGAAGCAGCAGGAGAGCTGTAGAGGGTCTGGACCTCGGGTGAACAATCAATGTGGCAGCAAGGTCAGTGGATGTCCTCCGAGCTACTGGACTGCCTACCCTGTCCTCACCTTCTACCCTGGGCACCATTCACAGGTGAAACAGTGGAAATTGTTGCACCCAGACCCCTCAGAAGTGGAGCAGACAGACAAACACCCCTGAGAGCCATTGGGGGTGTTTCACTGCCACCCCAGGACAGACAAGTCCTCCACCGAAACGCTCCCTCAGACCCCTCACGGTCTTTAAGCCAGTGA
>NW_022103902.1:10885446-10950446 GCF_000313985.2 Echinops telfairi | reverse complement strand
GTTCATGAGCTTGGCTACTGACTGAAAGGTTAACTGTTCCTGTGCATTGTGATAGTTATGTTTATTGTGCCAACTAGGCTCCCGTAGGAATGTGTAGGCAGAGTTTAATCAGGTTGCAGCTTGATTGGAGGGCGACTAAGATAAATGGCTCTGTGAAGCCAGCCTCATCCTCTGTCTCTCTGCCTTCACCTTCTGTTGACCAGCTACTTCCAGACATGCTTAGAACTGTGAGCCATTTGGTGCTTCCACAGCCATTTGAACCACAAGACTCTGCACTCACCGGCCTGTGATGTCCCTGCGTTCTGCAGCATTAGTGTGGCTTTGTGAGTCTGAAGAGGGATTTATGGACTAGTATTGAACTTTTGACCTACTACAGGACTTATGGAGTTGATCTGAGCTGGGCTGGGATGTTTTATTTATGGACAATTATTCCTTAATATTCAGCTCTTTCTTACATACATATGAATGTCTTTGGAATTTGTTTCTCTAGTCAACCCAGGCTAACACTTGCATCCAGATGTTCAAAAGAACATATTGGTAAGATACTTAAAAATCAATCAATAAAAACCTGAAGAACACAGTTCTGCTATGACAAACACCGTATCTCCTAGAGATAGAATTGATTTAATGACAATTGGTAATTACAAATTATTTAGATTGCTCTATAATGTCATAGATGATGTATTCTAATGTGACCATCACATTCTTACGTGACCAACATGAAGAAATAAGAAGAAAAAGCCCATTGTATCCCCGAGTGTCCTCCAGAAGCCCTCTTCTGTGATTTCAAAGCTCCTGTCAAAAATAGCACTAGAAGGAAGTTTTTATTTTGAGACTAATTTTATAAAAATATAATTATTGTAATGGACTCCATTTAAAGTATCAAAACAATATAAAACTGTCGGGTGAGTTATGATGAGGTTAACCAAGAAGAAATAGGGATTAGTAGAAGAAATAGTGGTAAAATAAAGACTCAAAATGGCAAGGTTTCCAACTGATATTAGTAAACAGATATGGCATATGAACCAATTCTAACACAACAACATTTAATCTTTGCAGAAAAATGTATCTATTTAGTTGAAATTAGATGGGAGTCACTTAGGGAAAGGCATAAGACAAGTGGTTGTCAACTCAGAAAAAATATTTGAAATAATTTAAATTCATTTATTTAAAAGCAATAGCATTGTGAAATAGGAAGGCTAATTTGCATGTTTAAAAATTGCAAAATAAATAGCAAAACATTTTTGTTTTTACAAACAAAAATATCTTGGTTTTACAGACAGAAATAAATTCTAGTACTTGCATGTCAATGTGATAGATTATTTACAAATATGGCTTCAAAATGTCCCCATATCTAGTATATACACATTTTTATGTGATTTTGTAGTTACGCTCACACAGAGGTACATCTATCACCTTCCTTTTGAAAATGAACTGGCCTTGTGACATTTTATGGCCAGTAGAATAAGGCCAATTAAGTTGGTGTAACTGCCAAACTCAGAACTCAAGAAGATATCAAAATCTTCTCTTTGAAACCAGTTGACAGTACAAGAAAGCCCCTGGTGTTCTGCAAGAGATGACATGCAGAAAGAGCCAATATCTTCTGGCTGTTAGCCCCAGTCAATGGCTAGCCATGTCATTGATGCAATGTAAGTCCAGGCAAATTTTCCACAGAAGTATGTGCCGGCTCACTTCATGGGGAGCAAGTATAAGCCATACTAACGAATTTCTGCCTGTGTTGCCCATATTTCTTTCCAGAGCAACGAGTCATTCTATCCCACTAAATTGGGAATACAGTGAACCCTCGCCACTTCGCACTTCGACTTCCGTGGCTTCACTCTATCGCGGTTTTTGCGTAACAGCACATGCTCTGTCATTACTGCCACTGATTGGCTCATACTGTACACGCTTCTGTCTGCATCGCTACGTATTGGAGCTACGTATCAGATGAATTTTTGCTTTTGTACAGTGTACTGTAATTGTTTGCGATTTTTAAGAAATTTTATCTAAGCCCTATGATGGCTCCTAAACGAGCTGCTTCTTCTAAGCCTTCTGACAATAAAAATAAGCGCCAGAGGAAGATGCTCACCATCCAGGAAAAGGTAAAACTTTTGGATATGATCAAAGATGGCAAGAAAATCGTGGAGGTTGCACGCCATTTCGACTTGAATGAGTCTTCCGTTCGCTCCATCCGTTGTACTTCATAATATAATAAATAATAAATGATAATTGTAACGTCCAAAATGTTTTACTGCATTTTCCCTTTTTCGTTTAATAAATTGGGTAATACGAGTGTAATGGTGACGAAAGGGTGTTTTTTCATGTCCTCTATGCTCTAACTACGAAAATATTTGATTTACAAATAAGGAATCCTACTTCGCGGAATTTCATTTATCACGGTAGGGTCTAGGACCGATTAACCGTGATAAACGAGGGTTCACTGTAGTTAGTTAAATTGAGATATTTGGAAAAATCACTTTTATCTCCTTCCTCTTCTAGTGCTTCCTACCAAGAAAATCAGTCGAGGGGAAATGGTGTTGATTTACTTGAGTAGGGATATTTCACTATTTCTTAGAAAGAATGAGCTTGTTCTGCTAAATATTGTTAGCACAATTAAACAAGGCTATGTTACTATAGAAGTGACCCATCTCCTCATATTATAAATTGAAAAGTTTGAGTTCAGTTCATGTTAGGTCTTTGCATGAGTGATAAGACAGATTCATTGATCACAAAGCGTCTTTCACTAAAGCAGACCATGTATAAACCAGTGGCATATTCCTGAGTGCAACAAGTGGTTTAAAACCTCTCAGAGGTGTCTGGGAAGATGGACTTGCTGATTTCCCTCCAGAAGAATACTGCTCTGAGAACTTTATGGAGCAGTTCTACTCTGCGACACATGCATCACCGGGAATTATAATGACGATGACAATATTAAAAAAAAATTTGATACTTCAATGATAATGACAAAAATATTATTCTGTGCCTGGATGAAGTTTAGTTCACATTTTTTAATTTAGTAGATTTTATCTAAATATCACTAGCGCTTTCTCAAATCTACTAGCTGATTAATTTGTATTTGATATGGCATAACGATACTTTGTCATAAAATTGTTTGGGTCAGGCTTACGAATGCATTGCTATTTTCACAGGATGATTTATGATACTAACAAAGAGATTAATTTCTGATATCAAAGCTAAAATTAACTCGCTTGGCATTTTTTCAATTCAAAACATGGTAGGCACAATAAAAATGTCCTTAACAGTGGAAAATCATGAAACAAAAACAGCAACTGGTGATCAACATTGTATTTGTGTGATTCTTAGGAAAATTTCTACCTAAAACAAATTCACAAAGAACAATTAGACAACGTTATTTATAGAAAGATAATGGGCTCAAATCAATGTTGCAGTCACTTTAAAAGATTATGCTAATTTCATCTACAGACATTCCCTGCTCACATGTCCATGATAAGACAGGGAAAAGACACAAGGGTTTTTGTTGTTGTTGTTGTTTTGTTCTTGTTATAGTTAGAATACAATGCAGCTCATAAGCAACTAATTTTTTATAACATTTATTTTTAGGAATCCCTGTGGTATGGTGGTTAAGTGCTTGGTTGCTAACTGAAAGGTCAGTCGTTTGAAACCACCAACAGCTTAGCAGGAAAGAGGTGGTGGTCTTCTTCCATAAAGACTGCAGCCTTGGAACCCACTGCAGGAGTTCCACTCTATCAACAACCCAAGGTTGCTATGCATGTGAATCTACTTGAGCTAAATAAGTTTCTTTGTTTGGTGCTATCACTTTGACTCTCCTTTGACACTATACAACAATAATGTCCTATAAGCCTATAATCCTGTGAATATGTTCCCTAAAGCCTACAGGACCAGGTATTCCCAGGCGGTCTCCCATCCAAGTACTAACCAAGCCCGACCCTGCTTAGCTTCCGAGATCAGGCATGTTCAGGGTAATATATAACCAAAGGAAACACGTGCTTGGTCCTGTGCCATCCTCGCCATAGTTACTGTATTTGAGCCCATTGCTGCAGCCACTGTGACAATCCGTCTCATCCAAGGGCTTTCCTCTTTGTGATAACCCTCCGTTTTATGAAGCATGATGTTTCTTTCCAGGGGGTTGTCTCTTCTGCTAACATGTCCAAGATGAGGGACAAGAAGTCTCCATCACCTTACTACTAAACTCATTTGGTTGTACTTCTTCCAAGACACACTTGATTATTCTTCTGAAAAGCCACCATAGTATTGCCATATTATCTAAAACCATAATTAAAATACACCAGTTCTTCTTTAGCTTTCCTTAGTCATTTTCCAGTTTTCACCTGCAAATGAAGTCGTTGAAAATATCATGATTTGGTCAGGCACACCAGTGTTCAGCAGATTTGCCAAAACTAAGTCTGATTTTTTGACTGCTGTTTTCCTGAGCTTTGGTTCTGTGTCAAAATAAAATGATATCCTTGGCAGCATCAATATTTTTCCATTTGTTATGACATTGTCTATTGGTATGAGGGTAAGGACTTTTGTTTTCTGTATATTGAATTGTAAGCTATACTGAATACAGTGAACCCTCGTTTATCGCGGTTAATCGGTTCTAGACCCTACCGTGATAAATGAAATTCCGCGAAGTAGGATTCCTTATTTGTAAATCAAATATTTTCGTAGTTAGAGCATAGAGGACATGAAAAAACACCCTTTAGTCACCATTACACTCGTATTACCCAATTTATTAAACGAAAAAGGGAAAATGCAGTAAAACATTTTGGACGTTACAATTATCATTTATTATTTATTATATTATGAAGTACAACGGATGGAGCGAACGGAAGACTCATTCAAGTCGAAATGGCGTGCAACCTCCACGATTTTCTTGCCATCTTTGATCATATCCAAAAGTTTTACCTTTTCCTGGATGGTGAGCATCTTCCTCTGGCGCTTATTTTTATTGTCAGAAGGCTTAGAAGAAGCAGCTCGTTTAGGAGCCATCATAGGGCTTAGATAAAATTTCTTAAAAATCGCAAACAATTACAGTACACTGTACAAAAGCAAAAATGCATCTGATACGTAGCTCCGATACATAGCGATGCAGACAGAAGTGTGTACAGTATGAGCCCATCAGTGGCAGTAATGACAGAGCATGTGCTGTTACGCAAAAACCGCGATAGTGAAGCTGCAGAAGTCGAAGCGCGAAGTGGCGAGGGTTCACTGTACTGTACTCGTTTATAGTCATCAGGAGATCCTTTGAGTTCACTTTGCTCTCATCAAGCAAGGCTGTGGCGTCTATATATCATAGGCTGTTGTTGTGATTGCCTCCGGTCCTGATGAATTCTCCATTATATAATACATCTTCTGGGATTCTTTGTTCAGCATACAGATTGAATCATTTTAGTCAAAGAATGCAATTTTGATGCAAACTTCTGATTTTAAAATGTTAGTATCCCCTTGTTCTTTTTAAATGGTAGCCTCTTTGTTTATTTACAGGATCCACATGAGCTCTAGTAAGCATTCTGGAATTTTCATTCTTTGGAATGTTATACATAGTTTGTTATGATCCACAGAGCTGAATGCCTTTGTATAATCAATAAACACCAATAATCATCGTTCTGGTTCTTTGCTTTCAGCCAAGCAATGATATCCCCAATTCTCCTTCCTCTTTCTGAATCCAGTTTAAATTTCTGGGAGCAGATTGTCAGTGTACTGCGGCAACCACTTTTAAAATATCTTTAGCAAAATTTTATTTGCATGTGATATGAACAATATTCTCCAATAATTTCCACATTTTTGAAGTCATTTTTTTTGAATGGTTACAAATATGGATCTCTTCTAGTGATGGTCCAGAAGGCTGTCTTCCAAATTTCTTCTTCCTTTAGTAATTCTTGTGCACGTGTTCCCTTTTGAAATAGGTGAATGTTGGCCAGATAGTTTTGGTAGAGTGACTCTTTATTCCTTCCAGTTTCTTTACATGCTTCCTGCATCATTCAATATTTTGCCCAGAGAAACTTTCAGTTTGTGTTACCTTTAGCTAGACTGGGATAGGTTTCCCTTTTGGTTTTCTAATTCCAGTTGCTTGCTCATTTCACTATAATTCTTTGTCTTTTCATGCAGTTAACTCTATTACTTCATTGTTTCTCCCATTCACGTTAATTACTTTACTTTCAAGAGTACATTTCAGAGTCTCCTCTGACATCAGTTTAGCCCTTCTCTCCCCTTCCTGCCTTTTAAATTGATCAATTGCTTTCTTCATATGTGATGTCCTTGATGATATCACCCCAGAACTCATCTGATCTTATTTTGAATCAAGTATCACCAGTGAATAAAAATCCTAAAAGCTATGTTCCATCCACATCTTGAAGTCTGATTCTACATTGAGAAGGCAAAACAGATAAATGGGACTTTCTAAAAATATGACATTTGTGTACACACAAACTTCATCAAAAGAGTAAAAAGAGAACCCTTAGATTGGGGAAAATATTTAGCAATGATAAATTAGGTAAAGGGTTGATTTTTAAAATCTACAGAAAACTGCAACATCTTAATAAGAAAAACACAAATAATTTAATGAAAATGAGCACAAGACATGAGTAGATAATTTACTGGAAATGACATCCAGGGAGGCAGTAATCATATGAAGAAATGCTCACGACCATTATCTTTAAGTGAGACACAAATTAAAACAATGATGAGATTGTACCTCACACTGACACTGATAGCAAAGTTAAAACAAAACAAAACAAACAAAAAATCATAAAACAACATATTCTGGAGGAGAAGTGGAGAGAGAGAGATTGTGTTTAGACCAGGTTGACTAGAGAAACAAATTCAGAGACACTCATATATGTAAAAGAAAGAGCTTTATATCAAAGAATAATTGTATATCAAGAAAACATCCCAATCCAGTCCAGATCAAGGCCATAAGTCTAATATTAGCTCATAAATCTGATGAGTCCATAAATCTCTTTTCAAACTCACGCAGTCACCTGCAACGATGCAGAATACAGGAAGATCACAGGTTAGTGGGTGAAAAGTCTTATGGATCCAATGGCAGTGGAAGCATCTCATGGGTTGCTAAGGTCTCTAAGTGGCTCCTGCAGCTCTCTGAGTGTGGCTCTTAATCAGGAAGGTGATGGAGTGAGAGAGAGAGGAAGTTCCCAGAATCCCCGTAAGAAGGCCAGGCCCACAAGGAGGCATCATCAGCCTGTGACCTGATTGACAAGCTAGACTCTCCACCCTTCACTCTTAATAC
The DNA here is from genome assembly GCF_000313985.2 of Echinops telfairi. Taxonomy (NCBI): domain Eukaryota; kingdom Metazoa; phylum Chordata; class Mammalia; order Afrosoricida; family Tenrecidae; genus Echinops; species Echinops telfairi. The sequence goes on along the minus strand of NW_022103902.1, from coordinate 10,943,197 downwards.
CTTCAAATCGACACGAGATTATGTAACTACACAGATTGGAATGCTCCTATATTGCTGGTGGGATTGCAAAATTGTATAACCACTACGGAAAATAGTGTGATACTTCTTTAAATGAATCCAAATAAAAGTACTATGTGACCCTGGAATCTGTCTTCTTGGTATATACCCCCCCACCCCCCGCGCCCTAAATAGAATAAAACACGGACAGATATGTGCATGCCATGTTTATTGCAGTGATTTCTATAATAGCAAAAGGATGGAAACAACAAAAATCCCCATCTGTGGGGGAATGGATAAATAAACTCTGGTACATACACACAATAGAATATTATACATCTCTAAAAGCAATGAGGAGACTTTCAAACATTTTGTGACATGAATGAAATTCAAAGACCTTATGCTCAGTAAAATTGATCAGTCTCATAAAGATAAATATTTAATGACATCATTATTATAAAGAAAAATATATACAAGAACATGGCTTTCACACTGACGTCAAAGACGTTGATGACTTTGAGGAAGGTAGGGTCAAGGGTGTGTTGGGAGAGAAGGATTGAAAATTGGAGGAGAAATAAAAAGAGAGCCACGTTCAAGGGTGGCTTACTGGGACACTCAATGTGACTGGGACACACAGTTATGATACTATGGCTGGTGCGAATATGTATAGTCTGTGTCTCTTTGTTTGTAGTATAATCCACAAATTGAAGCAGGGGGGGGGGGGAACCCAAAGAGAAATATGTTTTAAAAAGAAAGGTCCCGGCCTTGAAGAGCCTCCAATTCCCTTACCATTCAGACCTGAGCACTGGTCTGAGAGGTTAGAAAACGGAGAAAGAGTGCGTTAGAAATGTACTCCCGGCTTTGTAGCACACAGGCTAGTTTCAAACAGTTAAGGGACAATGAAGTGTAACACATGAAGATTGACACCCTAGGCATTAGTGAGGCGATATGACTTCTATTGGCCATTTTCAATGCGATAATCTTATGATCATTCCAGGAATGATAAATTGAAGAGGAATAGTATCACATTAATTGCTATAAAGAACTTACATGCTGTGCGCGTGTGTGATAGTCTAGAATCTACATAATATTTTACTGAGCTATTTCAAAGTAAGTCCTACGAAGAATATGATTCCGCTTACTATAAAAGTTTCAGTATTTATTCTATAAAAACAAGAATAACCTTTTTATTATAGTGAGTAGTTATTTAAACAAGGAATTTGACTTCTTTGTTATATTTCTAGAGTAGTTCTATTGATGTAGTTGTTCCATATTGGGATGCTCCCCACAAGGCCAGCTATTTGAAACCACCAGCCACTGAGGGAGAAAGATGAAGCTTTGTAATCCCTTCAGGAGAGGCCATCTCAGAAGCCCACACGGGCAGTTCTACCCTGCCTAGAGGATGCTAGGGGTCAGAATTAACTCAGTAGCAGTGAGGATTTTTTTTGTTTGGTTATATTTCTAAGTTATTTTCCTTTAAAATTATATGTTTATGTTTCTTCTAGGAGTATTTGTTATTTGTTTAAAATTATCTCCCTTTGCTATGTACTTCCACACATAATACTCATCGAACTCATTATCAAACCCTTTTCTTACAGTCTACCTTTTGGTAGTCTATCAATTTTGTGACCAGTAAAATATTAAACTTAGTATATTTCCTATAGATCCCATTGAAGCACAATGCTTGACATTTGATAAATGTAACATAAATATTCCCAGATAAAGTAATGACTTAAAAATTGGAATTACTACTTTAATCTTAACAGTTAAATCTATGGTATTTATACTATCTTACCTTTTTAATAAAAATTAGAATCATATACCAACAGAATGTATACAGAATGAACAATCAACCATTTAAATTTTATTTTTGTATTTTAAAGATTAATTTACAGCTTCATCAATTACTTAATAATCTAAACTTTAGATACATGAATTACTTTTCTTACCAAACCAATTCTAGTGACAAATTTATTAAGACTTGCTTTGTTTCAGTCACCTTACAAATATCTTACACATTTTTATCATTTAATAATTTATCATTAATTACTTAAATAATAAGTAATATTTAACAAGTGTATGCCACATCCTAAGCACTACATTAAACATATTGCAAAGATTATCAAATCTCACAATACAATGGAAAATTCTTCTAAGTCATTATATGGTTGTAAGTAGAGATCTAAATGCTGTACATATTAACTCATTTGAGTCTGATAGCATTATTATAATGGGGATATTACTGCTATTTTAAAAATGAAAACACACAGGCATGGAAAAATTTTTTCAATATGAATTATTATGTTTGTTTTAAATAGAAGAAAATAAATTGGGTAAGTTAGATTACCCAAGGCCATTCAACCTATTAATGGCATTGCTAAGATTTGAATTCAGGCTTCACTGAATCCAAGACCCTTGTTTTTATTGTTATTATTATTATTTATATATTCGGAATTGATACATATATAAGATCATTCCATACTTCAATCACATCAAGCAGAATTGTATAATTGCTATCACAATCAATTTCCAAACATTCTCTTTCTTCCTGGACTCCTTGACATCATCTCTCCCTCACCCCACCATCCCCACACCCCCCCACCATCCAAAACCCTTATTCTACTTGCCGTCCCTATAGGTTCATCAATCCTGGGTTTCATCTACTGAAAAACAGAAAAATATATAACACAACTTCAAGAGGGTCACCTCCAATGACACAACTCCTCGGAGATTTTCCCTAATATGAACAAAATACTCGACTCCATGCAGTATAAGACTGAGCCAAATTCAGTGTTACCATTTAATTAAGGGCATTTATGACCATTGCAATCACAATGACTGTGGAATTGCTTTATTCTCTCAGATTGGGCTTTGTTGTTTATTATGTATTTTGAGTATATAATATTAGGTACATGGACACTCATGATTATTATGTAATCTAATTGCATGATAATAAAGCTGTCTTTATTATTAGATGTTTTCAGTCCTTATTATTTTCCATACTTTTACATTTAATTTTTATTCCACTACTTATGTCTGCTTGCTTTCACTTAGTAAATATTTTCATAGTCTACAACATATTATCACACTTATAATTTCATACATTCTTTGACTGTCATTTTATTTTAAACATGATTATTTTAGTTTATATTATATTTTAACCTCCTACTCAAATGTTCTATATGATAATAGATGAGTGTAATCCATTTACATTTAATATATTTACTAATATATTTATTATCAACTAGATGATCTTATTTTGCTTTTTATGATTTAATTTCTTTATATCCCTTCTTTGCTGATTTAGTTGCATTGTTAATGTGTTCTTCTTATTCTACTTTTGTTTGAAAATGAAAGTCTGTTTTTTTCTCACATTTTATGTGCATGCTTATTTGTTTATTACTAACAATGTCTAATGTAATTGTATCTATCTTCTTTCTCCAAAAGTTAAAAACCTTGAGACAGGGCTATACATGCTATTGTCTGTGGAACAATGCCTGATTTTTAAATTACTTCTTACTGGACTGTAATAAAATAAATACAGAGATTGAGAATGGAGATTTAAAAATTCCTGGACGGACCTATTTTAAAAAGTAATTTTATGTCTATTACATATAATAATTAAATGATACTTCATTTTGTTTATATTTTTATTTTGCTTTTAAAACTCATTCTAAACTATTTTGTAAAAAATAATTGAAATTAAAACAAGAACTTAGTCTTTCAAAACAAAGAGTACAACCTTATATGAGAAACCCTGAGTTTTCTCATTTCAACTTCCCAATACTTCACCAGGAATCTTATTTCATCCTATAAAATAAGATTTAGCTATTACCATTATAATTATAATTGTTGGATTGTATAGTCATACCACTCAGACCCAGCACTTTTATCTGTGTGACACTGAATAAATTTCTTAAACTCTTTTGTTCTTATAGGTCCTCATCTTAGATAATTCTACTACTTATTTTGCAGAATTGCTATAATAGTAAAGCAAAATACTATATTTAAAATACTGAGAAAAGTGCTAATACTGATCAAGGTTTTTCATAGATAATAGTCATAATAATGACGGAAATAATGATCATGGTGACGATATGATGCTGTGCCTATTTAAATTATGCTCCACACTTGGGTCTTTTTCCTGTTGAGTTATCTAGATTGATATTTCAGTGACCAATTCTGCATCGTTTCCATGAATATTTATGTAGCCAAAACAGGATAAAATAAGACAATCTATAAATAAATTAATTTTATTTATCCTAAAAGTTTTATATGATTGGTTTCACCAGGATTTATTTAATTCTTCACATGTAGTTCCAAATTATTTATAATATCTATATATTTATATTTCACTTCATGATTAATGCAGTAATGCCTAGAAACTGAAAATTTTGAAGGAAATGCAAGATCAGAGTCTAAACTATGTCAGAACTGATGCTTGTGTTTATAAACTACAACGGCGCTTTTTTATTTTGTGCACATGGCATGCCAATAACTTAGTACCATGTTGAAGAGTTGTTATTACAAAAGAAAAGGCATTGGCAAAGATATAGGGACCAATGGAATGAGAACAAAATAGACATAGTAAGAATGAATGAGAACAGAAAATTAAAACAATAAGTCACAGTTGAAGAAACAGAACAATCGGATAAAACCAACTCTCCATCTTACTTAGTGGGTGCACAGCACATAGAACAGCAGTCTCATATCCTTGAAATAGCCTTTCACTGTCGGGATAGTAAGTTTGCCTGATTGCCTTATCTTGACTCCTTCACTGCCTCTTCTCCATCTCTCCATCCTCTAAGTGGTAGAATGTTCCAGCACACACTGTTAAATATTTTATAGCTGATGTTGTCTTGTGAAAATCTCATATGGACTGATGACTTTAATTAACACCTACATGCTAATCATCTCCAATTTTTAATGTACATACAACCTAAACTCTCTATGCACTAGATTGTTTGTCAATGGCCTGGTTTATAGTTTTACTTGGATATCTAATGTGTGTTTTAATTTTAACATGTCCAAAACTAAGCTTTGGATAAAATCTTCCCATCCTTAATCTTGACCTTTCATGAAATTTCTCACAGTCCTATTTATCTCAGGACATGAGAATGTGTGCGTGTGTGTGTGTGTGTGTGTGTGTGTGTGTTCTCAGGATGAAAGTTTTCTGTCTGTATTCTAGTTTCTTTGTTCCCACAATAGTGAGTACTCAATCATTCATCATATTGTGCCAAAACAATCTTTAAGTTTTATCCAGAATCTGAACACACTAAACACTGACAGTTGCACCTCTCTAAATTGTTACAATGGCTTCTTAAGTGGCATTCACGCTGCTAAACTGACTTTTGTTACGGGCCTGCAAATAGTGGTGAGACTGACAGAAGCTAGTGAACGATGGCCAATACTGCCAACATGGTCATTTAGTAACTTATAGGGCACCTCTAACGAGGTCGATAGGGTATCTTCCCAAGAACCCTTATTTAGTACCAATTATAAATTTCCTACTGAAGACGGAGTAGCCATGAGTCTGCATTAAAATTCCCCTATTAAGTTTTACATAAATTTTGCATAAAGTCTTTTGCTGTCACACACACATCATATCAGACAGTTTGTCAGATTAAGTGTCCTGAACAGTTGGGCATTTCACATCAAAATGCTACAGCACTTCAGTCGACTTTGCAGCTTTTCTTGTCACATGACATACAGGCCACAACAATATTTTAGAATGTGGCGTAACGGGTGTGTTAGGGTGGGTTCTCTAGAAAAGGAAAACCAGGACACAATTCTGGGTATGTATACAGAAAGAGATTTATATCAAGAAATGCCTTACACAGCTTAAAAAGTTGGTAAGCACAGTCTAAATCTGTAGGTGAGGTGTGAGCTTGAGGCTTCTTCTGGCTCATATCACTTCAGAAACTGATGAACAGGAAGCAGGATGACAAAGCCGGCCACAGGCTGGTGGATGCACAGGTAAATAAATTCTAGGTCAGCTGAATGAATCCAAGGTCAACAGCCTGCTGAAAACTCCTGGAATTGGCAGGTGACACCACAGGAGACAGAGGAACCAGCTATAAGATGCAGCTCCAGCAGAAAGCAAGGAGGCAACAGAGAATGAGCCTCTGCTCAGAGTCCTTCTCTTCTTCTACAGGACACTCCCCCCTCGAGGATGTTTAATGCCATTCCCACTTTTATCAGGAATGTCTATTTGACATGAACTCTAACCATCACAGCAGACATCTTGTGCTTTTTTAAGTGGTGGAAGGTGAAAATGCACTAGTTTCCTCCCCTTTTAGAGGGTATTTAAGAAAATGCCACAAACCGCTACATCCGTACATTATTTTTATTAATGTGCTAGTATTCTCTTTATTGAGCTTATATTCTCTCCTCTGAAGTGCATGTCTCTTTGCAGTACCTCTTATACCCTTTTCATGGTTGCTTATGTGGTATGATGTCATCAATATAATAAACCAATGGAATATCATTAATATAGTAGACCAATGAGATGCTCGACTGGATTCTCATGAGTTCTGGGTCTCTTTGAAATATATAATAACAAAGGCTGAGTGTTAATATAGCCATGAATAATGTTATAAATTTATGCAGATAATCTGTTCCAAGCGAAAAGAAATGTTCTCATTTTCATTTATGATGAGGATTGAAAAATACATCTTCCATATCAATAGCCAGGTAGCATGGCCTCAATGATGTATTAATAAGATTTCTGCTACTATTTTGACAACTCAGTTTTCATTGTGAGCACTACTTTTCTGAGTATTTAACGGTCAGATTCCATATTCCACCTGATTTGTTTTAAGCGCTGTACTGTTGAGCTGAGTGGAGATATGACGAGGGGAAACTTTCCTGTGTCCTTTTACTAATTAAAGCAAACAAACTATTTCAAATGCACAGCCTCTGACTGCAAACATTGTTACTCTACAGATCAAAGAACCAATATGGAAATTCTAGCAAATGCAAAAAACATCCTCTCCAGCTTTAAAGATAGTCACTGAAAAATAGCTGCCAGGTGAAGTCACCATTAGTTTACTGTGAACTAAACCTAGACCAGTGCTCTCTTTGCTACTTTGTATCCAAAGTAGTGTGAAGAATAACCAAAATGCATTGCCATTGAGTTGATTTCTACTCATAACAGCCCTCTAGGATGGAATAGAACTGCCCCTATGAGTTTCTGAGACTGTAACTCATTACAGGAGTAGTGTGTTAATCTGGGTAGACTAGAGAAATATGCTCATGAACACTCATGTGTGTATAATAAAGAGGTTTATCTTCAAGAGCAATTGAATATTGAGAAAACATCCCAGCCCAGTCCAGATCAAGTCCATAAATCTGATATTAACCCATATGTCCGATACCAATCTATAAAGTCTTCTTCGCAGTCATGCATCACGTGCAATAATGCCAAATGCAAGGTTAGCAGTTCGAATCACCAGTTGCTGTACAAGAAAAAGGTGAGGCTTACTATCTATGGTAGTTATATAGTCATTTGTCAATTTGAGAGGATTAAGAGTGAAAGGGTGCAGTCTAACCTGTCAATCCGGTCATAACCAATGAGGGCTCTGTGTGGGCATGGCCTTCTCCTGAGGATTCTGGGAATTCCTGTATTCCTTCCTGGAGGTGGACACACACTCTCCCTGCAAGACATTTTGGTTGACAGGCACATGAAGATAAGCTGATGATGTTAGATAACATAACACAGAATCCTGTCCCAGTCAAGTTGACATGACATCTGTTCACATCATGAGATAGTTTATTGTGCCGGCCTGGCCGATAAACACAAGTGGGATTAGCTGAAGGGCCGAGAGATAAATGGCTCAGTGAGCCTTGCCTTTCTTGTTTCTCGCTCGTTGATCATAGGACCAATGTGCGGCTGCCTTGCTTGTTGTGTGACTCAATTTACAGGCTACACTACCTGTGGGACGCCTAGCCTGTGAACTGTGTCGCTGTAAGTTGAGGTCCCTTTAACACATCTCTGGAGCTGGGGACTGGCGTTTGGTGACCTGGCTGACAGTTGGTGACCTGCCTTGTGATTGGCTGCTGTGCTGAGATAGCCTAGCTTTCTCTATATATAGAGGAAGACCTGGCAGCAGACCAGTCTGAAAGGACTGCTAGTGTCTCACAACTCTCTCTCACAGGAGTGAGTTTCACTGAGCCATTTGTACTGCTTTATAATTTAACTGTTCGTTTCTTGTATTATATTTCTATCTGTATATAATTTAACAGTTCATTTCTTGTGTTATATATCTAATTATCTTTATAAATAAATATATTAAATTATCAGCAATTTGGTTTTATCTCTCGAGAGAACCCTGTCTAACACACATCATCAGAAGAGAACTTCTGTACAATAAGTTTCTTTTTTCCCCATCTTATATCATGGCCATTCAGCACCTAGAGAACTAAGCACTGTATGTCATTTCCTAAATTCTGCCATTATATGTTTTCTAGCTCCTACAGTTCTTTCATACTGTTATTCTTTCTCCCCCTTCAGAAGGCTGTAACATCACCGGTCTTAGTGAGATCTGCTTCAGTCTAGTTGTTGAATTAGAGGTCGGGAGGGCAGGTCCAAAATGTTTTGAGAAGCCAAGAGCTGTCTTTTGAAGGGAGATGAAGATCTTGAAAACTTGGTGAAACAATCGACTTGCTGTTGTTGGGTTTTGTTAGGGGCTATTGAGTAGGTTCTAACCTACAGCACTCTGTTTACAACAGAACAGAATACTGCTCAGTCCCCCATCATCCTTACAAGTTTCCTGTGCTCAAGCCCGTGGTTGCAACTCCTGTGTCAATCATCTAATCAAGGACCTTCCTCTCTCTCACTGCCTCTCCACTTGCCAAACGTGATGTCATTCTCCAGGGATGGGTTTCTCCTGACAACATTTTCAAGGGGTACTCTGGCCAAATGTCTCTTAATACGGAGTGGTTTGTCCTTTTAGCAGGCCATGGTACTTTCTATATTTTTCACCCCACCACAATTCAAACACATCATTTCTTCTTTGGTCTTCCTTATTCAAATGCCCAACTTTCAAATATATTTGAGGCAACTGAAAACACCACGGTTTGGAGCAGGTGTTCCTTAGTCTTCAAAGTAACATCCTTCCTTTTTAATTATTTAAAGCGGTCCAGTGCAGAAGATTTGCCCAACGCACTGCGGCTGCTGCTTCATGAGCATGGATAGTGGATCTAAGTAAAAAGAAATCCTTGACAACTTAGCCCTTTTCTCCATTTAGCATGATATTGCCTTAATAGGAAGACATGGTCGCTCCTGCAGGTTCAGAAGATTCAGCAAAATTTAAGTTCTCAGATTTTCAAGCGCAACTGTCCAAAATGTCTCCATCCTATATTTTATCATTGTATGCCTACTTTGTACTAGGATTTCACCTACCAACAGTGATGGACTCTTGTTTCCAAAAAAGAAATCGATAATGCAACTCTAAAATTGAAACCTAACTTATTTCCTTTTTCAGCTTTTCCAGGAATCTGTTTGTGAGATGGAAGTGAGTTTTCGGGAATGTTATTAGAATGTGTTCTCAGGAACACCTCTAAGGGAAAGGAGAAAAACAGGATTCAGTCTCTAATGAGTCTTATTTATAGTGCAGTAAGAATAGGAATTCCATTTACTTCACAAGAAACTTTGAAGCTGGGTTACTCTCTAAGGTCTCAAGATTGCTTGTTATATATATATCCACAATTCTATCAGTCATACTGTATGACCCCAGGCAAGACATCTCTCTTTACTAAAAGCAATTTCCAAAGATGACTGACAGCTGGGAACAGTGCAATATGAATTCACACTAACCCCCAATTTGATAACTCTAGGGAAGATATTTCTTCTCTGCCAAGCATAATATTTTATTTTACTGACACTGAATGGGTCTAGTGAGTCTCTACTTATGTATCAGCTGTCTTTAGGACCAATAAAAGCTGTGGACTCATAGAGTGGAAAGATGACCAAGAAAGTATGTCCTCCTTCTTGAGTAGAATCTTGACTCCCTGTTGACAGCAATCTCAATGGCTCATTGTCTATTTCTGAATACAATTGTTGAAATACTAATTTCCTCTAATGAGACCCTACTACTGCTCATTTGGAAAGCATTCCTCTCACTGAGCAGACACTGTTTCCGTAATCGCTTCCACCTTTTCCTCTAGCATTATCATAAACAATGAGAGACAGAGAATCAATACTAATAAAAGTGCATCAGGCACATAAAGATGGTTATTAAAGTGTACCCCATTCAACCCTACCCGTTGACTTCAACCACTCTGCATGTGCTTAGTTATCAGTTCCATCGCCATCTTGTGAATGCATTTCAAGTCATATTTTTCTAAGTGTTATCTTCAGAACTTAACACCGTGCTACAAGACATGACTGACACAGAAAGAGCACAAGCGTTCTCCCATCCCTTAAAAAAAAAAGACACTCTACTCCTATTGAGGTAGCATCCTGTCTTCTTAATGCTTCTGGAGGCTGAATCATGGTAGATTTTACACATTGCCTAAAACTGCTATGTCATTAGTATAATTAAAGTAAAAAGCAAAGTTTCGACCAACTGGTATACTTGTACTGTGATATAAAACTTTTATTTCCTTTTTTTTTAATATTCCCTAAATTATGTGACTGGTCTCATTTTATACCAAGGAAATAATAAGCATAAATAGAGAGGGTAAAGAAAACAAAGAGAAAAAGTAAAGATAAAGAACCTTAAGTGATGAGTGAAGTGAATCTGAGGAAAAGTCACTGGGTGTACACTTTGTATTGTTTGTCTTATTTTCTTTGGAAAGAATAATAACAAAAATAAAAAAAAAAAGAATAATAACAAAAATCACAAACCAGGGGATCAAGAAGAACTAGAATTTTAGTTATCTTAAGAGAATGTTTTTATGGTAAATAAAGTTATGTAAATTTTTTTTTAAATTTTATACATTTTTAGTGGACAATAGATTTTTTTAAAGTAAACTTCATGGACACGACATATGTCTTCTTCTAAAAGAGTCAATTATACTTTTCCATGTGTGGTGTAGTGAATTGTTTAATATACTGTAGTTCTTCTACTAATGGCTTTCCATTAATGCCCACCAAATGACTTTTCCCTGACGGGTGTGGATAAGAACAAGAGGGAGAAGGCACTGGTCGGGTTCTATGATGAAGTTATGATGGATTGGGAATCTAGCAAGACAATTGGTCAGTTTTGCCTTCCTGTTAGTTTTGAAATAAGTGATTTCAGAAACAGGAAGAGAAGTCTCACCATTTTGAAGAATGAAATGTCAGTAGGTCTTGAAATGTTCCAAGATCCCTGTGCATTGACCCTCTTCAATCCAGCTACAAAGTGGTGAGACTTGCGAAGCAGAAGATTGGTGGTGGAGCAGCAGCAGCAGCAAAACCATCAGCCAGAGATTGAGTCAGAGTGATGGGTTTCCCAGCCCACAGAATGAGTACAACCGAGTGCTTTGGGGCAGGAGACTCCCTTGTAGAGTGGCCGGCCTCAGATGCTTAACTGGGAGCTAGGTTTGCTGACTCACAGAGCTAGCTTATTCAATTTGAAACATATGGTAAAGTGGGGTACCATTTTCATATTTATTAGCCACACTAAAGGGTATTATAATGCTGCCCAAGCAGGGCAGAAGCCAAGGGGCTGCACAGCTGAGAGATTAAGGAACAGAGAGAGGTGTGCCTGCAGACACAGCTGTGGTGAGACTGTCCTACTGGAAGAACTCTGTCCTGACGATTTCTGATCCTGAATCGTGATCTATTAATTTCCACAACAATCTCATCATTGTATAATTTTTGAGCTCTGTGTGGCCATTGCAGTGAATTATCAAACCTTGCCGAGATATAGAGAGACCATGGGAAGGACAGGTGGTTTCAGAATTGGCAAAGGAAGTTGGAGGCATGTCTGACCTTTGCCTCATAGGCATTGACCTTTGGCTGATGTTTCATTCTCCTTGCCCATTGCAAAGTAAGAGGTAAATGAAGTAAGAGGAGGTCTGATACTGCCCCCAAACATTTTAAAACCACCTTTCCAGTCTCCATTCATGCAAAAAATAAAAACCGTTATCTCTACTTCAAGCCCCGAGGTTAAGATAACACCAAAAATCATCTTACCGAGTAGTCATAAATTTAGGATGATCCTGAACCTATTCCTGAAACCAAGAAAGATCCGATGACATAACCGCCTGGCTTATTTGGCATCGTCATCACTTCTTTTTTTTCACATAGTTCTCCACTCTCTTCACTAAGATCCCTGATAGCTAAAGAAACGCAGAAAGAGCCCATTTAGATTCATAACAAGGTATGACCCATAAGCCCAAATTCAGAGTCATTGTGGTTGAGGTGATGCTGGCTCATTATGACTTTACAGGACATACCCACGGGGTTTCAAAAGGTGGCGTCTTCAGAAGCAGGATGCTATAGCTTTTTCATGAGAAGCAGTTGGTAGAACCAGACCACCCATCTTTCAGGGAGCATCTTAAACACCGCAACTTCAGGGATCTTTATGATCTACAGATAAATAGCAAATCTTACAGTGCCTGAGAAGCCAGAACACTTTCACAAGAGACAGCAGGAGTTAATAATGTTAGCTTTCCCTGGGAATGGCGAAATCAGAATTAAAGAGCAATTTAGGATTACAGACTGGGGAACTTAAATAATTTATTAAGAAAAATGTACTGGAAAATGCTGAGAACAGGAAGAAAAGCAGACTTTGATGGGGGTGAAATCAAGAATTAAGACCTTGTTGGCAGCAGTATCACCATGAAACTGCTATTTTGCTCTTATTTGTATTTAATGCTCAATTATCTTAAATACGTGAATGAGAGTTCAAATGCTGGCATAATATACCACTAAGACATTAAGTGTATGTTTTAAAATGGTTGAGATTGGAATTTACGTTATAAACATATGGCTGTATTTGTGGAGCTCTCTGTCAGCATTGCAATGCTCACTCTCTCAATTGACTTTCAGCTGTGGATGAGAAATTGTTCAGTAAACTACAATTTACTTCACAGGAACACTGAATGGCAGGTAACAGCATCAAAACTGCTCATTAATAACAATTATTCTTTGCTATCCTTCAAACATATGATCCTGGATTCATTAAACTCTCAAATAGTTGACCCAATGGCAGGTATATGGCTATATATAGATATAATTGGTCTATATGTGTATATGTGTAATGCCTAGTGATAACCAAGAGTGGAGAATAACCTTGACTATAAATTGCACTAGAGTTTCAGGTCACTAACCTTTAAGTGTTTTCTATAAAATGTATTTAATTGTAAATAGTAAAACGGTAGTAGTGAGACTGAGGTATTATTCTGATATTGCCATTGATTAAGTGGCCATAGATTAATGTTAATTATTCAAGACTCTGACTTCCAAGCATAGTGCATGACAGGCGTCCTCAACAGTGTCTTCTGCTGCTGCTATGTTAGGATTCTAATTTCCTACACACATATTCTTAAGCAAGAAACAAAAAATATCTTCAGAAAGACTGGGTAACTAATGACAAGAAATTTAAGTCTAATGTTAATAGAATCTAGCTATGAGTTAATGTGAAGACAAACATCCTATCCCTAATTTAAAAATGAAGAAAATTGTCACTTCATTTATGACCAAACAGGATTGATAGACCTCAGACTTGCCCTTCTAGTGGAATATACTAAAAGCAAAAAATATGTATCCTCATGATTCTCAAGATACTGAACTGAATTAGAAATGAGTGACGGTGATTTCTGAGGATGGGAAAATTAAGGTGAACTGCACAATCTCATTAATTCTTTGGAGGAAGTTTCTTTGCTGTGGCACAGATAAAGGACATGGTGACCTTAGTGAGGTGAGGCAATGGAGCTGAGAGGCTGTTCGTGTTCTTAGGGAACTCTTAACCGTAGAAGAGTTGACTACAAAGAGATATAACTCAGAGAACAAAAGTATTGGTTTAAGAACTGACTGGTGGGTACATGTGAGAAAACTACCTACAACTAAGGTAAAAAGCATACAAAATTATTAGAATGAAGAGTTACTCACATGGAGTTGATTTCACAGATCTCATAATTCATGAAGCATCAGATAGAGGAAAAATAATCTGGTCTCAGTAGGACAATAAAGTTTAAAAGCAAGCTAAAATTCAGTTTACAAGTAACTTAACCAAGAAAAAATAATCCTAGCAATATACAAGCATCAAACTCACAAGAAGATAAGATTTACAATGCACGACATTCAATTAAACATTAGTAGACATTCACAAAGCACTAAAATTTGACCCGAAGTAGGGAGAAAAATAAATCAACTGAAACTAATCCAGAACAGGCATGGGCTTAAAATTAATAAAAGAATGATTGAGTGTTATAGACATGGAAAATATAAGAGAGAATTCAATAAAACCTCTAGAAATAGAAAAAAACATATAAATCAGAGATGGGAAAATGTTCTGGTTGAGAATTATTAGACAGTTCAGAGAAAGTAAGCTTGAAAAGAGCAATCAATGCTGTCCTAACTTGAATAATTTTACGTATCTCAACATAACAAAAGCAAAAATCATCACAACTACACCAATATGCAACATCACAATAAATGAAGAAAAGATTGAAGCTGTCAAGGATTTCATTTTAATTGGATCCACAATCAATACCCATGGAAGCAGCCACCAAGAAATCAAACAATATATTGGGCAAATCTGTTGCAAAAGATCTCTTTGGAATGTTAAAAATCAAATATGTCACTTTAAAACTAAGGTGTATCTGATTGAAGCCATCGTATTTTAAATTGCTTCATGTGGGTGGAATCTGTACAAGGAGTAAGGGGGACCAAAAAATATTTGCTGCCTTTAATTATGTTTTGTTGAAGAATTTGACATAAAGAATATACTAAAAAGAACAAATAAATCTTGGGCGAAGCACAGACATATTGCTCCTTGGAAGTAAAGATGTAATCTCATGTGTTTCGGACATGTTATCAGCAGGGACCAGAGCCTACATAAGGGAATTGCATTTGGTAAAGTCGAGAGTCCTTGCAAAAGAAGAACACCCTATATGAGAGTAATTGAAACAGTGGCTACAACCATGGGGTCAGGAAAGGAAGGGTGGTGAGGATGGCACAAGAGCTGGCAGTGTTTCCTTCTGTTATACCTAGGGTTGCTATGAGTTGAAACTGATTTGATGGCACAAACAACAACAACCACAGCAAAATGAAAAACAGACATTGAAAATATTCTTTTTTTCCTTTGTGTCTGAACCAGAAGTCTCAGGTTTTCTACTGGCATCCTTAAAAATATGGCAGTCTAACCACAAGGTCAGCAGTTTGAAATATCAACCCTTCCATGGGAGCATGACAAGGCTTTCCACTCCATTAAAGAGTTACATTCTTAGAAACCACAAGGGTAGTGCTACCCTGACCTATAAGAGGCAATTGTGTGAACAGAACAAGGGCATACTGTATGGTGTAAACTCAGGATAGGTGTATGTCGAGGTTGTATCCTTTCACCATTTTTATTCAAACTCTGTGATGAGCAAAGAATCAGAGAAGCTGGGTTTCATGAAAAAGAACACAGCATAAGGTTTGGAGGAAGGCTTATTAACAACATGTGATATGCAGATGACACAACCTTGCTTGCTGAAGGTGAAGATAACTTGAAGCACTTGCTGACGAAAATCAAAGATTGCAGCCCTCAATATTGATTACAACTTAATGTAAAGAAAACTAAAATCCTCACAACTGGTGCTATAGATATCATCATGATAAATGAAGAAAAGATTGAAGTTGCCAAGGATTTGTCTTGCTTAGATTTACAATCAATGTCCATGGAAGTAGCAATCAGTAGACCAATGATGCATTACATTGGAGTAAACCTTCTGAACAAAACCTCTTTACAAGTGTGGAAAAGCCAGTGTGTTAGTCTGGGTTGACTAGAGAAAGCCAGGAAGACTCATATGTGGATAAGAAAGAGCTTTGTATACAAGAGAATTGAACATTAAGAAAACATCCCAGCCCAGTCCAGATCAAATACGTTAAGTCTGATATTAGCCCATAAGTCCGATACCAGTTTATCAAGTCCTCTTCAGACTCACAAAACATGCAAAGACGTTGAATGCAGGAAGATCTCAGGCCAGTAGATGGGAAGTCTTGTGGATCCAGTGGTTTTCTAAGCATCTCAGCACTTGTTCTTTGTGCTGTGGGCTTCTGACTGCCTCAGGGTAGCTTCATGTGGCTTCTCCTTGGAAATGTCTCCAAGGTAGTGAGCAGAGAGAGAGAGTGTCTCCCGCCCCTTAGGAGGAAATAAAGTATTTCCCAGAATTCTAAGGAAACAACCATGCCTACACAGAGGCCTCACTGGCTATAAAATGATTGACAGGCTAGACTCCACCCCTTCACTCTCAATCCTCAAATTGACACCAGATTATGTAACTACCACAAACCATCCCTTGTCAATTTGACTCACGTAAGTCTTTAGCCATATATAATTTTCAAACTAATAAAATCATATCTGTACCTAATAGGATAAAACTAAAATGCATACAATTCAAAAATGTGCCACCATCCTTTAAACATAACATTCTATAAGTGAACAAAACAAAAATATCTTATGCCCAATATTGAAGTTATGTAACACCTCTACCTTAATCCTAGAATTCTATCAAATATGTTCCCCCACCTATGAAAGTTTGTAAGCCAACCATTTCTGCCTGTATATTCTCAATTTTGGGCCTCCAATTTCTATACTGCCCACTTACATCAACCCGGAACATTAAGGGAACTATCATATTCTTTGACATGAAGACTCTTCATTTCACTTGGAACATTGTGAGTTTGCATCCAGAAGCAAAGTAAAATCTGGACAGGCCATCCATAAAGCCAGCAGCAAAATGTGCCAGTTCACAGGCTCAAGAATCTTCTCTTCATCTGGTCGGGTTCTGGTCAACTCCATATGGGCTGCCTCACTTAGCCTCACCAGGGTTCCCATTGGTCACCTTTATCTTAGAACACGGCCTAGTCACAAATCTCAGCAACCCAAGCCCTCTTGGGATAGCTCAAGAACTTCAGACCAGTCAACCTGCTCTCATCTTCTCCTCTAGGTTGTGTAAACTAAGTCCATGGGGGTGTTAGTGGCCAGATTCAATCCGTACCTTTATTGTTGCATTTCTCTCACTTCCACTCAACAAGTGAATCCAGGTGGTCTCCTAGCAAGCATTTCAGCTTGTGCACAGGTTCCCTTCAGCAGTTCAGTCCTAGAGCGGAAAGTTTCTTCAGGGCTACAGATTTTTTTCCAGCTTCTGACAAAAAACATTAGAGTTCAAACTTCAAAAAACCAAAGAGTTCCTTTTTTTCTTCAATCTGTCCACAAAGACCCCTTAGACAAGACTCTTCAAATGCAAACATCCTGAGTACTCCGAACACTGGGTGGGGCTTATCTTTACAAAGCCTTCTTTGCAGGCATGTCTTAAAACCATTTAAAGATCAAATTTTAATGGCTCAAGGTAAGTGGGCGTAAAAGCTCTCTATTTTCATACTTCCCAATAATGCCTTTAAATCCTTATATCAACAATAATAAGCAGAAGAAATCAATGTAAACAAAGGAGAATCAGATACTAAACTCAGTTCTTAAAACAGTCAAGTTCAATCCTTATTTAGCTTATCTTAATCCTTATCTGAACGATTCCATTGATACAAAATATGGGATCGGGCCTCTTGAGAGCATCAAACCAGATGCAGGCTTTCTGACAGCCGTTTTAACCATCTGTCAGCCTTTTTCTCTTACTAGCATCTCTGAGAAATTCAAACAGCGATTTTGCCCTTGAGCTCAACATATCAATGAATCACATTCATTTTTGCCACTTCAAATGGGAATAACAAAAAACAACAATCGACGAAAACGATCAAAACTTTAACTTCCTATATTCTTTCCAGGAAACAACCCAGTAAACTGCAGGGAGATCCCTGACCTCTGGCTAGCCAAAGAAGAACCACTGCCATGAGGGAGAGGTCAAACAGACATCTCCTCTCCATCTAATGATTTGATTCTCTAAGACCCCACTCCCAAGGTACCATAATGTGTTTGTCTGGGTAGACTAGAGAAACAAATTCATAGAAACTCAAATGTGTATAAGAAAGAACTTTATAGACAAGAGCCATTGAATATTGAGAAAACATCCCATCTCAGTCCAGATCAAGTCCATGAATCCGATATTAGCCCATATGTCCGATACCAATCTACAAAGTCCTCATCAGATGCATGAAACACACGCAAGGACACTGAATGCAGGGATATCGCAGGCCAGTGGATGGGCAGTCTTGTGGATCCAGTGGCTTTATAAGCCTCTCGGTGCTGGCAGGGGTCTCCATGTGGTTCTTTCAGGTCTGAGGTGTTGATTGCCTCAGAGTAGCTTCATGCGGCTTCTCCTCAGACATGTCTCAAATGGAAGGAGCAGAGAGTGTGTGTCTCCTGCCTCTAAAGAAGAAATACAGGATTTCCCAGAATTCTTAGGAGAAGGGCCTGCCTACACAGAGACCTCATTGGCTGTAATATGATTGACAGGCTAGACTTCATTCCTTCACTCTTAATCCTCAAATCAACACTAGATTATGTAACTACCACACACCAACAGATATACTGAACCAGAATCTATAGTATAAGATGATTTTTCAGGGGTTCTTATAGATTCTATAGTGTATGTTAAAAATTTAAATTTGACCTCGGTATATTTAGGGTGGGAAAGTAAATTCTCAGCAATGGAATAAACCAGCATGACCAGTTGGAAACTCTGGTGAATTGTGGCAACTATTATTAAGATTCATTCTGAATGGGCACACATTTGACTCTCTTTAGATAACAATGGAAGTCCCGGGAGTTCTACTGAATGATATTGGGCTGCTAACCAACTACCACGGTTGGCACTTCAACCCTCCTGGCCAGTCTACTGGTGGAAGTCCAGGCTATCTGCTGCCGTAAAGGTTTACAGCTTCTGACAGCGTATTGAGGGTCACAGTAAGTCGGAAGTGACACAATGATAATAGGTTCTCAGCTGTCCAGGAAGGAGGTTAACAGCTGGTTCGGGTCGGAGGCCAATAGGCGACCTGCATAATTTTTGCTAGGGAGGGAGAGTGAAAACCAGGTCCTTTTACAGATCAGCCTATTCTTTTTAAGATTTAGGTTCATTCAGTGGGGCAAGAAATTTCATTCAATTCAAACGTGTTTTCCCCAGTGAATCCTGGCTATTCTGTGGTGTTTTATTCCTGTTCAGGGTATTTCCTAATACTCAATAACCCACACGGGAAACCATCGGTGAGGGTCTAAAAAATGTACAGGCTTTGGCTACGATAGATCAGGTTTACAAAATTGATGAAAGACGCTCCTGGGGACAAAGAAGCTGGCTCCAAAAGAGTCTAGATAAATATCTATAAGGAACCCACCATCCCAGAAAACTCCCTTTAATCTATCTCCCTCTATTTGATTTCAGTTCATAGTGACCCTATGAATTGGATTGAGCAGAACTGCCACATAGGCGCTCGAAGGCTGTCAATATTTACAGTAATAGACTTTCACATCTTTCTATGAGGGAGCTGTTGGTAGGCCTGAAACCACCCACCTGTCAGTTATTTGCTAAGTGACTAAACACTGCACCTGGAGACCCCTTTGAAAAACTTTTAGGTCCAAAATGCCCTGAATTTGTAAACTTCTCTCCATCTGTACAATCCTGTTTATGCCACTTTCCCCCTTTACCTTGACTTACCTTGACTTTAACTTTACCTTGTATTTTTGGGTAAATTCCCACTCTTTGCATACCTGTTGAGACTACGTGTCTATCCATACAACCACTCATAAATTATAGTTATTGCAGCATTGTGTATATGGCCTTTAATTTTGTACCCCTCCAAGTGCCTTTCCTTGCCTTTATCTTTTTTTGCAGATTTTCCTTTATTCTATATTACCCTCCCTTTCATCCAAACTAATATTCCCACCTTTATCTACTAATCTGCCCCACCTTCACTTCCTACCACTGGTGATCATCATTGTTTCTTTCTGTGTGAAAGTATGTTCTTGACTTCTTATAATAGTGGACTCATATAATATTTATCCTTTAGTGATTGATTTATTTCACTCCTATAAAGTTCTCTAGTTTCATCTGTTCTACGAGGGGATTCAAAGCTTCATCATTATTTTTTACATTGCCTATTACTCTACTGTCTGTCTCCACCATAATCTGTTTGTCCTCTTGTCCATTAGGGAGCAATCAGGCTGTTTCAACGTTTTGCTTTTTGACGAGTGCTGCAGTGAGCGTGAGGGTGCATCTATCTGTTCATGCCACAGCTCTTACTTCTCTAGGATGTCTACCAAGTAGAAGAATTGCCATTATTTGTGGTATTTCTATTCCTAGCAGTTTTGACCCACAGCCATATGACTTTTCACATCATTTTACAATCCCACCAGCAGTGTATGAGGCTTCCAATCTCTCCGCTCCCCACCAAAGTTCAAAGTTTTTGTGAACTTTACTATGAAGACTGGCTGGAGTGAGGTGATACTGCATTGTTTTTATTTAAATCTCTCTAATAATTAATGAGAAGAGCCGTGGTGGTGTAGTGTGTTAAATATCAGATTGGTGGCTAAAAGATCCGTGGTTTAAACCCACCAGCTTTTCTACAGCACAAGGTCATGCAAATCTGCTTCGGTAAAGATCCATAGCCTCGAGAACCTTATGGGACAGTTCTGCTCTGTCATATGGGGTCTCTGTGAATTAGAAACAGAACCACGCGGGTGCACGGTTATGCGTTGGGCTGCAAATCTCATGATCGACAGTTCAAGAAAGCACTGCAGCTCCACCACTAAGCTTTCTACTCCCGTGAAAAGTTACAGTCTCAGAAACCCACGCGGATCACTATGAGTCATCATTGATTCCGTGGTAGTGAGTTAATTGGCATAGACTTGATTTGTTGCCCTCTTGCCCCGCCCCAGCACACGTGTTCAAATTTCAAACGGGGAACCATGGCACTGGGGAAACCTGCACTGTTTAGAATAATCAACAACTTGAGATCAAAAACATCCCTAGGACGAAGTCCAGAAAGGTCTAGAAAAGAGAAAGGAACATGGAAAACACGGGGAAGAAGTGGGGGAAGTGATGCTATATTGTGGGCATTGCATTCAAGAGCAAGAAACAAAATGTGTCTGATTTGTTGGATGGAAAATTGATTTGCTCTCCGTGTGTGTGTTTGTGTGTGTGTGTGTACACATGAAGCCTAAGATATACACAAAAATTCTGCTCTAAACTGCAGTGTCTGTTTTCAAATGTTACCGGGACAGGGCAAGTTTTCCTACTTGGGAACACAAAAGTAAGCTGTACTTTTTTCAATATACATGATGTCTTGGGGAATGTGACTACTAAAATTTTGGGAATTTGTTAGTAATTCAAATTTCCTAGTAGGACTACAAATATAATTCAAAGTGATACCTCTAACCCTCTGCTTCATTATCTCATTCTGAGCATATTTTCAGAGTCTCTTTCATTTCTGCTAAGATTGACATGACCTAACATGGAATGGAAAGAAAAAATATCCATACTCTTAATATATTTTCTCCCAAAGTACTACAATTTAATTTCTGTTATTTATTCTTGTTTCTAAAAAGTTAAACTTTCCTTTACTTTCGGTTGAAAAATGATAATGATTTTATGGGGGCAGTGAAGAATGTATCATTCCACATTTTCACTGCAAACAGAACATTACCCGAGAAATACGGGTTTACATTGCTGCTTTCTGAAAGAGTTGTTAGCAGTAAATGGGCTTGAACTGGAATACATTTCTCAGATGACAAAGCAAAAGTTAATGTATAGATTTTGCTACATCCTGCTGAAAATGCTCAAATAACTGTCTCTTTTGAAAGAGAGGATGGTAGAGAGAATTGTGCATTTTACTCTACTCTTGTCTCTTTTATGTCTCTTACACACTAGAGTAGCAGAAGAGCCTGTTGCTGGTTAAAAATAGAGGAACATTTTTGTCTTAGAATTGTTCAGTGATCTGAGAAATAGCAGATACTTTCTCAAATCACTAAATGTTATTCATATGGTAGTCATAAGGTAAATAATTTACACTTACTTCCTTTAAATGTTTGAACAACTCTTTTTTCCCCATCAACTTTGTTAAATAATAGTTATTATTTTCATCTATTTCATTTACCTACTTGATATTAATTCCTCAAGATCAAGCTTGTTTCAACCCCACAGATGAGAAATTCTTGATAAATGTCTATCTTGTAATTAATGGATGTATCTTAATCTAAAATTTAATATAGTATTTTACTTCCTACATTTTTACTCCTTGATGGGGATATGTACTGTGGAATATTTGGCTTCCTGATAATTTGTAGTATCAATTATGAAGATAAAGAAATCAAGTTATTAGAAAACTAGGGAATAATACGTCTGTATCAGCTTCTGCCATGTTTTTCTCATTGATCGCAGTGTTAATGAGTGGAACTAAAAGATGTTGATACTCAACAGAGAAATCTTATCAAATATTTTCCCTTATATATGTGTTGCCATATTTTCATGATCAAACTTAATTCCGAAAAGAAAATTGCATTTTAAGTATTAGACTCTTCTCAAAACTTAGTTTTGGAGTCGAGTAGAATAGGTAGATTGAACACATAATTTAGCAGTCCACATGTCAATCATAATGACATTTATAAAGAAAGTAAATATTACTATGACATAAAGTTACCTAAAATAGGACACTAAATATCAATTATTCTCTCTCTCTCTCTCTCTCTCTCTTTGACCTCATCCTGTTGAAGCATGCATGTTATTGTCTGCCATTATGTCAATTGTAAGGTCTCACAGTGACCTTATAGGACAGAGTAGAATTGTCTCATAGGATTTTCTAGACTGAAATCTTTCTGAGAACACATTGCCAAGTGTTTTTCCCAAGGAACAGCTGGTGGGTTCACATTCTGGAACTTTTAGTTACCCGCCAAGTGTTTAACCCCTGTGCCAGAAGGTTTCCTTAAAACTTACAGACAAAGAAGGAGATGCTTCCAAAGTTAATGATGGTTGTTATGTTTTCTGAATGATGGTGTCATATGCTGGCTTAGATCTTATTATAATTATCACAACTTTCTATTTGCTAAACAATCAAAGTATGTATATTTTGCAAGAAGAATGGAGACATTTTTTGTAATCAGAGTGGCATGCGTCCAAAATGTATAACAAATTATTTAGCTGAATGAAATAAATGGAAATAATGATATTCATTAAACTAAAGTCTGTTGAAAGGTGTCTTTACTAGCAGATGAAGAAAACATAGTCATTCTGGGCACACGAGTTTGCTTACTGGTATCTGACCAGTGATTTGGGATCATGGAGCTCACAGTTCACTGAAAAATGATAAAGATATGAGGAGGCTTCAAAAAGTTGACAAGGAAATGGAATTGAAAGATAGTGGCATATTTTCCATGAACTTTTGGAAGTTCCCTTGTAATATTTTATAATTCGGTTGGCACTAATATCTTTGATATCCAAAAGTGAGATAACCTGTTAAAAGGCCTCGGTGCTGTCGAGTACTAGAGTTTACTCATTAAAGTGCCAGAGCCAGATGAGTCAGAAATTCTATATCATCAAGTTGATAAGGTCACTTGAAAGTCACCCACACCTGCCTTCTTTTTTTGTGAAGGAGAAACTCAAGAAGAATACTTGGAATTAGGAGACATGAATGGTTCTTAATATGTGTGTCTGTGTGCATTCTAATAACCTACTACATATAGTCACAGGTGACCATTTTAAATCTAAATTTCCCTGCAGAAAAATGTTCAGTTACAAATGACCTAATTGCCTGTGTGAACATCTCCTACCCTCCTACAGAAGCAGACCATTGATATTACAGAAGGAGCAAACATTTTAAATGTCATTAGCATAGTGTGCATTTTCATTATAAGCAATACCAAACATTCTTTCACACATTCAATGGCTATTTGTTTTTCTTCTGGGAATTACATATCAACTTAGTATGCATTGTGCAAGGCTTAATCAATCAAAAACCATGAAGCACAAATCTGAAGTCTAGCAGAATCAGATTTCTTGACTTGATGCAACAAAGTTACTTCCAGAGGGACTTTCAGATGTCATTTGACCAGAAGAAGCAATTAAAGAACTTCTGTAAACTACATGATTCTAAGACTGTATAAAGAAGAAGCATTAACTTCTAAAGTAGTTGGAAGTGAGGATTAGCTGGAGATTTGGTGCTGTGGTGAGGTGGAAGCATCTTAGCAATTAGGCTTCCTCCGTTATAAATGTGAATACTTGGTAGTGCAAATGGTTAATGTACTGGCTTCTAACCAAAGATGCTGGAAGTTTGAGTGCATCCAGAGATGGCTTGGAAGATAGGCCTTGCTATCTACATCCAGAAAAAAAAAAAGAAGAAGAAGAAAAGAAAATCAGTCATTGAAAACCCTATGGAGCCCAGTTCTACTCTGAAACACAAGAGGTCATCGTGAGTCAGCAGCCATTCAATAACAACCTCTTAGTCATGGATGAGAAAAGCAAAGAGTACTGAGAGCATCATGGTAAAAAACAACAGTCATGCACAAGAAAAGGAGGTTGCTATGGAATTTGGCAGCTACTGTAGGACCCTTGAAACTAACGTGCCCCATTACTTTAAAAAATAGTTTTGTCTGCATCCAACTTCCTACTCAGTCTGATTTTAAAAAGCAAGCTGTTTTTTCTAGTTTATATTAACTCTTACATCTCCAAACCAAACCCTCTACCATCGAGTCCCTGCTGACTCAGACCCCTCAAACCCTGTGGTTTCTGGGACTGTAACTGTTCGCAGGAAGAGAAAGCTCAGATTTTCTGTGAGGAGTTGCTGCTGGTTTTTGAACTGCTGACCATGCTAACTGCAACCCGCTCCATCACCAGCGTGTATGTGTCCAGAAGAGAATGTAACGAAGCTTAGGCAGTGTACAGTAGTGGTTAATTTTCAACTGCACATTTTTTAGTTCGAGGGTTGATGCTTTCCTTTAAGTATTCTAAAAGTATTTAACAATTTTAACCATCTCTGGAAAGGAAATAATAAAAATAATATCTAACTTTTAGGACTATTTATAATAAGAAAGTTGATTGTTGATATATAGTACTTATTAAAATATCAGCCATGATATAACTTCTCAAAGAAGAATAACAACTGAAAGCATTTGTTTACTAAGGGTTTTGCATGAACTATTTAATGGGCACAATTAATGAAAAACATCTATGCTTGTACATGAGTGTCCATTTAAAAACTGAAGGAAATCACTGTGTGGAAATTGCTGATGAGTAGTCTATAAATTAGCAAGGATTTTTGCTATTTTTCTTATGTTTTTATGTTCTTGAAAGGAAAAGATGAGGCCAATTTTTATAGACATATATAATCGTCTAAGTCTATCTCCCCTTTGATACTAACCTAATATCAGAAAGCTAAAATGATCATTAGGAGTTAGATCTAGATATTTTAATCTGCTAGACTCAGATTTCTATTTAAATGAGGATATTTTCAGAATGTTTCTCTGGAAGAGAAGAGTATAATTGATCAAAGTATAATTCTATCTTCATGGCAATAAATAAAGTTTAATGAACTGGAAGGACATACACCCAATAATAGAGAAGAAATGTCAGAAGACAGGCTAATAGCATGGGTGGAAAAGGGGTACAAGAAATCAACTAAATTTCAGAGACTTTTCTACAAAAGTTCAAATGTTGTTTGCAAATTTAGAAAAGAGAAACACCTGAGAAAAAGTAGTATTAAATCATCAAAACAAAACAACAACAAAAAAGGAGGAGACACAAGGGGAAAAAAAACATGGGTGTAGAGAAAAAATAATGAAAGGCATGGATTAGATTTACATGTGATGAAATGGTTGGTGTAAAGCACAGATTCTTTTGAGACACTTCAAAGGGCAGTAAGGAGCCTGCCTTTAAGTTGGGATCCACAGTGAACTGCGACAATGAAGAAATGATACACTGTACTAGGAGCTATGTTATGAAGTCCAGGCAATAAAACAGGTCACAGAGGGAGTCCTACAAAATAGCCTTCGAGGTAGGAAATACAAACAAGCTGTTCTAGTTGCCATTCTCGCACCTAACCATGGAAAGGCAGCGACCTAGGTGTAATAAACCTGGCAAATCACTGAGAACCCCACGTGGATGGACTGACGCAACAACTGACCTGTTATTGTCAGGCAGCCAGAAGGGCATTCACGCTTACTGCCAACTGAGCAGAGCTTCGAAAATGTCCGATATTTGTGGATAAAAGATGAGAGGTTTAAAAGGTGAAGTTGTAGATTTATTTCCTGTTTCTTTCAATAGTTGAACAATTCATAGGGGAAAAATTACTTAAAAGACATGCAATTAATGTGCAATACTTGGTCAAACTCACCCTGGACCAGGTTATTCAAAAGTTCTATTTTTAAAAATTGAATAGGTCAGACTTGTCTGTGAGTCATTGGCTGAACCAAATGTAGCTGAATCCAGACCACCAAACCCTTGCACTCCAAATGCCTCTCCAGCTCTATTGTAGGGAAAAGTCTCTGTTCTTGGTTTCACTAAAACTTTCTCCTTTTTGTTTTACTTGTATTTTTTATTGTTTTCAAGTTAAGAATCCTGTTAAAGAAAGAAAAATTAATGCATCTAAACATGACAAATGGAAGATCACACAGTTTCTGGATGTCTTTTTGTAAAAATTCTGGAACTCTCATTTGGTTTTGAACAGTTGCAACAATACCATACTACTTAAGCATTCCTTCTTTACCCTACCTGACCTTCCTGATGCTAACAAAAAAGCTAACTGCTGGAGCAGCCATGGGACAGCTGTTCAAACCCTAGTTACAGGTTTCTGAATTTTTTCACCATTTGATTTTAAAACTATTTTCAAATCAGTGCCAGATCAACATTTCCTGTGGACACACACACACACACACACTACATAAATACAATAAGAATAAGCTAAACTTAGAAAAAATATAATTCAGTAATTTAAAATATGACACTCATTGGGAGAATTCGATGGCAAGAAAAATTAATGTTATATTAGAAATGTCCAATGTGGAAAAAATTGAGATTTCATTTCAATAACATTATATTTAGCCATTCAAAACCCATTTAAGAGACAATTACTTCTAGCGGTAGCCCATACTGATTTGTAATTTTTACAAGATTTCATAGTAAAATTTAAAAAAATAAAAATATCAATATTGTATTAGGTGTGAGACTGAAATTTTAAAGCACTTGTAATTAATTACCAAGTGCTATGGATTGAATCACGTCCCAAGATATGTGCTGCAAATTCTAATCTCTGTGCCTGTGGTTGTTATTGCATTTGGACATCCTTTGTCTTTGTTTTGAGTCTAGGTTACATTTTTAGTCAATATTCTTTGAGATTAAAAAGAGATTAAACTAGCAAACTAATAACCAGAGATGGGTTAAAACAGATTCCAAGACAGTCAGAGATCTCTGAGGAAGCAGGAAGCAAAAACTGAAGGATCAAGACCATTCACCAGATTCAACTGAGAAAGTAGGCCTTCCCCTAGGAGGAGCACTCTAAATTTGGACTTACAGCCTCCTAAACTGAAAAAATAAATTTCTCTTTGTGAAAGTTATTTATTTGTGGTATTTTTGTATAGCCACACTTGATAACTAATACATCAAGCAAAACTAAATATTCAAATTATACTGATTTTTTTTAGATCTCAAAAATAATTTGAATTTTTCTCCTTAGAGTTGAGATGTACTTCAGTCACATCTATCCTATCAAAATGCATAAAAACTCCTTAGTAAAATAAAAGAAGTCAAAGATGAAAATGTATATTTGTTTTGCTGACTCTTCTACGCTTCTTAAAAATTAACATTGTATTGCAATAGTTATGATAATTATTAAGTAGTAAGCTTACGTTAATATAGGATTTTGATCAGGTTTTACATGAAAAGTTATTTAACTTTTTGTTAAAATGTTGAGAGTAAGGAAAGATTGATTCATGGATACTTTGCTACTTGATACTTATAACAACTAATTGTCATGGACTTCCGGTAAGATGGTAGCCTGGAGACAGTCACTGCACATACCCTCCACAACAAAGGTATATAGAGGGAAACCCTAGAGACCCGGATCACTGAGGGAAAGAGAGCTAAGTATTCCAGATTCATTTACAGGGAAGATAAAGGGCAGAATCCACAAAAGAAGTTAAGCAGACCACTGAATTCTCTGCTGAAATCAGTAAACCAAATTACTTCACTAAGACCTCAGCGAAATCCTTGGCAGAAAGATGGGACAATTTTGCTCCCCACGACTTCCCCCAGACCCTTGGGATTGTTAATACAGTCTGAAAGAAGGACAAACGGATTAAGTGAACCAATAGACAGAGAACAGCAGAATGGATAGGAAAACAGGATTCTCAAATATGCGGTTTAGAAGACACAGACCTTAGACACCAAGACAAAAATAAAGTCAAAGGATGGAGAAAACATATTAAGCTAGTAGTAAGCAAAAAGAATGGAATAACAATGTTGATCTCCAATAAGACAGACTTCAAGGGAAATTCCACCATGAAAGACAAAGAAGGACATAAAATAACAATTCAAGGGATAATTGATAAAGAGAAAACCCACATAATATAGAGCCATACATTCAATAAAATACCCACAAAGTACATTAACCAAACTCTTACAGAGTAGAAGAGAGAGATTACAAAAACAGAACAGTCAACACCATCACGTAAATGCCAACTCATTGTGACACTAAAGGACAGGGTAGAACTGGCCCTGTGGCTTTCCAATATTGTAACTCGTTACAGGAGCAGAGTCTCATTTTTCTCCCAAGGAGCAGCTGATGGCTTTAAACTGCTGACCTGTTGATTAGCACCTCAATATAGCACCAATTCACCTCCAGGGCTCCTGAACAGAGAGAGAGAGACAACACCAAAGGATCAGCTGGATTCATGAATACACCAGTTTCAACAAAGGACACAACAACTGGAAAGAATTTTTTAAAAATACATAGAACTAAACAATATACACAATCAACAACCTCTTAGACAAATACAAAACACTTTGCCAGAAATTAACACAATACACATCATTTTCCAGCACATGTGGAACCTTCTCTTGCATAAGTCATAAGTTAGACTACAAACCAAGCTTTAATACATTAAAAAATTAATATAATACAAATCATCTTTTCATATGTTGATCTTAGCTTTCTAGATAAACAAAGCCAGGTTCACTTACATATGTATAAGGAATAACTTTATATTCATAAATAATTTTGTATCATGGAAGCAGCCCAGCCAAGCCCAATTCAAGTCTATAGGTCAGCTATTGATTAATAGCCACCAAATCAAAGGCCTCCCAGCTGCCAACAGGAAGGGAAAGCAGAAAGATGGGAGATTACAAGTCTGGGTGCAAAGTCATGTGGATCCAAAATGCACAGGAACATCGTAGGGTGCTGTGTTAGGCAGAGATCTCTAAAGAAACAAAACCAGAGTGTGTGTGTGTGTGTGTGTGTGTGTGTGTGTGTGTGTAGAGAGAGAGAGAGAGAGAGAGAGAATAGGTTTATACAGCAAGAAGGAATATAACCACTAATTAGTCCACACAACAATACAGAGTGCTCAGTTCAATTCACTTTCATGGAACTGTTAATATACTGGAAGTCCTTCAACTCACTTGGGTTGCCAGGTCCAAGGTCAAGGAAGCAGACATCAGAGTCTTCCCTCAGGCAAGACAGGGAGAGTCTTCCTGCAGGCAGCAGACAGCAGGGTGAGTCAGCAACAGGCAGTAGCAGAGGAGCTTAGCAAAGCGGGCCCTGATGTGATCTCTAACTCAAGGGATACACGGCTACAGAATCCATCAGCCTCAAGCTGTACAGTGAAGTAGGTCTTGAAGGAGCCTCAAGCTCTAGCAACATAATCCATGGGTTGGCGTGGCCCAGAGGTAATAAAGCACACAGGTTGAGGCAGGGAACTAGCTAAAACAGCAGCATGGTGGTCCACTCACCAGAGAGCGAGGAGATATGGGATGTCTGCCATGTTCATTTATCTCAGTCACCCTGCAATCAAGCTGCAACCTGATCTAACTCTGCCCACATGTTCCTATTGGCCTAGTTGGCACAATAAGCCTAACCATCACAGTTGCCAACAGTTCCCAGGGGCAACAGCCCAAATGAACTTTAACCCCAGTGTGAAGCAGAAGACCCAGTCAAACAGGAAGGACAGTGCAAGAGAAAAACAAGTTTCCCCTTAACATCTGTTATAAAAAGGCCACACTCCAAAGAGCCAGCACTGGGTTGTGACCTGATTGATAGATTGGTCCTACCCCTACCTTCTCACAGAAGCAAGTTGATAAAAAAATCTAACCATCACACTCCACCCTTGTCGACTTATCTCTTGTATGTAAATCTTCAATCATACATAATCTACAAACAAAGGCAATAATAAAATCACACTTGCACCTAACAGGATGCAACTAACAGATGTACAATTTAAAAAAGTACCAGCCCCAGATGCAGCATATATTCTGTACATAAACCAAAAATATTTGATCTTTAACAATGGAAATATTTACAATCGTTTACAACAGAAACTATAATCCTATCAACATTTTCACATGCCTCCTCTTCCCTAGATCTGATATGAAAAGACAAAGCTATTCAATGGGATGCTCCCCTGGTCCACTTACATGAGACAAAATCTACCCATGAAAGTATATAACCTAACCACTTCCTGGTTTATCTCCTTCTCTTTTGTATATTCAATCTCTAAAATGTCCATTCCTATTAACCCAGTGCGCTGAGGAGGCAAGCAAATCCTTTGATGTGAAGTACCTTCATTCCAAATGGAACTTTCTATGTTTTTATCAATAAGCAAAGTCAAATCTATCTGGTCATCCATCAAGACTGCCAGAAATGTACTCTAGCTCACAGAGCCCACATCATTCTCTTCATCCAGTCAAGTATTGGTCAACTCAGTGCTAACTACTCCAAGTTAGGTTAATAGAAACCAGCAGCCAGCTCCAGAATTTCACAGACACCTCCCTCCACTTTAGACCACTAACCCTTTCACATATTTTCAACTGTACGTAGTCCAGTCAGGCCAAGTCTTGCCTTAGACTCAAGTTCTATGCAACTTTTTAAAATTCAGACCTGTCAGCCTTTCCTTGTAAAAAGCAAAGTTACCATCTAGAATAAAGTGGCTGTTATATGAATATATATAGAAAGATCTCACTCTGAGGACTAAGGTGCACCTGACCCATGCCATCATATTTTCAGTGGTTCCATAGGCATGGAAGAAATTGGAAAATGAAATTGGAGGACCAGTGGAGAACTGGTACCTTTGAATTATGGTGTTTTTGAAGAATGTTAAAAAATACCTTGGCAGCCAGAATTACAAACACGCAAACAAATGAACAAATGAACTATAGAAAACAATCAATGAGGCAAGCAGATGGTTCCTTGTAGAGATTAACAAAATTGATAAATCACCAGCAAATTTAACAAAGGGAAAG
The DNA here is from genome assembly GCF_000313985.2 of Echinops telfairi. Lineage (NCBI taxonomy): Eukaryota > Metazoa > Chordata > Mammalia > Afrosoricida > Tenrecidae > Echinops > Echinops telfairi. Next base: position 10,911,682 of record NW_022103902.1, on the reverse strand, counting down.
AATGAGGACAAGCAGATTCTTCAAGTAAAAAATGAAATAGGTGGTGAGACAACAGAAACAAAAGAGGGGGGAAATCACACAGTATTGTGAAAAATTGTATTGCAACAAATTTGAAAATCCAAAAGAAATGGATGCATTTCTAGCAATACATTATTTATCTAAATTACTACAGAATGACGTAGAAAATCTCAACAAGTCTATAACACAAGAAGATATCTAGCCATACCAAACCTCCTCAGACCCCAATCTGTGATTGTCTAACTCTTGTGACGTGTATACAGGTATTATTTTCAGAAGATCCTCAGCCTTGATTTTTCCTTTTGTACTGTGGATATTTTTCATTATGTTCAGTAGTGTGTTTATGACTTTAATCAGGGCCCTTAAGTGTGACCGTGACCTTATTTTGTTGATGGTCTGTCTGATTGTGTGGTTTACATTTAGGTCTTTGATTCATTTTGAGTTCATTTTTGTGTATGGTGTGAGGTGTGTGTCCTATTTCATTCTTTTGCAGGGGAAGACCCAGTTTTTCTGGCACCATGGTTGAAAATGTTATCTCTCCCCCATTAAATGTGCTTTAGTCCTTCATCAAAAATTAGATGTCTGCAGGTTGTAATTGGGGGTTCTCAATTTTAATCCATTGATCTTCCAATCCACTGTTGTGCCACTCCAAACTCTTTTGATAACTATAGCTATATAATAGGTTTTAAAAGCTGGGAGTAAAAGGCCTCCTACTTTGTTTTTATTTTTAATAGTGTTTTATTTGTACTGGTTTATTTTCCATTCTATATAACGTTGGTGATTAATTTTTCCATTTCTTTAAAATATCATGGTAGAATTTGATCTGAATTTCATTGAATTTATAGTGTGTTTGGCAATGAAATATTCATATCATTTAGTCTACCTATCCAGAAATATAGTAGCTTGTTTGATTGTGTATATTTCTTTTGGTTTCTTATAGTAGTATTTTGTAGTTGGTTTTTTAAAAAAAATATCTTATGTTTCTCAGGAAAGATTTGTTCCTAAATATCTTAGCTTTTGTGTAGTTATATCTTTTTCATTTTCCTCATCTTTAATACACAAGAATACCTCTAATTTCTGTATGTTGATCTTATGTATCCTAAAGAAATAAAGAATACAATACAAACAGGTAAGTGAACACTTGTGTTTATTGCATCGATTTCCAAAATAACAAAACCATGGAAACAACCGAAATCTCTGGTGATTTAGATATGGATATATAAACTCTGGCACATTTATACAAGAGGATATTGTGCATCAATGAAAAACAAGGAGGATTCCTAAACAGAGACATGGACAAAATAAGAGAAAATCATGCTTAGCAAAGTTTCTCAACCTTATTGAAATAAATATTTAATAACATCGGAATAATCAGTAAAAATAACAAAAAAGAAACGTGTTCTTTACACCAACAGGAAAGAGTTGGAAGAATATTTGGAGACCAGTGATGGGGCAGGAACAAGGAAAGAGGTGGGACAGGAAATCATGGAGGGATAGAGACATAATGGGAGGGGGGAAAAGGAAAGAGAATCCCAAAGATGTTTACTTGTGTTTTATTCATTATGCACAGGTGTTGGACTGCGAATCATAACAAACTATGAATCGATAACATTGCCAACACAGACGACACAGCCTTGCTTGCCGAAAGCCAAGTGAACTTGAAACTTCACCACTTCCTGGTGAAGATGAAAGTACAGTCTCAAATATGGATTGCATTAATATAAAGAAATACAAAATCATCATAACTGGACTTATAGACAGGAGTCAGGAAATTTTTTTGCTTGGATCCCCAGCCAAAGTACATGGAATCAATAGCCAAGAAATCAAATGACAAATTGCATGGGACAAAGCTTCTCCAAAAAGCCTATTTGAAGGGCTGGATAGCAAATGTCTCACTCTGAGGCTTAATACTTGAAATTATTTGATTTGAGAAATGTTTAGTTTATAATCTCTAATTTATTTGAAGAATTTATGAAAAATTAAGATTTCATATTTTATTTGGAGTTCCTATACAGCAATATTTTATCTTCTAAAACATAATTATGGCAATTACTACTTATTGAACTTTTACTTTTTACCAGGCACTTGCTTAGACCTTATACATGTAGGATAATTTAATGTTTCCAATGACTTGAATAAATGCTTACCATTGCATTTTATGAAAATAACACATGCCTTATACTATTTCAAAAGAGCAATACTCTCCTGAGTTAGTTTCTTATGCACACTATGCACATCATATTTATTTACTTATTTACACATATGTATTATATTCCAAAAAATATGATAGCAGTTTTCTGTTAAAAAAAAATAGAAAAAATTAAGTCATTTTCTTCCTCAGTCACACAGCTAAGTATGTGAATTTTAACCCAAGTACCATGTCACTCATTTCTTTCTCCTCTTGATTATTAGTAATTCTTGTTGCCAGGCAGATGCAATAATAATGAACTGAAATTTCTACTACATAAGAAAATAGTCATAGAAGGAAGTTATTTTAAGAGTTAAAGCATAGTCCACAGTGGAACTTAAAGTGCATGCTAATTACTAGAGGAAAAGGCAAAAAGGGTATAATGCATGTTCACTTACAAGAGATGGATATTTGGCCTTAAACTATGTAATTACTTATAAAATTTGTTTAAAATTTTCTCTCACATGATAAAAATAATGCATATCTATTTTAGCACTTGGATAATGTGGAAGTATATAAAGACAAAACGTTATAACACACAATCCTATTATTTAGAGATAAGGATTGTTAATATTTTCCATTCTTTCTATAATTTTAAGAAAATATATGCTGATACATTCATTATATATAGTTTTAAGTACTTTGTTTTTCATTTAAAATGGCATACAGCTAACCTTATGAAATTCACTATTCTTCAGCAATATGGCATTTCTTTTTTGGTAGCTTTTATAATAAAATTATTTTAGACCTACAAAATATTTGGGAAAATATTTTAAAGAATCTGGTTTGCCTTTTACCCAGATTTCCCAATTGTTCATATTTCACCATGAATGAATTTTTATTACCATTCTCTGTGTATGTTTCTTAATAACACAGATATTTAGTTACACAACTAGAATATAATAATTTAAATTGAGAAATTAACATATAGGAATAATACCATAATCAAATGCTCAGCCTGTATACAAATTTTGCCAATTGTTACTATGATGTCATTTACTACACTTAATCTTAGGCAAAAGGCCAAGAAGTGAATTTACTATGATCTCATTTATACCAAAATCAAAATATCTGCTTCAGAATTTCATCTAGGTTTACACATTTATTTAGTTCTTCCTATCTTTCCATTCTTTAAAGATAAGGAACCGTTCTTTAGGCATCTTTATCTTACATGGTCTTGATATATTTGAAAACTTCTTTAATTTGTATTGTTATTGTTAAGAATATACCAAGTAGAACATACAGCAATTTAACAATTTCTACATGTACAGTCCAGTTACATTGATTATATTTTTTTGAGTTGTGAGATTATTCTTACCATCTTTTTCTGTGTTGATCCTCATCATTGACATAAAATCAATGACCGTAAGTCCTTTAGAATTGCTGTTATCAAGTTGAACCCATATCGAAAAATCTTAAATGTGAACAATGTTCTAAATATCACCAGTAGCCTGTTTAAAAAAAATTCGTTTGCTATTGTTGAGAATACACAGAGTAAAACATACATCAATTCGACAGTATCTAAATGTACTCTTTGGTGATACTAATTACAATCTTCTAGTCATATAACCACTGTTAACCTCTTTACCTAGAGCATTGGTAGTATGATGGTTCTGACTTGGGCAGAAATCCACATGGTCAGCAGCTCAAAACCACCAGCACCTACAAGGGAGAAAGACTAGGCTTTCTACTCCTGTAAAAGTTACAGTCTCATGAACCCACAGGGGCTGAGTATGAGTGAGCATTGACTCAATGACAGTGAGCTCGCGAGACTCTTTCTCAGTTGTTCCTCCTTTATAAATGTAAATGAAGTGCTTCTTAATTTTACTGTCTAATATTTAAATAGCTCTTTTTTTTAAGATTTGGGGGATATTTTTATTTTAAGAGTTAAAGATTATCTCAGCACAATAATTTCAAGGGTTCATTCAGAAATTTAGAGGTCCATGAAAATCTAAACATCTGTCCTGCCTTATTCTATATTTGACCAGATTTATCTATGGAAACTTTGATCAGAAGTTCAGTAACTGTAGCCAAGCACCACCCAGTTCATCTAGTCACAAGGTTAAGGATGAAATTGTCAATTGAGTCAATTGTCAATGGAGTCAATTGGTCCCATGTTCCATTTTCTTCTACCCCTGACTCTCATTCTTCCTCTATTGCTCCAGGTGAATAGAAGCTAATTGTTATGTCTTGGATGGCCTGACCACTTATAAGTGATGAAGATCCCAGGGACCGTGCAACTAACTAGGACTTCACAAGAAGAATTTAGAAACATTGTAGGTTTTAAGGTAAAGAACAACCAAGCATCAGTTGGATTGCTATACACCAGCAATTGTTGTTAAGTGCCTTTGAGTTGATCCCAAGTCTTATCACCCCAGAATGAACCACTGCTCAAACTGAAGCATCCTCACATCATACTTATCTCTGAGTCCAATGTTGCAGCCAATCTGGTGGAGAGTCGTCCTCTTTTTTAATTGAGTTTTTACTTTACCAAGCGTTTTCGTTAGATGATTTTATGTCAACTAGAATTTGTATGAAAACGTAGGGCTAGAGTCCCACCTGTCAGTCAGGTCACACCTGATGATGCCTTCTTGGAGGTGTGTTCTTTTCATGAAAAGAAACTGACAACCCCTCTGTTTCTCTCTGTGGCGTCATTTTCCTATTTGCTGGGACCCTGCTACCAACTCTAAGAACTGTTGATGCCCTGTCCTGTTTCCACCAATCTAGGATCCCTGCAAGGCTGCACCTGCTGGCCTGTTGTAATAGTCTAGGTACTTTGGAGAAACAAATCCACAGCGACTCATGTATAAGAGAGAGTTTTATGTAAAGAAAAGGTGCATCATGAAAACATCCCAACCCAATGCTGCCCAAGCCCACAAGTCCAACATTAACCCATTAACCCAACACCAGTCCACAAAGTCCTCCACCTCACAAAACAGAGGCATTGATGCCGACTGCAGGAGGAAAGCTGAGTCAGTGAACGTGTAAGCATCTCAGCACTGGCAGGGGTCTCCACACGGCTGCTCCAGCACCCAGGGCTGCATCGGGATAGATCCACGCGGCTTCTCCTTGGGGATGTCTTGGAGGAAGTCAATCTTGCAAGCTGAAGCAGGAAACTGCTAAGGCAGCTGCACCCGATACAACCATCACAAAACAAGAGACCCGAGAACTCGAAAGGCGAGGCTTCACCACCCATTTATCCCTCCGCCTTTCAACCAGCCCCACATGTGATTATCGGCCAGGCTGGCACAATTAACTAACTCACCTGTGATCTTCCTTTTTCCCAGCTCACCATTCTGTGTCACTGCCATGCATGATGTGAGTCCGTCTGAACAGGGACTCATGGACTTGTACCAGACTTAAGGACTTGAGTTGAGCTGGGCTGGGATGCCTTCTTGGTATAGAATCCCTTCTTGTTATAAAGCTTATTTATACATAGATGAGTCTTATTGGATTTGTTCCTCTAGATAACCTAACCTACACACCAAGCATGATGTCCTTTTCTAACGAATGGTCTTTGCTGGTAACATGCCCCCCAAACATGAGGTAATGCCTGCCTATCCTCCTTTTGAAGGTGCCTTCTGGCTTTACCTCCTCCAAGACTGACTTGTTTGTTCTTCCGGCAGTCCTCAGGACTTTCAGTATTGCTAACTAACATCATTACACATTCCACTCCTTTCTTTTTTTTATTCATAACAAGTTTTATTTTCATCAGAAAAATCCAAATTAAAGATCATTTGTAAAACACCTGGTCTCCATGACTCAAAACACGAATGCCACGAAAGATCAAGAATCTACACATTCCATGTCGTTTCAGATGACTTCAAATGTTCCTAGATGCATATTTCATGCATTCCATGTTCTGAGCATTAACGTTTTTTTTTTCTCTTCTCTTAATTCTGTATTTTGGAAATGCGCATCAGCCAATGAAGGTGCTGAACTCCTCATTCCATTCATGTCATTAACTCTACTTTGTGAAGGCAGCAGTTCCTACTTCCTGCTTTGAGATCCTTCCCACCTGAGAGGCTGGTCTTAAGGCATTCTAGCTGCTAGTGTTGCTCTGTTACTCAGCAGGCTTTACGTGGATATTCCTTCCGAAATGGACAGCCTACTTCTTGTTCATGAGCCCTTCTTAGTCTGAAAGCTCCACTAAACCTGTTTGCCTTGGGTGACCCTGTGGATATTTAAAACGCCAGTGACATAGCTTTCAGCATTTCATGGTTTGCTATATTTAGGATGACAAATTATAGAGAAATTATATCACATTAATTATCAAAAATAATATTTCAAGGTCTGTCTTGAGGTAAAAGGAGCGCTGGTGGTTATTTATGCTTGGGCTTTTAACTGCAACGTCTGTGGTTCAAAACCACCAGCTTCCCCTTGGGAGAAAGAAGGGGCTTTCTATTCGCGTGAAGAATTTCAGTCTTTGAGCTCACAGGGGCAGTTATAGCCTGTCTCCCAGGGGTAGTTACATCCTGTCCTATAGGTTTACTATGAGTCAGAATTGATTTAAAGGCAGCAAGTTTGAATTTTGATCATGAAGTACAATGTTTCTGTGACAGGTGAATATCCGTACATCTACAAGGAAGACTTTTAGCACAACTGTTATTAAAATTCACGCACCAACCACCAAAATGAAAAAAAACAAAAAACCAGGAGATGAGTGTCGAAGAGATGATTAATTGACGCTTTATATATTCAAGTTGAAGCTGAAGAAAATTAGCTAAAGTTCCTGAGTGCTTAGATAAGAATTTTTATACACACCATCTGAGTGTATGGTCATCCCAAGGCCAGGTTTGACACACTGAGCAAGAACCAGGGATGACACCAAGAACATGAGACATTGGGGAGACAGAAAGGAAAAGCTGAAGTGGAGGCCAGAAACCGTGGGAACCTTCCTGTGAGATTCAGAGACAGCAAAAACCCTTAGAAGAAACGATGAAGCAAAAGAGTTGAAGTAAATGAGAAAATTTCAAAGTACAGTTTGTGAATACAGGATAAATTATTACAATGAAATGAACAAAGACTTGGAGTTAGAAAATACAAAAGGAAAAACATATTCAAATGTTCTCAAATTCAAAGGACTGAAAGAAAATATCAAGCCTCAAGTTGAAATATTGAAGAATTCTATGGGGAAACTATTGAATGATCCAAGAAGCATCAAGAGAAGATGGAAAAAATGTTGAGTCACTATTCCAAAAATAATTGATTCACACTTAACCATTTGAAGAGGGAGCATGTGGTAGTTACATAACTCCATGTAAACTTGAAGAAATATAAAAGTGTAGGGGTGGCATACAACCTGCCAATCAGGTCACAGCCTGGTGGTGCCTTCCTGTGGGTGTGGCCTTCTCATAAGGAGGCCCTGGGAACCTCTCCTTCTCTGTCTTCACCTTTCTGCTGGCTGACCTTGACTGCTGCCATAGTTACTACTATGGATCCATAGGACTTTGCTTGTGATCTTCCTGCATTCTACATCATAGCGTGTGACTTATGGATTAGTGTTGGACTTACGGACTTGAGTTGTACTGAGCTGGGATGTTTTCTAGATATATTTTTACTTATTGATATAAAGCCCTTTGTTACACATAGATGAGTGTCACTGGATTTGGGCCTGACCCAAGTATGGTATTTTCAATCACCTGAAATGCATGAGAAACCTGCACACTGAATAAAGAAAACCAAATAACAATGAATGCATTTGCATTCTTGAGTTAGAGACAGATGTTGAGATGACAATGAACTACCAGAATCACGTTGATGGCAATGAGTTTGAATTTTAGTTTTCAAGTTAGAAAAACAAACAAACAAAAAAATCAGGTGACTACAATCTTGGAAAACGGCTTACTAGTGAAGTCAAGATGGCAAACCATGAAAAGGGGCACAAAAAAGGGAGAAAAGAGCAAATGCACTCACAAGGCACTTTGGACAAAGACTCAAAACAGCAGACAAACTTGAGATCAACATATAAGACAATACCGCCCACAAAGCAGCACACTTAAAACAATTTTCAAAGTAAATTTGAAAGACCAAAATTTGAGAACCGGAAAAATAAACCTTTAGTGAAGACAATACAGAGAACACAGAAGGGAAATTATGAATATAAAATATTTGAATGGAGAAAAAGACATGAAGTTCACAAGGCAGAAAATACTATTTTAAATAAGGGAAGAATACAGAAAAAAAGGGGTGGTAAAATTGGGAGAAAAAATAATCAAAATAGGAAAAAAGAAGATCACAAAAATATAGTAAAAAAGAAATATCAGCAAAGGAAAAAAAGGACAAGGAAATGCAAAACCCAAAGAAGTCCCCAGAGAAATAAAGGGGGAGGTGGGGAGCTATCAATAACAACCCCCACCCCAAACGCAGCAAACTGACAGCCACAAACCCACCCATCTCACGATCGACAATGCATGCTCAAGAGAGAGTGAAAGGTCTCCCTACTCCTTCCTTTATAAGCAAATTCTACAGTTGAATTAAGGAGATATCATAGTTTCAGTAGGTAGGTGATTCATTTAGTAAGCAGAGATTGTAATTAATTAGTGTGACAATGCAAACAATTTTCCATTTTGGTTGCTACAGAATTACAAACACTGAAACTGAATGAATACTACTTTTATTTTGTATTCAGTAACATTTTCTTGTCAAGTTCAGGTTCAAGGGGTAGGACTAGTGTAAATAAGATACCATGTGGTAAACTTCTGAGATTTTCTGTAAATGTTATGTTGAGAATAAATGTTTGCAATGGAGAACGGTTGAATTATTTCTTCAAAACGATCATGCTATTAGTTGTCTTTAATCGATTTTAGCTCTCCGCAACCCCAAAGTACAATTGGTTCATAGAATTTTCAAGGCTAGGGCCTTTCAGAAGCAGATTTCTAGGAATTATTTACAAGATCTCCTTGGTGGATTTGAACGACCACCATTTCAGCTAAACAGTTTAGGGATACCTTTATCCAGAGTGGGTGAGCTAAATTGAATCCGAGTAGATTTGTGTAAGGGAAATGAAAGCCATCACCATGGGTGAGGACACAGACATATCTAAAGGTGTAGTCTTCAGACTCAAATATGATCTTATGCTCACTTTGCTCACTCATTTAATGTTATAATCTGAATGTTGTGTCTGAGGGTCTACTAGTCTCTGCGTACAAATGAAATCTCATTTAGTAAAACAAATAACTGTTAGGCTGCCTTCCCTAGTGTAAGCTCTTAGCATGTCCTCTTCTATTCCTCAGCATCGTTTTCACCTATTTTTGAGCATTTCCAGAAAAAAAACCCCTAAAAAACCTCTCGATACTTGAGTTCTTCTCTATTTTTGTCTCCACCATTGCTTTCCAGAAAACAGTACCATTTGGCAAGACTAGCTTTTTGCCTGCCTGCTCCCTTCTTCAATCTAATGCACTGATCTGTGGAAGCAGGTTTGAATATGTTGGTGTGGTGTGAGTATAGGTGAGTATTGGTGAAAGCAGTAAGGTAAAACAATATTCCTCTCACTAATGAAACTCTGGGCTTCCATGAACACTTAGGTGGCACATCTGATAGCAGATTCCCACATAACTCATGAGCACATGTCCTTGGGCTGCACTTTATTTCTGCTCTCTCTTTTGGTTGCAGCCACTCCCTTCTGTTGCCATTGTGTATGTAGGGGTTCGGGGGTGGGTGTCAGGGGGGTTGTGAGTGGGGGCAAAATAAAGCAACACCCAAATAAAGAACTTCTTTCTTTTTTAAAAATGCCCAATATAAAGCCTCCATTTATAGAAACATATTATGTCGATGTATGTCCACAGTGGTTGTTTGCCTTAGACAAATAGGAAATTCTGATTTGGGTTTCTTCTTGGCTGAAATACCCTACTAAATCTGGTTGCCATTAATGAATAAATTAAACCTAGATATGCAAGATGACTTTCTCCCATATAATGAAAACAGTGCTCGGATTAGTGCTCCGAACAGGATCGTTGCTAATTGTCACAGCAAATGGGTATAACTATCTTATTAAATACAACAAATGAGTGAATGAACGAAAAATTATTTTCTAAATAAAAGATGAAATTTTCTAATAGAAACACAGGAGCATATCATGTGATGAGTGATTTAATAGATAGATGGATGGATGGGTGGATGGATAGATAGATGATAGATGGATAGATGATAGATAGATAGATAGATAGATAGATAGATAGATAGATAGATAGATAGATAGATGATAGACAATGAGCAAGTCCTGGTGTTGCTGTCAGACTACTAACTGCAAGTTCAGATATTCAAATCCACCAGTTGCTTACTGGGAATAAGGTGAGGCTGCCTATTCCTGTCAAGATTTGAAAAGCCCACGTTTTTATGTGAGTTGCATAGAACTACATGGCAGTCACATTTGGCTTGGGCTTGAAATATCTCTCGCATATATATTTTCAGATCTCACCATCCTTGTTCAGGCTGTATGCTGAGCAAATCATCAGAGAAACTGGATTATCGAAAGAAGAATGTGGCATCAGGAATGGAAGAAGGTTAATTACCAAACTGTGATACACAGATGATACCAACCTTACTAGTGAGGAGGAATTGAAGCACTTGCTGATGAAGATCAAGGACTGCAACCTCACTATAGATTACAACTTAATACAAATAAAGCGCAAATCTTTTCAACTGTACCGATATAGATCACATCAAGATAAGTGGAGAAAAGATGGAAGTTCTCAAGGAGTTCGCCTTGCTTGGATACACAAGAAATACTCAAGGCAGCAGCAGTCAAGAGATCAAAAGATGTGTTGCATTGGGTAAGTATGCTTCACAAGATCTCTTTAGAGAATTGAAAAAGCAAGATTGTTACTTTCAGCACTAAGGTGTGGCTGGCCTAAACCACAATGTTTCCAATTTGATCATGTGCATGTGAAAGTTGGATGGTTGCAAAATTGGATTGGATAAGGAAGGCCACAGAAGAAGTGATGCATTTGAATTATGGTCTTAATGAAGACGATTGGAAGTACCAGTGTTCTCTAAAGAGAGCAGACACATCTGTCTGGAAAGACAGAGCCCATAACGCTCCTCAGAGGCAGCGATGGTGGGAGCTTGTCTCACAGTCTTTGGACACCCTGTCAGGAGAGACCAGTCCCCGAAGGAGCACAGCATACTAGGTACACAGCAGGGCACTGAAAAAGAGGAAAGCCATCAATAGATGGATTAACACAGTAGATGCGATGATGGGCTTAACCATCCATCGCGGGAACAGCACAGGATGTGGCAGTACTTCATTATTTTTACATGGGGTCACTAGGAGTCAGAACCGACTCATTGGCACCTAACAACAACAACTGTCTATATAACAACAACTCTGTAACATACAATCTATATATTGTGCCTTAGGCTGGGTTCTCTAGAAAATGGAACCAGCGAAGCTTATATAGGTGTATATTAGGAGAGTTTTATATTATGGAAATGACTTATGCACTTGTAGAGGCAGACGTGTTCCAAGTCTGTGGTCAGATTTTGGATTAGTGATTTCCCCTGACTCACAGAGCGACAGCTACTGATGACATCAAGGTTTACCAGGAGGGTAGAGGAGGGTGGAGTGGAAAGGGGGAACCGATTACAGCAATCTGCATATAACCTCCTCCCTGGGGAACGGACAGCAGAAAAGTGGGTGAAGGGAGACGTCGGACAGTGTAAGATATGACAAAATAATAACAATTTATACATTATCAAGAGTTCATGAGGGAGGGGGGACTAGGGAGGGAGAGGGGCAAAATGAGGAACTGATGCCAGGGGCTTAGTGGAGAGCAAGTGTTTTGAGAATGATGAGGGCAATGGATGTACAAATGTGCTTTACACAATTTATGTATGTATCGATTGTGATACGAGTTGTATGAGCCCCCAATAAAATGATAAAAAAAAAAAGATTTACAGGTCAGACAGCAATTTTTTAATACAGATTCAAAACCAGCAGCTAAGGCGGCATGCTGCTGATGACCCCAAGAAGCATTAGAAAATTGGGCAGGATATTGGCTCAAGTCCAAAGAGGGAAATACCTGAGGACCAGCCAGATGCAAGATTCGGACACACCAAAAAGCAAGCAAGCGTTTCCACAGCGTCCGCTTACTGAAGACAGGGCGCACCTTTCAACTGATTGGCAGCTCATGGCCCTCTTACCATGGCGTTCATTCTGTTTCATCAGCTCTCATCTTGAGGGATTACTGAAATGTAACTGTCAAGCAACTGAGAATCTCAGCTCAACCAAGTTGGCAGAGATCTTTAACTATCACAATGGGAATGTTAAAAAAATGTGTGTGTGTGTTTGTGCACACACACACACACACATACATTTCCATGCTGATCCTTTTTACTTTAAATTAGCCTTCAGAACAACTTAACTGGCTGTGCTAATAATACCCTTTTGTGGTTGAATAAGAACTTTGAAATTGGAAAGGGAAATCAATATTTCTGCACCTTTTTACAGAAGCCCTGGCAGGTCAGTGTTTAAAGGATTTGGCTGCCAACTAGAAAATCAGTGGTTCAAACCCATCAATCCTCTCATGAGAGAAAGACTTAGTCGTGTGCTTCTATAAATATAGTTTTAGAAACTCAATGGAGTAGTTCTGTTAAAAAAGACTCCATAGCAGTGGGTTTTTGGTTTGTAGCTGCACGTAAACACAATGTCTTAGAACAAGTCCTATTTCATTAACTCTGGGAGACCCCGGCTCTAAGCCAAAACTTGAAAGAATACACGTAGATCTTCATTTCCATGATTCTTTAAAAATAAAATCCCTTTTGTTATGCCCTCTAAAACAAAAATCAATCTCACAGTCATAGAGTTGATTCCAACTCACAGTGATCTCATAGGACATGAGCTGCGTTTGTGGGTTTACCAGACTGTAACTCTTTATGGGAGTAGAAAGATTTGTCTTTCTCCTTCAGAATGGCTTGCAGTTTTGAGCTGCTGATCTGGCAGGAACCAGCTCACCAGGGCGCTTCTTGCTCTGGCCTAGCATCTATAATATATGCAACACTTACAAAGTACAACATAAAGAATAAAAAAATATTACTGGCTATATATAGTCCAATTTTTTAGTTATTGGTGTTAATGGAGCTGACTACATTTACAAAGTGACTCATTCCAAGTTTTGCATAGAAACAAAGTAATTGTCTCTATCATTTTGCTAAAACTCCTTGTTGCTTTGATACACGGGCAACCCGGTGCTTAGTTTTCCTTTTAAAATTCAGATAGATCTTCTCTTCTTAGTCATTTTATTTTCTTATTTTGCAGTCTTTGTGATGCCTTGCTAAAAGTGACATTGATTGTTTCCAAATAATGTACACAATGGGACCCATTTCTGTGGTTTAATGAAGTTTAGTTCTCATCAGACTTACGGAATGTGTTCAAATGGCCCCAGTGATCTATCTTCAAATCAGAAGAAAAATCCTTTTCCTTTTAAATTTATGTGTCCTCTTCAAATCCAGTGAAAAACACTGACTGCTTGATATTTTTTGAGATGTTCCAAAGTGTTAAAGGCAGCCAAAATGAATAAACATTATTTAATTCAAACCAAATCCACTACCGTTGAATAACTCCTGACTCACAGGGACCCTCCAGCACAGAGTAGAATTACTCTTTAGGGGTTTTGAGGCTGAAAATATCTCCCAGGACAACCTGGTGGGTTTGAATCGCTGGCCTGTGGTTAGCAGCACAATGTTTAAACCACTGCACAACTAGGGCTATAGTGACATTTAATCTTTTAGAACCACAGTGATTTTGAAAATCAAAGGAGAGTATCACATTCAAAATCTTTTTAACCTGTAAGTAGAAAGGGAAAACTACTACCCCCCCCCCAATATTTCAAGTTATATTTTTAAGTTTAGTTCTCAGATGACACAATATTTTGTGTCCAACTACTACCCAAAAGTTGGCGGTAAGAATGCACAAAGCTGTGTTGTAGAAGAAAGGCCGGGTGATTGTCTTTCAGTACAATTATATCCAAGAAATCTCTATGGAGCCCTTGAGCCAGAATCAACTCCGTGCAATGGATATTTTTTGAAATGTGCCTTAAATATGTATCCTTTAAATGATCAGTGCAAACAGGAACCTCATGCCATAATTAGCTCCTGAAAAATTGCCAGTTTCACTATAGTAACTAAAGATGATATCAGGATTTTAAATAAACTCAAAATCTTCTTTTCTCCTTTTTTTTTTTTTTTTTTTGAGAGAAGCTTCCAGATGAAGGCAACCATAGAATTTAAGCATTGGTTTTTATGGCTCTGGTCCTGGAGATGCTGAAAATGTTACATTGTCACTGCATTTGAGATCATAGTTCACCTTAGAGCAAGCAAAGACACACCCCCCCTAGCTCCTTTAGGAATTACTCATGTATTCATTTTGAAGCATTTAAAACATAGTAGAAAATAATTTTTATGAACATTGTCGTAATGTTAACAGTTTGTAAAATTAGAAATATGCACATATTTCTTGTAAAAGACAAAAGGTAAAAATGTAAAACATTTGTATTGTGAATATTTGTTTTATGAGATGAAAACCTTAAAATATATACAGTAAATCTTACATGCTATTAAAAAATGTTCTTGTTCTTCCTTGTTCTTCATTAGACATGTAAATGATGGCGATATCACCTGAGCAGGTCTAGGCGTTTCAACATGTTAAAACATCTGTGTTTCTTGGCCTCTTTCTATATAGTCTAGAATATTTCTGATTCTCCTTCTTAAGACATTGTGTGGAACTAGAACGATATGCCGGTTGTAAAAAGATATCATTCTGGAAGCCTTTGAAGATTCGAATTCATTTCAGAAAGATACAGACATCATTCTTTGTGAAGCAAGAATAAAATCATGCCCTTTACTCATTGCCAATGGGCCTGCTCTTCCAGAATACATTACTGTCTTTCATCTAATAGCCTATTACAGACTGCAGAGCATGTAAAAGCAGTGATATTGCTCAAGGTCTAGAGATTTCATTTTTTATTTCGATGCCATTATTAAATAACCCCTCAGATGGAAATCCAATACTGGCACACAACATGATAAGCTATGTTAATAGCTCATGTTATGCAAGAATTGAGCAATTACTTGAAACTTAATAGTAGGCTGTGAAAATGTGTAATTGGACAGATTCTCACCCGCAGTACTGTTATGTAGTTACTTTAGTGTTAGCAGATTAGGATGCAGTCCTTTGAAAGGAGATCATGAAGCAGGACCGGATTATTAAAGAGAAGATTCTTTTTATATAACTCTGTTGGGGTGGGAGTGGGATATAAAAACTCTGCAAGTATATATGCGCTTTATCAGAAGTTGTGGTGCTAGCTGAGTTTTGAGCAGTGGGATCATCCTCTCAATTTCCTTTACGTTCTTGAGCTTTATACATATGCATGTGTCTCAGAAAACTGGGCTTGCAGTGATTGTGCAATAGCAAGGCTATTATCAATTTCAAAGACGCAGTAAATAGAAAGGTTAATTTAAGCTTTTTAGCTGATTTAGAAAAAGAAAAGAAAATTCAAAGATGTAGGAATGAAGAAGGGAAAATAATCACCGATCGGAAGATTAGAAGTAATTATAATTAATGATGATGATGTCGTTATATTCAGAGAGCAGCGGTGATACAGAGAAACCCCATTGGAAAGGGAAAGCACTAAAGAAAAGTTTGAAACGTGGCTTTACCTGCAGGAGTCGTGCAGCTATGAGTTCAAATCGATGGCACTGGGGCATTTACTACTTCAATAATATTATCCTTTATTTTAAACCAAAAAACAACAAATGAACCCTTATAAATCACTGAGATAAAATTAGCTCAGTTTAGCCTTTAAAGGGATATCTTACTTGGCGTTGTCAACATAACATTAGATATTAAACAGTAAGGAATAAGATAATAAGCATAGATCAGGAAGACATAATTTTGTACGAATTCTGAGTTTTCCAGTAAACAAAGTCATACCCAGAGGTCACTTGTCTAAGATCATAATCACTAGCTTATAGGACGGGCTAAATTCCATGATTCTTATCGCAAGATCAGGGTTTATTGAAATCTTATTTTTAGGGTAGAAACTATCTGAAGAGATGTCAGAAAATTCATGACAAACATCCATTACCCTTTAATTCTATTTGTCCATGAATATTTTTAAGCTTGCTTGTATTAGTTTGCTAAGGCAGCAGTAAGAAAGTGTCCAAACTGAGAGGCAGTAAATGGCCAAAAATTTTTTTTTAAAAAGGCTTAGCTCTTGAGATGTGCTGTGAATTCAGAGTTATCAAGAACATGCTCTCTCGAAAGCCTGTAGAGGAAGATCCATATCAGTCTTCCTCAGCTTCCGGTACGGTCATTGATTCTTGGTAGCCTGACTCTGCCATCACGTAGCTGTCTCCCCCTGTCTCCCTGTGGAGCTTTTGATATATGGACAATGCTCACAGTGGATTCCAACCCACTCTGTTGGGCATGATCTCATGTTGATTTAACTGCTAGCCTCTTCAATGATCTTATTGACATACACGTTCTCCTTCACATGTACCAGATATTAGAACTTGCAATGTATCTTTTTAGGGCACATAATTTACTGCATAGCAGAGACTTGTAATAATTTTTCAGTAAATTAAAGGTAACAGTCTTTTCAGAGCAAAATAATTAAACTCTTCTAAGGAGGTGTGGTCTTCCAATTTGTAGGATTATCATCTCCTTTAACTTTTTAGTACTCTCTGTATATAAAGAGAAGAATGAGTGTGTGCTAATTGATATAAAATTCTTTAGATATCATGTTTATTACTAATACAACAAATTTTCAAAGGATCTGGAAAATTCCAGGACACTGAATTGATTTTAGATATAAAGCTGTATAATTAACACTTATAAAATATCAAGATTGATAATTTTAGAGAAAAAATTATGTTTCTTATCTTTTCTCCTACATAAATGATAACACATGGAAAACTTAGAACCCACCATTTAAATGATGTCACATAGTTGTGTTGTTATTATAAGGAGCCCGAATGGCTCAGTGATTAAAGCATGAAGCTGCCCCTGTCAGGGGCCAAGATGTGGCAATCAGTTTCCATAAATACTCCAGTTTTGGAGACTGCATTGACATTCCCTCACATAGAGTGGTTTGTCTCAGAGTTGACTCTCTGACAATTAGCTTTTATTTGGGTTTTAATATTTTCGTGACAATCACCTTCATTAGGCCTTTAGCTTCCTTCCTCGGCACTCTCACCTAATAGTACCCCAGAAGACTGAGCGGACTTGGTCCTTCTGTCGTTTATCCTTGGTGCTAAGTATGTGTCTGCCATACAAAAGGCAATCGCAAACGCTTTATCTAACACAATACTCTCCAGGTGGAGGGAATTTACATCCATATCTTTCCCTGTGTAACATGAATCCAAATATGGGAACTTACCCTGGGTTGATATAAAATACTTGCTGTGAAAACCCAAGCTTTGAAGACAAAAAAAGATAAAACAAGATTTTGTGAAATGGTACACTCTGAGATGGGGAAATACGTGCAAGAGGAAAGAATCTATGATGTGGCATAGATTCATGATTCTTGTAAATACAGGTGGCAGGCAGAACACTGGCCTCCAGAGGCTTCTGTGTTCGAATCCCTGGAACGTGTGAATGTGCTCCTCTCCACGGTAAAAGGGCCTTTGCAGATGTCCTTATGAATTATGGAGGTTGAGATGAGGAGATCATCCTAGATTGTATGAATGGACCCTAATTTTTATCACAGGAGTGCCTAGTCCTTATAAAAAGTTTAGAGTTAGAAAATGAAGCTATAAGGCATGAAGCGAAGGTCACAATGAGAAAAGAAATGTGAGCGTGCTGGTTCTGAAGAGGACAAGGAGCTGAAAGCCGAGTAATGGCAGAACCATGGAGTCCCGACCCCAAACCCAGATCAAATCCACTGCCATCAAGTACATTCCAACTCAAAGGGTTGCTAATGGGCAGAGCAGAACTGCCTCTTCGGGTTCCTAATCATCTTATTGTATGTAGAGACGACAGCCTTGTCTTTTCTCACTGGAGCCGTTGGTAGGTTTGAACTCCAGGCCTGGCAGCTAATGATACAACATGTAACCCAGGTCTTCTAGAAGGGGGAAAAGATGAGATGTGAGGCAACTTTAGGGATCTGAGAAAGAAGTCAGGCTTGTCAACACAGGATTTTATCCCAGTGAAACTAACTTTAGACCTGTGTAGAATTCTGAAATGATGAAGTGTGGGATAATACGGGACAGCAGCATTAACAAATACATATGGCGTTCTTGTAGCTGGTCATATTAAGTCACAATATGAAATGCTTGCACTTGGTCTGTGCAGTCATACTCTATTTCCCTTAGCACGGTTAGGACTTCTTAAGATGTGCCAATCGATCCCCATTTCAAGAAAGCAGTCTTTTATCTTACCCCCACCCCTTTTCAATTTCTTTTCTTTAGGCTATCTGTTGAAAACTGATTCTTCTAAAGTCTTACCAGTATGTGACTATTTTTATAGTTACAGTAATGTTAATAATTTTGAATTTAATTCACTGGCTTTTGTCTCCATTATACGAGGAGACCACTTCCAAAATGCTGGTAGGAATTCTCAGATGTTGTTTGATATTTGCTCAAAAAATAGTTCACTTTTACTCAGCGGAGCTGCCCCCCGGACATCACCATTCAAAGAATATGCCACAAAGTCAAATTCATTGTGCTAGCATAGACTGTCTATGCTACAGGACATTTTTGGAACCCTGACCACTATGCCACCCATATGCTCGAAACTTTCTTGGTGTTAACCATTTCAGGTCAATTTTTAATATTTTTTAAGAAAATGACCTCATTTTTTTTAGTCCTCTACTGCACTAAAATATATCAAGACAGTGTCCTAATATTTGAAAGCCTTCTTAGAGAGTTGTTTCATATTCTATTTACTATGCTATCCATCGAATCCCAAAGTGTATTCTAGTAAGAGATGGCTTAGAGGCACATAAGAATGAAAGTCCCACCTTGTACTCAAAACCATGGCCTTCCCTGCCACCTGGCTTTCGTAGGATCCCAGGAGTCTCACTGGCAATGCAGGCAAGCACAGAACTCCGAACCCAAAGGGCAGCCATTCAAACCTATCAGCTTCTCTCCTCAGGAGAATGTTTAGGCTATCTGCACCATATTGGCCGTCTCTGGAATCCTAAATAGGGTGGCTACGAGTCGAAATGGCCTTGCTGGCAGCGGTTTGGGGCTTGCTTTTCTTGTCTCTTAGATCTTTCTCACTCTTGGGAACTTCTCTTAAGATATCCTGTTTCCTTTCCGATATGTTTATGTTCTGGTACTTTGTACTATACAGGTAGTCAGACCACCGCTGGTCTGTAGTTGGTCACACTGTTGTGTCTTGTGTGGTGCTGCGATGATGGAAGCCATGTCACTGGTATTTCAAATGTCTGCAGGGTCGCCCCGAAATGAGCATCATTCAGCAGAGCTTCCAGACTCAGAAGAGACCACAAGGATGGAATCAGCTGCCAATGTCAGAGGAAGAAGCCGGTGAAAACCCAATGTTTGCATTTCATGGAAACACGATCAGATGCTGAAGTGCTAATGAACACAAGAGAACATGGATGGAGATGGTCAGAAGATGCACCCTTCAGTTCAGAGGACGCTAGCAATGTGTCTGAGGGGCCCCCAAAGTAGAGCTGATCGTGATGGCTTGGATGGAGTAAAGCCTGTGGGAGCATTGCTTTGGGGGTCTTCACTTGTTGATGGGGCACAACTTAAGGTAAGAAGAAACAGCTGCAAAAATTGCCTAATAATCAGAACTTGAAATGTATGAAATATTAATCAAGGAAGATTAGAAGTTGTTAAAAATGAAATGCAACCCATAAAGATGGATATTGTAGGTATTAGTGACTGAAATGGACAGGTTTGGCCATTTTGTATCAGAAAATCGTACGATTTTCTATGCTGGGAACGGCTTTGCATTCATTGTCAAAAATGATATTTCAAGGTCTATCTTGAGGTACAATGCTGTCTGTGATAGGATTATATCTATTCACATTCAAGAAAATCTAACCAATACAACTAGTATTCAAAATTATGCACAAACTATTAAAACTAATTAAAGAATTCTACCAATGTCTCCAGTCTGCAATTGATCAAACATGCAACCATGATGCAATGGCAATTGGAATGCAAATGTTGGAAACAAAGAGGAAGAAAAAATAGAAAAATATTCTCTTGTGATAGAAATTAAGCTGGAGATAATATGATAGAATTTTGCAAGACCAATGGCTTTTTCAAAACAAATACCTTTTTATAAACAACACAAATGGAGATTTGTGTTAGTCTTGGTACTTTAGAGAAACAAACCCACAGAAACTAATGTATAAGAAAGAGTTTTATATAAAGGTTGAGTGCACATCAAGAAAACATCCCAATCCAGTGCGACCTAAACCCACAAGTCCAAAATTAACCCATATGCCTGACACCAATCCACAAAGTCCTCCTCCATCTCACAAAACATACGTAGTGATGCCAACTGCAGGAGGAAAGCTGAGTCAGTGAAAGTGTAAGCATCTCAGCGCTGGCAGAGGTCTCCACACAGCTGCTCCAGCACCCAGGGCTGCCTCAGGGTAGGTCCATGCAATTTCCCCTCAGGGATGTCTCACAGGAAGTGAGCCTTGCCAATTGAAGCAGGGAACTGGCTAAGGCAGCTTCACCCTGGTCCGACCATCACAAAGCAAGAGACCAGAGAACTCGAAAAGCGAGGCTCACTGAGCCATGTATCCCTCTGCCCTTCAATTAACCCCACATGTGTTTATCAGCCAGGTTGGCACAATAAAGTAACTACCTCAAGACTATACACACAGACTTCTCTACATGGAATAAACAGAAAACAAATTGATTACATCTGTGGGGAGAGATGATGGAGAAACTCACTATCAGCCGCTAAAACCAATCCAGGGGCTGGCTATGGAACAGACCATCAATTGCTCATATGTAAGTTGAGAATGAAGCTGAAGAAAATTAAAACAAGTCCAGCAGAGCAAAAACACTACCTTCAGGAACCCTACCTGAATTACTAGAATATCTCCAGAACAAATGTGCTTCGTTGAGCGCTAATGACAAAAGACCTGATGAGCTGCGGGACGATGTCAAGAACATTACTCCCGAAGAAAGCAAAAGGTCATGAAAAAGAGAAGAAAGAAAAAAAGATAAGCTTTGACGTCAGATGAGACTCTGAAGCTTGCTCTTAATTGTAGCGTAGCTAAGGCACATGGAGGAAACGAAGTCAAAGAGCTGAACAGAAAAGTTCAAAGGACAGCTCAAGAACACAAAGACAAATATTATAATGAAATGTTCAATGTCTTAGAGTTAGAAAATCAAGTTGGAGAATATGCTCTACGTATCTTAAACTGAAAGAATGCAAGAAAAATTCAAGCCATGAATTGTGATCTTGAAAGATTACAAGGGCAAAATTTTGAGTGATGCAGGAAAGCATCAAAAAAGATGTTACAAATACATACAGTCCCTGTACCAAAGAGAATTAGCCAACCTTCAACCATTTAAGGAGGTAACATAAAGGCAAGAACCAATGGAACTGAAAGAAGACATCCAAGCTGCAGTGAAAGCATTACCCAGAAACAAGGCTCCGGGAATTGATGGAATATCAATAGAAACATTTCAACAAGCTAATGAAACACTGGAAGCATTCACAGGAAATTTGGAAGTTACCTACTTTTCCAACTGACTGGAAGAGATACATATTTGTACTCATTCCAAAGGTTTGTGCATTCCAAACTGACCCGACAGGATGCTCAAATTATAAAACAATATGATTCGTATCACATGTAAGTAACATTTTATTGAAAATCATCGAACAACAATTGCAGCAGTACATTGATAGGGAGCTGCCAGAGGTTCAGGCTGGGTACAGGAGAGGATGTACAAGGGATATCATTGCTGACATCAGATGGGTCTTGGCTGACAGCAGATAAAACTAGAATGATGCTACCTGTATAAAGGCATGTGATAGTGTGGATCATAAGAAACTACGCATAGCTTTGATAAGAATGGTAATTCCAAAAAACTGAATTACCTTCATGTAGAACCTTTATATGGATCAAGGTGCAAATATGTGAGCACAACAAGGGGATACTGCCTGGTTTAAAATCAGGAAAGGTGTGTGTCAGTAGTACACACTCACCAAGCTTATTCAATCTGTATGCCGTGCAAAGAATCAGAGAAGCTGGCTTATCTGAAGAAGACTGCAGTGTCAGAGTTAGAGGAAACCTTCTTAACCTGCGGCAATATGCAGGTGACACACCCTTGCTTGCAGAAAGTGAAGAAACCATCAAGGACTGCAGCCTTTAGTGTGCGTTACAACTCAATGTAAAGAAAACAAAAATCCTCACAACTGGACCCACCGACTACAAGGATCTACGTGCGACCTCCTCCTGGGGGACGGACAACAGAAAAGTGGGTGAAGGGAGATGTCGGACAGGGCAAGATATGACAACATAATTATTTGTAAATTATCAAGGGCTCATGAGGGAGTGGGAAGCGGGGAGGGAGGGGAAAATGAGGAGCTGATGCCAGGGGCTTAGGGGGAGAGCAAGTGTTTTGAGAATGATGAGAGCAACATATGTACAAATGTGCTTTACACAACTGATGTATGTATGGATTGTGATAAGAGTTGTATGAGTCCCTAATAAGCCGATTAAAAAACAGAACAAAAAAATTTTAATTAAAAAATTAAGATGATAAAAAACAAAATAAAATGATTAGGATAATGTAAAAAATCATAAGAAATTGAAAAAAGATTGGAGTTGTCAAGGAGTTCATCTTGCGTGGATCCACAATCAGTACTCATGGAAGCAGCAGTCAGGAGATCAAGTGCATTGCAGTGACTCAATCTGCAGCACAACCCTCTTTAGAGTGTTGAAAAGCAAGGAAGTTACTTTGAGGATTAAGTCATAGTATGTTCAGTTGCCTCATGTGCATGTCACCTTGGACAGTGAATAAAGAAGACCAGGGAAGAGCTGTTCCATTTGAATTATGCTGCTGGGGAAGAATACTGGAAGAATACTGGAAGTAACATGGACTGCCAAACGAACAGATCTGTCTTGGAAGCAGTACAGACAGCATGCTCCTTAGAGGCAAAGGTTGTGAGATTTGGTTTCACATGTTTTGTTCATGATTCCTGGAGAGATCAGTCCTTGAAGTCAGTAAAATAGAGGAGAAGTAAGAAAGGAAGACCCTTGTCAAGATGGATGGACACAGTGCTTGCCACAGTGGGTTCAAGCAAGAACAATTGTGACTGTGCCACAGTGCCGTCTGTGTTTCACTCTATTGTACGTCGGACTGCTATGCGTCAGAACCAACTCGATGGCACTTAACAATAACAACAACAACAACAAGACAGTCATAACCAGCTTCAGATGTGGCCTGACATCTCAGACCCCATGAAAATGAACTTTATGAAGCTTTCTTTACCTATTCACCAGTTATCACCTAATGGCATTTGAACGGGGCTATCTTTATCTCCATTTTTATGCTTGACTAAACCCGATATATTTTTAAAGACCTAGGAGCATACCTACCTCTGTAAGTCCAGGATTAAACATCCGATCTACCTGAAAAGATTGCTATGTAAGTGGTTCATCTGTGAAAAAATAGAATGTATTGAATGTCTATAGTTCTCAGATTTGTTGTCACGAAGTAAAGAATCCAATCCACCTGTTCACACTGTGTTTTCAAGAGTTGTCAACACCTGCAAGCTTTGTTTTTAAGAAATGCTTATTCACCTAAGAGGTGGATCTGTGGTCTGCTCTGATTAGGCTAAGCCTGAGTAAATAGGCAGAAATGTTAACTGTGACCAAGCATAGTTGATAAATAAGGAGTGCCTTCAGTCCTTCCAATTCTTTTTAGCTGAATTATGAGCCCATTTGAACTAATAATTTCCATTTGAACTAGTAAGTTGGATTAATTGAGCTAAACATTTTATGTTCTTTATGTCGTTGCTCAAGCTTATTATAAAAGTGTAGGTACACATCGTGCTTACTCCACACTTTACTCAGAGAAACCAATATCTGCTAAGCAAGAACAGTATGCTGTAGTAATCCCCATATTGTTGCATTATTTATCTATTGCTGCATAACAAATTACCTTACGCTGCTTTTGAGAGCCAGGGCACTGGGAGCAGCTTATTTGGGTCATTCTGGCTCAGTCGTTCCTGAAACAGCAGTCAATATTTTCCTTGGGACAAAACTTTTCTAAAGAGTTGATTGAGGCTAGAGGGTGTGCTGTCCACTCACTCAAATGACTGCTGTTAGGGGGCTTCCTTCTTTTGCTGGCTGCCATGCTCACTGTCGGGCACTGTCTCCTGGCAGAGTGAGTGAGGAGAGGCAGACACATCTCACTGACATTTATGACCTCGTGTCCAAGTCACAGATCATGATTTTCACATTTTATATTAATTAGAAGAGAATCACTCAATCACTCAATGCACTCATTTATAGAGTCAGAACAGGGTCGCGAACACTAAACTATGGGAGCAGAGGAGAATCTTGAGTGCCGCCTTCCACCCTCACCAACCTATGATGAAATCCGGGCTTGTTAGTATGCCTCTAACAGTTTTTCTCTTCTTATGACTCTGGGCACGTTAGTAGATGGACACTGTATTCCTACTTAAGGATGATAATATGCTGAAGGATAGTTAGATAAAGGAGATCTTGAATAAAAACCTGCTCAGCGAAGGAGAGAATTTAGCTTTAGTAGCTTTAACTCTGATTCCCCCAAGTGACTGTTAACTTTCTACATCATCTGAAACACATTTTAAAGATGCTTTGCTCAAAGAGCGTAAGCTGAAAAATGAAAGAGTAGGCTATTGCCCTGTAGTAACATAGATTCTTACACATATTAGTATTTAAAGATGACATCTCAATGTTCTTTGTCCTCTTGTTAAGGAAGCTGAGATCTAGAAATGTTTCCAATGTTGCTCAGAGTTACAGTGCGAATTAGTGTCAATTTTTAAAGGTATATCTTATGCAATAGGATTCTTTTGGAGACTACAAGACCAAGTTGTCTGGCTCCAACCCCAGGCTCTCCATAGCTATAATCGACTGTGTACAGAGAAGCTAAAACACTTGCACCTGGTCACAAAAGCAGATTCAATAAAGGGACCAAGGAATGTAATTTACTTGTACAATGTCACACACGGAACTCACTAACATAAGAGATGCTGGGGTGGCTCTGGAATGACTCAAATAGTTTCTATTAGTATATGCAGGCACTTCAAACCCCAGAAAATACAGATAAAGAAGCTGATTTATCATATCTAAATTAGGATTTAGAGCGCATCGGGCACTCTTAAATTCTAGGAAGTCAGTGGTAAACCTCAGTTTCTTAATTGCATATCAAACTCAGTAATTTACATTCCAAAGGCATCGAGTTTCTTTGTTGCTATAGTGCTGGTTAGAAAGGGTGATTTCATCTTTTGTCCCGACTTGGTAAGAAGAAGGGAGTTTCAATGTAGAATCAAGTCTTGATGGGAGCTAGGTATAAGTTGACAAACACTAGTCTCAGTAAACACCAATTATCCCCTTGTTTTTGTTTTCAGAGTGAATCACATGCTAGACGAATGCCCAGAATAGCTTACAACGAGGTACGGAGGCTACCCAAAGTTCTCTTAAGGCTTCCAGTATTTATTTTGTTTTGTAGATCGACTCAACAAATGGAGACGATATCGAGCAGATTTGTTGACTGCTTCAGTGAAAGCCGCACCGAGCACATATCTATACAATACTGCTTTGCGGGCACAGACATACGGACTAGAATATTGACACTGCACTTTCTGCATTTTAACATGCTTCAGATAAACGAATTCTGTATCAGAATTTATTGCATTTGGTAGGGTTGCCAAATAAAATACAGGGAGGCAATTAAATTTGAATTTCATGGCATTCTATTATGCTCACCTTCCCGACACAACCACTGAAGACAAAGGGGGTGAATAAGCAAATGTGGTGAAGAAAGCTGATGGTGCCCGGCTATCAAAAGATATAGCATCTGGGGTCTTAAAAGCTTGAA
>NW_022103902.1:10878806-10884513 GCF_000313985.2 Echinops telfairi | reverse complement strand
AAAAAAAAAAAAAAGAAAGGAACAATGCACCGTACTGTGTCATCCTCAAAAAAAAAAAAATTTGAATTTCAGATAAATAAAATATATGTTAGCATACAATATTTGGGACCTACTTAGACTTTAAAAAACACGTTCTTTGTTGGTCTGAAATTATAATGTAACTGAGAGCATGTGTGGTTTGCTATATATTGAAATGGTTTCCCTCTTTTGCTGCATGTGGGTAGCTTGTTCTCACGCATTTGGATCCCACTTTAATCTTAACTTTGCTACTTAGCTTTGCTACTTATGATTTGCATGACCATAGCAAAGGGCATGCCCCCTCCCTCGTCTTTCCTTTTTCTCAGTGACTTCCTAAGGATGACCATACTCACCTCAATTTGATCCTCAAAATAATAGCCTTTTGAGGATCAGATGTATTAATCTACCTAAGACTTTGAGATTTTCTCCTATAAAAGCCCTAGAATGTATTTTAGTAAATTTCCAAACTAACTGCTAACATGTATGACCTGAATCTCCATAAACCTTACCTGTTCATAAGTGCAAATCGTAAGAAAGCCCGAAAGCACACTAGCAGTCAGGTTGATTCGGATTCAGGGCACCACCACCTGTGGCGGAGTGGGACTGCACACCATAGGGTTTTCAATGCTGCGTCCTTCGAGAGCACATCACCAAGCCTTTTGACGGAGTGAATTTGAACCACAAATCTTTTTCTTATTAAAGCTGAGAGCACACATCCTTTTTTATCACCAGAGACTCTTGCATTTTTTAATGATGATTTTCATTTTATCATTTTTTCCCAACATGTGCAAGTATGCGGATATGCACCAGGTTTTTACCATGCATTCTGGAAAACCCAGGTGTCTCCCAGGGTCTGTGAAACTGTCCTCATAATTTTCAGCTATGTTATTTTCATTTTGTTTTCAGCGTGTTGTTCATGAAATGTGTTGACAAGGTTCCTTGCCCCATCACTGCTGTGCTAATGTGTCAGGCTGCTAACTGCAAGGTTGATGTCCAAGATAAGGCTTTCTGCTCTTTGGAAGATTTACATTTACCACAGACTAGGCACACCATAGAACAATGTCACTGATATAAGATGCAAGTAAAATGTTGGATGAAGATCATCCAACAACAATTGCAGCAATGCATTGACTGGGAACTGCCAGAGGTTTAGATCAGATTTGGAAGAGGACATGGAACAAGGGATATCATTGCTGGTGCCAGGTGGATTTTGGCTGATAGCAGAGATCACCAGAAATATGTTTATTTGGGCTTCCCTGACTGTGCAAAGACATTTGACTG
Source organism: Echinops telfairi (assembly GCF_000313985.2). NCBI lineage: Eukaryota > Metazoa > Chordata > Mammalia > Afrosoricida > Tenrecidae > Echinops > Echinops telfairi. The sequence goes on along the minus strand of NW_022103902.1, from coordinate 10,883,214 downwards.
TGTGGATCATAACAAACTATGAATATGTCTGAGAAAAATGGGAATTCAACAACAATTCATTGTGTTTAGGTGGAACCGGTATATGGACCAAGAAACAGCCATTCAAACAGAGCAAGGGAACACTACATGGTTTAAAATGAGGAAGAGTATGCATCAGGATTATATCATCTCACCATATTCATTCAATCTGTATTCAGAGCAAATCACCAGAGAAGCTGGTTTGATGAAGAAGGGTGTGGCATCGTGATTGGAGGAAGGTTTATTAACCACCTGTGATATACCGATGATGCAATCTTGCTTGCTGAAAGGCTTTGGAATACTTGGTGATGAAAATCAAGGAAGGTAGCCTTCAATATGGATTACAATTCAATGTAAAGAGAAAATATTCTCACAGCTGGATGCCTGGGTAACATAAATCATAAAAGGAGAAAAGGTTGCAGTTCTCAACATTCCATTTTGCTGGGCTTCACAGCAGTAGCTAAGAAATCAAGCCATGCATTGCATTAGGTAAATCTGCTGCTCCAAACCTTTTAAAGTGCTGAAAAGCAAGGAGGTTCCTTTAAGGCCTAAGGTACACTTGACCCAAGTCATGATATTTTCAACTGTTTCACATGCATGTTAAAGTTGAAAAGTGAATTAAAAAGATGAAGAAAAATCAATGCATTTGAATTACGGTGTTGGCGAAGAATATTGAAAGTACCCTTCACTTCCAAAGCAGATGTCTTGGAAGGAGTACAGCCAGAATGCTCCGTAGAGGCCAGGGTGGCAAGACTTTGTCTCATGTACTTATCTAGATGATGGTGAAGAAGGACACCATTCTTGGAAGTGGAAAGGCAGCAAGAGAAGAGGAAGCCCTTTACCACGATAGATTGATACAGTCGCAGCAACAATGGGCTCAAACAGAAGAATAATCATGAGGAAGTCACAGGCCTTAGCAGTGTCTCCTGTTGTGCCTTGGATCGCTAGGAGTGGGGCCAAGGCGGAGGGCATCTAACAACAATACCCACACAGATGTGTAGACATGGAAATCCATAGGCGCAACTCTGCTCTGCCCTCTAAGGTTGCTGTGGGTCAGAACGGATTGGATAGCACTGAGTTGAGTTGAACAGTCCTGATATCCTGTAGTTGTGGGGATTTTTATACTCAAGATATTGACCCTGATGCTTCCAAAGTTGTGGAGCCTTAAAAGTATGCTGTGCTATGCCCTAAGCATTGGGCTGCTAACTATAAGGATGGCAGTTCAAAGCTGCATTGCAGGCAGAGATGGGCTGTCTGCTTCTGTACAGATTTGCATGCTCAGGACCACTTATGCTCTGACCAAGAGGGTCACCATGAGTCATATTTAACTGGGTGACAGCGTTTATACAGTCATCAGGGTAGCAGGGCCAATCCATGTTCTGAGAACTCATGGAGACAATTCTCCTCACCATCTTGTCATTGGTGGTATCTGACACGTCATTACTTTGCTTCTGATATTTCACAGTAAACTCACAAAAACCAAACTCACTATCCTTGAGTAGGATGCTGACTCGTAGTGACTCCATAGGGCAGGATATCATTTCCCTTGTGAGCTTCTGAGAGCGTAATTCTATACAGGAGTAGAAAGCCTGGTCTGTCTCCCAGGGAGCGGCTGGTGGTTTCAAACTACTGACCATCCAGGAGGAACCACAGTGCCACCAGCTCTCTTATATTTCACAGTACTCCCTATAAAATGGATTCTTTTAGGACACAGATATGTTTACATAATCTCTTCTTTCTAACAACCCCCTCCTTCCTCTTTCTCTTATTATTCTTCCCTCTTCCTTCCCTTGGCCTGCTTTACTTTCCTCCTAAAAATATAGAACTTATAACATGTTAAAGTTGTCCTGACACAACGAAGATTAAGTTACAGAGAAAATAGCACATAGCAAACTACTTTCCCCTTCTGGATTACCTCATACTTTTACCACAACCAGCTGACTCATTCAGTGTTCTATAGAAAGAATTTAATGGGCTGACACAGGATGGAGTGTAGGAGAAGGAGGAGTTAGAAAAATAATGTTTTAAATGAGAAATATTTCAAAACTTCAGTTTTATTTTTAGATAGAAACTGATAGAAACTCACAAAGTTGTTCTTTTGAACTTGAGGAAATACTGCACAATAATGCACAATACTGCACAATACTGCACAATAATGTTTCATCGTTTTGCTTGTCTTTCACAGGGTGAAAATTACTCTTTGTTTATGCTCTGTCTAGAGGTAGAGATATTCAGATCGTTTGAGAATAAAGAAGCAGGATCTACTGGCAAATGTCAGACCTAGGAGTCAAAATTTCAGTTAGGTCATAAGTCAAAGGTGTGGCCGTGGGAAACACACACGCTTTGTCCCTTTCCAAAAACAAATAAACAAACAAACAAATAAAATCAAAAGCAGGATTGTCTGCAGACCACTGAGTTCACCTGAATATCTCTGGCCACTGTTCCTTTGGACATGCTATTTCCATTTTCTGGAATGCTTATTTTCTCTTAATGTTTTAACTTTTTTACTCATCTAAGGAACAGCCTTCTTTGGCCCAACTGCCCCTGATGCCTTTTCTCACACAGAGACACTCGTGTTTTACAATCTGTGCACTCTGCAAATATTTCATTAATTGCCTATACCACACACTATCTTAATTATTTCTTTGCATGCCTCTCGCATCTCCTTGGAGGCAGGGACCATATGCTGTTCATCTCTTATTTTCGGGGTCCCTTTAGCATAGAGCTTAGTGCACAGTATTCCTGCACAAATGCGTACTGAATGGAAGATATCAGGATCACTAGTCATCAGGTAACCAAGAGATGCACGTTTTGGATAATTCACAGTACCACATATATTATTTTCAACTATTAAATACTTTTTCAATTTTACATGATTGAAAAAGAGAGACACAGCATGAAAAGCAAAAGTTTGTAAAGTCCGGAGTAGAAAGGCATTAATCATCTGGTACACATACTTATTCCAACATTAATATGTATTTGTTATTTTATTAACATGCCCTGAGTCCAGTAGTGTTTTTATTAGCTCATCAAAGAATGCAACAGACTTGACTTGTATTTAAATCAGTAGAATTTGCATCATCTTAAAATAAAACAAATGAGATTTCTAAGTGGGATAAATAGAAATATTTAGTGCTTAATAAATTTAATAGAGATAAAAGAGCAATATACCTCCCGTTATGCCTGATGCATAACTTTTTGATGGCGACAGCTGGCACTGCAGATGTTGCCTAATCTTTCGGGCTCTAATCCCTCTATTTCCCAATAGGTTTCGATTATTGAAAAGAATTAATGAATTTGATCCCCAAAGTAAATATATAAATACATGCTTATATGCATTCATCCATATTTATCATTTCTGGATCAGAAGCATAATTTCCAGTACTCCACATGATTATGTTATGAATTTTTAGTACAAATGTTCTATTCTTTTGATGAGGAAGGAGGGTCCAAAATTTTTCTGAGAAAACGCTTTGAAAAGAGCAACAAGAAAATATTAACAGCAAACATTTATGAGGTGTTTATACATCCAACACGATACTAGGTGCTGTACCTCTAAGGCTCCCAGCATTCCAGGTGACGGGTGTCAATGCTGCTCACCTTTTACATCGTTAGTAGCACTGGGAGGAGTCTGGATGCACACTGTTCTTTTCAACGTTATTGCAATTAACTATAAAAAAGTGCACATTGTTGAAAGTTGCCATTCAAATTTTCCAACGAAGTCAATTAAGTTTTCCCTCACTACGGCCTTGAACAGAGGAGCCGGTGATTGATCAGATGCCAGTGTTGTTTTTGTGGTATCAAAGGGTGGCACAAACGATCACTGTGCTTGACCGCTAAAGAACAGGTCGGAAGTTGGAGTTCGACTGGGGTGCCTCGGAAGACAGACTTGGCAAACCGCTATCCGTCAAGGCTGACTCACAGCAACCCCCAGTGGGTTTCCCAGACGGTCACTGATTATGGGCGCAGAAAGCCCAGTCTTTCTCCCGAGGAGCAGCTGGTGGTTTCAAACTGCCGACCATGGGGATCGCAGCCCAAGGGGTAACCATCAAATAGCATACATCGTTGATTACAAAATTGATGGACTGCAATATAAACTCCCACCTAATTCACAATAATTTTTAAAAAGGGTTTAGAGAAGTAGCCACTGGAATACCACAGAGTCCCATGTGTGGTCACCATGAGTTGAAAGTGACAGGGTTGCGGATTTTGTTGTTTTAAAATTCTTATAAAATCCAGGCCCCTACCAAGGCCTGAGTATTTACGGCCATTCACAGCATAACCACAAGGGGGAGATTGCTCAAGGTAAAGACGTTTGCATGTTATCTTTTACCAAGGGAAAATGTCTTTCTTGCCTTTGAAATGTGTTTCCTCCCTCGCTCCTTCCTCC
>NW_022103902.1:10809796-10878706 GCF_000313985.2 Echinops telfairi | reverse complement strand
TCCTCCCTCCTTCCTCCCTTCCTTCCTCCCTCCCTCCTTCCTTTCTTCCTTCCTTCCAAAGAAATGGGCAGGCTGGTAGCTAACTCTGCTGCAGTTTTTCTGTATGTTACGAAGAGCTTCTAAGAGTTCTCTCTGTCTGCCCGTTAAGCCTCATTGCATCACTATTTGGCACTTTGCACTGAAACAACATGGTTTTAGAAAGGCCGTTGCCTGAGTGGATATTAAAAAACACCATAATCATCTACCACAGCACCATTCAGTTCCTTTTAAATGAAAGTCCTCTTTTCTTAATAGTGCTTTCCTGCAGTGTCCTGGCAAATTTTGGAGAACCAAAACGATAGATAGATCAAGAGTTTTAGCTCAGAGCACGGGGAATTTGATCATCATTAACTTAAAATTGAATAAAAAATGCAGCCAAGAACCAAGTGACTGAAAATACAGTTTTCATCTGCTTAAGATAATTATCCTAGATGCACTCATTTAATTTAATAACTATATTGCAACTATGGATTAAAAACATATGCCGCAATAAATTTTGGGAGAGAACATTACAGAAAAGTAGGAAATTGACTCATCATTTAATAAGCGTCTAGCACAGCGTCTAAGAATTTTTCTTTAGCAGCTGTGGAAGGGTATAATGTAATCTCCTTTTTTCTTCTTACCCCCATTAAAAGTACTTATGTGGATCATTTCCTATGAGTCTATTGAGATTTCATCTTTCCACGCATCACTTTATAGATGTCGATTGGAGAAGCAACTAAAAAAATCTATAATGAAAGCCTAAATTTCTTTCTATGATTATACATGTGTGTGTATGTTCAACAATGTTTTCAAAACTGTAATTTCCTGAGTAGCCCTTGAGCATATTTCTCCACTTTGACATCTGAGTATAATTTATTCACACATTCAACAAATATGTATTAAAATCCAGGCACTAATATATACCAGGCCCTGGTAAATATAAAAAAATCATTTTTATATTTGAAATAGATAGTGTTTGTTGAAATGGGGTGGAGGCAGGTTTCTTAGCAGAGGCGGATAGTAAGTATGAAAGGGAGTATAACAATGTATTTTGTAAGATGAGCCAACTTTCTGAGGGAACAGGTCTGAGAGGTGAAAATAAGAAAGGAATCCAAAACACAGCCCGGGTCCAAGAGCAGAGCAAGGGCAAGGAGGGGAGTGGTCTTAAACTGGAGCCCGCAGGCAGAGTCTCAGTGAGCAGTAGGCAGAGGAAGGGAAGCTAGGTTTTGACAGGATGAGCTTGAGAGACGCTCACTAGACTGGTGATTGACAGTTGGATAAAATGACTTATTCTCAGAAGAAACAGGAACCCCCTGCCTGGTGCTAACCGCTCACGCTCTCTCCTCCATTGCAGCCGTCTCTGATCACAGGCCTTCATTCATACCAGCCAACTATGGCTTAGCCTCTTAATACCCAGTCCTAGTAACCTGACTAGAAGTGGAGAATGAAACAAACTGTATTGTTTTCTTGATAAATTAGCATGCAATGCAGCCAGAGTTTTCCTAGCCGATGTGTATGTAGCCGATATATGCTGGATCAATATCTAGCTATGGCCTGAGTGCTTGCTTATTAACTGAACGAATAGTGGTTTACATTTCAACTCATGGTGACCCACATACACAACAGAACTAGTTTCCATAGAGATTTTAGGGACTGATTTTTGGAAATAAACCATCAGAGTTTTGCTTTTAAGGAGCTTCTGGGTAGATTCAGACTTCCAACCTTAGGTTAGCAGCCAAGTGTCCTAACTGTAGCACTCAAGGAATCCCCAATGACAGGAAGGAGAGATTATCCTAGCTCTGCCATTAGCATTGCCTGGTGGCTTACCTGTGACCTTCAGCACTCTCCAAGGGTGGGAAGAAGCACTGTACTATTCTAGCATGCCAAGAAATCGGTCTCAGATCTGCCTGACAGCAGAGGTTTTTATTATTTTTTTTTTACTGCTGGGCTCTGAACTCATCTTATCTTCCCAGGCAACCCTGTGCTTTAATTGGTAGGTATATGGTGAGAGAAAATAGAACAGGTTTTCTGGAGTTTTCCAGAAATAAAGGCACGTCGGATATGAGAAAAGAGTACTCTTCTGACATCCTATGGGGAAAAAGCACTTGGATAGCAGACGTGAAGAGAACAGAGGGGGTGTGGGGTGTGGGGGGGTGGGGGGGTGGTCACCAGGGCTGGTGCCACCCAGTGAGGTAACTCGTGTCCTCCAGTACCAGACATTACAGAATCCTTAATAATTGTTATTATTGATTCAAATCAGGGCATTAGGGATATACAGTGAATCCTCGTTTATCGCAGTTAATCGGTTCTAGACCCTACCGTGATAAATGAAATTCCGCGAAGTAGGATTCCTTATTTGTAAATCAAATATTTTCGTAGTTAGAGCATAGAGGATTGCAGAAGAGGATTCTGGTTGAGGTTTGTCTGCTGTAAAACGCTGATAGAGCTGCCTTGCCTTCTCCCGGATGACTATCTAATCCAACGGAATGTTTTTCTTGTGCCTGTCATTGATCCAAACGGCTAGGACAGACTCAGTTTTTACTATGAACTTATTACGACTTGTCACGATGCGCTTTGCTTCCTTGTTGAAAGTGAAAGTAGCCGTAGCACGGATGTTTTTTCCCTCTACGAATGGAGCGAACGGAAGACTCATTCAAATCGAAATAGCGTGCAACCTCCACGATTTTCTTGCCATCTTTGATCATATCCAAAAGTTTTACCTTTTCCTGGATGGTGAGCATCTTCCTCTGGCGCTTATTTTTATTGTCAGAAGGCTTAGAAGAAGCAGCTCGTTTAGGAGCCATCATAGGGCTTAGATAAAATTTCTTAAAAATCGCAAACAATTACAGTACACTGTACAAAAGCAAAAATGCATCTGATACGTAGTGATGCAGACAGAAGCGTGTACAGTATGAGCCAATCAGTGGCAGTAATGACAGAGCATGCGCTGTTACGCAAAAACCGTGATAGATTGAAGCCGCGGAAGTCGAAGCGCGAAGTGGCGAGGGTTCACTGTATATATATATATATATAAACTTTAAATGTATGTAACTCTTTAAATGTATCACATCTCAGATTCTGTGTATATGAAAATTGCTTATAAAATCTTTTCAATGAAGTGACAACATTATTAGTAACTAAGCAGGTTTTAAAAAACTCTTGCTTCTGTTCATTTAATTCTGCTTTATTCTCAATAAAGTCATTAATGGAGGTTCACCTACATACTAGTTTGCACAACACTGTAGCTAACATACAAAAAGAACAATGTGACAAAGTCAGCAGCTCTGCAAATGGCTGCAAAGACAGTGATGCATGCTTGCAGTGCGTGCAGATGAAACCGCACGAGCCAAATCATCCTTGGGATTGTGTAATGACGACCCCTGGACCATTGGCACTTCTGGCCAGAGCACATTACCCAAATGCCACGGAGTTGAGTCTGATTCTGGGACATTCTATAGGACAGAGAAGTGTTTCTGAGACCGTGCATGTTTCTCCTTGGGTGTGGCTGGTAGGTTTGCACCACTGACCTTATTGTCAGCAACCCAACGCTTAGCCCTCTGTGCCACCAGGACTCCTTTCAACTCATTAGATGCTTCAACAAGTCGATTAGCATAGTGCTTTAGGCTTGTAAGTACATCGATACATGTAAGCTGGGCTTAACAAAAAAAAATTTGTTGCTATAATTAACTGTAAAAAATTTTTATTAAAATAATGTTTCTGCAGATACTGTGCACAAAAATTTCATCGGCAGTCATTTTGGTATCATCCTCCGACAGTGTCACCCGGTTTGGTTCTCACCTCTGAACCTCATCTAGTGATGCCGTGGGAACGCCTTCAGATTCTCTTACCAGTTAGATCTGTTCCTCTTGCATGCGCCATCACTCCTGTCACTTGGTGCATGTATTTTATCTACCATTTACTAGACTTTCAAAAGGGGTCAGTGAGAGTACACAGTAAATTAATTCCCTGGCACCCAGACACCTGTTAGTAGAGTTTTTAAAAAAGAAATAATAGAAATAAAGTCTGGAGGGCATGCTGTATAAACACACCACTTCTTCATCTCAAAAGGAGTTTATTAAGTGTGCCCAGCCTTTTGTTCTGTTTTAGACAAGCGCTTTGCATTTCTTTGGGGGTGGCAACCACGCACTTGGTAATGAGTGACAAGAAATATATGTACAATTCATGCTGGTGAGTAGATTGCCTTTGTTTGCTCTTCGTGCAGCACATAAACACAGATGTCAGAAGAGAACCCCTTTGACCATTATTCTGAGTGTTGAAAACGGCTTACCCAGCTAAGATAGCTGCATTATCTGTCTGCCTCCTTATTCCTTTGTGGTTTATACAATAGGTTTTATTTTCATATAGAATAGGTTTTATTTTCAAGAGGGGGGTGCATATAAATCAATACAAAGGGAACTTTATAGCTATTTAGAATTCTAACAATTTGTGTTAGACATAAAACCACTTTTATTATATAATATTTCCACCAATTCATCCATTTAGTAAAATCACATGTCTCCTTTTCTAGTACTATGAGTTTGTGTATCTGAAAGAAGAAGAAATGTACCTAAAAATGGACTTTCTTTTTTTAAAAAAAATCATTTTATTAGGGGCTCATACAACTCTTATCACAATCCATACACACATCAATTGTGTAAAGCGCATTTGTACATTCATTGCCCTCATCATTCTCAAAACATTTTCTCTCCACTTAAACCCCCGGCATTAGGTCCTCATTTTCCCCTCCCTCCCTGCTCCCCCCTCCCTCAGGAGCCCTTGATAGTTTATAAACTGTTATTTTGTCATATCTTGCCCTGTCCGACGTCTCCCTTCACCCACTTTTCTGTTGTCCATCCCCCAGGGAGGAGGTCACATATAGTTCCTTGTAATCAGTTCCCTCTTTAAAATGAACTTTCTAATATATCAATCATTTGTTTATAAAGGAGGAGCCATATTATGAACGCGGCATGCTTATGAGGTACTTTAAAGGTAAAAGAGTATTATAATCCTTATAAGACTTCAAATGTCCCCTCTGGGTACAGTCATGTGTAAACGTGACCACATCCATATATATATATATGGTTTTGATAACAAATAGTTCCACTTTTGTATCTATATGTGTTGCAGATATAGCCTTAAATAAAGTAGAATAAGTGGGGGGCAAACTTATGAAGACTTAATTGCCACACCCTAATGCTTGGAGTGAGTCACTGTACTTGAGGTCTAAGGACCATATTCTCTGGGGACATCCATATTAATTAGCCAAACACAATCCACAAAGTCAATTTTCTATATCCTACTGTGGTGCATAGTGACTGGAGTCTCTCCTTGGACTGTTAGTCCAAGTACTGGAGAGTAAAGAAGGATGAAGAAAGCGAAGCATACATGGAAATAACGAGTCCAAAGGACTGATGCACCCACCACATGACGGCCACCCTGCACAGCGCAGAGATCAGAACTACAGGGTGCCTGGCTGGCACAGCTGACCTCGCCCTCGCAGAAAGGAAGCACAGTAGGAGGTCCTGGAGAGAGTGGGAACAAATGCGGAACAAAATTCACAATCATAAACAAAAGACCAGGCTTACTAACTCAATAGAAACTGCTGGGATTGCTGACATTAGGACCCTTAGTCACCCTTCAAGTCTGGAATGGAACTCACCCCCATGACTCAACCGTCAGCAAACAACAGAGAGCCTGTGGGATAACCAACAACACCCGGAGGTCTTGGCACCTTCGAGCAACCAAGAGGACGGTGTTTGCAGAGGGATGAAGTGGAGAAGTTAGGAAGATTGAAGAAAGAGGAGCTGATTCCAAGGACTCAAGTAGAAAGAAAATGTTTTGAAATGGAGGATGACAACATATGTACACACGTGCTCGACACAAGGGATGTCTGGATTGTTGTAAGAGCTGTAAGAGCCCCCACTAAAACGAGTCATTAAAGTTGTTTTAAAAAGCAAGAAAGACAAGTGATAAACACGGAGAATATGGAAAGAGTGCTGCTACACTGTGGGGACCGAAATCAGTGTCAGGAATCAAGATACTATTTATGCATACTGAAGGGAAAGGCAGATTTCTTTATAAGCTTTCACTCAAATCTTAATGAAAAGTCTTCATTTAAGTTAAAAGGAAATAGAGAGAGCCAGTCACGTTGAATCCGCATGTTCACGGGTGAGGATTACACACACTGTGCTATTGCTGTCAGGTACCATCTAAACAATTTCGACCCATAGCCACCCTCTGCACAGCAGAACAAAACACTGCCCAGTCGGGCACCATCCTCACAATTGTTCCTGTGCTGGATGGAGCCCACGGTTGCAGCCCCTGTGTCAGTCCGTCTATGTGAGAGCCTTCTTCTTTTTCACTCCCCTGCACCTTATCAAGCATGATGTCCTTCTCCTGAGCCTAGTATCTCCTGACAACATGCGCGTAGTATGCAAGATGAAATCTCGCCATCCTTGCCTCTAAGAAGCCTTCGGGTGATATTTCTTCCAAGAGAGGTTTGTATGTTCATTTGGAAGTCCTTGGCATTGTCAATATTCATTGCCAGTACTGTAATTCAAAAGCCTGGGTTCCTTTTTGGTCTTCCATATTCAATCGCCCATTTTCGCATGCAGATGAGACAATGGAAAAATACCACAGCTTGGGTCGGGTGCACCGTAGTCCTCAAAGTAGCCTTTCTGCTTTTCCAACTCTCTAAAAAGGTCTTATGCAGAAGACTTGCCCAGTCAACCTATCTACTGATCTCCTGATCACTACTTCCATGCGCATTGATTGTGGATTTAAGAAAGAGAAAATCCTTGACAACTTCAATCTTTTCTCTACCCTGTAGTCACCAATAAAGTGCCACAATCATTGAGACACCCCTTTATATTGATGATGTACTTGGAGAGTTTCTGGCTACTGGGTTCTATAGTGAGCATTACTGATAAGGGGGTAAAGAAAGGAGTTAATATTCTTAGGATCAACTATGAATTTGGCAGAAAATATTTCTGTTGTTTGAGTTATTGGAGTCTGATGGCTTGTTTTCCACATAATCAAGGAAAAGAAGATGGCAGAAAAATGTCAGGGAAGACAATACAAAATCACTGCTCTTAAATTAAGAATCCAGGGGAAGGGGTGGAGTGAAAAAAGAAAAAAAAATTAAGAATCTGAGATGGTGTCATGGTTAGCCCTCAACTGGAAACTAAAAGTTCAGCGGTTTAAACATGGGATAGAGATATGGCTGCCTGTTTCTGTAAAGAATTAGAGAATAGCAAACCCTACTGGAGATGTTCGAGTCCAGCCTATAGGGTCAATGTGGGTTGAATCAACTGACAGAAGTAGGATTTTTAATTTTCTATAAAATCAGTGACAAGACCAGACATTTCTTCATAGCCATTGAATGAGACATACTGAGGCAAAGACGTCTTATCTCCTTTTAAATAATGCCCTTTACTCTTCCTGCCTGCCACCACCACCCACCCTTCAGTTTCTTGTATTGTGGCTTGTGAATTTCTCTGGTGCTAGACGTTATGCTGCAAATTACCAAGTTCCCATTGGGAAGACAGGTTGTCGTGGAGCTTCCAGATTAAGATAGACTAGGAAGCAAGACATGGTGATCTAGTTCTAAAAATTAGGCCATGTAAATCATATGGTGACACTATTAACAGAATATTATCAGGATTTCAAAAATACTAGGAGGATATCAGCAGACGATTACCAGGCTATTACATTATATAATAGCAATATGACGGGGATATCAACAGAATATTATCCTGTACTATGCTGGAAGATGATCACCCTATGTTGGAAGATACTCAAAATGCCCAGTAGTTCCAACAACGGACTTAAACATTTCTGAAGGTGGTGTAGAATTAGACAACATTTAATTCTCTTGTGCATAGGTTATGGTGACTTGGAGCTAACTCAACAGTAACTAGCAACCGCTGTCTTGGTTTATAGAAAACAACAACAGAAACAATCTCCTTTCCTGTAAGACACACACATGTACATAATTTGTGTTTTGAAGAGGGCTTTCAGAGAACTACTAATTGAATTTTAGTCAAGTGTAGTGAATAAGATGCCTGGTCAAATTGGAAAATACTGGATTGATCAAAGTAATACCCAATCCATTTCCACTGGTACAATTCTGGAATGATCTCATATAATACAGAAGAGAATTTCCAGATAGGATTTTTCCTAGCTGTAATCTCTATAGAATTAGCTTTCTAGACTTGTTATTTAAGGAGAATAACAGTGATTCTCAAGTTTGATCCCCAGCCCTGCAATCTCTGCCTCATTGGGAGGCCTTGTTGCTGCACATAATGAACGGCCGCCTCCTCCTCAGAGTTTGATTAGAGAGGTCCGGGGTGAGGCTTGAGAATTCACATTTCTAACAGGTTCCAAGGTGATGCTGCTATAGCTGCTGCTCAATGGACCAGGTTTTAACTCTTGAGTTCTTTGTAATTTTAACTGATTTGGTAAGCAATTCCAAAGAGCCCCAAAGTTTTTATTATTAGAGAAAGTTAAAAACCTTTCAATGCCACTTCTTTGTAGAGAAGCTATTCTTTAAATCCCATTGCGCTGGTTCAGAAGTAGAGTACCTGGGTTTCACAGCTCCCTGTGGCATGCTGATTCAACCTAGCCTGGAGGAGACTGGTGTGAGCCCTGCTAGCAGAGTCAGAGCCACCACTTGTTTGAATATTATTCCAGGGGAAAGATGATTTTGGATGCAGCTTTTTATCACCCAGTAATTTTATGAGTCAGAATTGACTTGGTGGCAATCATTTCATTTGAGTTTTATGTCTATTAGAATCTTTGCCATTGTGTACGTGTACATGTTTGTGGGAGCTTGAAACTGATCATATAACATGTATTTGAAATTATTCCAATGACTCCCATTGTTGCTCTAGCATTTCATGGCAGTCTATCTGTAGAGAGTAGAATGTACGTATTGAGTAGAATGGTACTCATAGGGTTTCCAGGGCTGTGAACTTTGGAAAGTATTTCATCAGGCCCATCTTTCATAGGTGCCTTTTGTTGAGTTATAGCTACCAGGTTTTTTGGCTAGTTAGCTAATACATAGTCTTTTGTGCTAACTAAGGACTCCAACTCCCTATTAGAGATCCTTAGGTGTCTTCTCTGTGAATCACTAAGTTCAATGAGACCAAAAATCATGTCTGGAATGGTAATTTGCATTTTGCATGCTTTAATGATAAATATTCTCAATATGAAAGTTCATAACCTTCAGCACAAGAGACCCTTCTCGATCTCATCCTTTCCTCCCTTTCTCTCTATCTTGCCACATTAGGTCTCATCTTATCCAATCATGTTTATTTTACTTAAAAGTTTCCTAACAATTCAGGCTCTTTATCAGAATGACAGCACCAAATAATTGTCTTCTTCTCAGTGAGAATTGTTGGTGAAGGGTATGGACTGTGGAAGACCCATAACCCATTGGCATTGAGTCCCTTCTGTCCCACAGTGAGGGTCCACACGCAGTGTTTCTGAGATGGTAAGTCTTTAAAGAAGCAGACATGCTCATCTTGCTCCTATGGAGTGGCTGATGGATTGGGGCCACCAACTGAGGTTAACCGACTAATTTATAACCCTCAGGGCTCCTTGGACTTTCATTGGGCCTATTTGAGTGATTTGCTGTTGACTCTTGAAGACAGTCACTTATTATTCTGTCTACAAATTAGAATAAATCGCCAATTAGCAGGAATCATAAGTATATAAGATATAAGAGTCATAAATACAAAGGATTCTTTGAACATGATTTCAACATTATGGTGTAAATCCCAATCACTCCTGTTTCTATCTAATCAGACTTGAGTCAATACTAAGACAGAAATTACTTCTGTGACATCTTAGGGTTCCATGTGAAACTCGAGCTATTTCAACCACTGAAATTGAATACTTTTTACTTGTGTTGGTAACAAAAAGCATAACCTTTTCCTTTTTCAAATGTAGAAATATCAGTCATTAATTTGAGCCATGGTTTTTTGAAGATAATTTATTTATATAAGTAATAAATTATTAGATGCAATATATTTCTATTATTATCGAGGAGAGGTAGAACACTGTATTTTTAAAATATTCTCAATTTCTAGGTAGGCTCCAAGCAAACTAAACCTACGGTGGCTATTAGGTTTCATGTCAGCTTGCCCTGGCCATGATTCTCTGTGGTTTGGCAGTATGGCCTCCCCCATAAGGTGCATGTCAAAGTCTGTTGATGGCTTCTTAGCCGTGGGGCTTTTACATAACTATGAAAGAGCCTGGAGAACTAGTCCTCTCTCTTCTTCTTGTCGCTGACCTGGATCCTGCTTCTTCAACCAGAGCCCAGCAGCCTGCCATGTTGCCTGCTGAGCCTGGGAGCTGTCAATTGCCTTCCATGTACTCTGCTGAACTTGGATCCACTCACCTTGTCTGCACCAGTCTTGTTTGTCCTCTTCCTTCCTGCTTTGTAAACTGGGAGCTGCGTGAGTTGGGAAGGATCTCCAGCATTGTCATCCGATGCACAGACTTGAGCTGGATTGGGGCTTAACCACTCTGCAGCTGTGGGAGCCACTGTCTTTAGATAAGTATCTTTCTGGATGTAGATATTATATTGTTCTCTATATACATACCAAACCCATTGCCAGTACATTGATTTAGATTCATAGCCACTCTTTGAGACTGTAAGGCTTCCTCAGACTGCAAATCTACCAGGAGACAGCCTCATCTTCCTCTCACAGAAAGGCGGGTGGGTTTGAACTGCTGACTTCATGATTCACAGTTTAACATTTACCTGACAGCACCACCAGGACTCCTGCTTCAAGAATAGCATAGGACTTAAAAAGCAGAATACAGGGATGGCATGAATAGAGTTACAAGGACCTAGGTATCTGCTTTGGGTGAACACGGATTATTGGATCACAGTCACTTAGGAATCATGTGTGGACAAGTACAGATGATCTGTATGGAAAAACTAAAAGCAATATTGAAATCGATTAATTATTGCTACTCAGTAAAAGCCATAAGTTGCTCTAGATTTTTACCTACCATATTTTGTAAGAGTTTAGGTCCAAGATTTAGATAATATCTGGATTCAAATATTATGAATCCTCTGATCTTGGTCACTGAGTACAAATTAATTCAGGTATATAATTAGGATACTAATAGCATCGACCTCACTGAAATGATTTAAAAATTCAATAAGATAATCAGTGTACACTTTATAGAGCAATTAACTGCTCAATGCATATCGGCTGCAATTATTAGTATATTATTGTTATACTTGCTTCGTGTCAGAAGGCAGGATTGTGGGAATTGACTTTTAAGATGTCTTGGCATGTCTGATAGTAGTTCCTATTAATTTTCTTTTCCCTTTTGTTGTCAGCTGTATTGGAGAGGCATCTTTAAGCATGAGTACATTATTTATCTACCGAGAGACCCACTGCAATCATGGGCTATTTCTTAAAGACCCAGTTTTCTTGATTTACCCATAGAGGACGATGGCTTCTACTTAGTCCAGATCCCTGTAACTCACCTCACTGATTTAAAATTGATTCCATCCATCCTTGAGCATTCATGGATGATGAGTCTGAATTTAGACCAAGTTCAAGGCAACAGCTTTTCAATGTATAAATATGAAGTACCGGCATGCTGGGCGGTAGGCAGAATGCTTCAAAAACAAACCTGACCTATGTAGCTCAAGATCATAAAGAAGCATTCTACTTCTCCAGATATACTGTCAGTTTAAAATGCACCATTAAATGTTACCATGTTTCAAAAACATCAATGACTTCAAAGTGTTTGATGAATTAAAAAAAACAGGTGTTTGGTGAATGGACAATTAGAAGAAGCCTGGAAGAGTTGAGATTCTGCTTTTTGGGGTTTTGTTTTCTTTGATCACTTATCTGTTGCATTGCCTTTAAGTGGTCCCTGGACTTTTACTTCAAACTCAGGATCCGTTTGCTTTTTGTTCATGATAAAGTGCCTTATCAGAAGAAAGAAAAGTCACTGTAAATCCCAATATCCTGATCATCTCATCTCCACACAGTCCTTGTTCAGACTCAGGAAATGAGGTTCCATTACCCATCATTGGTAGCCCATAAGGGCAAGAACCTTTTGTCCTGAGGATCATGCACCTTGGGGCAGTGGACACAGCTCCGGGATTCTGGATCCTGTCCCTGCGTGTCTCCTCCACCATCACTGGGCTGGCAGCATGCGAAAATCTCAAGGAAGAAGCCACTGTTGGGGTCAGACCTTCAAATCTGCACAAGGCATTGGGGCAGATGAAATGTTTTTGGTTTTCAGTGACCTTGTTAAGCTCCTGCTTCCCTTCATCAGAAAAATCTGTTGTGTATCCAATATGCTTCATGACTTCGTGGCTCCCTTCCAAGCTTAACAATTGTACTGCAGAGAGCAGGGTCCCACAGAGGTTACCCCACTGGATATTCCTGAGGAGGGAGGGAGGGAAGCACAGGAGCACCAAGGTCCCAGTGGCAAACCTCATCTGGAAGGAAGACATATTCCAAAGGTGACAGGTAAAACAAATGAAAAATGAAGATTGATTCGATTTGCCCAGGATGTTGGGACTCAAATCCTCTCTATCATACTCATATATTGTCTCCCAACCCTCTTCATACTGCAGATGCACCAGGATTAGCAAGGTAACCTCTCTCATTTAGACCTATGACACCGACTCGGACACAAAGGGATGATGATTACTTAAGATGTCAAAATATATGGAAACGAGTGAAAACTATAAAAGTTGAAAATTTAAAAAGACTAGTGCTTCCCCCTACTCAGGGGTGGTGGGCTCTGGAAGAACATTCGGACTACAGAAATAAAAATACATGCCCTTTTCTTAATTTCTTAAGATTTCTAAACTTTCTTTTTCATCTTTAACCTTTGGCTGTTTTACAATTTTCTTCCTTTCAGTAATCTCCTCTCTGCAAAAGTTTATATTTCCCATTTCTATTTTTCTGCCGCTGTCCATAATTGCTACATTTGTGGGCTGCATATGAGCACTCCTTCCCTTCTTTGTACCCTCGCCCAACCCAACCCTCTCTAAGATGGTAAATCTACAAGGAGACAACATCGTCTTCCTCCCACAAAAAGGTGGGTGGGTTTGAACTGCTGACTTCATGGTTCACAGTTTAACATTTCCCTGACAGCACCACCAGGGCTCCTGCTTCAAGAATAGTATAGGCCTTTTGAAAAGCAAAATCTAGGCATGCCACACACAGAGTTATGAGGATGGAGGCATCCGCTGTGGGTGAACATGGGTTAGATGATCACAGTCACTTAGGAATCATGTGTGGACAAGTACAGGTGATCTGTATGGAAAAACTAAACGCAACATAGAAATTTGTTAATTATTGCTACTCAGAAGTGGCTCTAGATTTTAACTAGTCGTTCAATCAGTTTCTTTTGGTAACATAATCGTATGTGTTAAGACTACCTCAGATTAAAAGACCATGGGAATAGATTTCTTGCTGTACCAACATACCTGTATAAATAGCAAATCACAATGACAGGACATAGAACTATGGAATTCTCTGCTATGATGTTACATAAACTGCATTATAAGGAAACCAAATTCATACTTCATGATATGCACAATCAAATGTGTACTGTGTGGCAATTTGTAAGTGGGAGGAATTTGCACACCTATCTAGATACCAATGTTTCTACACAGTCAATACAAAATATATCTCTTTATGCCTCACTTTATTCAAATTTATTCTTTTACTATTGACAGTACTTTTTAGCTGTGTTAGCCTGGGCAGACTAGAGAAACAAATTCATAGACACTCATATGGTATAAGAAAGAGTTTTATATCAGATAGTAATTGCACACTAAGAAAACATCCTATCCCAGTCCAGATCAAGTTCAAAAGTCCAGTATTAGCCCATATGTCTGATATCAATTGATAAAGTCCTCTTCAGACTCACGAAACACAGGACATGCAATGATGCCAAATGCAGGTCAATCACAGGCCGGTGGCTGGAAAGTCTTGTGGATCCAGTAGCAGTGTAAGCATCTCAGCATTGGCAGGGGTCTCCATGTGGCTTCTCTAGCTCTGATGCTCTGGCCGCCATCAGCCTGTCTCCATGTGGCTTGTCAACAAGAATGTCTCCCAGGGACTGAGCATGTTTCCCGCCTCCAGTGAGCTGTTTATCTCCTTCAAGCCTCCAACTGAGGTCATCAAGCTATGACCTGATTGACAGGCTAGACTCTACCTTCACTCTTAATCCTCTCAAATTGACAACAGATTATGTAACTATCACAGGAGCCGCATGCTATTTATTCAAGACCTTAACCAGCAAAGGTTCTAGAGCTTCTAAATGAGAAGCTAGGAAGCCTCTCTCAATATTTCTGAAGACAATTTTTATTGGTTCCACACATTTTCCCTCTCCAAGATGACTTTGTATCGGAGGTCCCCAAAGGCTTTCTAAGTAGACAGTGTAGCTTATTATGCCTTGGTGATCTTCAATGAAGGGTCATAGCTTCAGGCCTTCCCTAGTGGAGAAAGCATACTAGGCTTGTGAGGAGAGGGGACATACATGACATCTAGTCAATTCGAAGTCATGGTGACCATGTCTGAACAGGGGTAGAACTGCACTCTAGGGGTGTTATCCTGTCTCTGGTATTCTAGAAGGAGATGCCCAGGCCTCTCCTGTGAAGTGTCTTTGGGTGGGTTAAAACTCTCAACCTTTTGGTTAGTAGTCAACTGCTTAATCATTTGCACCACTCAGGGACAGCAGGGGTTCATATAACAAGCATAAGCTTTTCTTTGGAATGATCTCTAAATGATATTTTGTCCTTTGTTTTTTGATTGAATAATTCTTCTTCTTCTTCTTTTCCTAACACTGGATGCTTTTCCAAGGGGATGAACCATGATCCATGTAAGCCTTAATGGTATTCCTCTTTTCCTTTATTAAGTGCTGAATTTGAGGTGTGCATGTGGTCCTTCTAGTACATTGACCTAGGAATGAAGACCATTGAGGTGTTTATAGAAATTATTTGTCTCTCAGATTAAAAGAAAATGTCTCCTGAAATAAAATCTTTCTCGTGGCTTTTGAATTTGAATGTACTTTGTGAGAAGGTATGCCTAAAGATACTGTTTCATTCTTATTTGGAAATATATCAAATACTCTAGAACAGAATATAGTCTAGGAGCGCTGATAGAGTGGTGGTTACACATCAGACTGGTAATTGTGAGGTCAGCAGTTCGATACAATCAGCAAACCGGACTTCTTACTCCTGTAAGGATTTAATGTCTCAGCAACTCATGTGGGGTAATTCCACTTTGTCCTATAAGATTGCTGTGAATCAGCATCAACATGATGGTAGTGAGTTGAAGAGATACAGATAGTATTTACAGAGGTCCACACTGATATTAACAAGTCTCTTTTTTACCATTAATATGAAACATACTCTTTCTGTAGAGCCTAATTTAATTCCAACTCTTCTGTCACTATTTTTCAACAACACCAGAATACATCGATAGCATTCCTTATACAGGTCTCAGGAGGTGTATTGTTTGAACATTTAATCCCATATTTATATGACCTATCACATCTTCAATGTGACTTATGACCCTCAGTGAGCAGAGCTTCAAACCTGACCTACCTTGTTTTATATGTATCCAAATTTCTTATCCCAGTGCAAACTCTCTATTATAACTTCAGCGAGCATACTTTTTAAAATAGCTAAGAATTACTCAGCCTTATATTGTGGCAGCATTTTGTTAAACACGTTGTACCATATAATCCTCATTAATCCTCCTATATTGTAACAGTTAATCCTCCTATATTGTAACAGTTAATCCTCATGAAAATAATGAGAAGTTACAGGGACTTCTAGAGCAGGCTGGGTCCCTATTAAAGTCTGTCATAGCATTCTATACTTTTCCTTCACAGCGTTCATCAGCGTTTTGAATAGTATGTAGTTACTTAGGGTCCATTTGTCTTCATCTAAAGTCCATGTGGGCAAGGGTTGTCTCTACCATGTGATCTCTAGGTCCTGGCCGTCATAGTGATTTGTGGGTTGTACCTTAGCACATATTTGTTGAAATAATAAATTATACTAAATTGTTATAATAATAATAGTCTAAGAAACAAGCTTAGCATACGACATATCTGACTGAAGCTCAATTGGTTGCCAGAGTGCCCCACCCCATAGGCCCAGCCCATAATATCTATATCATACTATTTATCATTGTTTATCACTAACTTGAGTTGGTCCAAACTGCAGTTGAGTCTGGTTGCTGTAATACTTGGCACGTGGAAAGCAAAGAAAATGCATTTCTAGTAGCCAATGAAGACATTTGAGACTCAAAAAGCGATCAGTTATGCTGCTGATGTTAACTTTATAACCACAGAGCACCCAACTGTTGCTGGAAGCTTTAAAAATCATATCCCTAGTATTTAAAACATTATTCAAAGTTAGACATTATTATTCTAACAGATGAGGAAAATAAAACCCAGAGAGGCTCAACAATAGAACTTATTTCATATAGCCAGCAAGCCATGAATAAATATTATTAAACGAGGTCTATTTGAAACTAATGCCCACTTGTCTGTCAATTTTTCATACTGTAGTGGCTTGTGTGTTGTTTTGATGCTGAAAGCTATGTCACTGGTATTTCAAATGCCAGCAGGGCTAACCAAAGTGAAGAGGTCTCCTCAGAGCTTCCAGACTAAAAATAGACTACTAAGAAGGAATAGAATGTCCACTTCCGGGAATTAACTCCTGGAAACCTTGTGCATAACAATGATGCATTGTCAGATACTGAAGGTCTTATAAACGTTGTCAGAGGTCATGTCAGATGATAAGTACCTCCGCCTCCGGAACACCAAACACGAGGAAGAGCTGCCTTCTCAACGTTCAACTGACATGACCTGGATCAAATCAACCCTGTGGGAGCAGAGCCTTCTGGGCTTTCATTTGAGTTGTGCTGGTGGGGCACGACTCAAAATGAGAGGAAACAGCTATGAACATCTACTAAGAGCCAGAACTTGGAATGCACTCAGTATGAACATAGGAAACATGGAAGTTTTCACAAAGAAAATGGAACACATACATAGCTATATCTTGGGTGTTTGTAGGCTAAAATGTCCTGCCATTGCCCAGTTTCAATCAGAAAATCATATGTGTTGGGAATTTACTGTATGAGGAATGACACAATACAGAGGAGTTGCATTGAATTCATAATTGAAAGGACTTTTCAGGCTCTTTCTTGAAGTTCAATGCTGTCTGTTTTAGGATTCTCATTCAAGAAAATCCAGTCGACACAATTATTCCTCAAATTTACACAGCAATCACAAAAGCTATGGATGAAGAAATCGAGGAATTCTACCAGTAGTTTCCATCTGAAATTGACCAAACATGCAATCAAGTTACATCAATACTTATTGGCTCTTGGAATGGAAAAGTTAGAAACATAAAGAAAAGGAACAACAGTTGGGTGATAAAATCTTGATAATAGCAACAGAGCTCAGGTTGACACATGGACTTCTCCAGAAGGAATACGCAGAAATCAGATCGAGGACACCTGAGGAATGACACGACAGAGAAGCAGCATCAGCAGCTGGGCGGGGCTGATGCAGGACAGATCACCAATGGCTTGTTACGAAGGTCAGAGTGAAGTTGAAGAAAAGAAAATAAGTCCACAATACCAAAATAAGATTTTGAGTCTATTCCATCTGAATTTTGAAAACATCTCAAGGACAAGCAGGATGCATTGAACATTAATGACAGAAGACCTGATTATCTGTGAAAGGACGTCAAGAATATCACTCATGAAGCAAGCAAAAGGTCTTTAAGAAGACAGGAAAGAAAAAAATCAACATGGATATCAGAAGAGACTTTGAAACGTACTCCTAACCATGGAGTAACTAAGCAAAAGGAAGAAATGATGACTAGGAAGAGATGAACAGAACACGTCAAAGGGTAGCTCAAGAAGACCAAGTCAGATAGTATAAGGAAAAGCGCGCAGCCCTAGTGTTAAGAAAACCAAAAGGGAAGAACCCAATCAGCCTATCAGAAGCTGAAAGAACTCTAGAACAATTCAAGTCAAAATGTGCAATATTGAAAGACTGTATGGGCACATTATTGAATGATTCAGGGAGCATCAAAATAACACAGTCAGGGCTGCCAAAGGAACTGGTCTACATTCTATCCTTTCAGGAGGAAGCATATGAGCAAGCACCAATGGTCCCAAAGGAAGAAGTTCAAGCTACACTGAAAGCATTAGCCAGAAAAAAGGAGCCAGGAATCGATGGAATACCAATTTGAAAGTTTCAATAGTCTGATGAAGCACTGGAAATACTTATTTGCCTATACAAGAAAATTTGGAAGACAGCTGCTTTGGCTGACTCATTGTAAGAGATCCATCTTTGCACCCATTGCAAAGAAAGGTGACCCAACAGAACGCCCCAATTATAGTACAATGTCCTTGGTATTAAGAAGGCCTGGTGTTTTCGTGGCACAGATTGGACTTTAAAGTCAAAGGTTTTAAACCACCAGTTAGTCCATGCGAGAAAGACAAGGCTTTCTACTCCTGTAAAGTGTTATAATCTTGGAAACCCACAAGGGCAATTCGACTCTGTCCTATAAGGTCTCTATGAGTTGGAATCTCCTCAATGGCAGTGAGGTTTTAGTTTTATCATTAATATCACATGCAAGTGATATTTTCCTGAAGAGCATCCAACAAAGGTTGCAGGAGTATACTGAGAGAGAGCTGCCAGAGGTTCAGGGTGGATTCAGAAGAGGACTAGAAACAAGGAATATAGTTGCTGATGTCAGATGGATCTTGGTTGACAGTGGCGAATGCCAGAAAGATGTTTGCTTGTGTTTCATTAACTTTGCAAAGGCATCAAACTGTGTGAATCATTAAAAAACTATGGACAACTTTTAGAAGAAATGGGAATCCCAGAATACTACAATGTACTCATGTACAAATTATACATAGATTGAGAGGGAGTTGAACAAGCAGAACAAGGAAACAGTGCATGTTTTAAATATGGAAAGTTGTGCATTAAGGCTGCATCCCCTTACTGTAGTTATTCAATCAGTATGCTGAGAAAATATTCAGACCACCTGGATTATATGAAGAAGAATTGGACATTGAACAAAGGCTTATAAATAACCTGCAATATGCAGATAATACAATCTTGCATGCTAAAAGTAAGGAGGACTTGCAGCAGTTACTAACGATGATCAAGAATTTCAGCCTGCAGTATGGATTACAGCTCAATGTAAAGGAGTCTAAAATCCTCACAAATGGACAAGCGAGTAACATCATGATACACTGAGAAAAGATTCAAGTTGTCAAGGATTTCATCTAGCTTGGATCCACAATAAATGCTCATGGAAGCAGCAGTCAAAAGAACAAAGGATGCATTGCATTGGGTAAATCTGCTGCACAACATTTCTTGAAAGTGTTTAAAAGCAAGGAGATTAATGTGATGACTAAGGTTCACCTAACCCAATTCAGGATATTTTCATTGCAGGAGGCATATGAAAGTTAGACATTGACTACTGAACATAGGAGAAGAATCAATTTGGTTGAATTATGGTGCTGAGAAGGAGAGTAAATGTATCCTTAACTGCCAAAAGAACAAGTCTGTGTTGGAGGAGGTATAGCCAAAATACTCCTTAGAAGCAAGGATGGCTGAACTTTGTCTCACATACCTTGGACCTATTGTCAGGCGAGGACAGTTCATAGAGGATAGCATGCTGGGTAAAGGAGAGGGGCAGTGTAAACCAGGAATGTCCTCAGGGAGATTCATCAACAATGTGGAACTGCAATAAGGAGCTCAAGCATGAGAATAATTGCGAAGATGGTACAGGATGGAGGAGTACTGGGTTTCATCAAGCATAGTGTCAACATGAATTATGACAGTCTCAATGAAACCTAATAACAACAATATTTGAACTGAAATCCAGGATGTCTACATTTTGCCATCCAAATGAACATTTATTGAACATCTATATGAGCTAGAAACTTTATTAGCTATTTCTTCAGTTCACAAAACAATCTTCTAAAATCATGGTCATCAGAGGGATGACCATAACAGCTAAATTCATAACAATTATATGTGGATTAACTTATATCCAAAATGAATAAAATCATATTTTAAAGTAAGCTGGCAGTGCTTTCTAAAAGCAAATTGCCATGCAATTTTTGAACACATCTAGCATTAAAAAAATTTTTATGGCTATTTTTAATCCTTGTGCTGAGTGATGTAAGGATCCCAGGTTGTGCAGTGGGTTAACCAGTGGATTGCTAACCACAATGTCTGTGGTTCACACCTACCAGCTGCTCCATTGGTGAATGTTGAGCCTGTGTGCCCCCATGAAGACTTACTATACCAGAAACCCTCGGGAGCAGCTGCACTCTGTCTTATTGGGTCACTGTGAGTAAGACTTGCCTCTAAGGTAGTGAATAGTTGAGAGCAAGGTAATATTAAGTGCCAATAAGCCAGTTTTTGTTCATAACAATTCCATATATCAAATAAAGAAACATTGCTTAGTCCTGTGTGTCGTCACAAGAGTAACAGTATTTGAATCCATTGTTCAATATTTTGTGGCAGACCATACCTCCTTGAGGGTTTTACTCTTCTTTGATGACCCTCTATCTTACCAGAAATGATGTTGTTCCTCAGGGATTGTTCCCTCTTGATAGCTTGTCCTAAATACTTAAAAGGAAGATTTTCATATTCCCATTTAAAAGATATCCTGGTTGTACTGAATCCAAGATTTGTTCTTTCTTCTGGCAGTTCATGGTATATTTAGATTCCTCAACAATGCCATAATTTCCACATAATTCTTTGTTTGTTTAATTTTCCATCTTTCACGTACAAACAAAGTAACCGAAAGTATCATGGCTTGGGTTTGATGTACCTTCGTTATCAACTGAAGTCTGCTTTTTAGCATTTTAAAGAAGTGTTTTGCAGCAGATTTGCCCAAAGCAAACATTTGCTTGATTTTTTGTCCTTTAAAAGTTTTATAGGAATTAAGTGAAGGATTACAGAGCAGATGATCACTTTTGCAATCAGCCTTTCATACACATTTTGTCTCATTTCCTTCATTGCATCCTTTCAACGTACTGTAGCTGAACCTACTTCCTCCTGGGTTCCTGTTTCCAGTCTACTCTCTTCCAACCCTTCTGAACTTTGTCCTTGGATCAATGCTGCCCTTTTTATCTTAGATGTTGAATATCATGATGGGTGCATGCTTTATGAGTACCATCGTTCCTCTTATAGACCTGCATATTAATTACGTGGCTGAAAAGTGAGTCCTGGGAATGAGTTCAGTTCCAGACCAGAAGAGTGACTAAAGTCCCCCTGTATGCGCCACCGTTCATCAGGTTTGATTAGTTGACTGTTGCTTCCCTGGACGTTTGACTGTTGATCAAAGTAAAATGCTGCAAACTAGCAGGAAGGTCAAGAAGGCTAAGGAACAAAGGAAGCCAACTGCAAAATTGAGTATGATCAAAGCTCATTTCGCAGGCATGATCTTCAAAGACAAGAATGAGATGTACGGACACTCCAAGTGTACAGCTGGGGCATCCATTCTGACATCAGCCATCTCTAAGGACAAAGGGCCACTTAAAAGAAAACATATAATTTTGTAAGAGCTTATGTGGGAGTAATTAAATCTTCATCTCTGATGCCAGAGGAACAAAAGTGTTGAAAAAGAATATCAGATACAGATTAGATGTTTCTTTTTAAACTACAATGTCCAATCCAGCATCATTGGCCACAGTTCTGTTCTCACTTTCCAGTGCCTTCCCACCAGACATCTGCTGTTGGCGACTTAATAGTATCTGTCATTTCCATAATTATGTGCATGTGTTTTTTCCAGAAGGATGGGTTGCAGACTCTTGGTTTAGGGCTGGATGATATGATGCATAGCTGCTGTAATGGTAACAAGAACATTTCATCTATCATTTCTAACCGGTCTGCTAAAGTGTTAGCCCAATAGCCGTTGCCAGATATGCTTCTCTCCCTGAATGCTCTGAAATGGAACCGTGAGGGCACCTTCAGATAATTAACAGTGTGATTTTAGATAACAAAGACGGACAATTCCCTTTAGAAGGAAATCTTAGTAGCTCCTGCTCTATCAAGTAGGAAGACGAGCAGAAAGAAACAATATTGCTTCTATACAACAGAATATTTGGTTTTCTTGACCAATTTTGTTTACATTTTGAAATGTACCCCTTTAGGAACACTTAATAAAGATTAAAATTATTTATCCTGAAATATAAAATTACCCTGACCTTGTAAATAAAAAAATTAAAATTTCAAGTTAATCATTTAAGCTGTATAATGTTCAAAGTCTCGTCCTCTTTTTCCTTGGGGGGAATGGGGGGTGGGAAACAGGATGTGGCTAGATAATCTCTTAGATCACTCCTAATAAGTAATTCCAAATCCGTTTATATCAGCGTTTTGAAAACAACAAACATGGGCTTATACGTCTTAAAAAATTATCCCCAGATTAAATTCAACTTAAATATTATTTCATCTATTGCTCTAAATGCCCCTTGTCAGAATAAATCTAATTTTGAGCCGGAGGTGTATTGCATACCAACAACTTGAGTACAGAGTGTAATTGCCAGAAATTTAGCAAGCGGATATTTAAGATAAAAGGACACAAGGATTGTCACTTGAATCCTGTCTCTAGAGCTCAAGAAACAGTGCAAGAAGTTTCCCTTCGAGATGACAGACAGGAAGAGGCGGGTCTATCTTCATTCCCTGCAAGGGCGAGCAGTGCATCAGCACGACTTTGAGCTTGTGCTTCATAAGCAGGGCAGAGAAGAGCTGCTTCCCATTTTCCTTTCTTCTTAATGATTGTATCTCAAGTCAGAAACATCCTTGACTGATTTCCAAGTGACATACTAAACTGTGGAACTCTGAAAGAGATTTCAGACTGTAAGTGGGTTCTTAATCATCACAAAGTAAATAGCATATGAAGTACCGCAGTTCCTTAAACTCCCACATGATTATTTAGAAGTAAAGACAAAAAGCTAGAGCCCTTTTTTTTTCATATCTTTTCCTCCAATATGCAAAGTGCAAGGTTAAAGGGTGAACGATGCTTATTTATTGGAACCCAGAAGTATATACAAACGCATGAAATTTCTTTACAAGAGTACATAGGAGAGGATAGACCATGCCAACTATAACATATGCCCTTATTAGAGAAACCTGTAGCATTTTGAAGGTGACCTTTTGGCATTGTGTGTTATGTGTTGGGCTGCTAACTACAAGGTCAGCAGTTCAAAACCACCAGCATCTCCTCAGGAGAAAGATGGGATTTTCTACTCCCATAAATAGTCTCTAAACCCAACAAGAAAGTTCTGCCCTGTCCTCATAAGGGTTCTTGTGAGCCAATGAGTTGTTAAATAGCATCTTTAATTCTCCTTAATATCACAGCAAATCTGCAAACGCACAATTCATTTTGGAATTATTTGGTTAGTATTTTAGCAACATCATTTTGTGTATTTTATGGATGATAAAAAAATATTGGTTGGATAATTAAATGAGTTAATTTATGAGTATTAATATAGTGTTAACTGTGGCACTGAAATCATAAATTTCACTCCATTTTGGATGGCAGTGATATCAGTAAATAGGGATATCTTAAAAGAGAAATCTCAATGTGCTTCAAATGGAAAAGATAAATTATGAAATTATGGGAAATTCTCAAATTGTAGGAAAAATAATAATTCTTTAATAAAAATGTTGATGTCTTTTCCAATCTTAAAAAAGTTAGCACATTTATCTGAAAAATAGATGTAGTTAAGAAATATGTGAACTGAAAAATGATTAAAAAAAAAGAAACTACTCCAATTCAACATGAAATATAGACTCACCCTGTGTTCCCCATCTACTTCCTCAATGTATTGCCATATTGGCATATATACCTATGCCAATAACTCTATTTTTATGAATTAATATATTTACCTAAGTGCAGACCTATGTTTATACCTCTATTAATAGCTTTGTTTCCTATATATTTCCTCTGTTTCCTTTTACCTTCTTCTGGCCCCACCATCATGCTTGCCCTTCTTCTACCTCTTAGTAATTCCTCTCAGCTAGATTGCTGTTGCTCTAACCCCATCAGGACCTTCCTCCTCATTGTTGATTTTAATTCCCTAGTGGTTCCCTTGTCTATGGCCTTGTTAGCTAACTGCTCCTTTCCACTTTTCTCCTCCTCCCCCCAGGTCCCTCCAGCACTTTCCGACTTGTTTTCTCGTCAGACTTGCACCCCATACCCATCTTATATTAGTAGGCAAAGCAACAATAACAGAAACAAAATTTAAAAAACCAAAAATTTGAATAAAAAGAGAGGAAAATAAAAATAATAAACCAAAAAAGAGAAAAAAAATAGCAAAACAAACAAACAAAAAAGAAGCATACATAATTCCAGGTCTGTCTGCTGACCTTTATGACTATCTACCAGAGGTACGGGGCTTCTAGGAACTGCCCCTCCTAGACTGAAGTCTAATTTGGAGACTCCTCAGGGATTTTGTGCCTTGGCTTTGCTCCCACTGCTGGTCTGTTATGTTCCCTTCTTGGTTTCACCCCACTGCGGGCGTGGTCAGACTAGGCACACTCCCTGCTCTGTGTCCCCAGTATTGTCCTCTGTCACAGTATGCTCCAGCTTGGGGGTGTCATGGCTCAAGCTGTTGTCAGCCCCACAGTCCTCTGTGTGACTTAGCAGCTCCATGCAGGGACGTCATTCTCAGGGCTCAGTGTGCCAGTATGGAGTCTAGTCCCTCTCTCTCTCCCTTTTTCCTTCTTGGTTTGCTTCTGTATGGGTATGGTAGGCTGGCCCCTCTCCCCAACTTTTAGGTTTAGTGTTGTCCTCTGTAGCATGTAGTTCAGTGGGGGTGGGGGTGGGTAGGAGGTGGGGCAGTTAGGCTCTGATTGGGGCGGGCCCTATAGACCTCTCTGTTCATGAGTTGCTCCATGTGGTTACGTTGTCCTCGAGGTTTGGCATGCTGTGGTGGGATCTCCCTCTTTTATTTGTCTTCCTTTTCTCCCCACCCCCACCGGCCTTTTCTCTTCTTTGTGTTGGCTTCCCCTCAGGATGTCTCACAGGGAGTGAGCCAGAGAAAGAGTGTCTCCCACCTCCAAGGAGGAATACCGGAGTTCCCAGAAGCCTAAGAAGAAAGCCATGCCCACATAGCAGCCTCATTGGCTATGACTTGATTGACAGGATAAACTCCACCCCTTCACTCTTAATCCTCAAATTGACACCAGATTATGTAACTACCACATAGGTCTTAAGCAGTATTTCCTTATCTGTAACTTTTGCTCTCAGTGTCTCATACTGTGATGGCTTATACATTGCTGTGGTGCTAGAAGTTATGCCACCAGCTTTAACATATTAGCTGCATTAACCATGGTTAACAGATTTATGTTGAGCTTACAGAATTTTAAAAAATGACTTGGAATAAGTCCACTTCTGAGAATTTTTCCACTGAAAACCATGTGAATAACTGAGATTATCATATAGAGATGAGCCTGTTAGGTTAAAAGGCACTTGAAATACAATTGAGGAAGAGCTACCTCCTCAAAGGCAAGTCTAACTGATGGGCATGAGGCCCATCATTTCGCAACCTTCATTTGCTATGGGACAGGACTCAAAATGACAAACTTTTAACTTTTATTAATGAAATAATATAAATGTGGACGAATGAAGTATGACTCTACAAGACTGGGAGATCATTAAAAATAAAGTGGAATGAATGATAGCCCATATTTACTAGTGCCCTGAAATAGAATGGTATCATCTGTATGATTTCCTATGTCAAGAGTGACAAATTCAAAAGGAATGTCATCATATTCATCGTCAAAAATAAAATGTCAAGATAAGTACAATGCTCTCTTTGATAGGACAGTATTTTTATGCTTTCAAGCCAGAGAAATTAATATGATTATCCAAAAGTATGCACCGTCTACTAAAGACACACGTTTCTTCAGTCTGCAATGGAGCAAACATGAAATCAAGATGCGTTGTAATTCATGGAAATTAGAATGAGAAGGATGGAAACAAAGAAGAAGGAAGGATCAATAGTTGAAAATACAGCTTTGGTGATAGAAAAAACACACAAAAAACTTGGAGACAGCATGTTAGAATTTTGCCAGACCCACTACATATTTGTGGTAAATGATTTTTTTCAATAACATCAAAAATGACTGTACATGTGAGCCTCACAATATGGAATGCATACTTATCAAATTGACTAAATCTGTGATAGGACATGACAGAAGCTTAATACCATCAATCAACATGAGGCCAGCGTTGGCTTTGAACACACCACCAATTGATCAGGTCAAAGCTCAAGAAAATTGAAACAAATCCATAAGAGCCCAATTGTTACAATGATTATTTCCCATTTGAATTCAGAGACAATCTCAGTAATATATTTGATGCTTTGAGTATTAGTAACTGACCAGACAAGATGTGGGCTGACATCAAGAACATTATCGAAGAAGAGAGCAAAAGGTCCCTGCAAAGACAGGAAAGAAAGAAAAGACCCAAGTGGATATCAGAAGAGACTCCTAACTGTGCTCGCTTTCCTTTATAATCGTTTTATTAGGGGCTCATCCAACTCTCATCACAATCCATACACACATCAATTGTGTAAAGCACATGTGTACATTCATTGCCCTCATCATTCTCAAAGCATCTGCTCTCCACCTAAGTCCCTGGCATCAGGTCCTCATTTTTCCCCTCCCTCCCCCCTGCCCCCTCCATCGTGAACCCTCGATAATTTACAAATTATCATTTTAACATATCTTGCCCTGTCCCATGTCTCCATTCACCCACTTTACTGTTGTCCGTCCCCCAGGGAGGAGGTTATATATAGATCCTTGTAATTGGTTCCCCCTTTCCAATCTACCCTCCCTCTACGCTCCCAGTAGCACCATTCACACCACTGGTCCTGAAGGGATCATCCACTCTGGACTCCCTGTATTTCCAATTCCTATCTGTACCAGTGTACATCCTCTGGTCTAGCCAGACTTGCAAGGTAGAATTCAGATCATGAGGGGGGTGGGGGGAAGGAAGCATTTAGGAACTAGAGGAAAGTTGTATTTTTCATTGTTGCTACATCACACCCTGACTGGCTCATCTCCTCCCTGAGACCCCTCTGCAAGGGGATCTCCAGTGGCCTACAAATGGGCTTTGGGTCTCCACTCCGCACTGCCCACCTCATTCACTATGGTAATATTTTTTTGTTCTGATGATGCCTGATACCTGATCCCTTTGACCAAATCTTATTTAAGATGAACAAAATAGGAAAATCAAACACTCCAAATAGAAATCCTACTATGTAGCTATAGGAGAAAAGGCAGCCAACCATAGGTACAGTGACAGATATATAAACCAAAGGAACAGGATTGATAACCTACTTAAGGACACCTGATATTTTTGTTTTTTAAATTTTCTTTTTGACAATTTAAGTTTTATTGACATATAATTCACATGCCATCCAACTCAGTGCCTTAAATATATTTAAAAGATTGTGCAATCATAACCACAATTAATTTTAGAATATAATCTTCATTCTTGTATTCATTATTATGAGTCCCCTTTTTCCTGAAACCTCCCCTGCTATAAGTCTCCAACCAAATCCGGCTCACTGGCTCGAGTTGATGTGGACTCATAGCCACCTGAGAGGACAGGTCGAACGGACCCAGTGGGTTTCTGAGCCTGGAACTCTTGAGAGAGTAGAAATCCCATCTTTCTCCCAAGGAGAAGCTGGTAGATTTAAACTGAGGATCATGTGGATCACAGCCCAGTGTGTAATCACTGAAACAGGGATCCTACCATTATCCTAACAAATTAAGAAACCATTAATCCAGTTACTGTCTCTACAAATATACTCATCCTGGATTTCATTTTAAGATAAACATGCAACTCCCTTCCCCCACCAACAATAACAAAATAAAACATAAAACCCCAATGCAAAAGAAAGCAAAATATAGCAAAAACTACAACAAATTGGAAAAAACTGGAGAACATTATGCTGATTAGTTATAATACATTTTTAAAAAGATGAACATAATATGAAACCACTAATATAAAAATTCAAGAAAAGGTTAATACAGAGAAAGGAACCTTCTTTGAAAGGAAGAAATTCCTTTTGTTCAGGCTTTTATGTCACTTTATAAGCGAAATCACTGTAGAAAAAATATAATATTAAATTGCAGGAATAAAACTGAACAGAACACTGCCAGTTTCACCTATTTTTTCTGAAAACTCACACACCTATTTTCCTTGAAAGACAAAAACCTCAGGCTCTCTACCCTTTCAAGGGTACTGGCCAATACGTTTACCAACTAAGGCCCCAGTGTCAGCATCCATGTGCCACCTCATTTAATTGAGAAAGATCCAGGAACCTGGAACCACTTAGAGCAGTGGTTCTCAACCTGTGGGTTGTGACCCCTTTGGGGGTCAAATGATCCTTTCACAAGGGTTGCCCGATTCATAACAGTAGCAAAATTACAGTAAGGAAGTAGCAATGAAAACAATTTTATGGTTGGGGGTGGGGGGATAACCACAACATGAACTGTATTAAAGGGTCACAATATTAGGAAGGTTGAGAACCACTGACATAGAGCTTTAGAAAGACTATCCCTCCCATTTTTGATAGGATATTGAATTCGGTGCAGAGACACACTTTGATTAGCAGGGCAATTCCCTCTAAGGGAGGTCCCAACTAGCTTAAATGGAGATAGACAATCCTGAAGGACTATGTACACATCCTTTTCTACTTCTTGTTTTGTATTATTGGAAAAATGAGACTGATAAAATACCACTAATACAATACCATCAAATGAGACTCATACAGTATAAAATGTTTAAATCATACTAGGTATAATTTACTTTCATACAGGACAGAAACTATGGTGTGAGTAGCCCCTCCCAAATCATGAAGACAACTTAAAGGCTTTTAGGAATGGCAGGTGAACGCCACATTTTCAGAGTAAAGATCTTTTAGTATTTGTGGAAACCTTAACATGTGAGTAGAACTCTACCACTGTAGAACTGAAAAAAACATAGAAGCGTTGGAAGTACTTCTGAAAGGCTTCATTCCCAGGTTTGGCTTCTTTTATCTGTCCAAAGTGACAACAGGAATGTGTTTATTGTAAAAGTGTCTTAGGACATCAGTCACGCATTAAAATTCATATGGAAAATTCACTCCTTTAGAAGCTATAATCTATGAAAAGACAGAGAAGACACAGCACATTCTGAAAAACTCCCTGGGAAAGTTGTGTCTGTTTAACCTGGGACCACGTATTGTCTTGCCCTGCTCACAGTCAGAGTCGACTTGGGGTGCTGACCAGGATCTGGAATCATGGGATAGTTTGTGAGCCAGAGCAGTTCCTGGGACCTAAGTTTTGTCTCTTGCCCAAACTCCCTGCCTGTGATTGGGAAAACTGCAGTTGCAGTTTCTACTTCTATTTTTATGCTAATACCTTGTTAATGGCCCAGGTGTGTGTCAACTGTGCTACCCAAAGAAGTTAAAAAAGGAACAAACAATACAACCCAAAACTTGAATATGGCCTTACTTTTTATGCTTTGGGGATTTGGGGGGTGTTGTCCTGCAGAGTTGTGCATCAGGGAAGGATGATTAATTTTGTTGAGTGGTCCTGGAACTCCCTGGCTTGTATCTATTTAGTATTGATGCCCACTTCTAGCTGTTCTGTAGAGTTAATCCCACGTGGTTTGGGTAAACTGTGCTATACCTGTTACTGGGGAGTAAAGACTGTGGAGTCCCTCTGATGGCGCTCCCTTGGCTTAGGCCAAGAGCACATCCTATTTGTGTTTATATCAGCCCCAGTCTGGTCCCAGACAACTATGTCCCTATAGCTCAACTGCTTTACCACCCTATCTAGCTCCTGGACTGGAAAAATTTGGTCAAAATCTTTGGGCATCTGTGCTCAGCCAGGTAGTGCCCAGGGCTGATGTAAAAGTGGAGTCTATCAGCAGACATTGCTGTTGTTTAATTTTAGTACACTGTGTCTACTTATCTTTATGCTTAGAATCCTGTGAACTACAAGTGTAGGATGGATCCCCTTCAGTGGCTCCTTTGTGCAGTTCTCTACAGAGTCCCTCCTGCGTGCGCTACTTGGTTGCCATCTTGCTCCCAATCCCTCAATGTTTTGTAACCTGTTCATTGCCCTAATAAACCCAATAACCATGGTTATTGCCTGCTTTCTCTATCACTATTTCAATACCTTGTTTAACCCAGCAGACAAGTAGACTGACATTGGAGGGATGATATCAGAATAAAGTAAAGATGGATGGAAAGTACACACACATTTTACCTTTGCCGTATGGCAACCAGCTTTGGGCTGGTACAGAGTTAGATTACCCTTCTTTCTTTTGTAGCCAGAGGAGGTCACATCTTTCTTTGGAATGCACCAAGTGTCTCTCTTATTGGTTAGGAATAGTGAGTGCTTCCAGTGCGGCATCAGTGTGCTGAAGCATTTCAAGTGGTATGCTGCCAATTCTTGCAGACTTGCTGTTGTATTTTTTTTTCTCAAGTGCCTCAGTAGAGCTTGAATTTCTTCCTTTAGTATTTCAATTCTTACTCATACACTACGTCTTGAAATGATGGAATGTAATTACCTCCTTTTGGTACAGTCACTGTGTGTATTCCTTCCATCTTTTCTTGATGCTTCCTGCATCATTGAACATTTTCTCCATAGAATCTTTCAATGTATTAATAGATAGAATATAAAAATAACACGCTTCATTTGGTTCATTATTTTTAAAGACAGTATCAGAGTAAGTTGAACATTGGCACTAATTTGTTGTTAGGTACCACCGAGTCGGTTCCCATCTTACGTACCAAAGAATGAGACACCGGTCCTGCGCGATGCTCCCAATGGTCCCCATGCTTGGGTCCATTGTTTCAACCACTGGGGTAATCCATCTCCTCGAGGGCTTTTCTCCCATTGGCTGGCCCTACACTTTACCCCGTATGAGGGCCTTCTCCAAGGACTGCTTTCTGCTGGCAACTCGTCCAAAGCACGTGAGATGAATTCCTGCCATCCTGGCTTCCAAGGAGCATTCTGACTGGACTTTCAAGACGGATCTCTTTGCTCTTCTGGCAGCCCAGGATACTTTCAATATTCTTTGCCAACATCATAGTTCAGATTCATTGGATCTCCTTCAATGTTCGACTTTCATATGCATGGTAGGCAGTTGAAAATATCATGGCTTGGCACATCTTCGTCCTCAAAGTAACATTCTTGTTTTTGGACATTTTAAAGATGTGCTGTGCAGCAGATTTAATGAACTCAATTAAACTAAAAAAAAATGTGTTAAGGAAGACGTAATACATTAATTTTGTTCGTGAACAAAAATAAAATTAAAACTCTTAAGTTCTCTACAAAATAGTTTTTTGAGACAGAAAATTGAATTAATAACAAGGTAGGACTAGTTAGTTATCCTCAAGGTACAATAGCCTGCAGGACTCAGAGAGATGTTGTTTTCTGACCAATAGTGATCTTATGCACCACAGAAAGAAGCACTGCAGGGCTGTCTTCATAATTGCTCCTCTGCCTGAGCCCATGGATGCAGCCACCGTGTCAGTCCAGCTAGTGCAGGGCCTTCCTCTTCTTTGTGGCCCCTTCACTTTACCGAACACGATGTCCTTCTCCGGTGACTGATCTCTCCTGACAATAAGTCCACATTATGTAAGATGAGCTAGTATCTTTGTTGAGTCTCCAAATGAGGTCATCAAGCTGCAACCCGATTGACAGGCTAAACTCCACAGCTTCACTGTTAACAGTCTCAAGTTCACACCAAATTGTGTAACTACCACATTGTTTTCAATTATGAACCTATCTTTTTATTGTTTTTTTTTTTAAATACTTTTATCCATACATTCATCCTGTGTGTCAAGAACATTGGCACATATGCTGTTATCATCATTTTCAAAACATTCTCTTCCCACCTGAGCGCCTGATATCAGCTCCCCAGTTCGTCCCCCTTCCTTCCCCGCTCACCCTCCCTCACAAACCCTTGAAAAGTTATTGATTATTATTTCCATATCTTATATGATCCTCTGTCACCCCTCACCCACTTTTCTGTTATTTGTCCCCCTGGGAGGGGGTTCTAGATGGATCCTTGTGATTAATTTCCCCTTTTTCCCCCCACCCTCCCCTAATCCTCCTGGTATCTCTACTCTCCTTGTTGGCCCTGAGGGGTTTATCATCCTGGATTCTCTGTGTTGCAGGCTCTTACCTGTAGCAGTGTGCATGCTCTCATCTAATCTGATTTATAAAGTAAAATGGAGGTCATGATAGTGGGGTGAAGGAAGCACCAAAGAACTAGAGGAAAGTTGTATGTTTCATCGGTGCTATACTGCACCCTGACTGGCTCATCTCTTCCCTGTTACTCCTCTATGAGGGTATGTCCAATTGTCTACAGATGGGCATTGGGTCTCCACTTCATGCCCCAGCCCCTCCCCAGCCATTCACATTGGGTATGATTTTGTTCTCGGTCTTAGATGCCTGATACCTAATCCCATCGACAACCCATGATCACACAGGCTGGTGTGCTTCTTCCATGTAGGCTTGGTTGCTTCTCAGCTAGATGGTCGCTTGTTTATCTTCAAGCCTTTAATACCCCAGATGCTATATCTTTTGATAGCTGGGCACCATCAGCTTTCTTCACCACATTTGCTTTTGCACCCATTTTGTCTTCAGGGATCGTGTCAGGAAGATGAGCATCACAGAATGCCAGATTGTTAGAACAAAGTGTTCTGTGTTAAGGGAGCACTTGAGTTGAGACTCAATGTCTATCTGCAACCTTAATTCTTAACATATAGATATGACTACATAGTTCTATTCCCCTCTCATTATATATATGTTTACACATGTGTATGCCTGTATTTAGGCTTCTATAAATGTCCTTTGCCTCCTGGTTCTTTCCTCTATTTCCTTTTACTTTCCTCTTTTCCCACCATCATGTTCAGCCTTCATTCAGATTTAGTAATTCCTCACTGCTACATTGCCCTTGATTAAGCCACACTAGGCATATTATGATATTCCTATCATTGATTTTTGTTCACTTGTTGTTCCCACCCCACCCTACCCCCTGCTTCCTTTCTCCCACATCCCCTTCTCCTGTATCCCCCAGAACCATTGGTCCTGTTGTTTTCATCTCCAAATTATTTATCCCACCTATCTAATCTAGATAGATATACAGGTACATTAATAAGTGCAAAAATCAGGCAAAGCCAAATAAAACAACAAAGGAAGTTGAAACAGAAAAATAACAACAAAAAACAAAATAACAATAACAAAAAGAAAGCCACTGACAAAAATGGAAAAGCCTATAGTTAACAGTCTGTTTGTTGGCCTTTACAAGTGTTTTCCAGTTGAGTCTGATGGGGTGCCACACTCTGTCTCCTATTTTTGGTATTCCCCGGGGTTTCATCACTCTGCTCTCCCTGCTGCTCTGCTACATGCCCTCAGTGCCTCGCCACAGTATGATGGGGCCAGACCGTGCACCATTCCTGCACTGTGTCTCCAGTGCTTTCCCTAGCCATGCCATGGTTCAGTGAGGGACATCGTGTTCTGTGGTGGGGCCAGCCCTATGATCCTCCCCGTGCATTGTCTGCTCTGAGCAGAAATATCGTTCTTGGGGCGTGATGGGCCAGGATGTCCTCTCCTCCCTCTCCATCCCTTCGTGTTTCTCCAGTGTGTTCTAATCCGACACATCCCTCTCCCCAAGCTGTAGCTCCAGTGCTGTCATCTGAAGTGCATTCTTTTGAGGGGGACAAGTGGGGGGACTGTCTTCATAGTCTGGATTGGTGCTGGCCCCACTGACCTCTCTATTGGTTCACTGGTACATGCCAATATTTTGTATCCACGTCTTGATGCGTCAGGTTGAAACCTGGTCTCTAACTCCCTCTTCTATGGAGATATAAACAATACCCTCCCCTTGAGTGGGTTGTGCCTTTCCCCCCACCCCATGTCTTCTTTTTCTCTCTCTTTCCCCTCATTTAGTTGTCTGCCATATGTATCCCAAATTGGGTTTGGCCCCTGCCATGGTTGCTGGACCTCACCCCAGGGATGTATGTATATAGTAGCTTTTCCCTTATTTCCCATTTAAAAAAATTTTTGTTTTTAGGCTTACCTTAGCAAACTCGTGTACTTTTCCTTTTGTGCTTCATTTAGCATAATTTCCTCTAGTTCTTTCCATACGGCGATGTGTTTAATGTGTTCATCACTACTTTTTAGGGATGGGTAGTAGTCTATTGTATGTATGTATATACCACAGGTTTTTGACCCATTCATCTGTTGATGTAAATTTGGGTTGTTTCCAACTACTTGCAATTGTGAACTGTGCTGCGATAAACATTGGAGCCCAGATGTCTGGCCATGGTTTGTTTCTTGCCTCTTCTGGGTATATGCCCAGTAGGGGGATTGCTGGATTGTATGGAAGCTCAATTTCCATCTGTTTTAGATATCGCCAAATCGATTTCCATAATGGCTGTACATACCTACAGGTCCACCTATAGTGGACATGAGTTCCTATTTCTTCACAGCTACTCCAACACTTGTTACATTCTAGTTTTTTTAATTGGGCTGTCTTTGAGGGTGTATGGTAGTATTTCATAGCATCGTATAGTGTCCCTCCTTATCTCTTTTTATCGTTTGTACTTTTAGATCAATTTTATCCGAGATTAGGATCATAACTCCTTCCTGTTTTGAATTGCTATTTGCTTGGTCTATTTTTCTCCAGCCTTTGGTTCTCAGCCTATTTTTGTTTGTAATATTGAGCTGTGTCTCCTGTATATAGCAAATGGAGGGGTTGTGTTTTCTATACCAATCTGTTAGTCTCTGTCTCTTAAGGCCTGAGTTCATTCCATTGATATTCAGGGTTATTCCATCCCTCTGTGGACCCTGTGATGTCATTTTATCCCTCTTGTGTTGGGTGTTTTCCTACCTCCATTTCTTTTCCGTGGGTTGTGCATATGTGTGTTTGTGGTTCATTCTTGCTTTCTTTCCATCATTGAGCCTGTGTTATCTTAGAGATGTCTTCCCTTTGATAGTCTCCGGGTGGAGTTGTTCTGTGTGGCAATCTCTTATATGTGCTTGGTGAGTGTTGTTCTTCTACCCATACTGGGTTGGTGAGGATCTTTTGTAGTGCTAGGCTTCTTTTAGGGTATTCTTTGAGATTTTCCTTGTACTGGAAGACTCTCACTTCTCCATCAACTTTGATAGATAATTTGACTGGATAGATTATTCATGGGCTTGCATTATTTTCCTGAAAATTTTGGAATATGTTGCTCCACTCTCTCCTTTTCTTCATAGTGTCCACTGACAGGTCCGAGCATATTCTTATCTGCTTGCCTTCATGTGTGATTACCTGTTTTTCCTAGCTGCTCTCATAATTTTCTCCTTTTCCGCATAGTTGGATAGTTTAGCAACTATATGTCTTGGTGACTTCTTAGGATTTAGTCCAGCTTGCGTTCTTTAAGCACCTGGATGATTGTCTGGTTTTCATTCATTAAGCTAGGGAAGTTTTCCTCCAAGCATCCCATCACTAGTTTGCATGTTGATTTCCTTGATATGCATCCCTCCAGTAATCCAGTAATTCTGATGTTGTTCCTTCTCATAGCATCAGACACAGCTCTGAGGTTTTCTTGAGCTTCTCTGATGGACTTATTAGAGTTTTTCTCACATTTATTAATTTCTGCTTATGAGTCCTGTGGGTCACTGGTGTGGTTCTCTCCCTTTTCCATTCTCTGGTGAAGTCCATTAGTTTGTTGTTAGTTTTTGTTATCTCACCCCTTAGCTCTTGTATTTCCCTTTGGTGCATGGCCTTTATCTCCTCTGTCTTTTCATCCTATTTCTGTAATGCTTCCATCATGCCCTGTATGACTCTAAGCAGCATTCTGAAGATTTCTTTCTGTGGGAGGTCAACCTCTTCCTTTTCTATGACTGCCGTTAGGTCCAGGTGGTCATGTGGCATTGGATTTTGTTTCTCTTTTCTTGTTGAAGCTGTGGAAGCAGCTTGCTGTTTTTCAGTCAAATTATGGGAACTAGGTGCCACTTTCCCGGGTGCCTCAGAGCCCTGGGCTCTCTCTCTGGGAAGTTGGTGCTATTGTTTCTGTAGGATTCCTGTAGCCACCTACCTTGAGGAGTTGTGTTTCACCTTTGTCCTGCTGAGGTTTCTCTCTTGGCTTGGCCTAAGCTTTGCCTTCCAGCCACCCTCAGGTCTCCTTAGGGGCTGTTTTCAGGTGTGCATACTGCAGTCTGATGAAAAGTGTTGGCATGAGCTCAGGGGAGCATATTTAGGGGTTTGGATGATCTGTTCCTGCCTAGGGGCACTTCCTACAGGTAGGTGGGTGGGAGGGAGGACCCGGTGGGGGGAGGGGCTGGCTGGCTGCTCTCTGTGGAGCGCAGAGGTAAGGCAGAGTCTGCCATATGCCTGGTTGCCCTGTGGCACAAGTGGAGACAGAATGGGCGCCCTGAGCTCTGCAAAAGAGACTGCAGGCGGCTGTAGAGAGTGCAGGAGATGGGGTCAAAGTCAGCTTCTGGTTCAGAGATGTGCTCTGAGTTGCCTTGGGAATCGACAGAGAGATTTGACACCCCTCCTCGGCCCCCAAATCTCCCAGTTCACCGATCTCCATGGATCTCTGGGCGTGAGCTACCTATCTGGTCACCATCTTGGCCTGAACACTATAATTTCTCTATATTATATTTGTACAGTTTGGGTTAGTGTGTTAGGCTGAG
Organism: Echinops telfairi; assembly: GCF_000313985.2. Lineage (NCBI taxonomy): Eukaryota > Metazoa > Chordata > Mammalia > Afrosoricida > Tenrecidae > Echinops > Echinops telfairi. The sequence goes on along the minus strand of NW_022103902.1, from coordinate 10,841,929 downwards.
ATGGATAAAGAAGCAAGTACAGTGATGCTCATATTTGTATAAGAAAGAGCTTTATATCAATAGAAAATTAGTATCAAGAAAGCATCCCTGCCCAGTCCAACCCAAGTTCATTATTACTCCAATACTAGTGCATATATGTCCCTCTTCAGACTCACATAGCCACATGCAATGATTCAGAATTCAGAAAGAGCACAGGCTGGTGGGTGCATAGTGGTGTAGATCCGAGGTATCTGGAAATATGGCAGGGATCTGACATCGCAGATGGTGGCCAGGAAGCAACAAGGTGGCCAGGAAGCAGCAAGGAGAGAGAGTCCTCGAAATGAGAAGACCATGCCCCCAAGGGGACAACATCACTTTGTGACTTGATTGACAGGTCTGACTCAACTCTGAGCCAGGAGTATCTAATTGACCCAGATATGATTCCCACTTGGAGTATTATCAAATTCTCAATAGTGTCTTCCATCTATGAGCATGAAATGATCTTTCATTTATGTAGGTCTTTTTCAACGTTGGCAACAGTGTTTCATAATTTTCATTGAAAAGGTCCTTCAAATCCCTATTTAGACTTTTTCCCACATATTTGTTATTTAAAATATTTTATTGAAAATTGCGTAGTTCTCTTGATTTCCTTTTCAATATATCCCTGTTGGTATAAAGAAATCAAGCAATATTATTGACCTGTTCTATTAGTTACAGCATCTTTTTTGCCTTGCATTAATTTTTAGAAGTCTCGTTTTACAAGTCTATTGAGTTAGTAAAATAACCTTATGAATGCTGTACTAATTTTTAGCATCATATTCCTTATTCGATTCTTCTCAATTATATATTGATTATATTTGCTCTGGTTAATTAATGTAATGATCCTATTTTTCTTGTATAAATGAATTTCATTAGCTTATCATTTTACACTGTACAATATACCTGGCATGATTCTAGAGTTTTTTGTGCAGTGTGTCATGATCAAATCTACTTTTAAAAATCTATCAATAGATATAATTTACTGGGTACAGCAAACCATTCAATTTCAAGTTTATCATTCTTCCATCGTAATAGGGGTGGTATCTCCCTTTATTTTAAGCTTTGATTCTTTGATCTACTGAATTATAAGTAACATATGTCTTGAACATATATTTGGAATTATGACTTTGTATTCTAATCCCATATAGATTTAGAAACTCAGAACGTCATAGAGGCATTTCTACCCTGTCCTGGAGTATCATGTTGAGTCAACAACAGCTGAAAGGTAGTCAGTTTGCTTTCTTTGTTTTTAGCATTTATTTATGCATTAAATACTATATAATATCCATCATTACCAAAGCTATTATTGATACAATTATGCTCATCTCCCAAGAGCTATATTTTTTACTAATAATTAAATGAATTATTAAAAGTTAGCTCTATGTTACTGAATTATTTTTTATTTGCTTCTCTCTCTGAAAAAAGATCATATGGGGTTGAAAGAGAAGGTTAAAAGAGGCGGTAATTCAGACACCTTTGTGCATTGCTGACTTGGCCTTATTCTGCATGTCCCTAGAAATGGAATTCTCAAATTACATCGACATGAAGAACAACTGTTTTGAAAGTAACTCTTGGGCGAATTGGATGAGGATCCTTTCATCATTACACTGGTTCCAGTTAAAGAGAGCAAAGAGTTTTTGTACCACCAGAAGTCAAACTGAAGACGCCTAGGACAAGAAATAAGGTTCATCTTCCTAAAGCAAGAGAACAAGCCAAAGCACACCGAAAAACTAGTCCAAACACAGACTGTCCTTTGCCAACTATTTTGCCTCCGGGTAATGAGGTACACAGGGACACTTGGCAGAAATTGGTGCCAGAATGTCAATTTCAGCACCAATGGGCAGAAAGTGGAAGCTTGCCTATGGCTCCAGCAGTGTGGTTACCCTGACCAAAACAGGACATTCCTGACACACCACAGGAAGCCAAGAGTCAGTCAAGATCGAGAAAACTCAAGATCAAGCAGCCAAAACTTGCGGACAAGGAGACAGGAGCTCCAGAGACAGAAGTCACCAACGTTGCTGAAGTGGCCTCTCCGGAGGACATGCTGGCATCCTGGACTAGGATTTCCTCAAAAGCACTTCAACCTAAGGCTGTGAACTCATGTCACCTTCACTCTGCAGTGGAGGCTTTTATTGTCACCAGGCTTTGGCAGCAGATGGTGTGTGGTCCACGGCAAAACCCTCCCTGTAGAGACAGAGGTCTGTGCTTGCCTGCAGTTCTACGCCTGCCAAACCTGGGTGCTGAGCACTCCCGAAAGGATGATCTCGCTTTCCCTCTTACCTGCTTACATTTCCCACCCCTGGACCTAGAAAATAATATGTTGTGTCCCCAGTGCGATAGGTGGCACGAGATACTAATCAAAAAATAACCACGTTGTTGAAGGTGAAGTAGGTTGATGTGAAACCAAAATCACATTCCCTTTGGATGGGCAACATGTTAGTAAGTGACCAAGGATGGAGTACCTGTGCCTTAACTGACGTGGACCTCAATGACTGCTGTACTCTGATTGACCTGTCCATAGTACTGCCTGAGACCTTGACTACAAGCAGGAATGAGGCCTGAGGCCTGACGTCTGGCAAGAAGTGACTGCCTTTGTTGCTGTTCCTGGGTTGGGATAAAGGAGAGACTTTCCCATTAACCCCAATTAAGATGTTCCTCTGAATATGGAGCTTCATTGAAGTATTGCTATTTAGCTACAAAAAAAAAAAAAAGAAGAAGAAGAAGAAGAAGAAGAGAAAGTTGAATTAGGAGAGTATTATGGATAAAAATATCAATTTACTGAGTAATATCTTGGAATGACACATACCCATGATCTTTGAATCTTCCTAATGTCCTCTGGGTGTGTTACCAGGAAACGTGCTCATTACTGTTTGCATATATGTGTCTCTATCATTTGATTTTTTACTTAAAAGTTTGTTATCTCAATAGTAGTTAGTAACTATGTTGAATTCTAAGTCTCATGTGCAACTGAAAAGAAACTGCATTTAATTTGTAAGTTCAATTGACACACAATTATTTTATTTGTCAAAGATATATGACTCTAGAATTTTTAACATCAGACTCCTTGACTGGTTTGCTAGAGTAAGACTTTTAGTGGCAGCAGGAGGAAATCACACTGAAGAAAATTTTCCATCTAAATTACTACTTTTCAAACCATAGTTCTTAATGTATGATCCCTGTTTCTTAATTAGATATGAACCTACATCAATATTTATTTTATTTGGAAACTATAGATACCATATTTTGGATTCAATAGGCTGAAAGTTTCCTTGATCCCTGTTGCCTCTAAGCCCGTGGTTCTCTGCTGGGGATGGTTTTGTCCTCTTCCCAGGGGATATTTGACAATGTCTGGGAATATTTTTAGCTAGTAGAAGGCAGAGGTGTTTCTTAAACTCAGTAGGTAGAAGTCTGAGATTCTGTTAACAATTCATAAATGCACAGAACTCCTGAAATGAAACACCCAAAATAATTAACTGACTTATAATGTTAATAGGGCGCACTTGTGGAATCTCTGCTCAAAGCCCTCATGAAATATTAGCTACTCTGTGTTAGAAAACAAATAGATATGGAAAGGAGGGACCCTGTTTTCCCTCCTCAGTCTCTGAGCAGGAAATCTTTTCTATTAGACCAAGTCAGCTTATTTATTCTACTGGCTTCATGAAACAAAGATTCAATACTAAGAAAGGTAATAGAAATTATAAAATTATTGTTCTTTATTAGTTGTGATTTAATACATAGAACCTATCATTCCATATTTCAATACAAAAATACAAAACCAAATAAAATAAAATAATAAAACTACCTTGTGGGGAAGGATTCCTTTATAATAAAAAAAAAGCATTGTGACAGAAGAGAGTTTGCTTGCAAGCAAACTAAAAAATTAGTTATTCTGTCTTCAAACTATAGGAATATTTATTCTTCTAATCCCTGAAGATAGAATAAATAGTAATTGTATCTCAATCAAGAGAGCAGCATACACCAAATATTTCTTTATAATTCCTTGACTTAAAAGCATTTTTTTTCCTTCCAGAAAACTCTTCTCTGGCTCACAAGTTTTCACCAGATATTGTCAAACCCCTTAACCCAACATAAAAAATAATCTACTATCCCTTACATATGTATCTGATCTTATATACTATTATTCTTTCTTCCTTTTCCAAGGTTCATTTATACTAAACCTATTGCCTTTTCTTGGATATATTGTAAATGAATATAACTTTTACTAGGTTTCATCTGCCTAGAATGATTTAGAAGCCAAGAAATACCAATCATCATTCAAGTCCAAACTAATGGCACTATGGCTGTGCTGCATTATTGATTGGCTTTATCCCTTTCTATTGTTACCCAGACTCACTCATTTGGTGCTGACTCCAGTTGGTCTTGTATTAGATACAGTTGTTTGATATCAGTGCCTCAAGAACAAATGTTCTACTCCAATGTCAGTGTGTCTGCAGCACTTGGAGAAGCATGTACTCAACAATATTGGCTAAATGAAACAATGATGCACTTAGCAGAAACGGAAGGCAGGCATACAACAATACCAAGGGATTTTAATTAAGTTTTTCATCGGCTTGGGATTTATTTAAAGATAAGTTGTTTTAAGGAGAAGGGAAAGGCAGTAGGTAGAGGCCATTGTTGGTTGAACATGTCTTTCAGAAGACGTTTGAACAAGTTACTTTCTTTCCTTCATAACTACTGGGAGAGAATGATGATGCATAACCACGTGCGATCAAGGCTAGCACACTCCTTCAAAGAATAAGTTGTCCTGAGGAGAGTATTCGTTTGTATATAAACTTGATGACTTATTTGGCAACATTAGAACCCTAATGAAAATCCACCTCTCACTTAGCTTTTTGTAGGAACTCATGGACCCCCAAATTTGAAGTGCCACTTTTAAAAAAGAGGTTCATATGTCTAACAACTCTCTTCATAAATAAATAAATAAGTAAATAAATAAATAAATAAAATAAGGGAAAACCAACTTCTAGAATGTTTATCAATAAAGAACCTGTACTTTGGAATATATTGGAATGTTGAAGTTTCTTGTTATGGTTTATTTGGTAAGGGCAAGCATAGCCCTCCAAAATTTAAAAAGCTATTATAAAAATTAACAAAAAATTGAGAAACATCTTTTTGTCAAATATACTAAATGGGAAAAAAAACATGTGTTATTTTATCTTATTTGTGCTTGTCTCAGAATCAAAGTATTACCCTGTTTCCCCGAAAGTAAGACATCCCCCAAAAATAAGACCTACTTACAGTTTTGCCTCTCGCTGAAATATAAGGCATCCCCCTGAAAATAAGACCTCCCTGAAAATAAGGCCCCTAAAGCTACCATAACTCTGGACTCTGGACCATAGCAGTGGGCGCTGCTGCACAGCTGTTGGCCGCAGCACAGCCAAGATAGACAGGAAGTGCGAGGTCTCTTTTAATAAAACAATAAACAATAAATGTGTACCACATTCTTCTTCATGGGAAAATAAGACATCCACTGATAATAAGACCTAGCACATCTTTGGGAGCAAAAATTAATATAAGACACTGTCTTATTTTCGGGGAAATGGCATCACACACATTTCATTTGAGGATGTTGATATATAGCAATGTGATGGGAAAAAAGGACATATTTCTTATGTGTTAGCCTCTGATGTAAGTATTTTACATGTGTTAAATCGCTTGATCTTCAAAATAATCCTGTAATACAGGGAACATAAAATCGTTTCTTTCAAATACTAGAAAATTAAGATTTTATGTTCTGCAGGTCATGTATCAACTGCTTAGTCCTGCCATCATCATTCAAAAGCAGACATGGGCAATACATGGATGACAAAAATGAATTCACAGCCATCTACTCAGTTTTCAATCATGGAGACACTATAAGGCATGGAGGACTTCCCCCTTGGTTTCTGAAGCTGTACATCTTTATGGGAGCGGAAAGCCTCTTCTTTTCCCAATTCTACCCCACCAGTGAATGAGCAAGGCTAATTTGCAATAGGACATTCTTGACAAGAACAGATAGGGAGTTGGATTTTGTCAACCAATCATTGTTTGCAAGCTTACTATAAGGTTAAAACACTTTTAAGCATATTTTTAATGTTCCGAAAATTGTTCTTGTTTAGGTACCTGTGAGATAATACTGGGTTCAGGCCTATCTCACAATACAAGTGGGTTTAGAAGGCACCATCTGTAATCAGAAAACACAGATACGTGATACAAAAGGGATAGCCAGAGTTGAGGGTGGGAGTCCCTGAAGCATACACCCTCCAGAGTCCCAAACTTTATTAGAGGCAGTTTAAATACTCTTCCTTTCAGGTAGCCTGCATCTCATGCCAGAAGTACACATAGGCACACTTGACCCTTCTTTGAGAATATACAAAGGAATATTAACACTTCAGCCAAGCTGTTCTCAGACGGGGAGTTGGACAAGGTTGGGGACATGACATAACTGATAAGTTTGCCAACTGCTGTCTTGTGCAGCTTTAGTCAGGGAACAGGAGGCAAGTGTCCGTTTCTCTCAGGTGGAGAGACAGGCCAGCCATTTGTTCCCATGGCTGAGCCATCAGAATTCTCCCATGGGCCATGAACCGTGGAAGGTGGTGGTCTTGTCCTATTTGCCTAAGGAGCAAACATCATCACCTTCACAGGTGTCCTCCTGTCAATTCCTAATCATACACAAGGGAATGACACACCACGTGTTCCTGTGCCATCCTCATAATTGTTCTTCTGTGTGAGCCCCTTGCTGCAGCCACTAGGCCCATCCATATTGTTGAGCCACTAGGTTACTCTTCTTTGGTTGCCTCTCCACTTTACCAAGCATGATGTCCCTCAGATGTTGATAAAATTAGGATGAACAAAAACTAAATGAGTATACATCAAAAGACAGTTTACAAATGTAGTATATGGATTAACCAATTCAAGGCTGCTTTATAAATACACTCCAGTATAGTAGTCAATATGGCTAGTCTGAACTGAAATATGATGCAGTATAAATTACAGAACACACATTAAAGACATTACATAAGGATATAAAATAGCTCAATGATAATTATATAAATTACATGTTGAGCTGATAATGATTTGTATATGTAAGGTTCAATATAGGTAATAATTAAAGCAAAAGTGGCCTGTTTATTTTTCTTTTTTAAAGTGATTACTACATTTTAAGAACAAGATGTGGCTCATGCTTATCACTTTCATTAAATTTCTATTTGCTCCAATGCTCTAAGTGCTTCCTAAGTATTACCTGTAATAGTAAAATGAGGCATTTACATGGGAAAAAGAAAAGAAAATATTATATGTATGTTGTTAGGTGCTCTTGAGTCAATTCCAAATCATGGTGTCTCTACAGATAACAGACAAAGTACCACCAGGTCCAATGCCATCCTCACACTGTTTTTATGTTTTCATCCATCATTGCAGCCGCTGTGTCAATCCATCTTGTCTAGGGACACACACACACAGACACACACACACACTCCTCCATATAGACTGAATATATGTGGGATATAGCTAGATAGATATATGGTAGATAGGTAGATAAATAGATTAGACATATAGATAGATAGATAGATAGATAGATAGATAGATAGATAGATAGATAGATAGATAGATAGACAGATCCCTGCAAGGAATACTGGTGGTGATTGAAAGTTAAAATCTTTAGTTGCCAACTAGAAAGGTTGGCAATTTTAATCACTTTCTGCTTTACAGGAGAAAGATAGTGTGTTAGTCTGGGTAGACTAGAGAAGCAAATTCATGGATACTCATATGTGCATAAGAAAGAACTTTATATACAGAGCAGTTGATTATTAAGAAAACATCCCAGCCTAGTCCAGATCAAGTCCATAAATCTGATATTAGCACATATGTCTGATACCAATCTGTAAAGTCCTCTTCAGACTCATGAACACATGCAATGACACTGAGTGCAGGAAGATCACAGGCCAGTGGGTGGGAAGTCTTGTGCATCCAGTGGTATTGTAAGCATCTCAGTGCTGGCAGGGGTCTCTACATGGTATCTTTATTTCCCAGTGCTGCATCAGGGTAGATTCATGTGGCTTCTCCTCAGGGATGTCTCTCAGGGAATGAGCCTTGTCAGTAGAGTGTCTCCAACTAAGTGAGCCAAAAGAGTGTATTCTACATCCAAGAAGGAAATACAGGAGTTTCCAGAATCCTCAGAAGGCTTTGCCCACACAGAGGCCTCATTGGCTATGACCAAGTTGGCAGACTAGACTCCACCCCTTCACTCAATCCTCCCAAGTCCCAAATTGACACCAGGTTATGTAACTACCACAGATGGGCAGTCTGCCTTTGTGAAGCCTTGAGTAACCTATGAGGTAGTTCTGCTCTGTTCTATAGGGTCTCCATTCCTTGGGAAAGCCTCCACAGCACACAAAATGTTTTCAGGGATGAGACTTCTGGAACTTTCAATTGATGACTTCTAAAACTGGTTCCTGCACATAAACTGTGGAAACACTGACTACATGTGTCAAAATCAACTATTTCAAAACTCCAGAAATGACTTAAAAGATTGCAAGAATCCGAGGAGCATTTATTCCAGAAAACTGCTGAATCTTGATTAGAATAGGAGGTTCCCAAGATGCTTCCTTGTGTTTTATTTGACCTACAAGGGCACTTCAAAAAGTTCATTGTGAAGTTTCATTATATTTTCATCCTATTTCTATGTGAACTTTTTGGAAGTAACCTCCTATGCCTTAGCTTATTTCCCAGGTCCATAATAGATCTTGTTTTAAGTATCTGAGAAAGCACCATTACCACAACACTGTCACTATTTAACCTGGTTTGTAGCTTCCTGGGAGTGTCTCTCTCGTTTGACACGCATGGTCATGATTTCACCAGATTTGGAACTCACTATGCAGCCACAGCTCTCTCCCCAAGGCATTTGTCAAAACAATCTGTAGCAAACATTTAACATTGTAGCTCCTAAGATGGCAAAGACACTTTTTAACGAATAAAGCGGCTTTCCCAGGTACCATGAATTAATGTATAAGAATATCTTTGATGGAGCTACGATTCAGCCACTATAAAATGAAACCTTCTTTACCTGAGAAAGGACATCCCCAAAAGCTCCATAGAAAAATCACATTTAATAATGATTTAACACAAACCCTGGGCTTTGAGTTTGTGTATGTCAATGGGATGTCTACATTTATTCAAATTTCCACATTGCATTTATAGAAAGGACTACTGCTGAGTTTTTCTGAACTAAATTTCTCGGATGTTCTATCTTTCTCCCAAACCGCAGGCTTTGGTTTTGATGTGAGGAGCCTCTGAGTCGGTACTTTCCCCCTGAGGCAGAACAAGATGACCCCACAAACAAAATAAGGTCGGCATAAAAGTAGCCATGTTTATTTATAAGCAAGTCCCCCTTATGGGGTCCCTATGACTCGGAATTGATTTGAGGATTGTAGGTTTGGTTTTTATTTGTTTTCCGCCTGGTTTTGAACCAGGAAACTTTTGTGTGTGAGATGAACATGATAACCACTACACTACAGAAACCGTGTATGGTTTGGTTTTAATTTTAATTAGCTTTAGGTGGCCATAAAAGAAAGGATCAAAGAAATGACTACAAATCATGTTATCCCATGTCATTTAAAAAATATATATTTTTTTCTCAGCTCACATATAAACAGGTGAGTAGGCAGATCATCTTGCTATTGTATAAAACCTGAAATATCACTGTATTTGGAGAAGGCAAAGTCAAACAATCAAATTAATAAAATATATTTTAAAATTTCAAAAAAAAAATACATTGTGAACATGTCACAGCTAAAAGATCCTTAGATGTGACATCAACATTACGTTGGTTTTTTGTGTGTGGAAATTGACTCAAAATTAAGAACATTTATGCTTCAAGGAATGAGATCATTCTCTTCTTTGCTGTTCCTCTCATTCACCAACCATGGTGTTCTTCTCCAGAACTGGTCTCTCCTGATAACGTAACCTAAGTAGGTGAGTGAGACAAAGTCTCCCCATCTTACCTTCTAAACATCATTCCAGCTGTACTTCTTCGAAAAGAGATTTATTTATTTATTTTTGGCACTCTGTGGTCCATTCAGTATTCTCCACCAACGCCATGCTTCAAATACACGAGCTTGTCTTCAGCCTTCCTATGTGAGGTCCAACTTTCATATGTTTACGAGGCACAAGAAACTATTGAGACTTGGGTCAGGCGTGCTGGACTCTTCAAAGTGGATCCCAGCTAATGAAACCCTTGACTTCAGTCTTTTTCCATTTATCATGTTGCTAACTGTGAAGAATTTGGTTTTCTTTACATTGAGTTGTAATCCATATTGAAGGCTACAATCCAAGTGATTCAAGGCTTTCTCGCTTTCTGCAAACAAGGTTATATTATCTGAATATTGCAGGCTGTTAATAAGTCTTCCTCCAAACCTGATGTAGTGTTCTTCCTCATATAACCCCGTTTCTCGGATTATTTGCTCAGCATACAGATCGAATAAATACAGTGAGATGAAACAACCCAGATGCACAGTTTCTGATTTTAAAGCATGCAATATTCTCTTGTTCTGTTCCCCCAGCTGCCTCATTGTCTGTGTAAAGGTTCCATCGCAGCACCATTCAGTTTTCTGGAATTTCTATTCATTTCAAGGTTATCCATAGTTTGCTATTATCCATGCAATAGAATTCCTTGGCATAATAAATAAAAACAAATAAACATCTTTCTGGTGTTTTCTGTTTTTAGCCAAGATCCATACGCCATTGGCAATGCTATGCCATGTTCCGCGTCCTTTTCTAAACCGGGCCTGTATTCTAGTTTTTGGATAATCTTCAGCAAAATTTTACTTACATATGATATTGGTCTTGTTCTATAATTCGTGCAATCTGTTGGATCCTATTTCTTTGCAACGGTGCCAGTATGGCTCTCTTCCAGTTTGTTGCCAAGTAGCTGTATTCCAAATTTCTTACCATGGAACAATGAGTGCTCTCACTGCTTTATCAGCAGGTTGAAACATCTCACTTGATATTCCATTGATTTCTAGAAACTTGTGTTTGGATAACACCTTCAGTGGAGCTTGGACTTCTTCCTTTAGTACCTTTGGATTGGATCTTGATGTATGCTATTTTGAAATGCTGAATGGTGATTTGTTCCCTTTGGTACAATCACTCTGTGTATTCTTTCCATCTTCCATGGATGTTTCCTATATCAGTCAATATTTTGTCCATTGAATATTTCAATGCTGAAACTCCAGGCTTGATGTTTTACTTTAGTTCCTTTGATCAGCGATATTCTGAACGTCTTCGTCTCTTTTGGTTTTCAAACTCTAGGTCTTTGGACATTTCATTGTGATATTTGAGTTTATCTTCTCAAGCTGCCCTTTGAAATGTTCTGTTCAGTTCTTTGGTTTCATTCTTTCTTCCATTTGCTTTGGCTGTTGTGGTTAGGCGCTCTTGTGTCAGTTTGGAGTCATAGCGACCCTACAAGCAACCGAGAGAAACACCACCCGGTCCAGTGTCGCCCTCACAATGGCTGTTATGTTTGACCCCATAGTTGCAGCCCCGTGTCAATCAGTCTGGACGAGAGTCTTCCTCTTTTGAACTGCCCCTCTACCAAGCACGATGCCATTTTCTAGGTACTTGTCTCTCCCGACAACATGCCTTAGCTACTCAATCATAAGAATCAAGTGTCAGAGTCTTTTTGACACCCACCTTGATATTTTCTCTATTTTCTGTCTTTTTAATGACTGTTTGCTTTGTTCATGTATGTTTTTTTCATGTTATATCACAGCTTCTCAAGTCTTCTGTTATGAGTGTTCATTGATTCAGATCTGTTCTTGAAATTCAAAGTCCTATTTTGGCTCTCCTGGACTTGTTTGAATTTTCTTCAGCTTCGTCATGAGCTTGCGTATGAAAAATTGATAGTCTGTTCCACATTTGGTTCCTGGTTTGTTTTTAATCTCCTGATACTGAGCTTTTCCATCATCTCTTTCCACAGATGCAGTCAATTTGATTACTATGTATTCCATCTGGACAAATCCATATGTATAATTTCCTTTTGTGTTATTGAAAAAAAGGTATTTGTGAGGAAGAATCATTTGTCTTATACAATTCTGTCATCTGATTACCAGCTTTGTTTCTATCACCAAGACCATATTTTCCAAATACTATTTCTTCTCCTTTGTTCACAATTTTGGAATTCCAATGTCCAATAATTGTGCACATGGTTACATGTTTTATCAATCTATACTGAAGAGCTTGATAAATGTGTTCAATTTCTTCATCACTAGCTTTAGTGGTTGGTGCATAGTTTGAATAAGAGTTGCATTGACTGGATTTCCTTATATGCAGACATTTGTTATTATATCAGAACAGACTGTACTTTAGTCTTGAAATGTCATTTTTCGAGAAATATATAACACAACGTTACTTAAATGTGAAATTCTTGACAGAAGAAATTATTTGATTGTCTGATTCAAAATGTTCATTTCAGCTCACAATCCATGTCAGCTCACTAATACCTGGGATATCGACCTTTGTGTCTTCGACTTCATTTTTGATTATTTTAATTTTTCTAGGTTCATAAGTCATACATCCCAAGTTCCAATTATTCATGGAGTTTTGAAGGTGTTTCTTCTCATTTTGAGCTGTGCTCCATCAGCACATGAAGGTCCTGATGGCTTAACTATAGCAGACTTTACTCCATCCAAGTCATTATAGTAGACTGTGTGTTACAAGGTAGCTCTTCCTGAGTCATCCTTTGAGAGCCTTCTACTTTGAACTAGATAGTCTTGAACTATCCCTGACAAGATTCTATTGTTATTTATGAGGTTTCAGTATCTGACAATATTTTGCTACTATTCCTTTTCAGTGGGTAATTCCTCTGACATGGATAGCCTGTTCCTTCTTTGTAGTCTGTTCTTAATCTAGAAATTCTACTGAAATTAATTTGCTTTGGTTGACTCTGCTGTTATTTGAAAATAACAGTGACATAACTTCCAGCATCACAGCAATGCACAAGACACCACAGTAAGACAAACTGACAAACAAATTGAAGAGAGTTTCTCTGTGATCCTGCAATTCAATTCCTAGATGTATACATAAAAGTGAAAGCATTTGTTTAAATAAAATCTATACACAGAATTTGATACCAACTTTATTTATGATAGCCCAAGTATCAAAGCAGCCAAGTGTCTTTCAACTAAAGGAAGAATATGTAAAATGTCATATAAACATAAAATGGAATATCATCTGAAAAGAAGAGACAAATGATTGATATAGCTTGTAGCATTACACTAAGTGAAAGAAAATATTTATATTTCAGTAGTCCACTTATATCAAATGTCAAGAATAGGAATATTGATAAAGATAAAAAGTAACTTTGATGATTCATAGAGTGGGTTGAAAAAAGAAAGCATTAACCAGGTTAGAGCAGTTCAGGGCATGTCATGCTTAAAATATTCTTCTCTATCAAGTCCCATCTGGAATCAATCACCAAATCCTGAGTATTGCTTCTCCCAAATACATCGAATCTGCTCTCTCTTCTCCAGAGCTTCTATGCTTTACCAATACACAGCTTTCTCTCCTATTTTACTGAAAGCCCGCATTAGTTTCCCAGTTGATTTCCACCACTGTACTCTTGTATATTTCTAATTCCGTCTTCACAATGAAATGAAAAATACATTCAAAACATGCAAGTTAAATTGAATGACTTATTTCCTTAAAACTTCAGATTGAGAGAAGGTCCAGTGGCTTCAGATTGAGAGAAGGTCCAGTGGCTTCAGATTGAGAGAAGGTCCAGTGGCTTCAGATTGAGAGAAGGTCCAGAGGATAAAGTAAGAACAGGCATCAGAACGTTCCAGTCTTTTCTATTGAGAGCCCTCTGGTCACTTCCTCTTTTCCTCGACCACTCTCACAATATTTGGAGCTCTTGCCATTCTGTCAGTTTATCAGTATTTTTTCTTTCATTTTTTTCATGTACCACATGCACTAGTATAGACTTAAAACAAAGTCCACGTTTTCTAAATGTGTTTTTTTGTTTGTTTTCCCCTTTGATTGGTTTATTTTGCTCAACATATTGTCTTCAAACATATTGCAACATACATCAAGACTTTGTTTCTCCTGCTGGCTGAGTAACATTCTATTGCATGCATGTACCCACAATATTTTGTTGATTCATCTATTCATGAGCATTTAGGTTGTTTCTACCTTTTTTTTTTTACTACAGTAAACAGTGCTGCAATGAATGTTATTGTACCAGACACTTTCTGAGTGTCTGCTTTCAAATAGTTTGAGTATGTACCTAGGCATGGAATTGCTTGGTAATGTGGTAGTTCTATTTTTTTCCTAAATGTTTTATCCTTCCATTGCCATCATCTGCTTTGTCGGGATATTCGTCACTTGTTCATAAAAGACCGTTTTATTCACGGTCTTTTACCGACAGCCTTTTGCTGCAGCGGTAATTTCCCAAGGGCGGGGACTATGCACCACGTGTTTATCACTGTATCGTGAGTACAGTGTTAGAAAGTTAATGAGACTGCATAGAAATTTAGTAATTTACTATTTCCCACCAAATCTATGCTAACCTCTTCATGGGTTTTACAGCCCTCTGCCATGTGCTGATACAATCTCAATTCTTTCCAACCTACCCTAAATGTAATACACATAAACCTGCTGGATCTGTTTTGTAGTGTCCTAAGATGCAATGTGTTAACGACAACTTGTAGACCTACACTCCCAGGTCTCTTTATTTACACGTACCTTCACAAAATATTTTCAAGAGCAACTTTCAGAGCATCATCTAAATCCAATTTTTTGGTAATTTTCTATCTTTCCCTATTTGTAATGATGTGGTGCTTTCTTCTTGCATGTTTTTCTTGATGTCATCCCCCCAAGTCGTCTAGGTTTGGGTCATTAGTGTTCTGGGCTTCAAATCTATTCTTTTAAGGTTCTCTAAATGCAGGTGGGATACAGTGAAAGTCTTACTTTGGCTCAAGTGGATTTATTTTCATTTTATTCAGCATCAAATTGGATTTGCATAAAAATAATTGGTGGCCTATTCCCTCATTGGAGTCTGGTCTTGCTCTGACTGATAATATTCAGCTTCTCTCTAACTTCTTTTCATAAATCTAGTCTATTTGATTCCTGTTACTCCATTGGAAATGGTCCACATGAATATTCTCCATTTATGCTGGAACATATGTTGCAATGAACAATTCTATTAAGAAAACACAGGCTAGATTCTTTTGTCAAGGCCATATTTTCCAACTACTCTCTTACTTTTTAAAATGCCTAACCTTCAAATTTAAACACCAGTAATTACAAATGCATTTAGATTGTATTTTATCACTTTCAGATTGCAAATGTTATTAACATTCTTTAAGGTCCTCATTATTGGCTTTGGTGTTTAGTGTGTAAATTTGAATAATAGCTATGTTACCCGGACTTCCTTGTTGCATATGGAACTTATCCTATTACATTACTCTACTTCAAAATAGACTGAAGTGTTCTTTGTAACTATAGAATTCCTTTTTAATGTATCATTCCTGGCATATAGCCCCTAATTATCTGAATCAATTTCCCATTCATTTCTGCTCACTAATGCATAAAATGTGGATCTTTACGCAGCCCTTTTTATTTTGGACAACTTCTAATACTACCTAAATTTGAACGTAATACATTCCATATTCTATTAATGGGTATTTGCACCTGTTCTCCTTTGAGTCCTATCACATCAGCAAATGAAGGTCTCAAATGTTTAATTCAAGTAAAGTCAACTCTGCTTTGAGGAGGCCAGTCTTTCCTATTATACTTTGAGAACTAATACCATGATCAAAAAAAATAGCGTATGTTCTGCTATGACTGCTATGGCTAAGTGGCTCTTCGGCAGACGCTGTATCAGACAATGTCCCATTGATATTCATAAGGATCTCAGTGGCTAATTGTTCAGTAGTGGGTAACGTCTTCCTTCTTCCTAGTCTATCTTAATCTGGAAGTGCCCCTGAAACCTGCCAAAATGGGTGACCGTCTGGTATTTAAAATAGTGGTGACATAGCTTTCCGCATCACAGCAACATGAAAGCCATCACAGTAAGAGAACTGGACAGATGAGTAATGCCCTAATTACGGTTTAAGTCAGGGAAACAGATATTATGCCTGACAATTAAATAATGGAACTTTAAACCTGAATCAATTTGCAAGGTTGCTGGGTTTTCTAAAAGGCTAAACAAATCGATGAGCTTAACAACAGCAGGTAGTTGTTAGCCCTTTGGAAAACAAAGGAGAGAGATAGTATTACCACGTCATGTATTGCCCATAAACCCAACCAGCATGGAAGAGGGGAACAATTGCTAGGAGTGGAAATCAGAGACATAAGAAAATAGTGCGTGAGGCAGAGAGAAGGGTGGGGTAAACTTGACTTCTGCTTTATCCTATCCTGTGATACCCTGCCATTTTCTTCCATTGGTTTAACTGTGCTAAGACCCAGCCCATTCTAACAAAGGGCAGCACATGAAGTATAAGGGAAGGAATTTAAGAAAAACATTGGTAAATGGCTGGCATAATACAACATCATTCTCTGGACTTAGGTATATGGGCTTCATTTTTTCGTCACTGTAAGATATAGTTTGACAGGATGGCTGTTCATGCCACAGTGTTTCTTTTCCCAGTTTCCCTGGAGCAGCACTTATTCTAAGCATGCATGCATTTATGTGTATACATGTCAGAGAGATGGGGGGTAAGAGAGGAATTATATGTGTGTGTTGTCTTTTTCTTTGCAAAGGAGGTTAGGGAGATGTTGTGAAAGACAAAACAAAACTTGCTGCTGTTGAGTAAATTCCAACTCATAGCAATCCCATATAGTATAACAAGCTAGAATTCCCCTGTGAGTTTCTGAGTCTCTACCTGTTTATGGGAATAGAAAACCTCATCTTTCTGCGATGTAGTAGCTAATGATTTTAAACTGCTGACCTTCTGGTTAGCTGCCTAATGTGTAATCAGTATGACACCAGGACTCATCTTTAACAGAGATGTTAAATTGCTTGCCATTTCCAAATTGCCCATAGTGAATTTATGGCAGCAAAAAAAGAGGGAGACCATCAATAGGATGGATGGACACCTCGGCTACAGCAACAGGCTCAGGTATTGGAATAACTGTAAGGATGGCTAAAGACCACGTAGAGTTTCGCTCTGTTGTGCGTTTGGTCAGTATGGGTCAGAACCAACTTGATGGCACCTAACAGCAACAACAGTCATCTTTGAAAGGACACAATTCCATTTTTGGGAAGATTGTGAGATGATATATACAAGCATTTTAATACATGACTGGAACTTAGGACACTCTCAAAATTGATTGTTGCCTTTCCATTACTCACATCCACTCCTGCTCTAACAGTGTCCTCTTAAAGGCCTTTTTCTTCATTTTTAAATCTTTTTTTCTTTAATCTCTGGACTGTAGCCATTAATTCAAAGTATGGCTGATATTCAGAAACTTTCATGAAGTTTTTTATCTCATGAAATTTGTTCTGTGCTCAGCCTGAAGGCTGTCATTTTATTTGACAACTTTCAAGCCTACTCTCTTGGACAACAAAAGTGGACATTGGGCTGTATGATTCCCATTACATGGATCTCTGCTCGATTTTGATTTGCAATCTGGCTAATCTGCCATCTACTCTCCCCAAATCAAACACATGCTTGCAAAATTAGTCCAAGTTAGAGAGGCTATGATGACTGAGCACAGTGGTGTTGGGGAGGACCAATGTGCTATTTTAAGTGGCAGCAAGAGCAGCATTAAGCCCTTATAGATGATCTCCCTTTTGCTATTAAAATACTAAATTCCTCTATAGGAATTCATTAAGGAGTTTTGCAATTCACAAGTAGCAGCCAAATAGCACTTCTACTATCCTGCAAAATTAGTCATTTAATTGAAGCGAATGATTTTTGCAGGGGTCCTCATTATACTCATGGCGTGCAGAATCCTTAATCCTTAGTTCTGAATCAATGCCCCGCAGCATGGGTTGAAGGAGCGAACAACGTAGCATTGCTGTTAAGAAGTAATTTTTGTGGATATAGCAAAAACTCAAGGTCATGACCATTTGTGTTCATTAAAAATTCCTTGGAATTCTGAGATGGGATAAGGAGTTCACTCTCTCTGGTGTCTTGGTTAGCTTCCAGCTGGATAATTACTTCCTGCCTGTAGAAAAGACACCCCCCACCCCCCACTGTCAAATGTGGCTGAGCACATTATGTATTTCTTTTCCCCACTTTCAGCATGCTTCTGTTGTGAGACGGATTCCGATTTCAAGAGAACCCTTTCTGGGAAAGGTTTTGCCAAACATTAAATCTAGACATTTGAAGCTTAGCAGGTACAATCATACATTAAAGCTGAACAATGAATAAGGAAATCTAAAGAATGAATATGGTTGAATTATTGATGTTAGTAAAAAATGTTGAATATATCATGGACTGAAGGAACAAATCTGTCTTGGAATAAGTACAGACATAATACTCTTTATTAGCAAGAATTTTGAGACTTGGTCTGACTTACTTTGGACCTGGCCTCTAGACATGTTATCATGGAGAAGGACTTAATATTATAAAACATAGGTCAGCAGTAAGCAAAAAAAACCTCTTAGCAGATGGCTTGATACTGTGGCTGCAAGAGCAAATGCAAATAGCTCTGCTCGTGAAGAAAGACTATGCCTGGTTAGGGTTTCATTCTGTGGTACACTGGGGAGGTTGCTATGACTCAGAGCAAATCCAATGGTACTAACAGTAACCCCACAAATGAACACTTTCTCTGCCGCATTTTCAGTGATAGCTTAGAATTCTAGAAGAACCTATCCCCTTTTTTAAAAAAAGATAAATTTGGCCTTTGGCCTCCTTTGAATGTTACTATATCATAGGGAAGTATCTAGAAAGACCAATACCTAGAGAGACCTCACCTTTGTTTAAAGTATGGGGGCAGCAAAGAATAGAAAGGCTCTCCAGGAGAGGGAATGACCCTGACTGCAACAATAAACTCCAGCAGAGGAACAATTTTGAGCTGACAAAGAACTGGGTAGAGTTTCATTCTGTGGTGCATAAGGGCACTCTGGGTCAGAACCAATTCAGTGGCACCTACCAATAAGATCTGACATATCTGATATTTTCCAAATCTTCTAACTATCCATATAGTAATATACATATACATGCTATAAATAAATGTTATATTATGATGAGGTGTTTATTCTCTCCCATTTGTTTTATAAGTCTCTAAGATATAGCTGCATGTCTTTATTGGCATATTTATTTACCACAGTATATATGCCAGTTCTCAACGTCTTTGGGTTTGATCTGAATATCTTGAAAAAGTCATACGATAATTCCTGAAGATAAGAAATCAAAGAAAAGGGTAATGATGCTGTCTAATCCCCTCCCACAGAAAATTAGAATCAAATTGATTTTTTTCTGCCTAGGGCTTTTTGTTTCATAAAACAGAAATAATCAAATAGAAGAAAGCCTGGCCAAACTCACTGGGAGGATGGTTTCTGTTTATTGACAAAGTTGACTGAAGGTTGATTTCAAAGAAAGAAAAAGTTACTTTTGCTGTTGGTTTGTTTCAGGGTTTTAAAAAATTACCTTCCTTCCTCGCTTGTGTTCCTTTCTTGCATACAGCTCTCAAAGAGCAGCATGTATTCCAAGAAGCTTGGATTCATAACTTTGTAAGCCTTAAAGAATCCTTTTTCATTAAGTAAACAACATGAATGATGACAAAAAAGGTACTACCAATTTTATTTCAGATTCAGAGTATAAAGTAGGCAAATGCTTTTAGAAATTAAGTCTTATTCAGATCCTTAAAAGTTATAGACCGAATCACTTGAAATTCTAGTCTTATCTATCTCTGATATTGCTGAGAACCCAACCAAACACACTGGTATCAAGTCATTGTCAAATCATAACAACCCCATAGAAGAGGATATAATTGCCCCTGTAAGTTTCTCAGACTGTAAACCTTTACAAGAGTAGAAAGTCCTGTCTTTCTCCTGAGGAGAGGCTTGTACTTTAGAAGTAAAAAAGTGTTTATGGTTGCTTGCACCAATCTTTAATTGATATAAAAAGGAAGTTACTATTTAGATTTTAAGTTATTCATTCAAGCTCATCAAACTGAGCTGAAATTAGAATCTTAATATTGTAACTTTTTTACTACCCAAAATATCTTCCTAGAATCTCAAAATTTGCAGTTTTTATTTAGCACTATGAAAGAAGTAAAAACTACACCGAAGGTTCTAGAAAATAAATAAATAAATTAGGCTCCAAGAAATGAAAACCCACTAATTGAGATGTCTCAGCAAATTGATACAATACTAAATAATGCTCATTTCTGTAGGGCAAGACATTTGGAAGACTGCTACTTGGCCACTCTGGTGGAAGAGATCTACAGTTTTGCTAATTTTAGAGAAGGTGACCCAAAAGAATATAGAAATTAGTATGAAGTATCATTAATATCACACATATAAGTAGAATGCATTCTGAACATAAAAAATATAGGTCCAACAGTAAATCAACTGAAAATTGCCAGAAAGTCAATTTGGACTCACAAGAGGGATATTATTGCGGAGATCAAATGGATCTTGGCTGAAAGCAGAGAAAAGCAATAAAGATGTTATCATGTATTTTTTTATGTTTTTTTCTAATTTATGTTTAACTATGCAAAATCAATCAACTATAGGAATTAGAATTGGAAGAAGGCTCATTAACAGTCTTAAATATACAGATGACACAACCTTGCATATTAATTTCATTTTTCTTGGATCCACAATCAACACTCATGAAAGAAGCAGTGAAGAAATCAAACAATAGCCTCCATCGCCAAAGTTGTTGCACAAGATTTATTTAAATTGTTAAAGAAGAAATATGTTACTTTGATAATTAAGAGGGTCCTGACCCATATCATGATATTTTCAGTGACCTCACATACATGTGACAGCTGGAAGACCAGAGAATGGATGCATTTGGATATAAGAATATTCGAGGCATTATGCACTCACAGAAGAGCAATCAAATCTGTCTTCAAAGAGTACAGCCAGAAGGCTCCTTATAAGTGATGGTGGAAAGACTTTGTCTCATGGACTTGGGTCTTGTCCGGAAAGATCAGTTCCTGAAAAGGGAATCAGGCTTAGTGGCGAGTCAGCAAAACAGAGGCAGCCCCTCAAGATGAATTGGCCCAATGGAAGCACCTAACAATCGCAACACAGCAGAGATTTTAGTTTGAGGTCTAATGGAGTGCTGACCAAGGATTATTATAAGAACCTATTTCCATCCATTTCATATGCATTTGAAAGATGGACCAGGAGAAGGAGACTGAAGGAAGCATGGAAGAATTTCAACTATGGCTTATACAAAGAATGTTGACTATACCTAGGACTTCCAGAAGAATAAACACATTTGTCTTGAGAGAAATCCAATCAGAAGGTATCTTAAAAATGAGAATGGTCAGTACTCTCTTCATGACGATGAGTATTCAGTAGGCCCATGCCATAAGAACTAAATTTTTCTTAGATTAGTGCCATGATTAAGTGTGAACCCAAAATCCATTCATACATCAATGGCTTTTGTATGTTTCTGGCTCAGTTTAGAGACATCATTATCAACATATGGATGTGATTTTAAAAAGTGTGATAAAGAAATCAGATAGTGCCTGGCTAACAGAAAAAAATAGCATCTGGGGTCTTGAAGGCTTTTTTAAAATCAAGAAGTCATCTAAATGAGGCATCAGCTAAATCCACATGGAAGAAGCACACCAATCTGCGTGATCCAAGGATTGTAAAAAATGAAATCCAAATCTGACGTGAGGAATAGTATCAGCGTTTAAATTGTGAACATCCTGTTTGCAAAGGCTGACAGTGGAAGTCTTAAATCCTTTCTTCAGAGTCACCATATTGATTAAGAAATAGGAATATAAGATGATTAGAAGCCATTAAAAATGAAGTAGAAGACATTACAATCAATATCCTAGGGACCTGTGAGCAGATTACGATGGGCCATTTGGAATCATAAGAGCATAGGGTTTACTATGTCAGGGATGACACAATCAAGAGACATGATGTGGCATTTCAGGTCTATCTTGAAGTACAATTCTGTCAGTGATGGCATTATATCTACCCCAAATCAAGGAAATCCAATTAATGAAACTATTATTCAAAGTTGTACACCAAACACCGAAGCTAGTGGTGAAGAAAATTGAAGAATTCCACCAAACTTGTCAGTAGGAAATCGATCAAACATGCCATCAAGATGCATATAATTATTCACAATTACAATGCAAATGTTGGAAACAAAGAGGAAAGAACAGTAGTTGGAAATATGGAGTTGGTGATAAAAACAAAACTGGGGATTGCATGATAGGATTTTGCAAAACCAATGACTTGTTCATAGTGAATAGCATTTTTCAAAAACACAAAGTGCTACTATACAAAAAGGCCTCTTCAAATGGAATACATAGAAATCAAATTGACTGCATCTGTGGGAAGATACAATGGAAGCCTCAATATCAGCAGATAAAACCAGGCCATGGGCTGACTGTAGAACAGCCCACCAGGTGCTCATTTGTTAGTTCAGTTTGAAGTTAAAGAATGAAACAAGTAAACATTAACCAAATTATGATCTTGAACCTCTCCCACCTGAGTTTTGAAAACATATCAAGAACAGACTTGACACATTGAACACTAATGACAAAAGAGCTGATGAGCTGTTGGAAGGACATCATATTCATGAAGAAAGCCAAAGGTCATTAAAATACAAGTAAGAAAGAAAATATAAAAGTTGATAGCAAAAAGGACTAAAACTTGCTCTTAATAATAGAGAAACTAACGCAAATGAAATAACTGACAAAGTCAGAAGGTAGAATAGAAAATTTCAGAGAACAGCTCTGTAAGACAAAGTTAAATATTATAGTGAAATGTCCAAAGACCTATAATTAGAGAGCCAAAAGGTAAGAAAATGCTCAGCATAACATAAACTTAAAGAACTCAAGAAAAAATTCAAACCCTGTGTTGCAATATTGAAAGATTCTATGGACAAACTATTGAATGATGTAGAAAGCATCAACAGAAAATGGAAAGAATGCATAGAGTACAAAAAAAAAAAACTAGTTGGCATTCCAATATTTCAAGAGGTAGCATAGGGAGCAGTAACCAAGGTGGCTGAAGAAAGAAATTCAAATTGCACTGAAAGCATTAGCTATGAATAAGGCTCCAGGTATTGATGGAACTACCAACTGAAATGTTTCAACAAGCTGAGGAAGGAATGAGGCACTTATTTATACCAGAAATTTGTAAGACAACTATCTGGGAAGCTGACAGGAAGAGATACATATCTGTACCTATTCCAAAGAAAAGTGACCCAACAGAATGCTCAAATTATAGAAAAATATCATTAATATCACCACGCAGGTAAAATGCTGGTTAACAATGCTTGCACCAGTACATTGACAAAGAGCTGCCAGAAGTTCAGGGTAGATTCAGAAGAGGAAATGGGATAAGGCATAGCAGTGCTAATTTCAGATGGATTTTGTGCTCAGACAGAGAAGAGCAGAAAAAAATATATACATTTACTTTATTGACTATGGCAAGGCATTCATTAGTACAGAAATCTATGGAGAACTTTGAGAAGAATGAGAATTCCATAATGCTTCATTGTGCTCCTGAGGAACATATATATCAACGAAGGGGAAGTAGTGTGAAA
Organism: Echinops telfairi; assembly: GCF_000313985.2. Taxonomy (NCBI): domain Eukaryota; kingdom Metazoa; phylum Chordata; class Mammalia; order Afrosoricida; family Tenrecidae; genus Echinops; species Echinops telfairi. Next base: position 10,818,215 of record NW_022103902.1, on the reverse strand, counting down.
AGAACAAGGGAACACTGTATGGTTTAAAATCAGGAAGATGTGTCATTGTTATATCCCCTCACCATATGTATTCAATATAGGAGTGGGTAGCCCCCCCAAAAAAACAGATGTGATGTGAGGCAGATAGTACATTTGGAATTCATTGCACAAGGTCAGACTGTTAATCAAGCTTCCTATTTAGAAGTTCTGAAAATATCGTCTAACAGTGTATGACAGAAGAGGCTTGATTTGTGGCAGATGGGGGACTGGTTTTGTCACCATTACAATGCACCTATTCATGCAGCCCTCTCAGTTTGCCAAATTTTGGCAAAAATCAGCATGTCTTGTCCCATTTCCTTTATTCACCTGACCTGGCTCCATGCAACTTCTTTTTGTTTCCACAAATGTGGAAGGACATGAAAGGACAGCTGTTTGGCGATGTAGAAGAGGTGAAGAAAAAAACCGAGGGAGGTGCTATCCACCATCCAAACAGATAAACTCGAAAAATGTTTTTAAGAATGGAAATGTGGCGAAGAATGCTGATGGTGCCCATCTACCAAAAAGGATAGCATCTGGGGTCTTAAAGGCTTGAAGGTAATCAAGCGGCCATCAAGCTCAGAAGCAACAAAGCCCACATGGAAGAAGCACACCAGCCTATGCAATCATGAGGTGTCGAAGGGATCAAGTATAAGGCATCATCAGAACAAAAAATCTTACCATAGTGAATGATGGGGGGAGTGTGGAGTGGAGACCCAAAGCCCATTAGTAGGCAACTGGAGATCCCCTTGCAGAGGGGTCTCGGGGAGGAGATGAGCCAGTCAGGGTGCGATGTAGCAACGATGAAAAATACTACAACTCTCCTTTAGTTCTTAAATGTTTCCTCCCCACTCCTACTATCATGACATGAATTCTACCTTGCAAGTCTGGCTAGACCAGAGATGTACACTGGTACAGATAGGAACTGGAAATCCAGGGAATCCAGGGCAGATGAGCCCTACAGGACCAGTGGTGTGAGTGACGAAACAGGGAGGGTAGAGGGAGAGTGGGTAGGAAAGAGGGAACTGATTACAAGGAACTATATGTGACCTCCTCCCTGGGGAACGGACAGCAGAAAAGTGGGTGAAGGGAGACTTCGGACAGGGCAAGATATGGCCAAATAATAATTTATAAATTATCAAGGGCTCATGAGGGAGGGGGGAGCAGGGAGGGAGGGGGAAAATGAGGACCTGATGCTGGGGGCTTAAGTGGAGAGGAAATGTTTTGAGAATAATGAGGGCAATGAATGTACAAATGTGCTTTACACAATTGATGTGTGTGTGGATTGTGATAAGAGTTGTATGAGCCCCTAATACAATGATTAAAAAAAGAATGGAGTCACAGATTTGACAAATGTATTCAGCATAATGGAGAGTACTTTGAACGTGATAAGGTTGTTTTGTAAAACAATTTAAATACATCGCTTTGAAAAAAGATCTAGTTTTGGGGGATACTCCCTCATATTTGCTGAGCAAATATCAGAGCAGCTAGATCATGTGAAGATGACTGTGACATCAGGGTGTGTGGCGGCTTGTTAACATTCTGCAACAGGCAGAGGACACAACCTTGCTTGTTGAAAGTGAGGAGGACTTGAAGCCCTTGCAAATGAAGATCAAGGATTGCATGTAGCCTTCAGCATGGATTACAATCCAATGTAAAAAAGACCCCGAATCCTCACAACTGGTTCAATAAAGTAACAGGGTAATGGAAGACAAGATTGAAATTGTCAAGCATTTTGTCTCTGTTGCATGCACAATCATTGCTCATGGAAGCAGCAGTCAAGAGATCAAAGGATGCAGTGCATTGGGTAAGTCTGTTGCAAAAATGTTCTTTAAAGTTTGAAAGGTAAGGATGTTACTCTGAGGACTAAGGTGCACCTACTTCACATGCATAAAACTGCTAGAAGGTTTTATCTGCCAACCATGAGATTAGAAGCCCAATACCTAACTCAAAGTAACACTCAAAAAATTTAAGTAGAGTGCATTAATTGGAAAAATGGCCTTGTTAACAGAAGCTACCTTATATAGTCCATGGTTGGATTTTGCAAGGCCCACGATATATACCTAGAAATATATTTCAACAACACACATCTGGGCCTTATCCAATGGATCTACAAGAGGCAATTAGACTAGTCTATAGATAGAAACAGAGAAGCTCATATTTATCAGTCAGAATAAGGCCAGAGATCAATTACTCATATGTAAGTTCATGTTGAATCTGGAGAAAATTAAAACAGGTCCACAAGATTCAAAGTACAACCTTGAGTATATTCCTTTTATATTAAGAGATATTCTCAAAACCAGATTTGTCACACTGAATTAGTGGAATTCTGGAATGACATCAAGAACATCATGCATGAAGAAAGCCCCAGTAATAAAAAGAAAGAAAATGATGGAAATGAATTTTAGAAGAGACTGAGATTTGCTCTTAAACATGCAGTAGCTAGGTAAACATAAGGAATGATGAAGTGAAAGTCATAAACAGAAGTTTTCCAAGGTCACAAGAGAGGTTAAAACAAGGTATTATAATGAAATATGCAAAGTCCTGGATCTGAAAAAATGGGGAGAACAGTCAGATTTCTCAAGCAGAAAGAACTGAAGAAATCGTTCCACACCTGAGTTTGGATTCTGAAGGATCCTATGGAAAACAGTGAGAGAAACATCACAGTAGGAATGTAGGAAGCATCACAGTAAACAAGGAAAATATTAAAATTGCCAAGGAAACCGCAGTGAAGAAATCCAACTTAATTTTTCGCTGGGAAACTCTGATGCAAATTATCTCTTTAAAGCATTAATATGCAAAGATGTCTTATTAAGGACCTGGATAGTCATGGTATTTTCAGTTGTCTCTTGTGCATGTGGAAGGTGAATTAAAAGATAGGCTTTTTGTACTTGTAGTACATTTGTATTACAGTGTTGGTGAACAGTATTGATTTAGTATGCAAAGAAGCATACATTTGTTGTGAAACAAGTACATCCAGAATGCCGTTGTAAGAATTATGAGTCTTTGTCACATGCTGCAGACTTGCTATGAGGATGGAAGGATGTCTGACGGTATTTCATCAATGAAAAGGAAACAGACCTTGAATAAAATGGATTGATTCAGATTTGCTGCATTGAACACTACTGAGAGAAGACCCCATGAGTTGTGGGAAGACATCAAGAACATCATTCACAAAGAAAGCAAAACGTCCTTGGGAAGCCCACAAAGAAAGGGAAGATCAATGTGGATGTCAGGAGACTCTGGAACTGGTTTGTAACCATAGAGTTCATGTGAATGGGGGATGTGATGGAGTGAAAGAGATGATTAGAAAATTTCAAAGAGCAGCTGAAGAAAACAAAGTTACTTTGAGGTCTAAAGTGTGCCTGATCTAAATCATGGTACTCTCAATCTCTTCATATGCACATGAAAAGGAGAAATTGAATAAGGAACACCAAAGAGGAGTCCATGCTTTTGAATACAGTTCTGGCAAAGATATTGAAAGTATCTGCCCAACGAACAAATAGCCCTGTCTTGGAAGTACAGCCAGGATGCTCCTTAGAAGTAACGATAGCTGGACTTTGCTTCACGTATTTTGGACACATTTTGTCAGGAGCGAACATCCATTACCGGGAGAAAGATATTACACTTGGTAACATAGAGGGACACAAAAAAAGAGGCAGGCCTTCAACAAGATGGATGGACATAGTGGCTGCAGCAACGGGCTCAGCAAAGGAACAATTCTGAGGATGGGCCAGATGGTATATTATTTTGGGTGTGCACAAGGTCACTATGAGACTGAACTGACTGGATGGCAGTTAACAAAAGCACTAACAACATATGGATTAAGCCTCTGGTGAATCCTCTCTGACCATAGTTCAGACATATGAATAGCCTTGCTACCAGACAGAGAGCATGGCAAAGTTGATTATGGCTGATGTATTTGAGTGAAATGTAACATCTTATCATTTGATCTCCCCTTTGACCCATACTAAAATTGTTTCAGTTTTTAATATTTTCTGATATATTTTCGATTGAGGTTCTCCTCTGTGCTGTTTTGTCATTGTTTATTTGTTTTTTGTTTTGGTTTTGTATGATTTTTCTGTCCATGAAATACATAAAATTGTAGATACAGTATCTGGATTGATCATTTCCTAAGAGTATGGTGGAAGAAATTGGGGAGAAATGAGAAGCTAACAATGAGTATTTTCTGCGAATGATTGTGGTGATGTTTGCACACCTCTTGAACTATTAAATTATATAACATGTGAAGTATATTGTGATAAGTCTATTTTTAAAAAGTGAGAATTAAATTGTCATTAGACTTAAAAAAAACCTCCCAAATATAACACTTACACAGATTTTGTGCCATTCAATTGATCAGAGAAGGCATAGAAAATTAAATGCTACATGAAAGGGAAGAAAAAACATGTGTCTAAGTATTATGTTGAAGAAGAGGCTGGAGTGGTGAATAGAGCTCGTGACCAGGTGCTCCAGGTGGGAGGGTGAACACAATACAAAGGAAATTTGTTTTAATCCATGGGAGTTGCCAGTCTGGATTAAATTACTGATCCAAAAATTTTGGATACCTTCCCATAGCAACAGGGGATTATTAGAGGAGATTATCAAGAAGTCACAATTATTTAATCAGATTCCAAACCAAATGAAGTATGTAATAGAAAGCCAGTCGCAAAATTCTTAAGAGATAAATTGTGTTAGAAAAGGAGAGTTGAAATAATGGCCACTTAGTTTTCAAATACCACTCTTTAATAGGTTATTTCATAGCATATGAATTATTAATTCTGCAATGCCATTCAATACTGTTTTGGCTGCGACAAAAGTTTATGAATCATTGATGACTGTATTGAACAGACATCTTGTAAGTAACATTAAAAGTCTCTTTTTAAAAAGAATATTTTGCAGTGCATTGTAAAATGGTAATTGTTAGAAATAAATACAAATCCATCAACTGATTGAGGTAGGAATCAGCACCAGCGAGAGACCAATTTACGAAGCATGGAAAGATCAGTGTTATTTCTGTTAGGTGTTGTGAGTCAGTTCTGACTCAGAGTGACTCATTATGTAACAGAATGAAGCACTGCTTTGTCCTGTGTTGTTTTCATAATCATTACTGGGTTTGAGACCACAATAATTACTATTTTTATAGCCATTATGGCAAGCTATCTAATTAAGGGAATTCTTGTTTTTAGCAGACCGTTTACCAAAAATGATACTTTTCCCTAAGGACTAGTTCTTCCTGATAATGTGTCCAATGTATGAAGTATGGAGTCTCACCAATCTCACTCTCAGAGAACGTTCTGGGTATATTTCTTTGAACACACATTTGTTGGTTCTTCTGGCAGCCCACAAACCAAAAACCTAACTCATTGCCAGGGACTCATTGGCAACTCAGGGCGACCCTTCAGGGCAGAAGAGAATTGCCCAGTGAGTTTCTGAGACCGTAGTTGTTCGTAGGAACAGAAAGCCCCATCTTTCTCCCTTCCGCCCAATGCATAGCCACTACACAAGCAGGGCTCCTGTGGCAGGCCGTGGTATGCTCAACACCTTTGACAACACCATAAATCATTGATTTCTTGATTTGATGGAGGATGATGGTGGACCTAGGTAATATGAGATCCTGGACAACTTCAATCTTGTCTACATTTATCTTGATGTTTATTAGTCCAGTTGTGAGGATTTAACTTTGGTCTGCTAACTGCAAGGCCAGCACTTAGAAACCCCTAGCTGCTTAGAGGGAGCAAGAAGGAGTTTCCACTCCAATAAAGTTACAGCCGCAGAAACTCACAGGGGCAGTTCTACCCGGTCCTATAAGGTGTCTATTAATCAGCATAGACTTGATGGCAGTGAGCTTTGGTTAGGGCTTAATACAACGGAGTCTTTACTTACTTATAGCATTTACTTTATAGTGCATATTTGAAGACAATGACTTTTTGTATGCTGAATTTGATAACATGACTTTTATACTTTTTCATATTATTCTACATAAGTTTAATTATAACAGAGGGTACAACAACAAAATCCCGACAGAGGAAAACTACACAGAATCAAGCATTTTTGAACAAATTTTGGAACTCAGTAGTAGTAGCTCATTGCATAGAAATGGAATATCTTTATTATATTTTGTATTATGTATAATTGTGTACAACACATGTACATAATAAATCTTGTTAATTTTTACAGTATTATTATATATCTATCACTACTTCTACTCACGGGCCTCAAGTTGATGCCATCTATTAATGACCCTATAAGACAGGGTAGACCTGCCACGGTGAGTTTCCAAGACTGTGAATCTTTAAAGGAATAAAAAGCCCCATCTTTGTCCTGCAGAGCCTTGGTGGCTGATCTTGCAATTAGCAGCCCAACACATAACCAACCACTATGCCACCAGGGCTTCAATTAGATAATCTCAAATGCATTTTATGTTCATTTCAATATTCTGTTAAGCAATTGATGAAAGCATGTCTAAGACATATAGTTTAGAGAGAAAAATTACACAAAAGTGTTTCAATTCAAAAGCTGGCCAAATGAAAAAGATAAAGGAATAGGAAAATCAGACAACTGATAATAAGATGGTAAATATTGACCCAAATGTATCAACCATTTCAAAATATCCTCACCTAAATGCTGCTTGTAAGAGAGAAAGATTAACTATAAGGGTGCACCTCAATCATAAATATAATAATATGCCACATATAAGTGAAAAAAATCATTGACATTAGATGAGTAGATAAAGACATGTAATGCAAACACTTAGCAAAATAAAACTGCTAAATCTATGCCAGACCAGGAGGCAAAGGACATTTATAGAGGCCTAAATACAAGCATGTACATATTTAAATATCTATATATTTAATATATATATATATATATAATGAAAGGGGAATAGAACTATGTACTCATATCTATATGTCAAGAATTAAGGTTTCAGATGGACATTAGGCCTCAACTCAAGTACTCCCTCAACACAAGAACACTTTGTTCTAACCAATCAGCATTTGGTGATGCTCACCTTCTGGATACTATCACTGAAGAGAAAATGGGTGCATATACAAATGTGGTGAAGAAAACGGATGGTTCCCAGCTATCAAAAGCTATAGCATCTGGGGGTCTTAAAGCTTGAAGATAAACAAGCAGCCTTCTAGCTCAGAAACAACAAAGCCCACATGGAAGAAGCACACCAGCCTGTGTGATAATGAGTTGTCGCTGGGATCAGGTATCAGGCATCTAAGACCCAGAACAAAATCATACCCAATGTGAATTGGGGGTGTGGGGTATGGAGTGGAACCCCAATGCCCATCTGCTACCAATTGGGCATCCTCTCACAGAGGGGTCACAGGGAAGAGATGAGCCAGTCAGAGTGCAGTATAGCACTGATGAAACACACAACTTTCCTCTAGCTCTTTGGTGCTTCCTTCCCCCGCTATCATGACCTCAATTCTACCTTACAAATTGAATTAGACCAGAGCATGCACACTGCTACAGATAAGAGCCCACAACACAGGGAATCCAGGATAGATAAGCCCCTTATGGCCAACAACGAGAATAGAGATACCAGGTGGATTAGGTCAGGGTGGGGGAAAAAAGGGGGAATTGATCACAGGATCAAATTAGAACCCCCTCCCAGGGGGATGGATAACAGAAAAGTGGGTGTGGGGCAATGGAGTATGATGTAAAAGATGGAAATAATAATCTATAACTTATCAAGGGTTCGTGAGGGAGGATGGGCGGGGGAGGGAGGGGTAAGAAATGGGGAGCTGATATCAGGGGCTCAAGTGGGAAGAGAATGCTTTGAAAATGATGATGGCAGCATATATGCAAATGTGCATGACACACTGGAGAATGTTTAGATTGTGATAAGAGATGTAAAAAGCCCCCAATAAAAGTATTTTGGGGAAAAATATGCTTTCTATCTAGAAAACTTCTAGAAATAAAGATAATATTAGATAAAGATAAAAATTAAGTAAATGACTATATACTAACCAAAAATCCATTGTTGCTTAGTTAATTTTGAATGGTGATACCCTGTAGGTCATGGTAGCAGTTCCCCATACAGTTAGTAAGACAGTAAATCTTTAGGGAAGCCACATCTTTCTAATATGGAATAGCTGGTGGGTTCTACCCAATCACATCTCAATAGCCAAGTGATTTAACCACTGAACCTCTGTTGTTATTATTGTTCTTAGATGGCATGGAATCAGTCACCACCCTGTGGGCAGAAGAACAAAACACAGCCTAGTTTGGTGCCTTCAATGGTCTCAAACATTAGAACAATTTTGAGCATGATGCAGGCTTGGGCAATGTTTCATTCAGTTGTACATAAGTTGGCTATGATTTCCTCCAACTCTTCCCATGCAGCGATGTGCTTCATACGTTCATCACTGCTTTTTAGTGATGCGTAGTA
>NW_022103902.1:10805928-10808691 GCF_000313985.2 Echinops telfairi | reverse complement strand
GATGTACAAATGCGCTTTACACAATTGATGTGTGTATGGATTGAGATAACAGTTGTATGAGCCCCTAATAAAATGTTAAAAAAGAAAAAATAAATAAATAAACTTGCATATAAGCAAAAAAAAAAAAAATAATAAGTTGGCTATGATCAGAGCCGACTGTTGGTACCTAACAATTACAATCATTGTGTCTTCAAAAACAATTTTCAGTCTCCTCTGACATTTTTTATCTTGTCTTTCTTGTTTGCTAATTGCCATTTGTTTTCTTCATGTATGATGTTCTGGATCTCATCCCACCACATATCAGCTCTTCTGTTATTAGTGATCAATGTGATAAATCTGATCTTAAGATATTCTCAGTATTAATATAGGATAAACTCAAGGTCATATTTAGCTCTTTTGGATTTATTTTGATTTTTTTCAACTTCACCCTGTGTATATGAGTAACTGATGGTCTAATGTACAATCAGCCATGGGCCTTGTTTTGGCTGATGATATTGAGTTTCTCTACCTTCTCTTCCCACAGATGTAGTCAACTTGATATCTGTATTTTCTATCTAGAAGGTCAGCTTGTAGAGTAGCCCTTTCTGTTGCTCAATTTCAGACTAAAGAAGTTGGTAGAATACTTCAGCACTAGTTTTAGTTGCTGGTGAATAAATTTGAATATTAGTTGCATTAACTGTACTTCATTGAAGGACAATAGATATTATTCAAAAACAAGGTAGAATTGTCCCTGTGAGTTTCTAAAGCTACAATTCTTTGTGGGAGTAGAAAGCATCAATATTCTCCTGAGAAGCTGGTGGTTTTGAACAGCTAACCTGGAATTTAGCAGCCCAATGCATAACCACTACACCCTCAGGGTCAAGGAAGCTAATAGAGGGGTTAAAATAAAAATGAAACTCTTAAATGTGACAGTGCATTGATAATCATTGCCACTGTTTGACAACTATATGGTGGTCATTGTACCAGTTAGAATCCAAAGAAAATTTTAGTTAATAAAAGTCAGGATGTATCTTCAATGGTTTTGAGAAAACACTGTGGATATTCTGCTACATCTAGAGTTGAAATCATTAAGACTTAGTGTGAACTCACAGATAAACAATGCAAATTATTTCTACATCTAACTTCCCATGTTTTCTTGCAATAATTCCAACATCAAGTACCATGTCAGATTACTTCTTCTTTTGCAAATTTAAAGAATCTAATGCATTATATGAATCAATTGAAAACAACTGTTTATTTAATAAGTATACATTTAGTATTTGTATGCCAGGAAAAAATTAAAAAAGTGTTTGCACAATATAGGTTTATTTTTGGTTATTTATTTTACTGTATGATGGTTCATCAAATTAACAAAATATGACTTGTGATTTTATATATAAGTATATATATATATACACACATACATATATACTCAATTAAATTCACTGGGCATATAGAATAAGCATATACTGACTGTGACTTGTGGTATGCTTTGACTTTGCATTTTTAAATATAATTTATTTTAATTTTGTGGTTGTCAATAATATAAACACCAGAATACACACCGATTCACCCATATGCACGTGTACAATTCAGTGACATAGAATACATTCTTCAATTAGTGCTAAACTTCTGGCCCTTCTTTTGTGATGCGTCCCTCCCCCAGTTACATAAACTCATTGCCTGCTGTTTTCCATCTAAACTTTGGGGCTGTTAACTTGATTCCATATAAATAAATATTAGAAAAGCACAATACTCAAGGCAAAATTCTTTTCTAATTGTGCTAAACTATTGTTTGGGTTTAAAACAACTTCAAGGATAATTTGGGGTTTAAAGGCTTAAAGATGGTTTCAGAGCTGCTGTTTCAGCGGTTCTGGGCTTTGTGGCTCTAGAAGATCAGAACAGATTTTGAAATCCTGTTCTGCATTTTTGCCTTTTTGATTAAGATTCTCCTATAGAATCTTTGAGTACGCTGTTCAGTAGCAATAACCAGGCACTATCCAAGCTTGCCTCATGGCAGAAGGGGCAGCTCTTTAAGGAGTCAGTTCTTCCAATCCCTGCATCCTCTTTTCCCTCTGTTGCCTAAGGTGACTGGACACCAATGGATGTGCCTGGAATGGGTACTTCCAAGCTTTTAGGAGCTCACACATGTATCTTGGGCTCCCACTTATACCCATAGCTTTCTGCAAACTGGATTCTCACAATTTAAGGTCAGATACTAGTCCCTTCTTGCACTTCGAATTATCTGATTTACAATACTTTGGTGACTTATGATTTGTATATTTCAAAAAGTTGATATTTTGGAAGATGGTATAAAAAGATAAAGGACTTTTCTCAAGAACTTTTGATGTCCTCATATATGTTTGCGTACTATTTTAAAATGATGCATGATAGTTGCAAGCAACTAATAATTAGACATTTCCTGAGATCTTCAAAGTAATGTTACTTACCATCCCAAAGCAAGAGACCCCAGAACTAGAAAGGCCAGGCTCACGGAGCCATTTATCCCTCTGCCCTTCAATTAACCCCACATGTGTTTATCGGCCAGGTTGCCACAATAAATTAACTCATATGGCAAAAGGGAATTGTGTTTAAAGATGGAATCAAGATGGCTAGTCACCTGATTTTAAAAGGGGGGGTATTTCCTGATTTATTTGGGGGAGTGCAAGATAATCACAATGGTTTTTAATGTATTAGTCTAGGTACTTTAGAGAAACAAATCCACAGCAACTCATGTATAAGAGAGTTTTATGTAAAGAAAGTGTGCATCACGAAAACATCCCA
>NW_022103902.1:10690450-10803095 GCF_000313985.2 Echinops telfairi | reverse complement strand
AGCTTAAATAAACTTCGCAGATTGCATCTACCAGAAGGGTCCTGACCATTCTTGTCTCGGTCCGTGTTGCGCCGTGTCATCCGCGCGCGACACAACACAATATCAAATCTTACAGTAAAATGTTTATGGAGTTGTAGTCTTATGTTTTTAATAACAGTGACTCCGGTTCTTATAATAATTGGTGATTGACTATTGTTAGACCTTCATGTCCTGCAAAGTCTCTGTAAGTTGGCATCAACGCAATGCCAGTGAACCTGGTTTTAGTATATAAATGTGAGTGATCCCCATGTCACAGAACTGGTCACAATGCCTTTCAAAATGTGAAAGTTCTATTAGCAAATTCCTAATTATCCATTCTTCTTTACCCTCTGTTCTTGGCTGAAGGTGTCTCTAATCTGGAACTTACACTTTAGTAGGTGCAGAACATCTCTTGCATGTCTTTATGTCTTCAGAACACAAGATAAACCGCATAAAGAACAAACAAAAACAGCACATGACACAGTGTAATGTGGAACATTCTAAGGGAGAGCTGAAGGTACTTATTTGAAGCTATGTGTGTGTGTAGAGAGGGAATGAGGAGTCATTCATTCATCTTGCTTTCAATACTGCAGTGATAAATAACCAAAACAAAAGATTCCATTTAGATTTTTAGAATGGAGTTCGGTATAGTGTGTTGACTTCAGACTGTGTCTAGGTGTTTCTGCATGTCATTAGTATATCTTCCCCTTTCAGGAAACTGCTCCATAAGAATACTCTTTTCTCAAAAAAAAAAAAAAAAGAATACTCTTTTCTCAAAATCCTATGAAAAGAAGAGAAAAATCTTCCTCACACATACACACTCACATGCGACTGCACTTCATATCGTGCTATTTCCCACATGCCCATATTTCCCCGTTAGTTTCAATATCACTGTTTTGCTTTCCAAACGCAGCAAGAGAGACTGAGAATGAACAGTGCAGTTGTGTGCACCAGAAGATATACTGAAGACTTTGAAGTGTCACAGCAGGAAAAGATGCTATTTTACCTCAGGTAACCTCATCAGATCTTAATTCAACATAAAGATAACTAAATTCCTAACAATTAGACCAATAGGCCACATCAGGATAGGTGAAGAAAGATGAGTTGTCAAGGAGTTAACTGTGTTTGGATCCACAGTCAAGGCTCATCGAGGCAACAGTCAAGAGATAAAAGACAGATTACGTTGGGCAAATCAGCTGCACCACACCTCTGTCAAGTGTGGGAAAGAAAGCAAGGGTGTTACTTTGAGGACCTCCATGGTATTTCCAGTTGCCTCACATACACGTGAAAGTTGGATATAAACAAGGAGGACTGAATTGATGCTTTTGAACTATGGCGATGGTGAAAAATATTGAAAGTTCCATGGGCTGCCAAAAGAGAAAATAGATTTGTCTTAGAAAAACAACAGCCGGAATGCTCCTTATAGGCAAGACTGGTGGGACTTTGTCTCACCTCCTTTGAGCACGTTACCAGGAGAGACAAGCCCCTGGAGAATACTTCCTGGTGGGTGAAGCGGAGGGATAGTGGAGAAGATAAAGGGCCTTCAGGAGATGAATTAACACTGGCTCCAACAATGGGCTCAAACGTATGAACAATTGTTCATGTTGAGGATGGGGCAGGACTCGGTGGAGTTTTGTTCTGTGATACAGAGTGTTGCTATGAGTTGGAATCTATTTGACTGCACCTAACAGCAACTACTACCTACTATAAATAAGAAACCCTAGTGATATAGTCGGTCACACTTTAGACTGCTAACCACAAGGTCAGCAGTTCAAAACCACCAACTGCTTCAAGAGAAAAAGATGAGGTTTCCTACTCCCTTTAAGATTCACAGTCTCAGAAAGCCAGCATGGTATTTCTACTCTGTCCTTAAGGGTCACTGACAGTTGGAATTGATTGATGACAGGGAGGGCATTTGGGGTTTGCATCTATACATAAAGGAAATAAACTGAAAGATCCTTAATAACAAAAATTGATTCATAAAGCTCCCACACTAAAATAGGTGCTTACTATAGGTATAAAGATATTCTCTAAATTGTTTCCCAAAACTTATTTAATATTATGTCATACAGTGCCATAATAAATGCAGTTACTAATATAGAAACTCACAGATACTATAAAAGATAGTTTAGAAGTAAGAGTCTTCTAGACAAATTATTGTTGTTTTTGCTTTGTGCCAGTGAGTGGTTCTGACCCACAATGACCTTGTCCACAGCAGAATAAAGCACTGCTGTTCCTGCGCCATCCTCACAATTGTTTCCATGCTTGAGCCCAGTATTGCAGCCACACTGTCGATGCTAAATAATAGTAGGAAAATATTAAAAAATTGGAATGTGGAAGTATGGATAGAATAAACAATCTATGAAAATTAAACACAAATCATCAAGTATCTATTTAAGAATTGTTGGATATATGGGCCATGGCTCTCACTTAATTAGGCATAGTCACTCAATTAACCCTTAATGATACCCATGAAGAGAAAAGTAAATGTGATTAGTTGCAAGAATAGTTACAATATAATAACAGCTAATATAAATATCATGTTCACTTTACCTGACATACATTTCTTATATTTCACATGCATTTTCTTATTTATTTTTCAACTGAGGAAGTAAATGGTCATTAGTTGTATCCTCATTCTCCATCTACAAAATGAAGACACAGAAATTGCAAGCACCATGTGAAAAGTCATCACCAAGAAATGACCAGAGCTCCCTTTGATCTGTTCCTGGCTCTAGAACCCATAATTATAGAGCCTGAACAGTATTTACTCTAGAAAACTTTATCTGACTTCAAATTAAAATATATCTGACGGTAAACGTAATTTCAAAATAAGAACTCAGGTGAGATGGTTTTTGTTTTTCCAAGATCTATAGCTTTTCTGTAATATTATGTTATTAGCACGTGACCACCCAGCTTAAAAATACATTGTCTTGTCTCTTTTGTAGCCTACTAACTTCCCAGTGGAGTGTGGCTCCTACATTTCTTTGGGAGTGATTTAATATAGTTTTTATTCTCTGTAACAACTGTGAAGGTTTTAAAATTTTATTGGTGTTTTTTTGCTTTCAGTTTTAGTGTTTTTTAAAAACTTAAAAATTTTAATAACTCATTTTATTGGGGGCTCTTACCGCTCTTATAACAATTCATACATCAATTATATCAAGCACATTTGTACATGCGTCGCCATCATCATTTCCAAAACATTTTCTTTCTAAGTAGCCCTTGGTGTCAGCTCCTCTTTTTTAAAAAAATCATTTTATTGGGGGCTCGTACAACTCTTATCACAATCCATACATTTATCCATTGTGTCAAGCACATTTGTTTCCCTCATCATTCTCAAAACATTTGCTTTCGACTTGAGCCCCTGGGATCAGCTCTTCATTTTTCCCCTCCTTTCCCCCTGAGAATTTATTAATCAGTATTTTTCCATGTCTTACACTGACCAATGTCTCCCCTCGCCCACCTTTCTGTTGTCCATTCCCCAGGGAGGGGGTTATATGTAGATCCTTGTAATTGGTTGCCCCTTTGTACCCCACTTTGGCTCCTACTTTTATACAGTTAAACACACACACACACACACACACACACACACACACACACCAAAGCAAAGAAAAAACCCTTGAATCCTATTTGCTCTCTTGCTTTGTCCTGTTGGTCGCCAAGTGTTGGTGGTGGCACCTCAGCTTCCACTACGACACAGGATCAACCAGCACCCAAACCATAAAGACTGAACACCTTGGGTGTCTGAGAGACTTCATGCTACCGAACCATTTGCCAAATCGTTTGTATGATATTGTGTGCATGAAAAATGAACTTGAATATTTCCTAAATATCTATATTTTGGGTATTTTTACAGCACCTTCATTAATCTGTTTCTTATCTAATACAGAATTTAGAGTACGTTGCACAAATATGAAATCATTAGAATAATTTCATCACCTACTTTACAGAGAAATGTTTTAACGAAAGCTGCATGATTCAAGAGGACATAATTTGAATGGGCAGGTGAAAAACATGCTATTTAGTAACAGATTTATTATTTTCTCCGTCTTTCACCATTAATTATGCACCAACAATGTGCTGGTCTAGATACTGATATAAAAAAGACTAGTTTCTTCCCACTAAAGAAAAAGACAATAAAGGCCACAGGTGCAATATAATTTAATAAACACAATCATAAATTTTAAAAAGCTTTGAGATGCCAAAGAGAAGAAACTGATAGCAGAAAGGAGATTTAGCATTGTAATTTGCAGAAAGATTTGATGATTGAGGTACATTTTTGAAAGTATGTATATATTTGCTTTGCAGAAAGAGTGGGAGAAAATGTTTCTTGGTACAGAGAGCATCATGATCGAAAGAAAAGTAGCATAAATAAATGCTGATGTTGTTATGCGCCATTGAGTCAGGTCAGATGTACAACAGATTATAATGCTACTGGGTCCTGTGTCATTCTTACAATCATTGTTATGTTTAACCCCTACACTGTCTCAATCCATCTCATTAAGGGTCTGTCTTCTTTTTACTGGCTTTCCCAAACATTTGTCCTTCTCTAGGGACTGGTCCCTCTGGATAACACAGTCAAAGGTTTTGACACACAGTATTGCATCCTCCCTTTGAAGAATTCTAGCTCTGCTTCCTTCAACACAGACTTGTATCTTTTTCTGGCAGGTGATAGTATATTTAATATTCTTGGTTAATATCATAGTTCAAATCCAGGGTGGATGATCCCTACAGGACCAGTGGTGTGAGTGGTGATAGTGGGAGGGTAGAGGGAGAGTGGGTAGGAAAGAGGGAACCAATTACAAGGAACTATATGTGACCTCCTCCCTGGGGGATGGACAACCGAAAAGTGAGTGAAGGGAGACATCGGACAGGGCAAGATATGACAAAATAATAATTTATAAATTATCAAGGGCTCATGAGGGAGGGGGGAGTGGGGAGGGAGGGGAAAAATGAGGACCTAATGCCAGGGGCTTAAGTGGAGAGGAAATGTTTTGAGAATGATGAGGGCAATGAATGTACAAAAGCGCTTTAAACAATTGATGGATGTGTGGATTGTAATAAGAGTTGTATGAGCCCCTAATAAAATGATTAAAAACAAGAACAACAGAAATCTCTAAAGCCAGACAGTGAGGGGATGAAGAAAGATTGTTGAGTCAATAAAAAAAAAAAGATTAAGATTCAACAGACCTGGCTTTGAATGAATTGTATGATATGTGATTTGTAAACCAATAACATTTAAAAACAATAAAATAAAGAGACCTGAGTTTGAAAAAAAATAAATAAAAATTAAAAAATATCATAGTTCAAAGGTATCAACTCATTTGGCCGTCCCTATTTGTTGTTCACCATTCACATGCATGTAAGCAGATAGAAAATACCTTAGCTTGGGGCAGGTGACCCTGAGTCATCCAGGTCACATTTTGCTTTTCAATTCTTAAAGAGCTCTTGTTGAATGGGTTTCCCAGTGCTGTACGTTCTTTGATTTTCTGACTGTGTTGTCCGCGAGCCTTGATTGCGGAGGCTAGACAAGAAGGTGTTTTCTCTGTCATCAGTACGCTGTCTAGCGGGACAGTTTTGAGGACTTTGTCGTAGCTGTTATTGTTGAGACAACCCACATTAGAATTAATTCAGTGTGGATTGTGGCTGGTGATGGGATCATCCATTGTTGTTAGGTACCAACAAGTCGGTTCCACACCAAAGCGATTCTATGGACAAGAGAAGGAAACACTACACAGTCTGCACCATCCTCAAACACGCTCCTCTTCCTGAGCCCAGTGTTCCGTCCACAGTACAAACGCACCTTGTCCAGACCCTCCCTACTTTTCACTTCTCCACCATTTTACCAAGCACGGTGTCTTCCAGGGACTGAGCTCTCCTGACAGTAGGTCCAAAGTATGTTAGACTTGGTCTCAACATCCTAGCCTCTAAGGAGCACGCTGGCCATAATTTTTCCAAGATGGATTTATTTGTCCTTTCAGCAGTTGGTGGCATTTTCAATATTCTTCCCCAGAACCACGATTCAAATGTATTCATTCTTCTTTGCTCTTCCTTTTTCAGCGTCAAACTTTCATATGAATATGAGGCAATTGAAAATGCCATGGGCTGGGTCTGGAGTACCGTAGCCATCAAAGAAACATCCTTTCTCTTCAATTCTCTAAAGCGGTCTTGTACAGCTGGGTTCCCTAATGCAATGTGTCTTTGATCTGTTGATTTCTTCTTCCATGCTCATTGATCGTGGATTCAAGCAAGACCAAATTCTTGACAGCTTCAAACTTTTATTTATGTATCATGATGTTCCCTATTAGTCCAGTGGTGAAGATTTTTTAATTTAAGTTTTTTACATTGAGCAGTAATCCATACTGAAGGTTGCAATCTTTGATCTTTATCAGTAAATGCTTCAACTCCTAGTCACTTTCTGCAAGCGTGATTCTGTCACCTGCAAATTGCAGGTTGTTTATAAATGTTCAAGAATTCCCATTCTTTTCAAGGCTATCCATAGTTTACTATGGTCCTCACAGCCAAATTCCTTTACATAGCCAAGAAACCACAGGTGAACCTCTCTCTGGTGTTCTCTGCTTTGAGCCAAGATCCCTCTAACATCAGCAATGATGTCCCCTGTCCTCTTCTGAATCCAGCTTGTCAATGTACGGCTGCAACCTTCTTGGATGATCATCAGCAGACTTTTATCTGCATGTGATATTAATTATATTGTTCTGTAAGTTGAGCATTCTGTTGGGTCACCTTCCTCTGGAAGGGGTACTTAGAGGGATCTCGTCCAGTCAGTTGGCCGGGTAGATGAGTGTTACTTCCAGGGCTTCATCAGTTTGTTGAAATATTCCAGCGAGTACTCCTTCACTTCCTGGAGCCTTGCTTTTGACTAATGCATTCAGTGCCGTTGGAATTTCTTCCTTCAGTACCATTGGCTCTTGCTTATATGCTAACTCCTGAAATGGTGGCATTTTTTGACTAGCTCTTTGGGGTAAAGTGACCGTGTTCTTTCTGTCCTCTCTGGATGCTTCCTGCATGCTTCAATATTTTCAGTATTCTAGAATCTTTTAGGACTGAAACTGGAGGTTAGATTATTTTACTCAGTTCTTTCAGCTTAAGATTTGCTGAGCGCATTCTTCCTTTTTGACTTTCTAACTATAGGTCTTCGCATGTTTCATTTTAATATTTATCTTTGTCGTCTCCAGCTGCCCTTTGAGATTTTCTATTCAGCTTTTTGCATAATTTCTTCCTGTGTTTTAGATACTCTAGGGATTAAGAGCCAGTTTCAGAGTCTCTCCTGACATCAACTTCAATATTTTCTTTCTTTCCTGTCTTTTTAATGACATTTTGCTTTCTTCATAACTGATGTTATTGATGTCTTCCCACTGATCATCAGGTCTACTGTCATTAGTGTCCAATGCGTCAAAACTCTTCTTGAGATGCTCTCAAAATTCAAGTGGGTTAGACTCAGGGTCGTGTTTTGGCTCTTAGGGATTTGTTTTCATTTTCGTCAACTTTATCCTAACTTTGGACATGAAACAATTGTTGGTCTCTTCTGTAGTCAGACCTGGCCTCATTTTAGCCACTGACACTGAGCTTCTCCTTCGTGTCTTCCCAAAGATGTAGTCAATTGAATTTCCGTGTGTTCCATGTGGAAAAGTCCTTGTTCACTTTTGGATACAAGTTTGAACTGTTGAAAAAAGTATTTCCTATTCACAAGTCATCA
The DNA here is from genome assembly GCF_000313985.2 of Echinops telfairi. Classification (NCBI taxonomy): domain Eukaryota; kingdom Metazoa; phylum Chordata; class Mammalia; order Afrosoricida; family Tenrecidae; genus Echinops; species Echinops telfairi. Next base: position 10,795,360 of record NW_022103902.1, on the reverse strand, counting down.
CTTTTTTCCCCAAAATTATGTCATGTGATCTCCAGCCTCATTTCTATCACCAAGTCTACCTTTTCCAATCGCTGTTCCTTATTTGTATCTAACGTTTGCATTATGATGTCAAATAATTATCAATGCATCCTGATTTCATGTTTGATCCATTTCCGACTGAAGTTGTTGGTAGAATTCTTTAATTTCTTCATCACTTCCTTTTGTGGTTGGTGCATAAATTTGAAAGATAGTTGTACTGATTTAGTTTCTTTAAAGCGTGATAGATATAAACCTATCACAGACAGCATTGATTTTGAAATGTCCTTTTTGACAATGAATGACGCACAATCCTCTTTGATTATGCTACTCCTAGCATAGTAAACCCTAAAATTATCTTATTAAAATGGCTATTACCAATCTATCTCTGCTGACGAATACCTAGGATATCAATCTTCATGCATTTCCTTTCCTTTTGACAACTTCCAGTTTCCCTAGATCCATGCTTCCTATATTCCAAGTACCAATCATTAACAGAGTTTGGAAGCTGGATCTTCTTACCTGGAGCCATGCCCCAGCAGTAAATGAAGATCCTGAAGGCTCCATTTCCACAGTCTATACGTGAGTCCCTGGTCGACTCCACTCTGAGAAACCAGCTCCTCCCCAGTCATGTTTCAAGTTCCCTCTGAACTGAGGGGTACATCCTCTGACACTCTCTGACACTGTTCTGCTTCCATTAATGCAGGCTTCCGTATCTGACAGTGCTTCCAAGCCAGCATATGGTTTTCAGCTGTTCCTTCCTTTGACGTGTGGAGCTTAGTTGTTTTCCATTGTCTGGTCTTAGTCTGGAAGCTCTGCTGAAACCTACTGGCCTTTTAAATACAAGTGATGTGCTGTTCTAGCATCACAACAACACACAGACCATTACAGTGTGACAAACTGATAGACGCATGGGTGGTCTATTGGTATGGTGAGTTACATACATATTGGACTACTAATCCCTAGTTGGGGGGTTCAAATCTACCAGCCACTCTGTGAGAGTAAGAAGAGGCGTTCAGCTCCCATATAGATTTACAGACGTGGAAACCCAAGGTAGCGGTTCTACTCTGCCCTGTAGGGCTGCTAATGCTCAGAACTGAGTAGGTGGATAGAACTGCCCCTGTGAGTTTCTGAGACTCTACTTTTTTATGGGGTAGAAATCCCTGTTTCTCCCTCAGAGCTGGTGGTGGGCTTGCAGCTGGTAGCCCAACTTGTAAACACCATGTCACCATTCACCTTTAGAGGAGGCTTTAGAAGTTTTTGCTATTGCTGTTCGTTGCCATTGAGTTAGTTACTACCTATGAACAACAGAACAAAACACTGCACAGTCCTCTGCCATCCTCATAATTATTCCTACACCTGTGACCATCTTGTACCCACTTTATCAATCCATCTCATTGAGGACCTTCTTCTTCTTATCGGCCTCTCCACTTTACTAAGCATGACGCCCTTGTCCGGGGACTAGTGTCTTCTCACAATATCGAATGTATGTGAGGATGTCAGATGAAGTATCACCTTCCTTGCACTTTGACCATACTTCATCTGAGACAGATTGGGTTGTCCTTTTAGTAATCCACGGTACTTTCAATATTCTATGACAGCAGCACAGTTCAATTTCAAAGTTAAAGCATGGCAACATACCCTCCAGAAATATCCCCCAGCACTATTTTTCAGCCATCCATGCATATTCTTCAACTGAAAACTGAGCCCTTTATGTTTAATGTTAGGACAGTAGGGAGGAATGCAATAGTTGGGATTATGGGTGTTAGGATAAGACAGACATTATAGACCTTATTATGTTCCCAAATATCTATTTAAATCCTAACCTCTGAAACTGTAAATCGGACCCTGTTTGAAAAATATGGGTTTACTTCCATTATGTTAATGAAGCATGTTCTTAACCTAATCACTTTGAAGTGGTTTCTTCTTTAAAAAACAAACAAGCAAAACAACAACAAAACAAAAGCAGGAGAGATAGAGGCACAAGCAGAAGAGGAAGGCAGATGTCACGTGAGCATCTTTTCAAGCCAAGGAATGCAGACACTCATCAGAAACTAGGATGGAGGCCCACAGAAGAATGAACACAATCAAGACACTGGGTTGAACTTTGAGTCTCCATAGCTACAAGAAAACAGATTTTTATTCATTAAAGTCAAAATTGCTGTGATATTTATTTTACTACAGCACTGAGACAGTTGGCTGCTAATGGGGTCCCGGGCAAATTGAAAATCTCGGCACTTCTCTGGGGATAGTGAAGTCAATCTCGTGTCCTTGCTGAAATAACTCCAAATTTAGCTCAGAGACACAGGAATACTGTGTCTGCATGGGGAGATTGAGACCACCCACCCCGCATTTGCCTAAAGAATATGCCTGGCACAGCCCACCCCACACAGAGATTGCTGTTACTTTGTAGCCCAAGTAGGCACCATGCCTGCAACCTTGCCACTCACTGTGCCTTCTTCACTCTAATTAGCTCTCCGGATTACTGGGCAGCAGCTGCCACTGAGTGGGGACAGGAAGGGAGAGAGCGGTGCCAGGTGGGGCCCTGGACACGGAAGGGCAGGAATTGCTATGTCGATCATTGATTTCTCAGGAAGGTGAGAAAGTGGTTAGAGGTGACCCCCACCCCACCATTTGCTGAGACCCTCTCCTCAGTGTCTCCCTCAAAGCACAAAACCTGCGCAGCCTCCTTTGCTCCAGTGGATTTCACTTGCAAAATATAAAGTCAAGAATGATCTTATTAAGAATGTCACAGCAGACTCTTCAGAGCATTAAACCCAAAGTGTTAGGCTCTCTTCAGCTTGGGACTCTAATAGAATCTACTGGTTGCTGGTCCAGGAAGCCTGTCCTGGATTGATGGAAACTGGATAGGAAATAGAAAAAAATTTGTGAGTAAAATGAACATTTGTTCAATCATTATTGGTTTGTTTTTTACATAAACAAGTCTTACTTTAAACATCTGATGAAATCCAGAAGTTTATGTCATTTTCCCCAACGATCATATTTTACTTGATAGAATGGCCAGAAAAATGATCACATTGCTAACACACACACACACACACACACACACACACACACACACACTCAGCAAAGGAAGAATCATGTATGACAGTGAAGTATTACAAAAGGCACCTTTTAGAATAGGAATTCTTCTAGATTTTTATAATGAAAATGATAATGCTAAGAATGTCATTTCTATGTTAGTGACTCAAGTGTTCAACTGTGCTGCCTTTAAGAATTTATTTGTTACGAGTGTGTGAAAAGACAGTGGATTCTACATTTGGAAGCATATATAATCATGTCCTGCCTGTCAAATTCATGCTAGACACATGAAAAGGGAAAAATCCATGAATGGAGATATAACCTGATTTATGAACTTTGAGTCCCAATCATGGTCAGGCTTTGAGAAACATCCGCACAATTTGTGCTCATTTCCTATCAAGGAGCTATTTTTCAGGAAGCGGCAAGAAAGTTTCTGTTGTTTTTGTTCCCATATCCTAAGGAGTGTGCTTATATTCTTAATCATGCAGAAAACTCTTGGATGGGGTGATTGTTGACCGGTTCTTTTCCTTTCAGATGCCTTCAATAAAATGCAGGGCTATTCATAACATTTTACCAAAAGTCGTAAAGTGATTGCACAAAGCTCTCATTTAGTGGAACAGTGACCTGGAAAAATAGCCCAAGTATGAGAAGGTGAAGCTAACTTTAAGCTCCAGGAGGCCCTGGGAGCAGCCCAGTGGCCAGAGAAGACAAAAGACCACATCATGAGCTTTTGACACCTTCAGAGTGGCTCAAGATTTCTTGATTACACAAAAGTAAAAAGATTATTCCTCCCTTCCCGGCCCCAGTGCCCCTCAGAAATGATTATCAAAAGCCCTTGAACAAGAAGGAGCTCTTGGGATTTCAATGTGCTATGTCTTGGTTCCCACAGACATTTTCTTTCCTCTAATGAATCCCCAGCATAACGGTTTGTGCTGCTACCCTGTAAAGTCATGCAGTCACCCACATGAATGATGCTCAAGACAGGAGTGGCTTACTGTCATCTGTCTGCACTCTCTTATGTAACCAGCAGGGAAACCCTCTAATCTGGAGATTTGCCATGTAAAGGAAAAGAGGGAGTCACATTTATTATTCAGTTGGGATGTTGCCCATATGTTCATGTATGATAATAGCGTTTTCACTTCCTATATGCATATTGAGAAGGGATAAATAAGTACCACTGAACTGAGTTACTGCGGGGTGCACTAATGATCTCTTGATGTTTAATTGCATCGGAAGTGTTTCCTGGAAATGAGCCAGGGTATCTTGTGCACTGAACACCCTTCATTTAGCACTGCTTCCAACTAGGTGACTCTGAGGTGCCATGATCTTATTCACTGCCCCATACCCAAAAGCCTTAGGCAATTTTCTGCTCTGGCTGGTAAGGATGATTTAGCCATTGTTATGTTTAGATAATAGTTAATTTAATTGCTTGCAATGCTAATGTATTGTAAAACATATGTTAATACTGGTGGCACCCTGCTTAGGGGACCTTTGGGTTATTTAGTGTCAGCCCATTTCACTGGCATAGAAGGGGCTCAGAAAATTCAATCTCTTCACAAAAGCACTCTACTCATTAATTCTTACAATGCTCTTGAGAATGAGGCACATCATAGTCACAGCAACAGCAGCAGCACTGGAAGAACTAATCTACACCACCTCTCCTTGACATTTATACCAACTAATTTGATTGGTATCAAATTTCTGTGATCTTAAATCCACAGCTGGCTGAGGTTCTTGGGTTAGTTGTCAACTACACTGGACAGTACAAAGTTTAGAAAATAATTATTTTGGTACATTTGTAAGGATAGACCAGGTTGATTAGAGGAACAAATCCAGAGACACTCATATGTGTTTAAGAGAGAACTTTATATCAAGAAGTAATTATGCATCAACAAAACGTCCCCGCTGAGTCCAGATCAAGTCTCCAAGTTCGATTATAGCCCCAAAGTCTGATATTAGCCCACGAATTCCTCTTCAGACTCATGCGGCGTATGCAATGATGACAAACACAGGGAGATCACAGGGTGGTGGGTGGAAATTCTTGGGGATGCAGTGGTGGTGGAAGTATCTCCAGGGCTCTGGCTGCCATCATTGTAACTTCATGTGGCTTGTCATAAGGAATGTGAAGCAGAGAGAGTGTCCCACCTCCAGGGAGGAAGAGAGGAAGTCCCAGAATCCTCAGGAAAAGTCCACACCAACAAGGAGGGATCATTAGGCTGTGACTTGATTGACAGGCTAGACTCCACCCCTCCACTTTATTTATCAAGTTGACATAAATTATGTAACTGCCATATTCACCATCTTTATTAGTCTGGGTACTTTGGAGAAACAAATCCACAGCAACTCATGTATAAGAGAGAGTTTTATGTAAAGAAAATGTGCATCACGAAAACATCCCAACCCAATGCTGCCCAAGCCCACAAGTCCAACATTAACCCATTAACCCAACACCAGTCCACAAAGTCCTCCACCTCACAAAACAGAGGCAATAATGCCGACTGCAGGAGGAAAGCTGAGTCAGTGAATGAACAAGCATCTCAGCACTAGCAGGGGTCTCCACACGGCTGCTCCAGCACCCAGGGCTGCATCGGGATAGGTCCATGTGGCTTCTCCTTGGGGATGTCTTGTAGGAAGTCCATCTTGCAAGCTGAAGCAGGGAACTGCTAAGGCAGCTGCACCCGGTGCAACCATCACAAAACAAGAGACCCGAGAACTAGAAAGGCGAGGCTCACCACCCATTTATCCCGCCGCCTTTCAACCAGCCCCACATGTGATTATCGGCCAGGCTGGCACAATGAACTAACTCACCATCCTATTGAAAATGATCCTAATCACCCAGACATTGCATTTGACCATCACCACATCACCTACTTTTAGTTTAGCCAGTTGTTGAGTGGACTCAGTGAATGGCTGAATAGATTTCAGGGGTTGACTTTTCAGAGGTGCATTAGCAGACCTTTCTTTGGAAGCATCTCTTGGTGGACTCAAGCCTCTGACCTCCAGTTAGCATCCAGATGCATTAACGCTTTACATTCTCCAGGAACTCCAAGAATTAGTAGCTCTTAGCAATTAATTAATTAATTAATAAGTAATATAGGGCCCTGGTGGGATGGTGGTTATCCGTTGACCTGCTAACTGCAAGATGAGCAGGTCAAAGCCACCAGTTGCTCCAGAGAAGAAAGAAGGGACTTTCTACTCTTGTAAGGAGTTACAGTTTCAGAAACTCAGTGGGGCAGTTACACCTGTCCTACAGGGGCAATATGAATTGGCATTGACTTGATAGCATTGCCTTTTATTATTTTTAGTCCATGGGAAAAGCCTTGGTTTGTCTGAGGTGGTACATGAGATAATAGGGGTGGTATCTTATAAATCAAATCATGGATTTCTGTATTATCACATCTAGAAATTACATTCGAGATCATCTTGTTCCATTACTTTTCTTTTTGTTTATTTATTTAAAAGAAATAAGCAAGATGACCTAGGATCAACTGAATCAACTCACTGCCCTCCAGTGAGTTTCTGGATTTTGACTCATGGTAACCCGATAGGGCATAGTGGAACTGTTCACGTGGGCTTCTGAGACTGCAAATTTTTAAGGGAGTAGAAAGCCTGAGCTTTCTCCCACTAAGCTGCTGGTGGTCTCAAACTCCTAGCCTTGTGGTCAGTAAGAATCAGGAATGAAAGCAAACCTTAACCTCAGACTTTCTCTTCCAATTTGCTCCTCAATCTCCAGCCACAAGACTTCCAATGTTATGACTGCTTTTCAATCCTAGAATCTTAGATCCTAGCACCTGGTTCTCCTAGGCAGTGCTAAGATTTATTCTACTACCATGAAATCAACCAGTAAATAGTGAGCACGTATAATGTAATACTGTGCTTATTATCAGTAACATGGAGAGAAAAGATATGAGTCTTTACATCCAGAAAAAATCTCTATACCACCTGTAATAATTTTGGCATTCACTTATGTATATGCTACCATGTGATATTTTCATATCATCCTGGAAAATAGTTGTTCCTTTCTTTTTCAGATTAACAGAATTAGGAAACACATGATAAATTCTGCTTTACATGAGACCAGAACATGAATGCACCACTCGGCCATTTTGGAATATAATCTACAAACTAGATCACTGTGCAGGTGGAATTACAGCATAAACAAATAATTCAAGTAGGTAATGAAATTAAATCACCACGGCCTTTATGTTAGTTGTAAACTGTGGGGATAAGTACAATTAGCTGTATATGGGAAGAGAAGAAATGTACAATCAAAGTGGCATGCTGGAATTAATCATTTCTTCTCTAATTTATTGGAACTGCCTCCTGCAGGAGATGAGATTTCAAGACCTGTTTGCGTGATGAAGAAAAGGGAATTTGTCAGCGTGGATCAGAAGTTTTGTGAGAGAAAGCAATTTGCCCAAGGTCACGTAACTAGCCAGTGTCAGGGTAGAGAATTAAACACACTGAAAAGAAATGATGTTCCTATAGTGAGTCTCTTATAAGAGCACCTTCAAGTTGATGTCAAGAATTTCCACCAGGAGGTAGACGAGAATTACAGTGACCTTCACAAAATTATACATTGTGTCTCAGAGAAAAGAGACACAGATTTTTCTGCTGAGAAACCCAGGTTCCAAGGGCACATCTAAACCTTTCTGTATTACCCGTGGAAATACTTTCCACATCTCTTTTGAACCTAGAGCAAGACGAAATTACCTCTCTGCAAAGAAGAAAACTTTAACTTTCCTTAACTCTTCATCTGAGGGACATAATGCTCATTTTTCTCTTTAAAATGGAAGTAATAAATGAATGTGAACATTTACAGTCCTTATTTCTTTCAAGAATCTTTATCAACTAAACAGCTTGGGTAAGCATTAAAGCAATAAGCATAAAAAGCAATATTTTGGCTGGTCAAAGAAACGAAAACATGAGAGATTTTTTTCCTCAATTAGTCATTTCATCTGGAAGCAAATTTGCTTTCCTTATTCTGACCAGATCTGCTGCCAGGGTCATCATCAGCGTCATCTCCTTTCCCAGTCGCCTTTCATCTTCGATCTGTTTGATGTTTTATAGAACTTTTGTTTCTGAAGGTGTATATCTACACCACCTCCACATACATACTAGTACACACTAGTGTGAGTCAAAAGCGTTACTACTAAATCATAGAAACATTCATTTAAAATAAAACCAAACTGATGCTATTCTCGCTACAGATCCTCCATCTAGGTATTTTCGATTCTAAAGGTGGTGTTTCCATCTCTCTAACCCTTCCTCAAAAAATTATGTACCCTTTAGTTTGCATTGCTAAACAGTAGTGTTGTCATCGTCATGGGACACAAATTGTATAATTTTTCAATGTTCTTTGAATTTGGGGAAGGAAAAAAAGTAGGAAAGGGCAAGAATGGATTTGATGGCTAGATGGGAAACTGTGGTAGCAATTGTACAATTCTGCTTGACATGATTCAATGATAGAATGATATGATATATGTATTAACTTCCAACTACTAATAAATTATATGTATAATTTATTATCTATATAGATTACCCTTTCAATATATACAGATTACATATCTATATCTAGATCATCTCTATCTCTATATCATCTGTATCTATATCCTCTATAGCTATATCATCTATCTATCTATATATCCCTCTTGGGATACCCTAAACAATCACTATTACCTTCTGAGCTGACCTACTTGCCTTTACCTTCAATGTAACGGTCCCAGCAGATTCCCTTGCAAGGCACAACTTTGATCTGCTCTTGCTTTCTAGATCATATTTGTAAATCCAAGACCTATCCCTGGTTACAATTCATTCAACATTGTCTTCATTAACTTTGATGTTATTTATAAGACTGATGAAAACTAAGCTCTATGAATTAGTTTATCTGTGTGCAAAGTTTTGGGCACCCATCAAGCTAAAAGTTTGCTGAAGCCAAGATGTTTACTTAAAATTGAACATATGGACCCATCATAGATCTAAAATTATGTTCTTCTTCCAGTAGGTTCTTGAGTTCAGTCATGGTTCTTTTTGTCCAAGTTCATGATCTTTATTTTCTTAGTTCATGTTTGAAGTCTTTCTTACTTCAGTAATTTGAGAAGATATCCCTTTTAGACTTCTTAAAATTTTGATATTAGTCAGGACTTCCAAATTGATTTTTCCCATGGCCCAAAGAATATTTGAAGGCACCCTAATGAAGCTAAGACAAGTGTATTACTGAGCTAACTTATCTATAGCCTATCACTAATTATAGAGATATATTTAAACATCTTTTGTTTGGGTGGGGGGAATATACATATGTTAACTGAAACAGCAATAATCTTTTATTTGTCTTTACAAATATACAACTAAAATTTTTCTTGTGCTTTATTACTGTTTTTAAGTGCTATCAAGTAGTTCTGACTCATGATGACCCAAAACAACAGTGGGAAATACTACCCCATGCTGCTCCATCCTGACAATTGTCCTTGAGTTTGAACCCATGGTTGTCGCCCACTGTGCTAGCCCAGCTAGTTGAGGGCCTTCTACTTTTGCACTGCCTTCATGGGATTATTGGCTCATTACCATCCAGCTCATTGTCGCTGATGTATAGATGTTTGAAATGTTGCGCAGTCGTAAACATTACGATGTTCATTGTCATGCTCATGTCCTTGGTAACGGTCATTGTGTATTTTGAATGATTTTCAATGCAAAGCCCATTTTCCTAAGTTATATTGGACAATATCAAATTGTGGTTTATAGTATTTTGATGAGCCAAACTTTGAAAGTAGATCTCCAGGTCTTTGTAGACTGTCTTAGTCTGCAAGCTCTTCAGACACCTGTCCACCATAGGTGAATTTGTTGGAATTTGAAGCATCCTAGACACGACTTTCAGTATCATAACAATACACAGCCATTAGAGTACCAAAAATTACAGATAAATGAGTGATGGATATGTTTTTTTTTCTTCTTCTTCCACTGAAGTAAAAGCGCTATGTTGGCAGAAACTCTGTATAGGTAGCTCACTACTATAATCATAGCACCTAAAATATGATGTAGCACATACGTAGTATCAAATTAATATTTTCTAAACAAAGAAGCCTCCCACTTCTCTGTCAGTTTGTCATACTATGATGGCTTGTGTGCTGTCATTCTGGAAACAATGTTACTGGTATTTCCTTTTTGCTTGTTTGAAAATCCATGTGTATTTCACATAGGAATACAAATCCATTTCAGTTTTATTTTTTCTCCTTTTGTAGACATTCAGACCAGTGCTTACATCTGATGAATAAGGAATTTGGAGGGTTTTTAAGGTATGACCTCGCTATGTCTTCTACTCTTCTTTTAAAATTTCAACTTTATTTATGTGTATATATAGATAAAATTTATTTCCCCTTTGTGGAATGTTAACACATGCAAAGAAAAACGTATTTCATGCAGTTGCAAACATGCAATGTAGCCTATCTCATTAGTGGTACTATCCCATTAAGACTCCCCCCTTCAATCTGTGGTTCACTTTTTACTTTCATCTCCTTCCTTTCTTAATTTCCTATCCCTACCCTCTACCTGCCTTAATCTGTAAAGTCTTTATCCTTTAGTGGGAAAACCATTTTTCTTTATAAAAATGGTGTCATAGAATATTCATCTTTATGAGATCGACTAACATTGCTGATCATGATGTTCTCTAATTTTGTCCATGTCATAAGGTGTTTGACAAACACAAAATTGATTCTTAACGGTGCATAATATTAGAGTTTGTCTAATCATTCTTCTGTAGTGAAGGTTTTAAAAAAAAATTGTTTTCTTATTTCTGCCGTTCTAGAAATTGCTGCAAGAGCTATACTTGTGCATACATCTATTCATGTTTTGCTGCTTCTTTGTACCAAGGCGTGTACCAAGTAGTGAGACTGAAGGATTATGAGGTATTTGTAATTACAATAATTTAAGACAGCTCAGACTGATTTCCATAGTTCTTATACAATTCTACCAGCAATGTGTGAGCACTCCAATCTTTCAACATCCTCTCCAGCATTTATTTTTTTCTATTATTTGGGATTTTTCCAAGCACGTTAATATGATACAGTAATTTATTGTTGTTTTAATTTGTATTTCTTTCATGATTAGTGAAAGTGAACATTTCTTGATATGATTGTTGATCACCTGGTTGTCATCTTTAGTAAAAGGTCAATTCAAGTTTTGTGCCAATTTTTGACTGGATTATTTGTCATTTTCTTATTGAGGTGCTTTTTATCCCTTATTAAGGTTATTTGTAATTTTTGTATTAAAGTGCTTTTTATTTTTCTGACTAAGGTAATTTTCTAGATATTTTTGAAATGAGTCCTTTATCTGATATATCATTTCTAGATACTTTTCCCCAATCTGTGGAATATCTTTTTACTCTTTTGTCGAAGTCTTTGATGTGTGCATGTGTCATTTTTTAAGAAGGTCCTAGTCTGTTTTGTCTTCTATAGCGTATTGTTCACTATGTCCAGCATTGTATTTATGCTTTGAATGAGGGCCCTTAAATTTGTCCTAGTTTTTCATTGATGGTCTTTATAATTCTAGGGTTTATAGATCTTTAATCCATTTTGAGTTCATTTTTGTATATGGTATGAGGAACAGGTACTGTTCATTCTTTTGTAGGGGGAGATCCACTAATTCAAGAACCAATTTTTGAAAAGGGTATCTCTTCCCCACTTAATGTGTTTTAGTCCTTTATCGAAGATCAGGTGCCTGTGGGTAAATGGTTGTATTTCTGAGTTCCTAATTATAGGTCATTGATCTTCATATTTATCATTGTACCTGTACCAAGCTGTTTTCATGACCACAGCCCAAAATAAGTTTTAAAATAGGATTGAAAGACCCCTTACTTTGGTTTTGTTTGCTAATAGTCTTTTGCTTATCCTAGTATTCTTACATTTCCATATAAAGTTGTAGATTAGTTTTTCCATTTCTTCGAAGAATTGTACTGGGATTCGGATCATAATTGCATCCAAATTGTAAAGTGTTTTTGGTAATATTGACATTTTCACTTCATATCCAGCAGCATTACCTATTCTCCTATTTGTGTCAGTCTCTTTTGTTTTCTTGTGAAAATGTTTTATAGTTTTATTTGTATATGTCTTCTGTTTCTTTGATAAGATTTATTCCATCGTGCTTAGTAAAGGAGAAGGACAGTAAAAACAAAACAGGGAAAACCTGGATGTGATGGATTGAAACAGTGGCTGCAATAATGTGCTCAAACATAAGAATCATTATGAGGATTATAAAGGATTGGGTAGTGTTTTTGTATGTTGTACCTAGGGTACTATGAGTCATAAGCAACTGGATGACAACTAACAACTACAAGAAATATTATTACAGTCAAAGCAAATTTTCCAAAATGAGAACAAAAACTCAGAGTAAAATTATTGAACAAAAAATGTGAATAAAAAGTTTTGTTTGCCATGATGCAATGCTTCACCATTGGTATTGATGATGTTTATTAAATGTTCAATTTACCTATTTTGATAAGTAAATTATATATGTATGCATTTATATAAATTTTAGTTTGACAAATATCTATGAAAGTTTCACTTAAGACACCAATTTCTAGAACTCTTGTTATAATCACTGACATATAAAGCAATCCATTCTTTTCAAAGAATACATCTTATTTTAGAATAAAAAATGTTTGACTAAGGAATAATATGATTTTTCAAATGGGAAAGATGGATATTTGAGCCAGTTAAACCTGGAGTTTTGATCTTAGCTTTGTTGCTTACTGATACCGTGACCTAGAGTAATTTCTCCACATTGAGATTCCATTCCCTCTCTGGAAAAAGCACCAAATAACATCAATCTAGCAAGAATGTGTTGTGAAAATTACAATAAATATTATCATAATAATATGTATATGCTAGTGACACCATGGTTATGGCAATTATCTGCCAATCAAAAGACCAGTGGTTAAAACATGCGTTTCTCTGTGCTTCAAGTTGTAGAAATCTGCTACTGTAATGTAAGCCCTTGGAAACTTTAATAGCAGTTCCACTCTGTTCTGTATCATCAGTACAGTATAAGTTGTAATTGACTTGTTAGCAGTGGTTTTTATTGGTTATTATTTATATATTACATAAAAAGTATTTTGATATTTATTATTTGATAAATAATGATGTTCCAGACTAAGACATAGCTACATTAACAAATGTTTATTGCTGCCTATATTACCCTGTGTACCCTGTCTACCACTCAGCCCACAGTACCTAAATCCTAACCATATGGACATGTGCACAATACTGGTAGGATTATCCACCCCACCAAAGCTTGGTAGTAAACTCATTTTAGATCACTGAATAAGTCTAATGATACTAAGGTAAATTTACTAGCGAAAAAGTTGTGAGTCATGTAACATTTGTCTACATGTTTCTCCACCCAACCCCTTTAGAGTGGCAGTAATTTGCATTCTTGCTCTTTCTCCCAAATAACTGTGTGGGCCTGCATTGTGTGGGCCTGCAGAGCAGAAACTTGCTCCTCGTCCTCAGCACATCCCCTGCAGAAATGGAGTAGCCCTCACATTGTTAGTGTTGGAAAAGTCCATTTATGCCTGGAAATAGACTTGATCTTATAGCCATGTGTTCTCCTTTACTATGTATAATATAGTATATTATAATACTATATAATATATATATTTGGTTAATACACAGTAATAAGCATGCTTAAATGTGTTACATTTTAAATCCTTACATTCATCATAATTATTTGCCATAATTCGGTACACAACTTTGAGTACAAATGAAGGTTGTGGGGATAGCTCTATACCAGTACCTTACTTCTATTAAGGTTAAGCAACGTTTCTTAAAGCTATTGAGCATTTTTATTGCTCTACCCTATGAATTTGTATCTAAAGCCTTTAGGCCTTTGTTTGTTAAATTGCATCCAGTTGATTGATATGAATCTGTATATATTCAGAATATAAATGTTTTGTTTTGTTTTGCTATAAGAGAGTAAGTCAAAAGGCATTGCTACTAAGATTACAGTTTACATATACAGGGGTTTATTTTAAATGAAACATGCTTAACCGTATTTCTGAGGACAGTGGGTGGCTCAGACCTATGCTATCAGTAATACAATTGTTTTAGTCTCATTAGAGCATCTTCAAAATGAAAGTCCAAACAAAACAATAATTTCCAAGAAGATCTGTTGGAGCGAATTAAATTGAAGGTTGAGAGATCACATAGAATGCTATGGTGACCGTATTATTAGGAGAATTTTAAGGGTTGTACTTTGATAGCTTTTTTCCCCAAAGCACAGAGGATGATCCTGGTGACTTCTCATGAACTTTAAAAAAGATTAAAATCTACACTGGTGAAAAGAGCCAGGAAATTTGTGCTGATGAATTTATTCTCCATTGCAACAATGCACCTCTTTATTCCTCAAGGGCAGCAAGGATCATCCGATGAGAATTTTGTTGGAAAATCCATTCTCCCCACAATCCTGATCTTGCCCTTTTAGACTTCCCTTTGTTCCTTACGCGCTGAAAGAACTTTGAAAAGGAATGTGATAGGGGCAAACTGAAGAGTATAGAATTCCTTAGCAATGGGTTAGAGTGACGGAAACACTGCCTTCAGAAATATACAGATCCAGATGAAGGATACATTGTGAAGCACAAGTTTCACACATGGCCAAAATGTAAAAGCTTTAACATGGCCATAATTGGACATTATCTTATTTATAATTGTTTGTGTTTAATAACTACATATACAATTGCCTAGACGTCACCTACATTTTCCTTAATGTATTGAAGCTTTGTTCTCCTATTAGGATTGTTCTCCATGGAGATGGAATCTTTGGACACATCATGTGTGGTAGAAATCTCTCTGCTTTTCTCCCCTTCATTCAATGTGTACACCTTTTACAGCATCGGCTTTTGAGGAATTCCTCTGTTCCACATGTGTCTTATTTAGTTTTCAAAAATACATGAAATTTCTGGTATATTTGTGCAACTCTTCCAGGGTCTGTCAGTTCATATATCATTGTAATCATTCCACTGACTACAGCCTGAAGATTTTCTTTAAGATATTTAAGAGAAGAGTGCTACTGACATTAGTGTCTGTTACCCTGTTACCTCTCTTCTCTCTCTCTTTCTCAGTTCATGCTGCCTGATGATGCTTGAAGGAACTTTGGTAGCATACTGGGTTATGTATTGGAGTGGGAACCCCAAGGTCAGTAGTTCATGTCCACCTGGTCCTCAGCAAGAGAAAGCTGGCTGTTTACTCACAGAAGGATTTGCAACACTGGAAACCTGAAGGTGCAGTTAACCTCTGCCCTACAGAGTCCCTGTGAATTGGAATCAATTCGATGATAGCGGATTTTTTTGGATGATTTTTGAAAACTAAACTATATCAAAGAGAATATGTATGGTTTAAGTTTTAAATTATATTACTTTTTGCATAACATTGTTTACATTCAGTCAGTTTTAGGTTACTTATTTGCATCTTTGTCACATTTCTCTTGGATCACTTATCAGTCTTAGCTCATCTGGCAACTTAATTTGTGGAGCTAATTGCAAACATACAACATAACACCCTTACTTAAAGGTTAAAAAATAATTAAGAATTTCAGAAAGGCAAGAGCAGTGTATAAAATCAAGGGCAAGGTCACTCTAGGTCCTTCTTAAAGATCACAGGGGCCTGTTCATGAAATCGGCTCTGCTCCTCACATGCACCTGGGGCAGCTACTCATATTTTCAAGCCCTTTCTCACGGTCTTCCCTCCTGCAGCTGATACATTCCCTCTCTGGACGCTCCAGGTAACTTTCCAGCATGTCAGTTTACCTGTTTCTTATCTGGTACCCTGTACTTTTCCAACTTCACATGAGGTGTATATGCAAGGTTTCATAATGCTTGGTTCTTCAGATAGGTGTATGTATCAGGGACACATATCTTAGCAGTAGCAATGTTAGCATACTAAGTAAATATTTAGGTACTTTAACTTTATGTGTGGTATATCAAATAAATCATGCCACTTGTATATTAAAAATATATATAAATATAATTTTGGAGGTAAGGTAGCACAACTTGCAAAAGAGAAGAAAAATAGAAGATAATACAGATTGGACCTTAAAAGCCCAGTATATTTAAGACAAACAGAGTTGGATTCAAATCTCTGTTCTACAGCCTTATATAACCTCTCTGATCCTCAGTACCCTCTTTTATGAAATGGTATTAATATGATTGTTCATAATATTCAGTATTGTATTTAACATATGTAATATTATTTTCATATATTAAGTAAATACTCCATAAAATAATAATATTTCCTCCTAAAATGATGTGAATAGGTAAAGTAAGAAAATGTTTACAGAGCACTTAAAGTAGAAGTTAATGAATAATAGATAATAAAATACTTTCTTTCATTATAGTTTTTAAAAAGTTCTCAAAAAATTTTTAGAAAAGTTCAGAGGATGAAGATGTGTGTCCAGGTGGACTAGAGAAGCAAATCCCGGGACACACATGTGCATAAGAAACAGCTTTATATCAAAGAACAATTGTATATTAAGAAACCATCCTAGCCCAGTCCATATATCCACAAGTGCAATATTAACCCATAATATAAGTCCAATACTAGCCCATAAATTCTTCTTCAGACTCCCATAGCCACTCACAATGATGCCAAATGCAGGAAGATCACAGACTGGTGGATGAAAAATCTTGTGGATCCAATGGTAGTGTAAACATTTCCAGGGCTCTGTTTGCCATCTGGCTGATGAAAGTTTGTAAGCTAGACACTTCATGCCTTTATCCTCCCCATTTTGGGTGTCCAATTTCTATACTGTGCAATTATATCAAACCAGTGCTCTGAGAAGACAAGCATGTTCATTGATGTGAATAATCTTCATTCCAGTTAGAACCTTGTGAGTCCATATCCATAAACAAAGTCAAATCAGGACAGGTTGTCCATGAAAGTCAACAGCAATATGCTCCAACTCACAGGCTCAAATATCTTATCTTCATCCAGGTGGGTTCTGGCCAACTCAGTGTGGGCTGCCTCACTTAGTCTCACCAGGGTACCCATTGGCCACCTTGCCTTTCAACCAGGAGCCCCATAACAAATTCTCAACAACCCTAGTCCCTTGGGCTTTGTCATGAACATCAGACCTGCCAACCCACTCTCATCTTCTCTAGCCTCAGGTCAACAGGTGTCAGTGGCCAGACTCAACTAGTCTATCTATTGCTGCATTTCTCTCACTTCCACTGAACAAGTGGACCCACGTGGTCACCTAGCAAGCATTCAGGCTTCCCGCAGGCTCCCTTTCACATTCAGTCCTAAAAAGGAGAGTTCCTTCATGCCTCCACGTTTTTCTAGTTTCAGTCAGGCACAAACCACTAGTTCAAAATCCATAAGCCAAAGATTTCTTTTTTCTCCTTTAGTCTTTCAACATCTCCCTAAGCAAATATCTTCAAATTCAAATGTCCTGAGCATTCAAGACCCTGAGTGAGGCTTATCTTTACAGAGCCTTGTTTTCAGTCCTGTCCTAACTCATTTAAAAATCTAGCTTATTTCTGAAGGCAAGTAGACTTACATACTATACTTACTTCCCAATAGTCATGTCTATTGCACATTATTTCAATAACAATAGGCAGAAGAACTCAGTATAAATCTACTAGAGCACAATCTTAAAACAGTCAAATTTTGGGGGAGAGGGCAAAAAAAATCCAAAACAGTTAAGTTCAATCCTTATCTATCTTATTTTAATCCTTTTCTAAACTATTCCATTGATAGGAGGTATGATCTTAGGTCTTTAATGCATCAGGCTAAGGTTAGGCTTTCTGTCAGCCAATCAGTCTAAGCAGCATGGTCTTGGAGCAAAAGTTCAAGGAGCTATTTCATACCAGAGCTCAAGGTTCACATTTATCAAATTCATTTTCACCATTACAACCAAAAACAACGTCTAGGAATCAAAACATAAACTTCCCATTATCTTTCAAGAAAACTCTTGAGTAAACGATGTGGCCTTGCCTGACCTCCAACTAGCCAGAAAAGGAAAACTGCCACGAGGTAGAGGTCAGAAAAGCATCCACTCTCCATCTTATGATTTGTTTCCCTAGTAACCCACTCCCTAGGTACCATAATGTGTTAGTCTGGGTTGACTAGAGAAACAAATCCAGGCACATGCATAAGAAAGAGCTTTATATCAAAGAAAACATCCCAGCCTGGTCCAGATCTAGTTCACAAGTTCAATTTTAGCCCATAAGTCCAAAACTAGGCCATAAATTCCTCTTCCGATTCATGTAAACCACTTGCAATGATGCCAGATGTAGGAAGAGTGGTAGTGGAAGAATCTCCCGGGCTCTGGCTGCCATTGGTGTGGCTTCGTGTAGCTTGTCCACAGAAATGTGAAACAGAGACAGAGAGAGAGAGAGGTCCACCTCTTCTGATGGCAGGATCAAGAAAGAGGAAGTTCCCAGAATCCTCATGAGAAGGCTATATCCCCAAGGAGGCATCATCAGGCTGTAACTTGATTGACAGGCTAGACTCCACCCCTAGACTTATTTATCAAGTTGACATGAAATTATTTAACTACCACAGAAGAGAAAAATTGTCTACACAGTAAGGAAATAATTGTGTAGTGTATGAGACACCAGTCAGCTCTTTTTTTCTATTTCAGCTATCATTCCCTTCTGAATTCAACATGATCATTCATTCTAATTGAATCACTTTTATCTTGGTCTCACTCTTTCTACTTCTAACTCTCTTTAGTACATTCCTCACACAGTACACCGTGTACTATTTTTACAGTGCATTTATTATTCAATACTGTTCCACTATTACAAACCAAAAGTAGTTTGCCAGTACTGCCATGATTCAAAATCAATATCATGATTTAGAAGCTCTCGTGTGATTTGTTTTAACTTATCTCTCAGAACAGGTTTCCTATGTTTTCTCTTTTGTTTATTATGCTCATGACTGCCCACACATTGTGCCAGAATTATCTGAAAAAGCTGACGGAATTTAGTGATAGTTATATATAGTGTAGAGTGCAGTGGCAAAAAGAGTGGTAAGGATCAACTCATGTGTTTCACTTGAACAACTTGGAGAATGAATGCCCTTTCTTCCAACAGGCAAGATGAAAGATGGACCATGTTTTGAGCAAAAGATGAGGATTTCATTGAATGTAATGAGTTATAATGAGATCTAGATATGGGACTGGAGCTGAGGAGACAGGTCTGGGCTAGTGACACATATTTGGAAATCAGTTATTCCACTTATTTGTTTATACACTTATTTATAGTGCTTAATATATTCTAGCACCATCTATTTTTAAAAGTATATTTCCTCCAAATATAAAACAAAACACTGTCAAATAGTCAATTCCAACTCATAGTGACCTTATATACAGTTTCTGAGTATGTAAGTCAGGGACAAACAGACACATCTTTCTCCCGAGGAGAGGGTGGATTTGAACCACTGACCTTTCAGGTAGAAGTCCAATGCTCAATCAGCAGGGACACAAGGGTTCCTTATATCCCCTTATGGGAGGAATTTATTAATGGGGCATATGAAAACAATCAAAGTAAAGAAAGTCTCCCAAAGAGAGCATGTATATCTTAGGAGAAGGAATGAGAGAACTGAACACTGTGGGACTTCACAGACAATCTGAGTAAGCAGAACTGAGCTGCTCCAAATGCTGTGTTGTTATGTGGTGCAGAGTCACCTCTGACTCACAGCGATCCCCTGTGCACAACAGCAGAAAGCCGTACACAGACCTGTGCCATCCTCACAATTGTGTACCATGTGTGCCTGAGCCGATTGATGGAGCCACTATGTCATTCCATCTCGTTGAGAGCCTTCCTCTTTTTCACCAATCCGCCACTTTACCAAACATGATGTCCTTCTCCAGGGACTGCTCTCACCGGACAAGACGCCCAAAGAATGTAAAATGAAGTCTTGTCATCCTTGTCTCTAAGGAGGACTCAGGCCTTACTTCTTCCAATATAGATTGGTTTGTCCTTTTAGCAGTCCATGGTACTTGCAGTATTCTTCTCCAGCACCACAGTGAAAATGTATCAGTTCTTTTTTTGTCTTCCTTATTCAGTGTCTAACTTCCACATGTGTATGAGACAGTGGAGAATAACATGACTAGGGTCTGGTGAACCTTAGTCCTCAAAAACACATCCTTGCTCTTCAATTCTCTAAAGAGGTCTCCTACAACAGACTGACCCAGTGAGCTCCTGCAGCTAGGTCTAGAAAATCCTAGAACTAAATATTTCATGATTTTTGCTTATTGTTTGTTTTGTTTTTTCCAGTGAAGTTCTTTTAGTATACACCAATTTTGTGACAGTAGCTAAATGCTATGCCAAGTAAAATAAGGAAGTGAACAAATACATGTATATGTGTATATACATATATATATAGCAATATAAAAATTTTTATTTTTTCTTTAAGATATTTGCCAGGATTTCATTACAGTGGTGGAGAAAGGAGCTTACTTCAAGTGTGAAGAACTATGAGAGAATCTAAAGGATGTAGTGTTGAGATGACATAGCAAGAGGAGAACTGAGGTTTGGAAGCACGCTCTAATAACAGTTTCATTCAAATTACTTGTTAATATTGAAGCACATGATCAAGGAAAAATAACTATATGTCACACATATGTTTTTCTTCAATAACAAGGTTGAATGAAAGATTTCTACTAGTGACATAGGTATTAATTACATAGGATCTACAATTCAAATGTAAGCCAATCTCATGGATATTTTAGGCATATACATTTTATTTTATTGATTATTTATATACACTCTTTTATAACTTTAAGAAGAATAAATTGAAATAAAGATATTACCTACCTTCATCTTATGTGTTGTTTCTGTTGTTTATATCTGCAGCAAATGTTAGGCTAGCTGATTTGCAAGGCATAACTAACGGGGATACATTTTCTCTGTAGATCATTCATTGCAGGCCACAACTATATAACTTATATAATTTTTATACCATTCTGTGCTATAGTCTTTATCCAACTCTAAACCTTGGGGAAGCTATACAAACTTGTAACTTATGTCAAATAGAAAATGCATTATTCACTAACTGAATACCAGGCTTAAACATGAGAATGTAAGAGAAATAATGAAGCATTCATAGAAGAACAGCGACAAGCATGCATTATACTATCATTGGACTATCCATGTGCTCACAATGTAAAGAAAGCATAGGATAAGGGGCTTCCCTGGAGCTTCAAATAAATACAATCTTGAAGGTCTGAAAACCCCATTGTAGCAAATTTCACAAGAAAAATAAATGAAGAGAACAAATGGCAGTAGCAGCAAGGTCAAATAGAGGAATGAAGAGAAGTTCTATTAGGCAAGTATGTAAATAGCTTCATATTTCATATGGGCTAATTATAGTGTTTGTGGATAAATGTGATGTACAAGAAGTAATTTCTAAGTATCCTTTCTTTGTTTAAGTGGTGACAAAGTAACTGTCTGATTGGCTATTTTAACAGAGAGGGAAGAATCCTGAGAAGCAAAATGGACATTTTTATTCTGGATTAATGATTCACTATCCAAGTGTGAAATTAGATAGATACACACTCCTTCATGCAGAGCTAACATTTCAAAATGCACCGGGATTTTCATCAGTGTGACAGAGTGCCTGCTTTTCTTTTTGCTCATTTTCCATAAGCTACAGAATGGTGTCAAAATGTTTGCCACCACCATAGAAAGGAGAGGGAGGGCTTTTTGATTGTCTTTGTTATTCAGTAATGCACACTGAAAGTCACTCTCAGAAGCCTCTGCTGTTCCGATAAAGCAAATTCAAATAAAACCGTCTGCTTTGTGTGAAACAAGACGACCTGTTTTAGTACTTCTTAAAAAGAGCTCATATAAGCCTGGCGAACAGACAAGACATCCTTCTACACAGATTGATCTTTTCCTTATTTCCCAGAACCAGATAGTGGAAAAGAAGATCTATATCTTCATTTCAAATATGTGTGTGTATATACATACACACATAAATAAAGAAAGAGGGATATAGAGATAGACAGAGAATGTCCTGGTGGACTGAGTGCCATTGGGCTGCTAATAGCAAGGCCAGTGGTTCAAACCTTCTATCTGCTATACAGAAGAAAAAGGAGGGTGAGTGCTCCTTCGAAGATGTATGCTCTAGAAAACCCTATGCATACAGGGTCTGAGCGAGTAGGAATTGACTTTATAGCAGTGGAGTTGCATTTTATATATGTAACGAGGAGCCATGGTGGCATGGTTATGAGTTGGACTGCTAACCACAAGGTCAGCAGTTTGAAACCACAAGTGTATCCATGGGCAAAAGATGAGACTTTTTACTCAGTAACCCACAGGGTAAGTTCTACCCTGTCCAAAAGGTAACTATGAGTCAGCATCGACTTGACAGTGAGATGTGTACATTCATGTGTATATGTATATGTGTATTTATACACACACATGCATATGCTTTTGCTAGGTGCTGCTAAGTTATTTCGGACTCAGAGTGACAATAGAATAAACACTGCCTAGCCCAAGATCATCCTTACAATTCTTAATGGTTGCTATGTTTGAACTCACTGTAGTAGCCACTGTGACACTATCTTTAAAAGTCTCTCTCTTTCTCTCTCTCTGTGTGATATAGATGCTTATCTATCTGTCTATCTATCTATCTTCTACCTATCTATCATCTATCTATCTATCTATCTATCTATCTATCTATCCCCTATCTATCTTTGTACACCAAGATAGACACTCAAAGAGAGAGAAAGAGCATGGTAAATGTTGGACTTGATTGACAAATTATTTTAATAAAAGTTGTATTTTTGACAAAATAATTGCCATAGGAGAAAAGCCGTACAATGAACTCTTTTGGTTTATGCAAATTTAGTAAAATTTGTTTTATCAAATAACTTTTTACAGACTCCCTTCATAGCTGTGATATGAACACCGTTCACCCCATTGAAGGCAAGCTCAGAGCAGAACAAGCAAGTAAAGAAATGCCAGATCCTGCAGATGCTTTGTTTTGCTTCACAGCCTTTGGGGGATGCTGTTAGGTAATCTGCTACTTCTGGAAGGGAAGATTCTAGAGAAGGTAGACATCGTCATCAGGAAAATATGTTTATACCAAAGTTTCACAGCCTTATGTATGTGTTTAGCAGTTTTCTGGTTCAATTACAGAAAACGTTCCAACCTGGATACAAAACCAAATTCCGTGAGATACAGAGAGAGCTAAGAATTTTTATAATAAACATTTGTCAACCTTGTTGGTTCAATATTCACTTGACACGTTTGGATAAAACCAACATTGACCAGCTGTTGCCCAAGTAGGTGGCTAGAGGGCAAAGTAGCTTTGTGAAAGCCCAAACAAAGAGCTGACATTTCAACACATTTAAACGGGCACATTAGATGACCCAGAACATTTCATTTCAGAGAATGCAAGAATAATTGTCTCTGGGTCAGAGAGAGTTCCGGCGTCTGGAGCCTATACAGGTACAACTGGCCTCCCCTCCTTTTCCAGCAAGGGCAATACACTGGAAAGCATCCAGCTGTTGAAAATATTGGTATAAAACCTTCATTTAATAGCTCACCACATTAAAAATTCAAAATGTATCACTTACTGAAATTTCAACTTCCAAGAGGGGATTATTCTCCAGGAGAAGGTGTTTGCTCATGTATTTTATTTTAAAAGTCTCAGAAAATGCAAGCTTGTCTTGTCCCTGGTCCCCATCAGGACTGGTGTGAAAGCCATACTTTTCATTTTACTATAGGAAATACAGAGAGTGAGGTATAATAGATAGTGTGCTATCAGGTTATATTCTTGCTGTCATGCACCACCCTGCACAGCACACCCCTCAAAAACAAATAAATACATTCGAATATGACAGATCATATGTTATCAAATACACGATTTAGATAACACATTTCAAAAGCTCCTTTCTCTCAGAGGGAATTCAGATAAGTACACTTATGTAAAGACGTCAGCAGAAGAAGAAATATAATTATTCACCATCTCTAAAGACAAACCGTTGGATTAAGAAACAATCACAGAATAAGGCTGGGGACTTTTCCTCACTTGCTTCCTCTCTCGTGGGGGTTTCTCTCACTTGACTATGCAGACAACAGCAGGATAGAAGGTAAAGAGTATTTAGCACTCGAGTCCTGGTGCAGAAAAAGTAGTGAAGAAATGGTGACAATAATAACACACTATCAATACTGAACTCTAGTTATACCCTATGCTATATAGAAGTCCGAATAACCTCTAGGCTCCTAAGATCAGGTCTCCTATTTTTTTCTCCCATAGTGTGCAAAAAAGCTAACAAAGCACAGAATCAAATCATTTTAGATATTAAATAGCTTTGGTTTTTTGGATGAACCAAATGCATTCTTGTTTTCCATCAGTATTTTAAATTCAGTTCCAAGTGGTCCCTATCAAAGGATCTCTGGTAATATAGTGGTTAAATGTTCAGTTGTGAACCACTAGTGACCTTGTCTTACAGCGTCACTGTGAGACAGAATCAACTGCATGCCAATATTTATTTTCTTCTTTTTAGCACATATATATTTTCGCTCTTCATCACCAAAATTCAGTCCAGAGAAGAAATTAAAGGCACAGGACATAACACATTGCACAACTGTTCAATTTAGGAAACATCTACATAGACATTTGAAGAGTTCTTTAAAAAGAGTGTTTTATGCCAAATGTTATTTAGCACTATTTTCATCTGGTTATTTGAGGATGAGTCACAAAGTATTGCTATTGAGGTCCCAGTTCATAAGTACATGAGTTTATTCTAATTAAAATGTGATTAAGCTTTGGCTAACGGGAAGATTTGAGAATGGGGTAAATCAATATCTAGAAAGGGTGACATAATCAAGTATATGTGAAAATTTATGAAAGTATGATGGTAAAATAAAATTTAGGTGGTGGATCAAAAATTTAGCTCAATTTCTAGGAAAAGTGAAGAAGGCTCCTATTTGAGCTCTTAGTTTAAGGTGATTAGTACAGTTATTTGGGGAATAGGAGTTGGAGAGCGGCTTCATGAAATAAAAAAAACTACAAAAATTCTTTTGAATACAAGGCATTTAATAGCATTAATAAGGTTTGTATTATTTTCATTGATTATGATTAATGGAGGGAATTGAGGTTGATTTAGAAGGGCAAAGAAGATAGTGGGAGTGCTGTGTGATTAGTGGATGGCTACAGATACATTCTCTAGTAATACTCTTGTCTTTAATCTCATTACAGTGCCTCAAAACACAGGTCCAATCAAGAAAACTTGCTGAGTCAGTTATGTTGAAGGCAGAAAAGGCTGTTTAAATGGTTATGACAATTGTTTTTTGGGATTCGAAAGTGATAATCTTGACATATTTCATTGAAGGACACAGAATGATCACAGGCTTATTATGAAAATGTTTGAAGGAAATGGAAAACTGCCCCGGGGAGAAAAAGAACCAGAAAAGTTGTACAGAAGAATTGTATTTCATCACAACAATGGACCCGTTCATTCTAGGGTGTCCTTTGAGAATGTTGAGAATGTCATTGACAACCCTTCCCCAATCCACCTTACAGCCCTCACCTTGTTTCTTCAGACTCCATTTGACCTCTAAACTCTTACAGCATTGAAAACTAACACGATTTAAATTCTTTTTAGGTGGCATAAATCAAAGAATCCAAACTTCTTTGGGGAAACATGCACGGATTCCCAAAGTTATTTGGACTTCCACCCACTTTTAAGAAGAAAATTAAGTCAGCATCCCTCCTTCACCCAGCAGTTAAACCTTTTTGTACTCTAGCCCATAATCCAAGAGGAAGGATTGGCATCTGCTTTTCCAGCTGTCCACCCCACCACCCCACTGAATCTTTGCAGAGTCACTAGGGGATGATGTCATCCATTCTGGGAAACACTGGACAATAAAAACACTTGTATATGTAGTTGAAAAATATGTCAAGAAATTAGAGCTTCACATTTGGATAATTTTGCTTAATAAAAATTTGTGTGATTTTGTAACCATACTTTTAAATGTATTCTCACATTGCAGTCCAATCATGTCAAAAGCCCTTATCTACATATAGTTCAATAAATATCTAATGTGCAGGGGCCAGACCAAAACCAGGGGTACATATGGTAGCCAACTAAAAAGGAGGGGGGCATAGAAATGTGTAGCGGGGGAAGAGGGAACTAACCCACCCAAAGGGAGGTTATTATTTGTGTCTCCACAGGGAAAGAGAGACCAGACCTCACCCCAGTGCACCGGGATGCGAATGCAGCGTGCTGGCATGGAGAGGAGAGCCAGTGGAGAGACCTGAGGGCTCGGCCCCAGTTCCAGACCCTCCCTGCAGAAGAATTTACTATAGAGGACGGCACTGTAGTTGCAGCTCAGGGAGAGGGACATGTCTGATCAGAGCACACCAGAGCAAATGAATGGGGAGGAAGAGAGAGTGGAACACATCCTGGCCCAAGAGCCTGGAGTTGACATCCCCGCTACAAACAGCCAATGCACAGTGGACCATATAGCTGATCCCACTGTGAGACACGCCGTCCCTTGCTGGCCCATGGCCCTATGGGGGACAACACTGGAGACTCATTGTCAGGATTGGCCCAGTCTGACCCCACCACAGCATGGGGAGCAGAGCAGGGAGGTCCCAAGGGAGTGCCACGGATAGACTTTGGGGCCAGGGCGTGGCACCCCGCCTGACTCAACTGGAGGACACTCTAGAGATCAACAAACAAACCTTGAACTATTTACGGGTTTTTCTTTTTTGTCATTTTGTTGTTGTTGTTGTTGTTTCTTTTGTTGCTTTGTCTTGCGTTTTTGGTGCATATTATTATCTCTGCAGGTCTATCTAAATAAGATAGGCTGGATGAACAACAGGACAATATATATACAGAGAGAGAGAGAGAGAGAGAGGTGTGTTGTTGTTCTTAAGGGATTTTGAGTCCATTCCATTTCACAAGAGAGTAAAACACGTCCCTGTCCTGTGCCACTCTCACAATCATTGTGACGTTTATCTCAATGTTGAAGCAACTATGGCAGTTCATCTCCTTGATGGTCTTTTTCGCTGACCATTCTGCTTTACCAAGCATATCCTTTTGGGGGGCATGATTTCTTTTGATAACGTATACAAATTACGTATGTAACAGAATTTCTCACTACTCTCATTTCCAAGGAGCATTTTAGCTATAGTTCCTCCAACATAGGTTTGCATTCTCTTGATAATCCATGGGACTTTCAATATTTGTCACCAACACCATAATTCAAATGCTGGTTTTGAACTACTGACCTTGTAGTTAGCAGCCTAAAAGTGTAACCACTATAGCAAATAAACCCGTATACTGGCTACACAAAGACAAATGTGGCATCAGGTTCAGAGAAAGGCTTAATATTGCCCTGAGACATGCGGAGGAATGCAGAATGAATTTGAATTACGTTGTTGGTAAGGAATATTCAACATATAAGGAATGTCAGAGGAACAAGCAAATGTCTCTGGGGGAAGTGTGGCCAGAATGCTACTTGGAAGGGAAGATAGTGAGAATTCTTGGACATATCTTTAGTCAGGCACCAAAATGGATCTGTCCTGGAGAAAGACTTCGTATTTAGCAGGAAGTCTATGTATCATGTGTGTTCATTAAATAAATTTTAGTTTCCTCTCATATTTCAAAAATCTCAATCATTCAATTTAAGTGTTCAAAAGACGGTTCTGTGATGTAGTAGCTAAATTTGATTTTTAAAATAGTTGTCACAAAAGTTTGGGAATTATTCTGTATTGCTTTCTTATTTTGGAGATGTAAAATGGGATATTTGCATATAAAATATGTAAGAAATTCTACTCTACAGGAGTCTTGGCGACATTTTGGTTCACTGTTCAGCTGCTAACAGAAAGGTCATCAGATCAAGCCTATCACAGTCTGTGGGAGAAAGCTGTGGTAGTCTGCTTCCAGAATGGTTTACAGCCTGAGGAAACAGGGAGGGAGTTGGACTCTGTCCTTTATGGTAAGAGTAAGAATTCACTGGGAAGTAACAGGTTGTGTTTAGAATGTAAAGAAATCCCCTTCCGTATTTAACTCAGCGTTCCCCAGGCTTATTTTATAAAGAAAACATTTTAACCATAACATTTATAAAGGTGAAGAGGTTGTTTTAGGGACCGTATTTATAAATGCTTGTTAACAAACACTATTCACCTTTTGCATTGCTGTATTTCAAATTCCCTAGATCATAAGGCAAAAAGCATGTTGCAAGAAAAATTACTATAGGATTTAGAGATAGGTTAGCTTGAATTGGAAATATATTTTGGGAGCCAAAGCAATGGTTTTGTCGATGAGCTCAGCATGGAAGGTGTGGCTGTAGACCACGGGACCCAACACTGCCATGAACTTGTGTGACATTTGACCCTCAGTCTTGGGAATGAGCATGTTAATCAACAACATGGCAGACGACTTTTTTCTATACAGATCTTATCTGTGTTCCTGCACTGAGTGAGAAAAAGTCACACCAAGAATAACTGGCCATACTTTGTGGCCAAACATTAGACCCTTAATTTAGATGAAACACAAGATAAAAGCAACAATATGTGATTATTCAAGTGCCTTGAATATTTTAGAAGAGTTTATACAGTTATACCTAATATACACATATAAAGCAAAACTTTTATTAAAGGTGTTAACAAAAATAGCCTAATAATTTAAGTATCTGCTTGGCTTTTTACCTCTTTAAGACGTGAAGTA
Source organism: Echinops telfairi (assembly GCF_000313985.2). Classification (NCBI taxonomy): domain Eukaryota; kingdom Metazoa; phylum Chordata; class Mammalia; order Afrosoricida; family Tenrecidae; genus Echinops; species Echinops telfairi. Next base: position 10,766,623 of record NW_022103902.1, on the reverse strand, counting down.
CAGGCCTGGAAGCACAAAGAGGCCTGTTCCGCAGGGTAACTTATGAGTCAGGATCAACTTGATGGCCGAGTTTGAGTTTTATGCAGGGACAGGGGGAACCTCATATTTACATATTAGTGAAGCATAGGAAGTAGTCACAAAGCAGTTACGTTTTCAAAGGGGAGAAGAGAAGAAGGGGTCATCGTGCAATGAGGTGGATTGAAACAGTGGCTGCAGCAAGGGACTCAAATATAAAACAAAACATTTGCATGAAGAGCAAGGATCAGGAAGGGCTCCGTGATGCTGTGCATAGGGTAGCTCTGGTCTGACCAACTGGAGGTAACCGACACCAGCTGTGCTATAAAGAAAGAGACCACCTGGTCCACATATATGTATGACTTGGACTATGTCATCTTTTCAATAATACATTTCAGATATTCAAATAGTATTTTTTTTAAACTTAGAATAATTTGTTTAAAAGTGTGATGTAATATTCATTTTGCAATATCAGATCATTTGGTAACATGGCTCTATTTTTTTCCATGACAGTCATGTCATTATATTAAGAAATTACTTAATTGCTTATTGAAGAACCTTCAATTCTATCATGGTCTCAATTTCATTCTACACACTTCACTCATTTGCATTACCTTTAGGATCTTGATTTTTGTTGTCTCATAGAGAAAGAAGCTGATATCAAAGAAAACAAGATGGAAGCGCAAGAAGCAAACGTGTAAAAGAAAAGTGGATGGTTCGATAAATACACCTGGCTGCCGGATTAGGGGTTTGGGAGTAACTGAGCGGAAAAAAAAAAAAAAAAAGACCATGGATCAAATATAACATCTAAATTTCTGCCATGGTTATGTCTTGGCTCAAAAATGTTGGTGATATGTGGGAAGCGGCAACAAAAAGGAACGATCAACACATCTAATATGGCATTTTCATAACTGGGACCAGTCATGAAAAATCAGGAATTTGTTTAGTTAATGGAATGCTTTATTGAAAATATTCAATATTTATAAATCCAGTCAGTTCAAACTAATAATAATGATCTTACATATAAAAGAGTAAAATGTTGCCTATTCTTATATCATCCTCAAGGTAAGTCCTTTGTCTGAGCCTGTTGTTGCAATCACTATGTGAACCCATTTCCCATTTTCTTGTCTTGATGACCCTCAGTTCTACTAAGCATGATGTCCTCCTCCACGATTGGCCCCTCTAGATAACATGTCTCAAATACATGAGCTGAAGTCTCACCATCTCCCTACTAAGGAACATTGTGGCTGTATACCTCTAACAATAATGCATTTGTATTTCTGTCAATTCATGGAATGATAGCCATTCTTCTCCAATACTATAATTCAAAGGCATTCAGCTTTTGTGTGAATATGAAACAAACATTTGAAAATACCATGATTTGAGGAAGGCACACATTGATACTGAAAGTGACAGCTTTGTTTGTGACTACTTTAAAGAGGCCTTTTCCAGGAGATTTGCTCAAGGCAATGCATCTTTGATTTCCCGAGCTTTGCTTCCACGGACATTGAAGGTGAACTCAAGTAAAATGAATCCTTAGGAGCTTCAGTGTTTCCTTTATTTACTATGAAGCTGCTTATTAGTCCAGTTGTGAAGATTTATGTTTTCCTCATGTTGAGATGTAATCTAGTTATACTGAAATTTTAAATTTTCATCAGTAAGGCTTAAAATCATTTGCATATCAGAGATTGTTCGAGTCTTCCTCCTTTCATGAGCTTTGTCTTCATATGTTTATATCCTAGATTCTCATATCATTTGCTCTGCATGCAGATTGATTAAGTCTTAGTGAAAGGATACAAGCTTTCTTGTCTATAAATAAAATATATAGAATAATCTTCAAGGTACCAAACAGGTTCATAAATGAAAGTTCACAGTTGCAAACAATTATGAAGTATTATGAGATGTAACAAATCTGGGAACTTTGGTTCTTTTTCAATTTATCAACCCAATAAAATATTATTATTATCAACCCAGTTGCACATAGGCGTATACTAATGCATAGATTGGTAACATGACTTGTCCAAGGCCATAAGGCTAGTCAGTGGTGGAACCACTGTTGAGACTGAAGTTTAGGGATTTCAACCCATGTTTATAACCAGGCGTGCATAATGCCTGACTATTACCATTGGCTTTCCTTTTCTTCTGTCCCTTCTTCCAGGAAAACCAAAGCCAAACCCATTGCCCTAGATTATATTCTGAGTCATAGCTAACCTTTAGGTAAGAACAGAACTACCCCCTCTGGTTTCCAAGACTATAATTTAGGAAATTGAGAGAATATATAGGGTGCCAATGATCTGAACATAGTATTATTGTGGCTAATATTTTTGTGAAGGATCTCTCTCTCTCTCTCTCTGTATATATATGTATAAAGCTATATATACATATATAGCTTTTGTGTGAATATGAAATATATTTTAGTTCTTAATTCCACTGTAACAAAATACCTCAAAGTGGTATTTCTTGTTGGCCCGTAGTTCTGGAGGCTTCCCATTTGAAATGAGAACATGAGCAAAGCCATACTTTCCTTCCAATCTAGGAAAAGCTTCTAGCTTGTCCCTCTCAGTTTCTAGTACCCAACAGCATCTCTTGGAGTTCCGTGATTTATAGATGGAACTTCACCAAGAGCCTTACCCGGATGTGATTCTCTGTATCTTCTCTATTCTTTTACAAACTACCACTCAGGGTGGATTAGGACCCACCCTACTTTAGTTACGACATTGCTAAATTAACTAATTATATCTTAAAGAAACTGTTTTCATACAAAGTCAGGGCAGATATGGGGATTTCTGTCTTTTTTTAAGAGACGTGATTCACTCCCTAACTGTTTAGATGCATTATGTAGAAAATTATTACTTCATTAGCGTAGAAGGCTTGTGGACTCCTTGAGCAAGCAATGCGAATTTATTGGACAATGCAATTTTAGATTTGGAAAGAATCACTGTAAGCAATCAAATATCATTTTCCTATGTGGTAGGGTAGATGAAGAAATCAAGGTAGAGGAGGTAAAATGACTCATCCATGAGTATGCCCCTGGAAAGAGATGTTTACTTCTATAAATTGATTATCTTTTCCTAAATATGTTAATAAAAGAATCATGTATCCAAAATAAGATACATGATTTTGAAATTGTATAATGTGTAATGATGAAATCAATGCCTAAGTCAAGTATATATACTTTGTTATATTAAATAATATTCTTTAATATATTCTGAATGACAAAATAATTGGTTCTTCCCATATCTGTTCATTTTAATGATGATAAATCTAAAGACAATTATCATTTTGCATCTTAAAGAACATGGAGACATACTGAGATCATAACATGTTTCAATACATATTTTTACACTGACTTTATTTTGCTTTGATCTTCATTAACTGTATTTGTTTTACAGTGTTCAGATGTGCATATTTATTGAATGTTTAAATTCGGGGTATTTCTGTTAACTGTATTTATTCTCAAATCACATTTTAATGCTGCATACTTTTATTTACCAGTTATCTGTCCTTTTTAGGCATGCTTTAGACAGAAGATCATAAAAGTGTACCTTCACAGGCAGGACTGAATAGTTCTAAACGTTACTGGCTGTGCACAATTCAAAAATTTTTCATAGACTATATTTACCTAAGAGGCTGAACAGCTGTCTCTCAAGCAAACAAAGCAATCTTTCTCATCCCGACATGAGAGTATTGTATTCTTTTATAGAGAACTCTAATATAAACTAAATGTCAAAAATGCACTTCAATACCCTTAAAAATCAACTTTGACTAAAATAACTGAGAAAACTAATATTAAGACTTTCTTAAGTCTTCTGGTGTAAAATAACTGATGACTCTTGTGTCCCCAGCTTATCTGTCAGAAAACTGATCTTGAAATGTCTAGAGCTTAAGGACTCTCTAAAGAAGCTTATTTAAATAAGTTTCTTTGTGGTTAAACACCATTTTTCTTTCCATTACAATTAGAAAAATATGTGATAGCATAGGACTGATTACTACGACCATCCAAACATTGATTTATGCTGGTATTGCTACATTTTACTTTTAAACCGTGCAGTTTCCCTTGATATGTTTTGCTTTCAATCATTCTGATCACATTATATTCTGTCATCATGAGCCAGAACACATTATTGGCAGCCATGCATCCTAAGCAGCTTCAATTAATTCTTAAGCTACAAGGACCTCTATCCAATACATTTTAGCATGAGCAGGTATTGTGATCCATATTCCTTCGGACAGATGAAAGCCAGGATAGCACAAATGTCGATGTATATCTCAATGCTGCAGCGATAGTTTCCCATAAATATATGTAGAAAATGAAATGCAAATAAATACAGCCTTTAGAACTGCCCTGACAGAGGCAGATGTGGGAAGAGAGCCAAGTTATTCTTAAATAAAGTTTTTTACTTGGCTTCAGTTAGCTGATTTTATATTCTTGGAGAGGAATCATTGATTTCGTTAGCTAGTATTTAAACTGGGAAATCAGCTTACCATCAGACCCTGCAGGCTCTCTGACAGTCTTTTTGGAACCATCCCTGAAGACTAGGGAGAATCTTTAATTGTGGAACAAATAAACATTAGTCTGGATCATGTGAACAATTCAGCAGATGAAATGAGACAGAAGTTTTCTCTGCAGGTGGGTTAACAGATGCTGCCAAATACTTCTCCACCTTCAGATCTTAGAGCAAGCCTTATGGAAGATAGGTAGGATCATTTTCTCCGTCATGAGACCGCAAAAACGGAAAAGTTCTGTTTCTCATGAAAAGTGTGATTGATGTCAAAGGCAAGACTCTCTGATTCTCTAAGAGACAAAAGCTTAAAATCTTTGGAAACAACTGTGTTTCATTTTATAAGATGTATTTAAGCTATCTCCTATCTTATTTTTAAGAAGTTGAAATCATTGGAAAGACTCACCCTCCAAATTTAATTGCCTATAATTTTGCTATCAAGACAGCCCATCAAAGTGTTCTACACACAGAGGAGTGATTGGAAATGAGAGACAAGTGTCTAGCTATCTGCAAAGCTAATTTGAATACTAAATTAGAATCACCCTGTTTTGCTTTGCCTATAACTCCTTCATTTGCATCTTGTGTATGTATCACTACCAAAATGCATATCTTCCTTTCCCACGTTGCTCTAACATTATGTTAAATGATGGTACCAGAATGCATCTCCAGGGTTCAGCTTGCAATCAGTTTGATTTTGAAGAATCACATTCCACCTGTTGGAAATGAGCAAATTTCAGGGATGTTGTTAATATAAAAGTCTATAAATATGTAGTTGGATGACAGCGAGGGAAAAGGTAAATGAGAATAAAAAGTCGATAATTAATACATAAACACATTTTTCACTTGTACACGTTTCAATAGAGTGAATCTCCAATCCAGTCAAAATTTATTTCTAGCCTAACCACTTCCATTTTTACCTTGTTTAAAAACAAAACATTGTTTTTCCTATTTCAATAAATGTCACATCAAGTATGAATCCCCGGGTGGCACAAATGGTGAATTGTGCTTGGCAGCTGAAGGGCATAGATTTGAGTCCACTCAGAGGTGCCTTGGGAGAAAGGCCTCGTGAACCACTGAAAACTTAGCCATTGAACCACTGAAAACTTAGCCATTGAACGCCATTCTAGAGCACACTTTGACCTTGACAAAAATGAAGTTGGAATAGAAGAGTTGGAAATTTTTTATTTTGATTTCAACAAAATGATGGCAGTATGACTTGATTCCATAGTTGGAATAGCAAATCGTGCGTTACAGTGTTTTCTCCTGTGATTTCTGAGCTTTTCTGTTGAGAAATTCTATGTCACAATTGGCCTGCATTAAACTAGAATGACCACACAATTTGATGTGTGGTTTCTTAGTGTTGTGTGTATGTGTGTTTGTATGTGCGCACACACACACATTATTGTGAATTGGATGACAGTTTCTAGAACAGACCAACGGTTTTACATTAAACCTTTTACCCACATTCTGTTTCATCCCCTTCGTTGACTCCCCCATCTCACCTTGTCCTCCCTTACTCCTTTCCTAACTCTTCTGAATGCTGTTCTTGAGTAAATGTTGTATGCTTGATTCCAAATGATTGATTAGTCTAAGGTGTGCACACATTAACTGCGTTATTGTTTCTCATCTAGACCTATGTGCTATTTGACTGAAAACTGAGCAACAGGGGTTGGTTCAGTTGCCTGGAGTGTCCAAAGAGCATCCAAAAACCATCGTCTCAGGAGGTCCTCCGTCTCTATCCGACCATCTTGAGTAAGGAACACGGAAGAACGATTGATGCGTTTCGAGTGCGGTGTTGATGAAACGTATCGGAAGTATCATGGACTGCTGAAAGTAACAAATCTTCCTTGAAGGAATTATAGCCAAAGCGCTTCTGAAAGGTGAGGATGGTGAGACTTCTTTAAAAATGTTGACTTATTGTCAGGAGAGAGAATTCTCTGGAAGAGGGCATCATTCTTGGTAAAGTAGAGGGGCAGGAAGAGAGAGGATGGTCTTCCATGAGATGGATTGACACAGTGGTTGCAGCAAGGGGCTTAAGTAGAGGAACAATTGTGAGGATGGCGCAGGGCCGGTGTTCTGTTCTGTTGTGCCTGTGGTTGCTAAGAGTCAGAACCCACTTGGTGGACCCTGACAACTGCTATCTGACCAGCAAGTCTGCTATCCCTCACAATTTTGAGGTTTTGTTCTCACATATTTCTCCTACTCCATCAGAGTAGTTGGTACTGGTAGCCAGGCACCACGTGGCTTATTTGGGTAGTAGGATCTTGAAGACTGTATCTCATGTAATCCATTAGTCTATTGCACTAATTATCTCTATAAGTCTTCAATTTTCGCATCCTTTTTCCTCAGATAAAGTAGAGAGCAATCATTGCACCTAGGATGACAGCTTGTGAAATTTTTATCATTTTGGCAGCACCAATAAAAATATTTAATTTAGTCATTGCTACCCTGATAGAATGTGTACATGGTGTTAAATGGACATTTAGCAAGCAATTAACCTTTAGCACAGAACATTCATAGGCACTGAGTTTTTACCAGCCCACCCACTATTTACCAAAGGGGACATAGACTCTGTAGAATGGGTGGACTTGGTTATGCCAATGACCTTGGTGTCTCCTGTGGCTATGGTTATGAACTCACAGCTCAGCATTACCCCATGGTGCCCGGTTACATCCAAGAAATTTTACTAACTGTGCCCCCTTAATGCTTCAACACCTCCCTCATTATAGATGCCGAAAAGGCAAATATCCACTTATAAATGTTTTCTGTCAATCACACACTTGTGTGTGTATACATGTGTGCATATGTATACACACTTCAACTGTACATATATATATATACACTTATATTCCAACTTTCCCTCCCACAACCATTCAGTCTCACATGTCTATCTAAGTGTAGATTTACTCATAGTTCACCATTATTGCACTATAGTATATTTTTCCAACCTGAGTGATTAGGCACAAAAGAGAGGTGAATAAATAGTAGTAGTTTTCCAGCAAGACCATTCTTTGAGGCTATGGTTTTATGAGGCTGCTGAATGTAGCTCTCTATGAACATGCATCTACTTGGACAGCTCCAATTCAATTTAAGTATTTGCCCTATAGGTTTATTTTGTTTTGTCTTGATTTAGTAAGAGAATAAGAAAAAAGTAATGAAGTGTTTCTACTGGAATATTACTAAAATCAGAGAGTATGATTATGAAAGGGCATTATAAACCCCAATTCTCTTTTGAATCACATGCAATGCATTCTTCTTTTGTGATTTGTTTGATATTATCCTTACAACATAAGGCTTTCTTTGAAAAGTAGGGATGCATTCTGTAATTTGGGAGTAGTAGAGGATAAACTGATTGAAAAGGAATATAGTACAGAGTACTGGGGCATACACATTACAATGCAAAGCCTATGGAGTCATGCAGCACAAAGAGCAAGGCTTATTGTAAAGTGTGGCCTATAGAGAATAACAGCTTCACAACAGCAACTCATTTTTCTTGGTGTCTTACTTTTTAGGCCTGTTCCTGGGATCATTTGTGTTGCCAACTCAGAAAATTGTAATGGATATTTTCAGCAATTGTTATACTAATTAATTAGTTTAATATCTGTGGCAGTTACTTCATCTCCTGTCAACTTGCAAAGGGGTGGAGTCTAGCCTGTCAATCAGGTAGCAGCATGGTGACCTCATTTGGAGGCACTAAGGAGATAAATAGGTCACTGGAGGCCAAACACATGCACTCTCTCTGCTAGATATCCTTGTTGACAAGCCACATGGAGATCCCTGATGGAATCTGAGCCCTGAAACTGGAGAAGTCACATGGAGACCCACACCAGCGCTGAGATGCTTACACCGCCACTGTATCCACAAGACTTTCCACCCACTGGCCTGTGATCTACCTGCGTTCGGTGTCATTGTATGGCCGCAAGAGTCTAAAGAGGAATTTATGGACTAGTATCGACATATGGGGTAATATTGGATTTATGGGCTTGACCTGGACTGGGATGCTTTCTTAAATGTACAATGGCTATTTGATAAAAAGTTCTCTCTTACACACACAGGAGTGTCTCTGGATTTGTTTCTCTAGTCATACAGGACTAACACATCATCTTAGTTTTATGTATGAGAAGAATTCACACCCACAAGTTACAGGTATAAAACTACAAAAGGTAAGACATCTTGGAAAAAGAATTAGTTTCATGGAACTTTCCAGTGAAGCTGTATATTGACTCATGGTGTTTAGTTCAGTGGTATGAACTCCCCAGTCACTGTGCAGCTTTTAAAAGATTTAAAGGATTGGAAACCCCGAGGGCAGTTTTAATCTGTCCTATAGGGTAATTATGAGTTAGAGTCAATTAAATATTAGGGGTTTTTCTTGGTATGGGAAGTTGTGCAACTTATACAGAGACCACAGGTTAGAGACTGCAAAACCATGAAACATTTTTGAGAAGGGAGGAAAATTAGAAAAGAAAATTGAAAAGGCACAAATATAGAAGGTGTGAGGACAATTTACAGGGTCAAAATGTAATAATCCAAAGCAATTTTCATGTTTTCTCCCTCAAATAATTCAGAAGACATTTTGATATATAAAAGCCAATGTATAATTCATGTTAAATGTTTCAGAGGTGTGGGTGACTCCAAGTTTCTTTGTACAAAACATTCTACCTTTTATTTTAAGTTTTTGTTCACAGGTGAAATTGTGCTATCTTATAACAACACTGGAACATTTTAATCCTAATGAAGAAGCTTGAACTCTGGCAGACCCATTTTGGATTTCTGAACACTAGAATCTCTATTACTGTACCCAAATTCACTATTAGTTGATTATAACTCATAGTGACAGAGTGGAACTTCTTCCTTGGGTTTGCAAGGCTATGCATGTTTATGGGAGCAGAGGCACCATCTTTCAATTGCAGAGCGGCTGGTGAGATTGAATAGGGGACTTTATGGTTAGTGGTCAAACACATAACCCACCACGGGGTTCCTTATTTATTGTACCCAGACCAAAAACCCGAAGTCACTGCCATCAGGTTGTTTTCCACTCATAACTACCTTGAGGGTAGGGTAGAACTGCCTTTTGGGTTCCCGAGACTGTAACTTTTACAGAAGTTAAAAAATGAGTGTTTCTCCTGTGTAGCAGCTCCTGACCGTAGTAGCAACTCAAACGCATAACCACTCTGTCCCCAGGGCGCTGGCCCCTTTGTAAGGTAACACAGTGGAGGTACCTGTTATTCAGTTCCTAATAAAGGTGAAGTGGTACTTTGGGAACATTCCAAGTTCATGTAATTTGAAGTGTTCAAATATATCTTTGGATAAAAGGAAGCCACATGGAGTTTAACTTGTATTTAGTACAACACAAACAACTTCAAATAAACCCAGTGTGCCCTTCTATCTCAGGATAGCTAATACTACATTAAAATATCTTGGGTTTTTGTTTTCTTTATAGTAGCAGAGTAAAGAGTGGTATATGGCATACACTCTGCATCTCAAAAACTAGAGCTGGTAGGGGAAACTGGTGCCATTTTTAAAATCAACATGTCCAATATACCCAGAAACAAGTCTAAGATTTGAGTCAACACATTGTGTTTTGGTCAGTAATAATATATAATTTTGGGTACATTGATTACACCAATATATCACATAAATTCTAGATGTTAACAATAGAAGAAGCCATGTTAAGAATTGAAGGGTATATTGAACAATATATACTATTTACTAAACTATTACATCAGTTTAATTTGAACTAAAATATTATCTATTAGCAATTAAAGAGTATATGAAATATACATGCATACAATGAAACACGTAAAAGTAAAACAAGTAACAGTGGTGTTATTCTGAAGATACCACACAAAATCCATGCATAAATCACAATAAAATTGACATCACTGATTTCAAGAACATTTTTTAAAAATGCAGCTGAATTGGGAGAAGTAAGGATGATTGTGAGTAAAACCCTAAATAGAATTAGCTTACTCAGTAAGTTATTTATGATCTTATGAGATGAAGAAATATATATTGATATTTTACTTTGTTACTAGTAGAGAATTTAATGTAATATTTCATTGGTTGATTATCTGTGTACAATTGCATATCATAATAAAATGTCAAGTATAGAAACTATGTTCCATTAGGAAAGATATCTTGCTGCACATTTTTCTATTTACTTGATGTTTTTTTTTTTACTTTTTATTGCGAATTGGTTGAAAATGTATGTAGCAGATATCAATTTTACGTGCAAATATTTGTGCACATTTTTTTCTATCTCATTCATTGGAATGCTTTCAATAAACATCACTTATTCAACTTCCTCCCTATGTTTTCTGTTCTCATTACTCCTTCTTCGCTGACCTTTATGCAGTTTGTCCTTGGGTACATGCAAATTTTACATTTACAGAATGTGAAACTTAATACTGCTAATACAAAGCACTGCATGCTTCACATGACCTTTCCTGAAATTTTCTTTGCTGTATAACAAAAATACATAAAAAAGAAAAGTATAGTTTATTGCAAATAGGGAACACTTTTATGTATTACAGTGAAATGTTACATGGAAACAAAATGAATGCGACAGGAAGCTGAGAGGCCATTTTTAGCAAAGGTGACGGCCTCCCAGTCCCGTCGTGCCATTTCATACCTGTGCTTGCTTCATGCTGCTTCCTATGCCCGGAGCAAACTCATTTGTTACATGCGTGTGTTTCCTGAGAAGTAGAATTTCAGATGCGATTAAACTCACTTCTTTGTGAGGGTGCTTGGTCTAGAAAACCTATGGAAAGAATGGACTGTAAGCAGGTTTGGGCAAAAGGAACAACAACCCAAAAAATTGTTGTAATTCAGCCCCAACAAATTGTGAGAGCTGACCCCAAAAGGAATGATTTGTTTTTACAGTTGGAAGAAGCCTTAACAGTTGGCTCAAGACCAAGAGGTCTGGACCTTTATGCCCCTATGTTGATCTTTCATTGGGTCTGGTTTACCTAGGGATGGAGGGATGACCTTAGATCAAGTCTTACAGATTTGTCAACTTCCAGTAGCTGAATTGTGCAGCTTTTTTTACTCAAGAGGGTTTTAGGAGTCACAGAATTCACTCAGTACTCTATTTCCCCACCTGGTAAAGTGGTTTTGCATTTTGCTGGGATAGGAATGGTCAGCAGGCCAAAATCACCAGCAGCTTCCTGGGAGAAAACCTGGGCTTTCCACCCATTGACAGTCTCTAAAACCCACATAGGATCACTGTGAATCAGTCTCTATTCAATGACAATGAGTTCGTTTTGTTTTGTTTTTTCTAATTTTCTACAAAGTGAATTTCTACCGATTTTCTAAGATTCATGTAAAGAATTAACCTGCCTATGAAGATTTCTCTGATCTCCCATGTAAAATTGATCAGCCTCTTTTTTTATGCACTTACTGAACTCTCAAAAGTTTTTACCATATTTTTTCTTTATCTTAATAACTTTGTATTTTCAGTGAAAGTTTACGGGGTAAATTAGGTCCCCATTTGGTAAGTGCTAGACAAATTGTTCAGTGACATTAGTTACATTTTTCACAATGAATCAGCACTCTCTTTAATTGCATGCTAGTGATTCCATTTCAAGTGCTCACCTAATTGGCCTGTTAGATTTGAGTTGATGCTAGGCAGTTTGGTTTATCATTTACCTATTGATTGTTTGAAAGCTGAGTAACTTGGGTTACTTCAGTTTTAGCTGGAAGGATGGCTTGGGACCAGTCTTGAGGGTAACAGCAATCTTTTTCAGGCCAGTAAGTGTACGGATTTTTGTGATTTTGAGATTTGGCCCACCTTTTCCTCAGTTCCATCCAGGACCTGCTACTGTGATCCCTTTCAGAGCTGTCAGAAATGGCAGACAGATACCATCTAATTCTTCTAGTCTCAAGATCGGAGGCTGGGTTTCAAATGATCCAAAGGTCCTTTGAACTAATTATTCCAATACACCTTTCACTGTTTCTTTCTGCCTTGGTTGAAAGAGACCAAGAGTTTCACCGTCAATGACCACTTGCTACCTTTTGAGATCCCAGTCATTACTTACGACAGTAGAGTGTAGAAAATTATCTTTGCCAAGAATGCCATGATATTTGAATTAGCTATTATCTGGGACGATGGCCCTAAGGTCTGCAGCCCAGTGACTTATTATCTCAAGTTGCTTAATTATTAAGTAGCTTGTATAACTTTGCCCTTGATTGTTGCTTTAAAATAACTGTCAACCTTTTGATACTGTCACCATATTTTTTGTATATTGTTCTTTCTTGCTATATGTTAAGCTGCTTGAAAACAAAGCTTTGTCTAATTTGTGTTTGTGTTTTTATCACCTAGAACATTTTTAAAAAACATATTGATTGTGCTCAATAAAAAGGATAGATGAAATTAAAAAACTGTAGCACAGCTTTCTGAATTTAGAAACCATTCTGAGAACCGATAAGGGAGACCACAGAAATAATAATGATGTTTATCACTGTACATGATGTTCATTGGAGATAACCAGCAAACAATGCATGTTGTTTTCTCATGAGTTCGACAGTCTGTCTTATTTAATTGAGCAAAAATTGGGCCAGGCCATGAGGTAAATATTGTAGGAGAAAATATATGTATTTTAGGATTGAATGAATTTGTGCCTTCAGTTGGGAGATACTGCAAATTGTGAGTTCAATAAAAGAGAATAGACTTTATAAAATTTTCTTATACGAGATATGCAACATTATATGTAGTGGTTATATAATTGCTTATCAATTTGAGAGGATTAAGGGTGAAGGGGTGGAGTCTCTCCTGTCAATCAGATCATAGCCAATGAGGCCTCTGTGTGGGCATGGTCTTCATCTGAGGATTCTGGGAACCCTATATTCCTTCTTGGAGGTTGGGAGACATGCTCTCTCTCAGCTCACTCCTTGGGAGACATTGCAGCCGATGAGCCATTTGGAGACTCCTGCCAGCGCTGAGATGCTTACAATGCCACTGGATCCACAAGACTTCCCACCCACTGGCCTGTGATCTTCCTCCATGTGGCATCATTGCGCGTGTTTTGTGAGTCTGAAGATGACTTTATAGATTGGTATCGAACATAGGGGCTAATATCGGACTTATTGACTTGATCTGCAGTGGGCCGGGATATTTTCAAAATGTACAATTACTCTTTATATAAAGTTATTTCTTATACACATATGCATCTTTATGAATTTATTTCTTTAGTCTACCTGGAAGAGCACACTATATTTTTGGAAGAGGTTGAAAAAGCAAGATATTCATGAAGATGGTGGCTATTGAAATTGGCCCTGAGTTTTCATAGGTTAACATGGTTGGTTTTAGAATTGTGTTTGTGCAAGTGCTCACTTTGTGAAGCAGCATTATGAGGTAATTTAATGTGGATGAAATTTATAGGACAAAATGTCTGGGAAGGTTAAAGAAAAAGTAATCAGAATTAGAAAGAGGAACCTCCCCCAAATGGTGCAGATACCTATGTGGGAGAGTTGAATAGCAAGAGCTATTCTATGAAGTTTTGCGAAAGCCTCACTCAGGCTGATGGAGAGGCCACAGACCAAAGCCTAACCATTTCAGGGTGACTGCACTCAGCCATTGATTGGGAGTGACCCAAGCAGAGCATTGCTTTGGGGTAGGTTCTGTGGTGGATCTTAAGTAGGTGGAGCTAGAAGCTCATTGGACTCCATATAGCAAGCTCTTCATTAAAGGGAGCCCTAAGCAGTTTACTGGAAGAAACAATATAGGACAATTGTAAGCTTCAAGACATAAAGAGAAGTAACTAAAATTAGAAATGTCATCATGAACCAAACCTAGCCTCTAGGCTGAGCAGTAATGGCAATGTCCCATTTTAATTATTTGGTTGATTTTTGTTGGTTTGCTTATATTTTATGCCTCTATTTTTGTTTTACACCAAAGGGTATACTCATATGCTCAATAGCTATCATGATATTCTAATAATCACTGAAGAAAATATCAAAGAAAGGACAAGACATTTAAATCTTTTCTCATAAATGACTCCCGAACATAGTGCTTTATCATATCCTATGCAATAATAGATTTAATCTGCAGCCTTCTCAAAAAGCACACTTTCTTATGTCATTTCAGCTAGAGAAAGAATAATTCCAAAATAACTGACATATGGATGTCCTGAAAAAATATTTATTGATGCATCTGTGCTCCAGGTATTTATCAATCTTCTTAAGAAAATCGAGTTGTGGCAGGTAGTTTAAATGTTCATTGGGAAATGGCTGCTTTTCCTGAAAGACAACAAGAAGTCCATGACCCTTAATTCTAAATACTCTTTGCAAAAATTTCTCAGCAACAACTTATTTGTAAAAGTATCTCCGAGTTCTGCAGCCTGACAGAAGACACACAAAGCCTCAATTTTGTTATTTCTTTTAGCTTCTTCTGACAATGTTCTCTGCTCTCTCAAAGTGATGAAAACTGCCTTTAAAAATGCTATGATTACCAGTTGTATGAACAGAATTATAGACTTTGCTCCAATAACAGACTCCTGTACTTTAAAAGTAATGTCTGGACTTCAACCTCCTGATTATCTATCAGCAGTACAATAGGCTTTGGAAGCCAGGTACGCATTTCTTTAGCATTCTTACTTAATGAATCTGAGACAACATTAGCCCACAGATCTAAATACCTCAGCAGGATGTCTGAATAATTTTTGATATTGCATCTCATGTTATCTGGAGCATTGGAATAGGGGAAACAGAAAGAAAGACAATCCAGGGGAATTTCCTTTAGAGGAATGGCATAGCTAGAGTAGAGAGACCTTCCAGGCAGCATGTAAACTGTACACACAAGGGGAAGATAGAGATTATCAATGAACATTTCAGCTTGTCTCCAGTGCTCTCCTCATTGAGAAAGTAAGACTGACTGCACTAAGGTGGGCTGAATATGTTGCAATAGAAATGGGCATCTGAAGTGTTGAAGGTTGTCCGCATAAAAACATTTTTCCTTCAACTGGCTCTATAGAAATAGAAGACAACTTATACGTTAACAAGTGTATACTGGTAAAGGTAGGAGGTGAAAAGAAAACTGAATCCCTTAAATAAACTCTATATGAATAGAGTGTATTTCTATATTTCTCAAACACACTTGCATGTTTCTAGTAATATTAAAAAAAATTTATTCATACTTACACTGAAATTCCCCCACCCATCTGTCAGCTTGTCACATTACTGCATGGCTTACTGTCAGGACAGATATGTTTCAGAGATCAATCCTTTCCCCATACTCATTCAGTCTCGCTGCTGAGCAAATCTGAGACGCTGGGCTATGTGATGAAGAAGGAAACATCAGGATAAGATTAATTAACAACTTGTGATATGCAGGTGATAAACCTTGCTGGATGAGAGAACTTGAAGCATTTAATGATGAAGATCACACACTTAGTTTGATTTAGTCATACTCCAAACTGGCCTTCAGTATGGATTATAACTAAATGTAAAGAAAACAAAATCATCACTATTGGACATGATAAATACTGAAAAGTTTGAAGTTGTCAGGATTTCATTTTACTCGGATCCACGGTCAAGATTCATGAAAGCAGCAGCCAAGAAAGCAAATAACATATTACATGGGGAGATGTTTTACTTAAGATTTTATTAAAGGGTGAAAGATGCCATTTGAAATCTAAAATGTGCCTGACCCAAGCCATATCTCAAGCGTCTTCTATGCGTGTGAAACCTAGACAATGTATAAAGGAGGCCAAAGAACTGAACTGAGTGATGAAGGTAGGGAAGACTATTGGACGCACCATGGACTACCAGAAGACAAACAAGCCTGTCTTGGATGAAGCGCACACAGTATGCTCCTTAGGATCGAGGATGATGAGACTTTTTTCTTATGCATTTTGGATGTTATCAGGAGAGACCAGTCCCCGAAAAAGAACATAATGATTGATAATGTAGAAGGGCATAAACAAAAACCCAAACCGGAAGCTTCTAGATGAGAGAGACGGGTGCAATGGCTGCATCAATGGACTCAAGCGAGAACAACGGTGAGAAAGGGGGAGAGACGGACAGAATGTCTTTGTGTTGCACATAGGAACTTGGTGGGTGGGAAGCCACTCACTGGTACTTATGCACAGTAACATCTGAAGCTCTTTACAATGATCAAAAAAACTGGTAATTTTTTGAGACATTAACTAAAACATACTTGAAGCTAGAAAAGAATGAATATATTCAAATATCTGTCCATGGCCCTGACATATTAGAGTCTAAGAATGCTACGCTCTTTAAAGCACAGTTTTCTTTAAGAGAAAATAGATTGCCTTTCTTGATTTGAACTTAAGACCCTCGTATCCCGAGGTAGTTGTTCTTTCACAGGACCCCAAAACAGCTTATGTGGAATAAATGAATCCCTGATTAATTTCATTTATATTAAAAAATAACACAGATGTGTCCTGGATTTATAGAAGGATGAGTATTGTCACTGTCCATTGTAGATGCCGTGTGTTGTAAGACTTCAAAATAAGAACCAGAGCTTTGTTCACTGAAGGAGAAAGTCCTGTTAATTGTGTGGCATCCCAAAGGATCAGAGCCAAAGAAAACCGCTGATTAGCCTGGCTTTAAAAAATAGAAGTTATGATTTGGTTTTCATGCTTCTTTAACTTCTCTTTTTCTGACCCATAAAAATAACTTTGACAGAATGAAGAACTAAAACCAAATGGATTAAAGTTTGTGAGGACTCCTATGAAATTGGTGTGTTTCTCTTTCAGTTTTCCTGACAAGATGTGTATATATTATCATCAATTTTGTTTTTTTGTTATGACATTACTTTTATATCTGACCTCTGCCTTTAGGAGTTTCAATATACTGACTGTAGAAAATAAATACAACAAGACCAAAATTTTAAAATCTAAATAATTTGAATATTCAGCTCTCTTGTTTATCATGCATGTGTTATTCCATTAATATAGTAACTGCTTTTGTTGACTGACCTAATGATTTACTCCCACCCCTTCAACACTATTACCTCTTTCCCAAATTACTATATGATATTGTCATCTATATTGGTGATATGTGTACACACTGTATACTTTTATCTAGTTCACACATGTCTTGAGGTTCTTGAAGCAAACTTAAAATGGATCCAGACTGCATTAAACAGCAAAAAGATCCATATTTGAAATGATATAATTCTTATTTTATACACATAGGTAAATAACATATCTAGAACAATATTAAAACTAAAAATGACACATTACTTCCAAATGTTTGAAAGTATACATTTTTTCACCTCCAAACCTGATACATAAGTTAGATATCAAAGGAGATGAAACAGAGGGTTATATAATGGATAACAAAGATAAATGAAGTAAATGGAAATTTACTCAGCCAGCACCATACTACTATAGAGAAATAAAGTGCACATTGGGTTTAGATAAAGGAAAGATGACTACAGGTTAGTACGATCAACAAAGACTTTCTGAATGTGTTAGTCTGGGTACTTTAGAGAAACAAATCCACAGTAACTCATGTATGAGAGAGAGTTTTATAGAAAGCTTAAGTGCACATGAAGAAAACATCCCAACCCAGTGCTGCCCAAGCCCACAAGTCCAACATTAACCCATTAACCCATATGTCTGACACTAATCCACAAAGTTCTCCTCCATCTCACAAAACAGATGCAATGATGCCGACTGCAGGAGGAAAGCCAAGTCAGTGAATGTGTAATCTCAGCTCTGGCAGGGATCTCCACATGGCTGCTCCAGCACCCAAGACTGCATTGGGGTAGGTCCATTTGGCTTCTCCTCAGGGATGTCTTGCAGGAAGAGAGCCTTGCAAGCTGAAGCAGGGAACTGGCTAAGGCAGCTGCACCCTGGTCCGACCATCAGAAACAAGAGACCCGAGAAGTAGAAAGGTGAGGCTCAGAGTCATGTATCCCTCTGCCCTTCAATTAACCCCACATGTGCTTATCGGCCAGGTTGGTACAATAAACTACCTCAATGAAGTAACTGTAATTTGGCTTTATCATGGAAGAACAGTAATAGTTCAATTCAAGGACTTTGTGTAAAACTTGGTGGGGTCCAAGTGGCTAGAAGTTACCAATAGGTATTGTTCTTTCAAGGAGAAAAAGGGACAATGAGTCAACTGAAAAAATAAAAAGTAGCAGAAAGAATGGTGACTGACAGACCAATACAAAATGCCCTATTAATAAATAAAAGCTGATTGCTATCATTTCAATGGGTTTATGTACAATCTCTTGTGATAATTTAGATGTAAAAATGGATTTAAATTGTATGATCTTGGAAACTCATCGTTTCTCCTTTCTCTTTTTTATTTGTTGCATTTTCTTCCTTCCATATCATATAAGGTTAATGGAAACACAATGAATATATTTATTAAATTGGATAAGCATTATGATTAAATACTATCCATTCACTCATTTGTTTGATAGGTGTTGAATACGTGATTAGTGATATATGAATAAATATTGCATATACATCTTAGTAGATAATAGCTAGATAAATACCTTAAAAAGAAAATGCTTTTCAGTGATTTAAACATTGCACTGCACTGAACCCTTTTCTTTATGAAATAAGACAATGGTGTCATGCTGCTGTGGTAAAAAAACACATAGGTTTGTTTGATTGTTTGTTTATGGCAGATTTCTGATCTGCCAGAAATTTGAAAATATGTTCTCAGATTTTGATCATATGTTTCATAATTCCAAAGCAAATGTGAAAATTTTAAATTTCATATTTTCCTTTTTACCAACTAAATTTTTTGTTTGTTTGTTGTCTCTTAGGAAAAGATGACACAAAAGGAACATTAGACAAATATTCAAATAATCACAAGCAGGCATATATCAATAAATCTGAAATAAAATATTCCAAATTAATACTCTTAATTCAAAAGTATTTTAGAACATTTAATATAAAGGTAATTCTAATATAAGTGGAAGCAACATTTTAATAGGTATCATAGAATTCGTCAAAGTTGTATAGCCCACGTTACTTTGTTTATGCAGATAGCTTAATTTGTTTTATTTAATGCAGTCTCTATGGACTTTTTATAACTGACTACATTGTTCACAGGCAAACAGGTTGACTGTGAATGTTACCTAGAAGGGCCAGGTAACTCTGAGAGTATTTAATTTGCAGAACTGTTAGGGACCAAAAGGCAAATTCCTGCTATCTGGTTATTCAACAGAGACATCCTGAGAATGGCTGAAGAATGAAAGGGCTGTATTTGTCTTTGATCCTGGCCAGCAGTTTCATGGGATTCTCCTGACACTTGAGTTACTAGAAACAAACAAACAAACACATCTGTATGTGACTCCGCCAGGATGTGAATTCCAAAGTATAAAAAGAACATATTTACTATGTATTCTGCTTTCAGATGAGACACCATTAAAGGATCCTGTGTTGCTGTGGGTCTCCCCTGTGGGTGACCTCTTCTACAATAAACTTGACCTTTTCCTCTCTAACTTGGAAGTATCTATCGAATTGACTGCCCTGCCACAGGATACAGACCCATGTTAAGAACAACAATTACCCAACTTTTCTCAATAGTTTTGGCTTTTCAGAAGAGGACACTTACCATTTCCTCTTATATAAATATGAAAAGATAATAGCTTGGTATATTGCAAAGCATTGTTTGAAATTCCAGTTTAGGAAAAATGAACTCTACATTGCTGATAAACACACAGTGCAGATCCAATAAAGTACTTGTATTTTCCTGTGTTCCGAGTAAATGGCTTCTTTACCCCAGGGACACTGATCCGGTGCTGTTGTTAACTACAGATTATTCCATTCCTGGCTCTGACATTTGATACTTCAAATAATTGGAGAAAATTATTTTTCTTAGAATTGTTTTGAGAGTTACAACAGTTAATTTATGTTGAGAAGATGGTAGGTGGGATATATCCTTTAACATCAATGGCACGGAAGGTCAGAGATCACAAAATAACAGGAAAAACTTCCAATGCTCTTGGGAGTGAATGAATGAGACACTGAGACCAGACGGACACAAGGATTCTTATACTTCTGTACAAAAGAAACAACTAGGATTGGCCAAACAATCCAGTTCATAAGGAGGTACCAAAACATTGTACATTCTAAAAACAGTTAAATACACATCCTAATCAATCCCCCAATCAAAAAGTCTATTGTATCTTTATAGCTGTGTCAAGACCAAGAATGAATAGCATACAAACTTGTAATATTTTACTAAAATTTTAATCTTGACTTTAATTCCTAGCCTTTTATTTAGTTTTTAGTGCATGTGAAGAAAATTCCTTGCCTTTTATTTAGCTTTTAGTGCATGTAAAGTGCTACTTTTAGTGATAGCATTTTTAAAAATATAGAAATGCTTTCTTTTTGTCTTTTCTAAGTATATAATTCCACTTTTTGATGTTTTATATATATACATACAAACATATACATATGTATATCATATATGTGTATTTTAACATTATACTTCATCTTGCCTCTGTATTTACTGCCTCTACTGTGCCTTTCTACAAACCTTCTGAGTTTTGTCCCTGAGAAAATGCTACCCTAATAAGTTCAAATGGTGCGGCAATCAAAGGTGTATGTACCTCAGCAGTGTGATTGTTCCCTTCATATATCTGCCTATTGTTTGGCTCAAACCTGAGCCTCAAGTGAGTTGAGTTCCAGACAGAAAGGAGGACTAAGAGAAATATGGAAGAAAACTCAGTTTCAGGAATTCTTTCACTTTCTGTCAGACAAGTAAGCTCGGTTTCTTTTATGCTACTGAGTTTTGCTCCATATTTTTCTTCCACTCTATCCAGGGCCTTCCAATCGAGTTCTTTTTAGAGCAGCTTTATTAGTTCTCAAAATTTTAATGTCTTGGATCTAATCTGAAAGTCCTGTCAGTTTTCGTCCTCCAAATGTGTTTCTGAAGACTCCTGGTGGTGCAAATGTCAAGCGCTTGCTTGGTCACGGATGGTTGGCTGTTTAGACCCACTCGGCAGCTCTGCGAGAGAAGACCTGCCAAGCTGCCTCCCTAGAGCGACAGCCTGGAAAACCCCAGGAGGCATTTCTTCTCTGTCCTAAAACTGTTATCAGCCAGAACCAATTTAAAGGCACATTTGAAACCAGCAACTCTGGTTCTAAATATTGAGTCCAGAATTTAGAAGCAAATTTCAACAATGACCCTAAGAAATTCACTACAATGAGAAAATTAGCTAACAATTCCCACATTCTCTGTACATGAACTGTCTAATATTTTGGCGTTTTAAATAAAGTTTAATTTAAAAAGAAATTAAGATGAGCTCAGAGCTACAGGGTTTACCCTTTGCTGTTGTGGTCCAGGACGGTCCTGGCATCATTTTCTTTGATGTTTATGCAACTGTTATATCTTTAATGAGGTTTTTATAGTACAAATCAAAGTCAGAAAAACGAATCTATGAATATAAATGGGAGAACAAGAATCCAGTATTCTCATTAAAAATCCAAAGTCAAACAGGGATCAGTATCAGAGCCTAAATTGTGAGACTCTGGTTTGCAGAAGGCTATGAATGGCAGTGGGAGACTAAGCTACTTATGGGAACTGCACAGGAATTAAGCCTCCAGTATCTCCTATATCCATAAGTGAAGGATGGAAGGAAAGTGGTTACTAAACAGAGTACATTGGAAATATGAGTTTAGAATACAAAGGGATAAATCTGTCTTGAACAGTTAAAACTTTATCAGCTTATCCCTTCTCTGGACCTGATCTGGTTTTCAAAATTAACTGTATTTTTGGGTTTTTTGTTTGTTTGTTCATGTTAGGGTTTATTTCAGAGGTTGTACATCATTGGAGGTCACCCTCTTGAGATTGTGTTCTATGCTTTTTGGTATATAAAGCCCAGGATTGAGGAACCTATAGGGAGATCAGTAATAAGGGTTTGGGTGGAGGAGGCCGATGGTGATGGTGGTGGTGACGGGTTAAAAGGGAGACAATGTTAAGGAGTCCAGGAAGGAAAATAATATTTGGAAGCTGATTGTGGTAGCAATTGTCTAATAATTCTTGATGTGCCTGAACTATGGAATGATATGATATATGTATTAACCCCCAATTAGCAATAAACTTTAGAAAATGACAATTTTAAATGGAATAAAATGAAATAAAGTGAATGGTCACAGCAGATTTTATTTTTAATGAACAAAAAGGCACAGCATATATTTGCCATGAAACAAAAGCCTAAACGGTTACCTGTTCTTGAGACGGTCTCTGGTTCAGGTGGGAGATTATTAAGGTTGTATTGTGACTCCTCTGGACTTTTCATTTTCTCCAGATTGAACCTGAACTTGTATATGAGTAATTGACAGTTTCTGCCACAGTTTGCTCTTGGACATTTTTCATTGCTAATATTGGATTTTTCCATGGTCTCTATCAACAATACCGTCAATTTTATTCCCACGCATTTAGCCTGGCAAGGCCAACTGTATACACCTTTAATACTGTTGAAAAGTGTATTTGCAATGAAGATATTCAAAATTATTCTGATATTGCAAAATTTGGTATTGAAAAATTATATCATGCAAATTTCATTTGTGTTCTACTACAGACTGCCACCCTTCCTTGTTCTCAGTGTTCATATTACTATCACTAGTAATTACCAGTGTCTTTTGATTGAATATTTGATCCATTTCAGATTGAAGAGTTTGGTAGAATTATTCAATTTCTTCATCATTATCATTGATGTCTGTGGCATAAATCTGAGTTATAATTGTATTGATTGGACTTTGTTGTATGAAGTATTATTTTAACACAATTGCACTTCAAGATAGATCTTAAAATATTTTTGAAGTCATTGCACGACACCATTTTGCTTACATTTCTCATTCCTGATATTGTAAAAGATGACTGTAGGACTCAAAATGGCTAAGATCCATCTATTTTATCTCATTAATAGCTTGGATATTGAACAGGAAATGTCAAAGGGCAGCTTAGGATAACAAAAAAATAAGTTCAGTAATGCAATGTGCAGAGATGTGCAGTTAGAAACCCAAAAGGGGAGAACACACACTGGATTTCTCAAGCTCAATGGACTGAAGAGAAGCACCCAAGCTTCCAGTCGCAATATTAAAAATACCTTTGCCCAAAATATTGAATGGTGTACAAAGTACTGAAAAAGTGGTCCAATCCATAGTCACCATATTAAAAAAATTGATGAAAACTCACCTATGTCAAGAGGTAGCATATGATCAAGAATCCAAAGTATTGAAGGAAATAATGTAAACATCACTGAAAACAATGGTGAGAAAGAAGGTCCTAGGAATTGATGGAATACCAATAGAAATATCTGAACATATGTAGTGCTATAAGCACTCCCTCGTCAATGCCAAGAAATTCAGATAGCTACTTTCTGGCAAACTAACTGTAAGAGATCCATGTTTGTGTCCATTCCAAGAAACAAGACTCAACGGAATGTGAAAATTATTGAACAATATCATACAAAATACAAACATTTTGAAGATTAATTTAAGATGGCTTCATCAGTACATCGATAGGGAGCTAAATCAAGATTCATTCAGAAGACGATTTGGACTGCAGGATATAATTGCTGCTATCAGTTGGATTTTTACTGACAGCATAGAATAAAGAGTGATGTGTGCTTGTTGCAAAAATGGCATAGGACCCTGGTCTGTCCTCTTCTGGCTTCACAGCGGGGGGCGGGGCAGGGAATCCATCAATACACTATTTCAAGGCTTGTTCCTACAAAGCAGAAGTAAAACATGCTTTATCTTGGAAAATAAAACAAAAACGACTTTATTCAGATACAAACCATCCCTTCCATAGCACCCTACTTCTTTGCCATGTTCAATACTCATTGCAATGACTACACAGAACTCAGAAACAATGTTCACAATTAGAGGGATATAATAAGAAAGATAATAGGTTAAAACTAAGGATCAGAAAATTTAAGGATACAGTTCTTTTGTATGCCATCTTTCTTTGCAGCTGTTCGGCCGGCATAGTTCTTTCTGGTCCTCAGTCTTTCAGCTGCATAACCCTTATCCTCTTCCCAGCTCATCAAGTGTTACAAAGTTCCTTTAACATTAATAAATGCCCTAACGGCACCACATTCTGTAAACCAGCCTCCTGCTTGAAGGCACTGAGCTTTACTCATTCTGTGTCATTCTTGTATGGCCACTGCTGCTGCCCCTCTTTTCACAGGGATCTCAGGATCCAAAGTACAACTTCACCCATGGTGTTTCTCTCTTGCCGTTCATGAGCTTCCTAGCCCTGCTTCTGGGACAGTGAAGTTCAAACTCAATGGAATGGTAGGCTCCCTAATGCCCATGCTAGCGTCCATTCTTGAGTGTCTTTATTCAGTCTTTTAGTGGGTGTCATAAAAATTGTGGACAGAATAACCATATCAACCAATTTAACTTGGTTACACTTGTGTTTTCCTGACCATAGAAAGTCTCAGATTGTATGGATCATACAAAAGTGTGGGTAACATTTTCAAGAATGGGAATTGCAAAACCTTTATGTTCATGTGTAATGTGTACATAGACCAAAAGGCAGATCAAAAAGAAGAAAGAGATACAGTATGGTGCAAAATCAGGAAAGGTGTGCATCAGGCTTGTATCCTTTCCTGCTGTTATTCAACCCTGGTTGTGTAGTGGTTACCGTTCGGGTGCAAACTGCAAAGCCACCAGTTCAAAACCACCAGTTGCTCCAAAGGAGAAAGACAAGGCTTTCTAATCCTGTAAAAAGGTACAGTCTCTAAAACCCCAAAAGGCGGTTCTACTCTGCACCCATGGGTTCTATAAGTTGGAGTTGACTCAATGGCAGTGAGTTTGGAATTTGGGGAAATGGTGAGTAAATAATACAAGAAGCTGGACTATGTGCAGAAGATTGAGGAATTATAATTCAGAAAGAAGGCTCATTATCAATTTCTGATAAGCAGATAATATGACCGTGCTTACTTAAAGCAAAAAGAACTTAAAACACCAATTAAGATGAAAGACCATTAAAAATTTTGTAAAATTTAAATAGAATGCAATAAGATTAAGATACAGTAAAACCACTCAAGCAACTACAGGACACCTATTGGTGGTGTGGTTGTTATCCATTGTGTTGCTAACCCCAAAGCCACCAGATTGAAGCCACAAGGCTCTCTGTGGGAGAAAGATGGGTTTTCTACTCCTATAAGGAGTTACAGTGTCCGAAACCCACAGGGGCAGTTCTACCCTGTCCTACAGGAGTGCTATGACCCTCAATAGACTTGATGGCTGTGAGTTGAAGTTTTGTTGGATCCAAGCAGCAAGGTCTTTAAAAATCGAGAGCTGTGAAAGCAGAGAAGCGCATGGAGGTGGGGTTGTGCATCTCAATATACCCAATGATAAATTAACAATGCATTATCAAAAGGTCACACAGCTAAACAGAAAATAGTGAATGAGTGGCTGGATCCCTGAGCCAAATTTTTGGCAGGCACATAATTAGGAGATACAACTTGGTAAGCAGGTCTTTATGTTTGAGAAGCCAAAAGTCAAGAAGAAAGAAAACATGATGACATTGCCTAATGCATATGCTTTTTAAGATATTTGCATAAGAAACAGGAAAATAAAAAGCATCTCTGTGGAAACACATAGGGCTATAACCTACAAGCAAGATGAACAAAAAATAGAAAGCATTCAATGTTCAAATTGCTTAATTTCAGGTGGAATTATTGTGAGCGTCTTAACTTAAACTTTCTGTCAAAAATAAAATATATCTTCCCTTGGAGAACAGAATATCTGACAGGACTTCTGTATGTCCTTTTTGCAGAGCACCCAGAATTCAACTACTCCTTCTCAGGACAGTTCAAGGAAAGGAACAAAGGACTGAAAACCAGGAGATTCATTCACAATTATGGGTCTGATGCCAGCTGACCAACACTGTTTATCAGTTGAAGATCCAGGGTGATCTAACTGCAGGGAGTACTGTTAGTTCTATCTAACAGTTCCCTGTGAACGTTAATAGTTGAGAGCATTCCAGCAGAGTAAGTCTGTCCTGTCCCGATGTCTCATTTTACTTGTTTACTTGATAAGCCTTTCATTTCTTTTCTTAATTTTACATATCTAAATGATTTCAGGAGAGCCCCAGTAGCATAGAATGCTGTCTTGGGCAGCTAACTTCAAGGTCAGCAAATAGAAACCCACCAGCAGCTCCACGGAGAAAGAAGAGACTTTCCGCTCCTGTGAAGATTGAGAACTTTGGAAATCCGGAAGGGCAGTTCTACTCTATTCTATAGTGTTGCTGGGCATCACTATAGAATTTGATCATTTTTAAAATAGTTTATTGGCATGTACTACAAATATCAAACAATTTAATCCTTCATTGATATTAAGAAGGGTTATGCAATCATCTCCATAATCAATTTCACAAGGTTCTTCACATCCTCATTGTTGCTAGTTCCCCATTTCCCTCCAAGCTACATTGCAATGCCGCTCACTCACTGCCATCCAATCAATGACAACTCATTGTGAACCCATAGGGCATAGAAGAACTTCCCCTGTGAGTTTCTGAGACTGCACCTTTTTTATTATCATTTTATTAGGGGCTCATACAACTCATCACAATTCATACATACATCAGTTGGGTCAAGCACATTTGTACATATGTTGCCATCATCATTCTCAAAACACCTGCTTTCTACTTGAGCCCTTGGTATCAGCTCCTCATTTTTCCCTTCCCTCCCCACTCTACCCTCCCCCCTGAATCCTTGATAATTCATAAATTATCATTATTTTTTCATATCTTACACCATCTGACGTCTCCCTTCACCCATTTCTCTGCTGTCCGTCCCCCAGGGAGGAGGTTATATGTAGACCTTCTAATCTGTCCCCCCTTTCTCCCCCATCTTCCCTCCACCCTCCTGATATCACCATTCTCACCACTGGTCCTGAGGAGTTCATCTGTCCTAGATTCCCTGCGCTTCCAATTCCTATCTGTGCCAGTGTACATCCTCCGGTCCAGACGGATATGTCAGGTAGAATTGGGATCATGATAGTGGAGGGGGGGGGGCATTCAAGAACTAGAGGGAAATTGTATATTTCATCATTGCTGCACTGCACCCTGACTGGCTCATATCCTCCCCGCAACCCTTCTGCAAGGGGATGTCCAATTTTCCACAGATGGGCCTTGGGTCCCACTCTGCCCTCCCCTTCATTCACAATGCTATGATTTTTTATTTTTGTCTTTGATGCCTGATACCTGATCCCTTCAACATCTTGTGATCTCACAGGCTGGTGTGCTTCTTCCTTGTGGGCTTTGTTGTTTATCAGTTAGATGGCCTCTTGTTTATCTTGCAGCCTATAGGACCCCAGATTCTATATTTTTTGACAGCTGGGCACCGTCAGCTTTCTTCACTGCATTTGCCTATGCACCTGCTTTATCTTCAGTGTTCGTGTCATGGTAGGCTGGTGTGCTTCTTCCATGTGGGCTTTGTTGTTTCTTAGCTAGATGGCCGCCTTTAAGACCCCAGATGCTATATCAGTTGATAGCCGGGCACCATAAGCTTTCTTTACCACTTTTGCTTATGCACCCACTTTGTCCTCAGCAATTGAGTTGGGACAGGCTGGTGTGTTTCTTCCATGTGGGTTTTGTTGTCTCTCAACTAGATGGGTGCCTGTTTATCTTCAGGTCTTTAAGACTTCAGGTGCTATATCTATTGGTAGCTGGGCACCATCAGCTTTCTGTACCACATTTGCTTGTGCACCCATTGTCTTCAGTGATCGTACCAGGAAGGTGAGCATCTCAGACTGCCAAATTGTTAAAACAAAGTGTTCTAATGTTGAGGGAGTACTTGTGCTGGGGCCCACTGTCCATCTATTTTCTTAATACTCAACTATAAATATATTTATATAAAAATATGTATATTAATATATTTACATCTTTATATGCCTGTATTTAAATCTCTATGACTACCCTTTGCCTCCTAGTTCTTTCCTCTATTTCTTTGTACTTTCCTCTTGTCCCACTATCATGTTCTGCCTTCATTTGGGTTTTAGGAATTCCTCTGTTACGTTGCCCTTGATCCAGCCCTGCCAGACTTCCCACACCCTCCTTGCCACTGATTTTGGATCACTTGTTGTGCCCTTGTCCCTGGACTTGTTAACTCCCACTTCCTTTCCCCTGCCTATCCTACTCCCATGTCCCCCAGGAACTGTAATCCCGTTGTTCTCTCTTCTGGCTTGTTGATTCCGCCTATCCCTTCAAGATACACATGCTATGTACCGTCACAGGACTGAGTACAATGAAGTAACAATAGAAAGTAAAACAATAGCTAGAACAACAACAACAACACACACACATACACAAAACCATATAAATAGTTCAGGGTCTGTTTCTTGTCCTTCACGGGTGCTTTCCAGTCGAGTCTGATGATATGCCATAGCCTGGCACCACCTCTATGCCTGGGGACTTCATTGCTCTGCTTCCCCCATCCTCCCCCCGCTGTCCTGCTGCATGCCCCCAGAGGCTGGCTTTTGCGTTGTGAGCTCATGGTGGGCACAATTCCCGCAGTGTGTCTCTAGTGTTGTCCCCAATGGTGCTATGGGTCAATGAGGAATGCTGTGTCCCATGGTGAGGCCAGCCCTGTGGTCGTCTCTGTGCATTGCTGCTCTGAGCAGAAACATTGTCCTCAGGGCTTGGTGAGCCAGGATATGCTTCACTCTTTAAAAAAAAATTCCCTATCACCCCTCGTTGGCTCCTGTCTGCTCTGACCAGACCAGTCCCTCTTTTTGAGCTATAGCTTAAGTACTGTCCTCTGAAGTGAATTCTTCTGGGGGTGGGTGGGTGCTGTCCACTTAGTTGGTAATGGGGCCGGCCCCTCAGGCCTCTCTATTGATTCCCTGCTTCATGTCAGTGTGTTTTGTTCTTGTCTTGGAGCTCCAGGTTGAAGTCTGGTCCCTCTTTCCCTGTGGAGACACAATCAACACCCTCCCCCTGTGTGGGTTAGTGCACTGTTCCTCATACCTTCCCCCCTCCCTCCTTTTTAATGGGCTACCATATGTATCCCATATGTATCCCTGAGTTTAGTCTGGCCCCTGTCATATTATCTGGACCTCACCCCAGGGACATATGTATACAGTATCTTCTTCCCTATGCTCCCTTTGAATTTTTTGAGCTTACCTCAGTGGACTCATTTAGTACTTGTCCTTTTGTGCTTGGCTTACTTCACTTAGCATAATCTCCTCCAGTTCTTCCCAGGCGGCGATGTGTTTCATGGGTTCATCACTGCTTTTTAGGGATGCATAATACTCCATTGTATGTATGTATGAGAGTTTTTTAATCCATTCGTCTGTCGATGGAAATTTGGGCTGTTTCAAACTCCATGCAATTGTGAACTGTGCCGCGATGAACAGTGGGGCACAGATGTCTGGATGTGGTTTGTTTTTCGTCTCTTCTGGGTATATGCCCAATAGGGGGATTGCTGGATCATACGGTAGCTCAATTTCCAACTGTTTTAGATATCACCAAATCCAAATGGCCAATAAATATATGAGAAAACGTTCCAGCTCTCTAGCCATAACAGAAATGCAAATTAAAACAACTATGAGATACTACCTAACACCCTCAAAGATAGCCCAATTCAAGGAATCAGAAAGTAACAAGTGTTGGAGGGGATGCAGAGAGATAGGAACTCTTGTCCACTGTCGGTGGACCTGTAGGTATGTACAGCCATTATGGAGACAGAAATTCTTAATGGGAGTAGAAAGTCCCATTATTCTCCTGCTCATCCTGAATGGCTGAACTTGCATTTAACAGCCTAACGAGTGACCACTGTGTTAGGGGCCTGCTACCGTGTCTCTCCAAACAAATTCCATAGAGTCAGTTCCTACTCAGAGTCCTAATTGCCACTGTGGGTTTCTGAGATTGTAGTGTTTTAAGGGTGTAGAAAGCTTCATCTGTCTTCTGCACCCTAACTCTACATTAAAAAAAAATTAGTACAGTTACTATCTCTACAGGTTTCCCCATCCTGGATTTCATATACAGAAAATCACACAAAAAACACAAATAGGAAACAAACAGCAACAACAAAAATCCAACTACAATGGCTAGACAAAACTGAGAAATCCTTGATCAAAATGAAAGCAGAAAATATTAAAAACCTGAAACAACTTAAAAATGGATCAAAGGGGAGATCAAATGATGAAGCATTGCATTTTAACTTAACTACATCTGCCATAAACAATTTTACAATGATCTCTGATAGCTAGACCATTCACATCCCTGGACCATACCAGAGGAATTGGCCAGAGGCTTAATCCATGAGGGGACTCTGCAAATAGATTTGGGACTACTACTTCCATCCCCAGTCTTCCACCAATCAGTTGTTCATAATTTAAGCTCCGATCTTATTATATACAATCTTTGGATCACACAGGCTGGTGTTCTTCTTACATGTGGCTTTATTGGACTACTCACTTATATCCCTGCTTGATTTAACAGAAGCCATTCAGACCCACGGTGCTATTTTGTTGTTGTTGTTGTTGTTGTTGTTGCAAGCTGGGCACCATCTGGTTTCTTCAACACACTCGGCTATAGCACAAATATCTTCAGTGATCTCTTCAGGAGGATGAGTATGAAGTAGAGCCATGTCATAAGAACTAATTTTCCTTAGATTGAGGCTAGGCTTGTAAATTGGGCAAATTGACTATAAAACACCTCATGTGAAAGCTAGATGGTGGAAAAAGAAATTGAAGAATTGGTGCCCTTAAATCATTGTCGTTAAGAAAACGTAGCATGTACAGCCAGGAGAACAAGAAAATCGGTTGGTCGTAAATATCCTTAGGGTGAGACTCTGTCTCATGTACTTTGGGCATGTTATTAGGAGGGATCCATTCCTGGAGACATCCATCACTCAGTGGAAGACAAGGTCAATGAAAAAGAGGGAGACCCTCATTGAAATGGATTGACACGGTGGCTGTTGACAATAAACTAAAATAGAGGCATGATTGTGAGATGGAACTGTTCTGGGCAGTATTTTGCCCTGTTGTACACAGTCAGTGTGAATTGTTGAAATGCGATCCATCAGTGCCTAATGACAAAACCCAAATGGTTAGAGAGTCGTATGTGAGAGCTTTTCAAATGATGATCATCAAGAAAGGAAGATGACCAAAATTGGCATTTGAAAGAATTTCTGTTTGTTGATTGCTTGGCTGTTTTGCAAAAAAAAGAGATATATTTATTAGTTATAAGCAACATCTAAGTGTTTAAGCTATAGAGCAACATTTAGAATACTTTACAAAATTTACCTCACAACGTGGGTGTAAATATTCTAATTTTAACATGGCAGCTATAAACAGTAATCCAGATGTAACGAATAAACAAAGATTTGTCTACAACCTGGGGAAAAAATACATGTAACGTTCCCAAACAGCAATATCACTTCTCTCACTGGTGAGAAGCCAGCAAGTGCATCGGATTCATCTCCTATTCTTATTTTTCACATTTCATTATGTTATGCCCGTGTGACTCACTCCCTCACTGCTCTCATGTCAGAGCTGGCTCCCAGTGACCCTGTAGGACAGGATAGAACTGCCCCTGTGGGTTTTGGAGACAGTAACTCTTTACAGTAGTAGAAAGGCATATCTTTCTTACTATATCCGTATAAGGATTATTTTTTTATACTTAGCATTTGTTATTTCTTTTTTAGAATATACATACTCCAAACCCCACCAATTCAAACCTATACATGAATAATTCAGTAATATTAATTACTGTCTTTGAGTTGTGCCACTAGTTTACTCTTCCTTTCTAACTCTTCCTCCTCATAATCTTCCTATCTCTATTTTTAAGGTGCTGTCGTTTTCAGTATGATTGTTCAGTGCCACTGAGTAGTTTCTGGCTGCGGCACTGTGTACAACAGAAGGAAGCACGGCCCTCTTCCGCGCCGTCCACAGCCCAGTTATTGTTGGGTCCGCTGCTGCAGGCTCTGTTTCAGTCCATCCCACTGAAGAATTCCCTCCTTTTCACCACCCTTCTACTTCACTGTGCAGGAGGTCCCTCTCCAAGAACTGGTCTCCTTTGATAATCATGTCCAAAGCACATAAGACAAAGTCTCACCATGCTACTCAGGAACATTTGAATGTACTTCTAAGATAGAACCATTTGTTCTTTTGGCAGTTCATGATATAGATTATAGTCTTTGCCACTAACATATTTTAAATGCATCAATTCTTCTTTGGTTTCTTTTACTGATTGTTCATCTAGGAATATCATATTGACAGAATATTTTATAATTAGGTGTTCAGATTCCCTGATTTTATTTGTATTTTTTGCTAACACTGAGGTTTTAAACTTTTATTATTGCTAGTATTTATTAGAGCATCAATAATGTATTACTGAAATATTATTCTTGCTTTATTCCGAATTATCTTTAAACATTTGTTGAATCCTGACAGATTTTATTTCTATCATTCTAGCATACAAAGAGAGGTTTTAGGCAGGAATCCTTTCATGTAATGGAACAGAAAGGATTGACTTTCTGATTAATACGTCTTCTGGGAAGTTACTTTGAAATGAAAGCCTTTTGAAATGCGGAATGGAGTTTATTGAGGGAAATGGTGAGAACAACAGCTAATTTCTTGCGTGTGATCATTATTTGCCCAAAAAATGACCTCACTGACTAATGGTTTGAATAGTTTGAACACTTACATAATCATCAATCAACACAAGGCTGGAGATTCTTGGGGATCTATGATGGATCTATGAGTGCTGGCACTAAAAACTTCCTATTTGATCTTCTCCTTGTTTGGGAGAGGCCGGATATAAGGCGTAGAAAAACAAATTTATTTGCTGAAGATATTTTCTTTAACCAATAATCAAGTGTGCCTGGTTTAGCTTCACCAGAAACTTTTCAAAAAATTGTTGAAAAAAATGTTTTAAAATTTTGTGAAAACAGTATTTTCAATAAAACGTTTCTCCCAATTGAGTGCAAATGGTAACATCAATTATATTGCATGATCATCAGAACTGTACTTTACCATTTTTCTGACACCAGTAAAAATAAACTGCTACTTGAATATCTTCCCTTTTTCCCTCCATCTCATTCCTGATAACCACTATTAAATTCTAGTCTTTACATATTTGAATAATTTTTGCCTTTTATGTTAGTGAAAGCATACAATATCTGTCCTTTTGTAATTAATTTATTTCACTCAACATAATGTTTTCAAATTCTATTTATTTTGGCATATATCAGGATTTCATTTTTATCTTTTTTTGGTTGAGAAATATCCCAAAGGATGTACATGCTATTTTATGTTATGCATTTAAGTGGTTGTGAGTTATACAGAAATGAACATTGGGTATACATGAGTCTGCCAGTGTCCCTGCTGTGAAATCCCTTGAGGGCACACACTTAACTACTGCTTCCTTGAAGTACAGTGGAGTTACCTGTTCATATTGTTGATAAGTGCCATTGAGTCAGTTCTGACTCAGAGCAACCCTGTCCACAATAGACTGAAGACACCCTCAGGATTGTCCGTCTGTCTGAGTCCATCATAGCCGCTGCTGTGTCAATCCACCTCGTGTAGGGCTTTCCTCTTTTTCGCGGCCCCTCTAACTTTACCAAGCGTGATGTCCTTGTCAGCGACTGGTCTGTCCTGACAATATGTCCGAAGTATGTGTGACAAAATCTCGTTATCCTTGCCTCTAAGGAGCATTCTGGCCCTACTACATCCAACACAGGGCTGTCTGTCCTTTCAGCAGTCCGTGGTACTTTCAATACTTTTCTTCAGCACCACAATTGAAATGCATCAATTCTTTGGTGTTCCTTAATCAATGTCCAATTTCACATGCATGCCAGGCAATATTAAAAGACGATGGCTTTGGCCAGGGACACCTTAGTTCTCAAAATAACATTTTTGTTTTTTAATATTCTAAGCCGGTCTTGTACAGCAGATTTCCCTAATGCAATGTGTCCTTGTTGAAACATTTCACTTGGTATTCCATCAAGTCTTGGAACCTTGTGTTTAGTTAATGCTTTCAGCACAGCTTGAACCTCTGTCTTCAGCACCATTGGTTGTTTCTCCTATGCTCCTTCCTGACATGGTGGAATGCTGACTGGTTATTGTGGTGCAGTGATTGTGTGTCCTTCCCATCTCCTTATGAAACTTCCTGCATCATTCAGTATTGCAACACGGTGCTTGAATTATTTTTCTTGAGTTCTTTCAGTTTCAGAAATGCTGAGCATGTTTTTTGGTTTTGGTTTTCTCACTTTAAATCTTTACATATTTTGTTCAAGGGCTCTTCAGTATTAACCTGAACTTGAATATGGGTGATTGCTATTCCACATCAAGCCCCTGGCCTGGTTTTATCTACTGATCTTGAGATTCTCTATTGTCTCTTCCCACAGATGTAGCCGATTTGATTTCTGTGTACTCCATTGGGAGAATTCCATGGGAAAGTCACCTTTGTGTTGTTGAGAAAATGGATATTGTTATGAACAAGTCCTGGGTCATGCAAAATTATATCATAGGATCTGAAGCTTCATTTATATCACCATACCCATATTTTTCAACTACTGTTTCTTCCACATGGAATACATAGGAGTGATAGCTAACTTTAAGGTCAGTAGTTCAAATCCACAACCTACCAATTGGGAGAAAAATGCGGTTACCTGCTCCCATAAAGATTTAGAGCCCTACATAGAGTATCTATATACTGGGAAAGAGCAGATGGCAGTGAGTGGTGGGAAGAGATGAAGGAAAATCTCAATATCATAAGTCAATACAAGGTTAAGACCCTACTGTGGAGCAGACCATCAATTTTTCATAGGCAAGTTCAAGTTGAAGCTGAATAAAATCAAAGCAAGTGCACAAGAGACAAAATATGACCTGACATATATCACACCTGATCTCAGAGATAATCTCAAGGACAGATGTTTACATTGAACACTAATGACTGAAGATCTAATGAGTTGTGGGATGGCATCAAGAGCATTATACATGAAATAAACAAAAGAGCATTGGAAAGAAAGAATGTGGATATCAAAAGAGACTCTGAAACTTATTGTTAAAAGAGGAGCAGCTAAAGCAAATAGAAATAATGATGAATTAAATGAGCTGAACCGTATTTTAAAGGGCAGCTTTAGGGAGAATGAATAAATAAACATTTGTATATATACACAATGGAATACTATACAAAGTTATAGAATACTGATGAATCTAAAAAAACATGCATAAAATGAATTAACCTGGGGGGATATTATGCTAAATGAAATTAGGCAATCAAAATATAAATATAGTCTGAGATCATAGTTGTAAAAAGCTGAGAAAAGTTTTTCACACTTTAAGAAAAACTCTTTTATCACTACAGGGGAGAGGAGGAGATGCTGGGAGGGAAGCTCATGGGATAGAGGGCAGACACATATTAACTTGGACGAAAGCAATATAAAATAATAAAGAGGTTAGACCATAAATTATGGAGGCAGGAGAAGATACCAGGAGATTTTCAAGAGTTAAAGGTAAGAGAATAAATATGATATACACAATCCTACAATAACTGTAATCAACTGTAGATGCTTGGAGGAGAAAATGAAAGTATATTCAAGACTATATAGATAGGTGTGATAGAAGTAATTTGTTCATTGGATGCTTACCTTTGCTGTAAATATACCCATGAATGTAAACAGGGCAAATTTTCTTAGATACAACCAAACAGCTTCAGGAAATGAGTTGCTGGACCCAAGGGATCAGGATCAAAGTCTCAAGGAACACCAATATCAATTGACATAACAAGTTCACATAGATAATATTCTATATTGTATTCTGGTAATTTTTGACTGGCATCTTACAAGCTAGGTAACAGCCATCTAAGGTGGAAATATGTGTTTCTCCCCATCCAGAGTAAAGAAGAGTGATGAGAGTCAGAACCCACAGGGAAACAATCAGTCCAATGGACTAAACCAAAAGTCTCTAAACTCACTGCTGTCGATTCAGGGTTGACTCATGATGACTCTACAGGACAAAGTAGAGCTACCCTTGTGAGTTTCTGAGACTGTAATTCTTTACAGCAGAAAGCCCCGTCTTTCTTCCATGTAGCAGCTGATGCTTTCAAACTGCTGACATAGCTGATCACAGCCTAACTTGTTGCCACTATGCCATCAGGTATACTAAAGGAACACACAAACATCGGCCTCCTTAATGCCAAGACCAGAACTCAATGGTGCCTAATTACCACTACCAACTGCTCTTGGAAGGTTCTCTCTAAGTTGAGAGAAAAATGTGGAACAAAACTCAAAATCATAAACTATACCCTTAGTTACTCTTTAGTTCTGAATGTCAACTCACCCTCATGGCTCGTTTTTCAGTCAAACACTAGAAGATCTATGATAAGAACAATAACAATAGTGTGCCAAGCAGACCTTATAATAATAAAAATTTAATATGTTATCAGCATTTAACCAAAGATAAAAATCAGATGAGAGAAGGAAGAATAGAAGCAGGAAGCACAGGGAGAAAAAGCACACCAGGGGGTGAAATCCAAGAATTGTAAATAATAAAATCAAAATCTGAAAGAAGGCATGGCATAGAGCATCAGTCTGAACACCCAAACTGCAGAAGGTTGTGGATGACAGTGGAAGCCCAAAATCTGTTTATAGGGATTAAATCTTCGGTGACTCCCCTCTGACCAAAGTCCAGAGAAGTGAAAATTCTTGCTATCATTGACTGTTTTATTTTTCTCTTTATTTCGTATGTTTTTCTGTATAGGAACTCTAGGATAGATAGATCTATAGAGACATTAACTGGATTAATAATTTCTTAGGGGGCATGACAGGGGAGATTGGGATGGTGGGGGCAGGGGGAAAGAGAAGCCAAGAACAGTGAGTCCAAGAAAGAAAATGTTCTAAAATTGTCTGTGGTGATGATTTTACAACTTCTCTTAATATGATTGAATGATTAAATTGTATGATATATGAATCATATGCCAATAACACTATTTTAAAAAGATGAGGAAACACTGGAAGCACTCTCTTCAGCATGCAAAAATCTGGAAGACAACTAATTGACTGAAAAAGATCCACATCTGTGCTCATTCTGGGGAGATGACGTAATAGAATGTGGAAATTATCTCACCATACCATTAATATCGTTTAACAATGATTGCAGCAGCACATTGATAGGAGTTGCCAGAAATGCGAGCTATATTCAGAAGAGGGCATGGCACAAGGGATATCATTGCTGATGTCAGATGGATTTTTACTGAAGCTGAGAATGCAAGAAAAATGTTTACTCATGTTTTATTGACTATGCAAAGGCATTCAACTCTGTAGATCATGCAGAAACTGTGGACAGCAATGTAAGAAGGAATTCCAGAATACTACATAGTGCTCGTGGACCAAGTAGCAGTTGTATGAACATTAACAAGGGAATACTTCATGGTTTAAAATCCGAGTAAGTGTGCACTGGGGTTATATCTTTTTATCATACTTATTCAATCTGTGAATGGACCAAATGATCTGAGAAGCGGGACTATATGAAACAAGGCATCAGGATCGGAGGGAGGTTTATTAACAACATGTAGTATGCAGCTGACACAACCTTACTTGCTGAAATTAAAGACTTAAATCACATGATGATTAAGATCATGACTTCAGTATGTATCACAACTCAGTGTAAAGAAGGGGGAAACTCCTCACAGCTAACCAGTGGAAAACAAAACAGAGAAAAGTTAGAAATTGTCAAGCATTTTATTCTGCTTGTTTCGTCAAAGAATGCAGAAGAAATAGCAGTCAATAAATAAAATAGCATAGTTGTTTGGGTAAATCTGCTGCACACGCCCTCTCTAAAATGTTGAGAACAATGATGTCACTTTGCAGACCGAGGTATGCCTGACTCAGACCACGGTATTTTCAAGTACCTCATATGCATGTGATAGTTTGACCATGAATAAGGAATACTGAAAAAATGGACGCATTTTCATTATGGTGTTTTGAAGGATATTTAAAGTACCATGGACTGCAAGGAGATCAAACAATTCTACCTTGAAAGAAGTACAGCCAAAAGGTTCATAGAAACGAGGATAGTGAAACCTGGTCTCATGTTCTTCAGACATGTTATTAGGAGAGAGCAGTGTTTGGCAAAGCACCTCATGTATAGCAAAGTAGAAGGTCAGGGAAAAAGAGGAAACCAGCAAGGAGATGGAGTGATACAGTGGCGACCACAATGTGCTCAAACATGACTACTGTGAGGATGCTGCTGGACTGGTAGCATTTTTGTTCAATCATACACAAGCTAGTTAAGAGTCAGAACTGACTGGAGAGCATCTAATCACAACAAAGCTTTCACTCAATCCGCAAAAAGTGAAAACAACAATAACAATAAAAAAACAACAACACCATAAACAGCTCAAGAAGTAAAGTGGACCATTAAAATCATTTTTTTTCAAAGACCTGGAATTAGAAATTCAAAAGGGAAGCGATGCCCAGTATATCTCAATCTGAAAACTCTGAAAAAGTGCAAACCTTGAGTTTTAATAGTGAAAGATTCTATTGTTATAATTTACATCTCTCTAATTGTTAATGAGAGGAGTACTGGGGCTATCTGGGTTAGAAGTTGAGCTAATGAAGATAATATTATGGGTTGCAACACCCCTGTGATGATCAGATTTTATGTCAACTTGACATGCTTGGGTGAAAGTAAGAGCGGAGTGAAACCTATTAATCAGGTCACTGCTTGATGGCACCTTTTGGGGGGGTGGTCTTTTATAGGAGAGAGACCCTGGAAAGTACACAATTCTTTCTTGCCCCTTCATGTTTTGCTGGATCTGAATCCTATGTCTGATTCATTCATCTCCTGTTATATTTCCTGTCAATCCTCTCAGTGGACTGTTGACCTTAGATTTGTCTAGCTAATCTTGGATTCATTTAGTTCTATATCCACCAGCCTGTGGCCCTCCTGTTTCATCTTACTGCTTCCTATTTACCAACTCTTGCAGCTACATTAGTCAGGAGTAGCCTCCAAATGATATCTGACCTACATATTTGAACCAGACTAGATTTACCTGCTTCTAAAATCTCTTTCTACATACACACGCATACGAGTGTCCCTGCCTTTGCGTCTCTAGGGAATCCAACCTAACACACTCCCAGATGCTCCATTGGATAAGTTTAAGGCTATTTGCTCCTATAAATACTTACAGCCTTAGAATTCCTAAACAGTCAATATGGTTCAGAATTGACTTGATGGCAATGAGTTTAAAGATTAATGGAGTAATAGTGACGCAATGTGTTAAGCATAAAGCTTAACAGCAATGTTGAAGGTATGAACCCACCAGCTGTTCCGTGGAAGAAACATGAGATCCTTCTATGATATTCAGTCTCTATAACCCTAAGACACACCTCCTTTGAACAAAAATAGGTTTTTTGGGTAGTGAGTAATGATTAATGATATTGAACATTTGTTTGTGTTCTCCTTGGCCATTTTTATATCTTCTTTGCTGAACCCTATTCAGTTTTTCACTTTTTCCTATGAGGTTGTCTTATTAAATTGCAGGCATTCTTTATACAAAATCGAATCTATCTCCTCACCAGCCCAAGGGTAAGGCAGTTATAAGGCAGAGCTCAGACATGTCTCCTGCCTTCATTCTTCTTTCTATTCCAACATCAACCATTTTCCCCACGGCACTCTACTTCTCTTGCTAATTTGTTTCAAAGTCCACAAAGAACTCACAGACAATACGAGGATTATAGAGTTATTAGGGAAGTCAATAGGTTCTTATAAATCAGGATTAGAAAACCTACAATACAATGTGTTTGGTCCATAGCAATGCTTCTCCTTAGCCAGCAGCCAAGTCTCTCTCTTGTCCTCAATTTCCCATCCACATAGTGTTTGCTTCTGCTTTGTCCATGGGCCTAGAAATCTGCCCAAATTTCTGCTTCATGGTCTCATTGGCTCTGATCTGAGCACTGCAGCTCTGATGCGCCTGGTGTTGGCTCCACTGCAGACATGGATCTCACACACACTCTACTGATGGTTGTTGCTTCTTGAAGGTCTCGGGCTTCTCTCTTCTTGCCTCATCCTTGTAGACTGAGGAGTGGCAAAACTGACCAGTCTCCCAATTAGAGCCTGCCACACCTTACTTGTATGGACCCACAATCATTTGCTGAGGATTATAGAGAACTGGATAGAGGAGCCATATTAAGAGATTTCACTCTAAAACTAAAAAAATTAAGAGGTGTAACTCTATCAAAATTATGAATATTAAATACTTATCTGATCCATGGTTCCTCAAAATTTAATTCCAGTCTATAGTTTGTCTTTTGAATTGGTTGTAGAGGTCCTTTTACATACAACGATGTTTAACTATGGTGACATCCAGATTTTGTTGATGGTGTTTCTGGTATCATACTTAAAACTCTTTCATTGAAAGCTAGGTCCTGAATTATTACTGGTATAATTATTTCCTCTTAGAGTTTTATGGGCTCATGTCACCAATGAGGTCTTTGGTCAATTTTTACTTAGATTGTGTGTATGGTATGAAGTATGGATCTAACATCATATGTGGAGATATAGTTGTCCCTGTACCATTTTTAACAAGAAGGCTAATTTCTATATTTAGGTGATGTATCTCCCTTGTCGAAGATTACTTGACCATAGGGGTACACACTTTATCTCTGGGCTCCAATTCTATTCTATTGGTCTATAATTTAACCAGTTCCAACTTGTTTTTATTATGATAGCTTTATAATCTTTAAGAAATCCTCCTGTGCTCTTTTTAAGATTACTTTCAATATCGAAAGCCCTTTGCAATTCCACATAAATTTGAAAATTGTTATTTTGAATTTTGCAAAGAAAGATGTAGGAAATTAGATGCCTATTGCATTGTATTTATAGGTTGTGGAGTGATTTCCCCTTAGGCTTAGGTACAAGACAAAGATGTCCACTCTCATCACTGTTGCTCAACCTTGCGCTATATGTTTGAATCAGAACAATTAAGGGCAAACGTAAATAAAGGATGTTTAAATTGATAAGTAATAAGTAAAATGATCCCTTTTTGAAGTTGGCATGATTCGATATATAGAAGGCCCCAAAGAATCCATAATGATATTATTAGAGCAAATAAATAAATGAATTCATCAAAGTGGCAGGAAGAAAAGTCAACACACAAAATGTGATTGAATATTTTATGCATCGTTAATAAACTTTAAGAAAAGAAAATTAAGAAAATGATTTCATATAGAGTAGTATCTAAAAGAGCAAAACACTTAAAATTAATTTAATCAATGAGATTAAAATATATACACTGAAAATTATAAAGCCTTACTGAAAAAATCCAACAATGATTTAAATTTGTGGTTCCTGTTAATGGCATGGAAGATACAATATTGTTATGAAGACTGGAAAATTTCAACAGATGATATTAATTTTTCTGTTTTACTCTTGCCTAGTAATAATAGTGATAAAGTATTCATCATAACAATAATTTTTCTAGGGAATGTTTAGTCACTGTTTAATCTAGAATGACAACCCTTATATTCTCTTAGCTAAAGAAATTTCAGAACATACAGACCTAATATATGTCTTCAAATTACTCATCCTACTGCACTTTAAGGTGCGCCCCATATCTGTTGTTTCCTTCACTGCATGTTATGAGCCAGTTCTCTCAACTATAGCAGAAAATATGCTGCCAGTTTTCTCTTTCATCGACTACATCTCATGCTACTTGAACGACATTTCTCTAGACAGAACCCTTTTACTATTTCAGATTGTGCCAATAAATTTAAGTAGTAAATAACTGAATATAATTTACATAATAAAAATCACCTTGTATCATTGTGACATTTTGATTGTACAGTTGTCATTTATCTAATTGAAAAGCTAAGTTAGAAGGAAATTATGGTATTTGAGGGACCAAGAAGTATGTCCCCTTTTAATCAGAGAAGGATAAATAAAAACGGATGTCATTCATACTCAGAGACATCTCCTACTATAATTTATATGGTGTTTTAAGCTTTACGCAGAAATATATGTCCTTTTTAAATAAAATCATACATAACATAAAATTGTGGCCATCCTTATGAAATTAAATCTTCCCTCTAATGGGACAAAATGCACTACTAGAATTACAAATTAAAATATTTTAAAATGGAAAAAAAAATATATATATATATATCCCTGACTGGTTATGGCAGACTGTAATATAGATACATTTTCATGAAATGTGATGTTCACAGAAAGATAAAAAGTATACACTATATAGTAGGATAGCCCAATTACTGGTCCTAAGAATAAGTCATGTTACAGCTGCTACAGTTGTTAAACCAAAATAAAGCATAAACAAAAACAAACAAATCCACTACATCAAGTCCATTTCCACTCACGGTGACTCCTGAGGACAGTGGAATGTCTCCTGTGAGTCTCTGAGATGGTAACTGGTGTGTCTGTGTGTGTGTGTGTGTGTGTGTGTGTGATGGATTTTATTTTTATTTATCTATTTTTATTAAACGATCATTTTATTGGTGGCTCTTATAACGATCCACACATCAACTGTATTGAGCATATTTGTACATATATTGACAGGAGTAGGTACTGACAATTTGGTTTCAACTCATGTGCATCTAGGTACAGTAGAACAATACTTCGCTTGGTCCTATGCAATCCTGATAATTGTTGTTTTGTCAGTTCATCTCAGTGGGGGCATTCCTATTTTTCACTGACACCTAACTTAACCAGGGGCAATTCCTTTTCCAGAGATTGGTCCTTCCTTATAACATGACCAAAGTACGTGAAACAAAGTCTCAATATCCTGTCTTCTCAGGAGCATTCTAGCCATACTTCTTCAAGGCCTATTTGTTCATTTATGACAGTCTATTTCCTTTAATATTCTTCCATAACATTATCTGAGTTATAATAGTAATAGTGTTATATAACAATATAACAAATTCAGCAATTCTTCTTTTGTCTTCTTTATTTATTGTCTAGCTTTCACACAAAAATAAGGTGCCTAAAAATTACACGCATTATTCTCCAAAGTGATATTTTGTTTTTTAACCTCTTGAGATCTTTTGAAACATGTACATCCCATGAAGATCTCATTAGATTTTGTCTCTGCTACGCCCATGGTCCCAGATGGTGGATGCAAACCAAAAGCAACCCTCTATTATTTTAACGTTCTCTTTTTTGAATACAGCCTATTCAACCAGTTGTGGGGATTTATGTTTCTTTATGTAGAGGTGTAATCCATATTGAAGGCTGTAACCTTTGATTTTGATCAATAAGTGTTTTAATTTCTCTTCATTTCAGCAGGTGAGTTTGGATCATCTGCATATCATGGGTTATTAATGAGCCTTATTTCAATCCTGACACCGTGGTCTTCTTAATCTAGCTCAGCTACTCATTTTATTTTTCAGCAAACAAATTTAATAAATCAATGAAAGAATACAATCATGACACACAATTTTTTGCTACTAAACCACACAGTATTTTCTTGTTATGTGGAGTAGCTAAATTAAAAGCTCCTTTGGATTATGAAGGTAAGGGG
Source organism: Echinops telfairi (assembly GCF_000313985.2). Lineage (NCBI taxonomy): Eukaryota > Metazoa > Chordata > Mammalia > Afrosoricida > Tenrecidae > Echinops > Echinops telfairi. The sequence goes on along the minus strand of NW_022103902.1, from coordinate 10,722,671 downwards.
AAATGGGGAGCTAATAATGAATACAAAAATTAAGAAAATGGTCTAAAATTGTGTGATGATTGCAAGAATTATTTTTAATATGTTTAAACCCTTGAATCATATCATGATGAATTATATATCAATAAAACAGTTAAGAAAAAGGGAACAAATTCAAAGTGGATCTATGACACTGGTCAATTGAAAACAATAATGGACTACAGACAACTCATTTCCATCAGTTTTGGTCATTTTCTATTGATTTTGTATTATAAACATAAACATTAAGGTCTCTTAAACATGTCTTCTTTATAAAATATGTCTAACAGTGTATGTTACATGTACATATTGCATGTGTAATTATTACTTCTGTCAAGGGAAATTTGTGATTATTTTTCCTGTGTTACTTTTTATTTTCCATGTGTAAATAATTAACAAAAAATTTTATTTTCTGTATTCAAGTTTAAAAAGCGGTGGTGGGATTGTTGATTAGACATCGGGCTGCTAACATCAGATCAGCATTTCACAGCCAACAATTTCTCTGTGGGAGAATGAAAAGAGTGTCAGCTCTTGCATGCTTACAGTTTCACCAACCTGTATAGTCCCTCCTCGATGCCTTTTCTTTCCTTTTTTTAATATTCAACTCATTCCACAGTCATAATGCTTCACAAGGACAGCTAGGTGGACTTAGTTTAGATGAGACTTCCTTAAGGATTATTTTCTTTTTAGGATCCCGTCATGTGGTTTTCTCTCTAAACAATTGTTTTATTAAGCACTGTCGCTCTTTGGTCTTGTGTATAGTAAACTCTATCACTGATTCTATTTCTTCCATTTGGTCTGCAAGAGTCTATTCAATAATAGCTCTATTAGGAAACATTTAAAAATATATAATGTTATAAGCTCACATCTGTGGGTGGTTTGATTAGTTTTTAAGTTCTGCTTAGCAAATTTTTTCAGGATATGGATCCACTGTCTTCAAGTTTCTTATATTGTTTGGGGAGATGGCTGGTTCAATTATGATTCCTTTTACTTGCTTTTGTTTCCTCCAAGCTATCATTATTTTCAATATGTCACGCACATCCTGACATTTTAGGAAATATTATTGTTATGGGTGATTTGAATCTAGAAACATAGTTTTTACATTTCTGACATTATTTTTAATAATACTTTGATAAAATATTTCCTGTTGCTGTTAGGTGGCCTTTGTGTCAAGAAACAGAAGGAAACACTGCCCGGTTGTATGCAATGCTTACTTTGCTGTTGTGTGTGAGCCAGTAGTTGCACCACTGTGCTGTTGGAGGTTTTCCTTTTTGCTTATTGGGTTAGCCTGAGTAGACCAGAGAAACAAATGCATAGACACCCTTAGGTGTAGAAGAGAAAGTTCTATATAAAAGGTAATTCTACATTAAGAAAGCATCTCATCCCAGTCCAGCCCATGCCCATAAGTCTGAGATTAGCCCATATGCCCAATACCAATCTATAATGACCTCTTCTGACTCACAAACACATGAAAACACCAAACGCAGGACAATCACAGGCCAGTGAGTAGAAAATCTTTGGCTCCAACTGTGTTGTAAGCATCTCAGTGCTGGCAAGAGTTTCCATGTGGCTTCTCCAGCACCCAGGGCTGCATCTGGGAAGGTCCATGTGGCTTCTCCTCAGGGATGTTTCACATCGAGTCAGCCTAGTCAGTAAGTGTCTCTCAGGGAGTGAACCAAGAGAGCAGATGTCTCCTACCTCCCAGGAGGAAATCCAGGCGTTCCCAGAATCCTCAGGAGAAGGCCATGCCCACACAGAGGCTTCATTGGCTATGACCTGATTGACAGACTAGACTCCACCCCTTCACTCTTAATCCTATCAAGTCCCAAAGTGATACCAGATTATGTAACTACCACACTTACCCTCTACTTTACTGAGAATTGTATCCTGTTCTACGGAATGGTTCCTTTGATAACATATTCATAGTAGATTATACTAAAACTTGCCACAGTCTCTTTTATGAACATTCTCCAATGCTGTACTTTTCCAAGACAGATTGATTTGCAGTTCTGACAGTCCATGGGAATTTCAATTTCCTTGGTCAATACCATAATTAAAATGCATCAATTCTTCTTTGAACTTCAATATCCATTGTCCAACTTACATGAACGCGAGATGACTGAACCTACCATGGCTTGGCTTAAGTGCACCAGGACCCGCACAGTCATCTCTTTGTTCTTTACCACTTTAGCAAAGTCTTTGACAATGCCTTTGCCCATTTCAATATTGCCTTAAATTTCTTGTGATCCCTCCTAAAATCTGCAGCTTTTACCATTCTCCTGCCTTTCAAGAAGCAAAGTTGGGTCTCTGGGTATCTCAGGTAATTAATGATCATTGCTCCAACTTTGATGTCATTTTCTTCTTCACATAACCCAGCTCTCTGAATTTTCATTCAGCATACAGATTGAATATCAATTGTGAAAGGATACAACCCTTACCCACACGTTCCCTCATTTTAAAGCATGCCACATCTCCTTGGTTTGGCCCATTGATTGCCTTTTGGTACATTTGAGGGTCCCTCATGTGCCCAATCAATGTTCTGAAATTCATACTTTTCAAAGTTACCCACAGTTTGATATTATCCACACAGTTGAAAGAGTTTGCATGGTCAATAAAACACACACACACACACACACACACAAAACATCTTTCTGGTATTATATTATTTCAGCCTGGATTCATCTTACATCAGCAATAGTAAGCTGAGATCCTCTACTGATTCCAAGTTTGATTTCTGTAAGTGTCCTATCAATGGATTACTGCAACTGGTTTTGAATTATCTTACGCAAAATAATTTTACATGTGATTTAATAATATTGTTAGACATTTCCTGAATGTTCTTAGGTCACCTTTCTTTGGGTTGGGCACAAGTATGGGTCTGTTCTTATCAGTTTCCCAGGTAATTGTCTTCCAAATTTTTGGCTTAGGCTATTGAGTGCTTCAAGTGCTGTATCAGTTTGTTTAAACATCCTAATTGGTATTTTAGAACCTTTTGAAATAGTTGAAATTTGACCAACTTTTAATTCACGATTCTTTGTATGACAGATATTCTCTCTTTTTAAAGCTTATACTTGTCCAGTTTTTTAATAAATCATTTTTTAAATTGGATTAACCATTTCATTGCAAGCTCTTACAGATATTATAACAATCTGTAATTCAATTTGATCAAACATACTTGCACAATTGCTGCCACAATCAGTTGTAAAACATTTTCTTTCTTCTTGAATGCTTGATATCATCTCCCCGTTATCCTCTCCCTCTCCCACCTTACATCCCAGGAACCCTTGATAATATATTTTATATTATTATTATTTCCAGATCTTATACCATCCAATGTACCTATTCACCTACAATTCTGTTATTTGTTTTCCTCACTAGAGATTATACAAGGAGGTAACACGCACACACAAAAAAGGAATTGCGCTGGGCAGAACACAGTTTTCTTAGTATGTATTTTACCTGCTAGACGAGCATTGAGCAACTGGCTCTGATTTATTGTGCCCAGTGGTGTTGCCTGGGAAGGTTCTCTCTGGCCACAGTGAATTTTTTTCCATTAAAACAGTTTTGCTCCAACATTGTTTTTTGTGGTGATGGCTTATTTAAAAGAACAGTCAATGACTGTGGAATTTTGTTTGCTGCTTGGGAAAAATACCGCAGAAACTGTTGTGATGTTGAACACAGCTTACAAGAACAATGCTATGGAAAAAAACTCAAGTGTACATAGAAGTGGTTTTCTAGTTTCAAAAAGGTGTAATGTCAATTGATGACAAACCTCATCTGGGCGTCTGTCAATTTCTGGAATGTATAAAAATGTCCACTCATGGTGCATTTGCATTTGGAGTTCCTTCCAATCCTTCCAGACCAGTCTCTTAATCAAGCTTTCTATTTAGAGGTTCTGAAGATTACATAACAGTGTGCAACAAAAATGGCCTGATTTGAAGCAGACAGAGGACTGATTTTGCCACCATGACAATGCACCTGCTCAATTGTCATCTCAGTGTGCCAGCTTTGGGGGAGAAAACAGCATGCTTCTCTTGCCCCCCACACCTTACTCACCTGACCTTGCTCTGTGCAACTTATTTTTGTTTTTGTGAATGAAGAGAGATATGAAAGGGCAGAGATTTGATGTTGTAGAAGAGGTGAAAAAAACAAACAAACAAGGGAGGTGCTGTCAGCCATCCAAACATGGGTTTGAAAAATGTCTCCAACAATGTAATCACAGTTTGACAAATATATTAAGTGTAATGGAGAGTACCTTGAAGGTGATAAGGTTGTTTTGTAAAAAAATTTAAAGTATGTAGCTTTCAAAATATTCAAATTTGGGAGTAGCCCCTCATCCAGTCATAATTACTATCCGTCCCCACCCCACCCTTTCAATACCCTCAGGGAATCTTCATTTGAAGATTCTTGCATTGTTTAACATTTTCTTATAGAATATTCAATACTGAAACTTAAGGCTTGAAATATTTCTCCAGTTACTTCAACTAATGAAATGCTAAGCATGTTCTTTCCTAGTTCTATTATCGTCTTTTCACTTGAATATTTAATTTTGTTCATCTCAAGATACCCTTTGAAATTTTCCCTTCCATTATTTTCTTCCTCTGTCTTAAGTTACTCTCTGCTCAAGAGCAAGTCTTCTCTGACAGGCACTTTGGTCTTCACTTTTCACCCTGTATTTCTAAGAACCTTTTTGCTTTCTCCAGGTATGTCATTGCTGTCCTCCCATAGCTGTCTGGTCATCAGTCACTAGTGTTCAATGGTGCAATACTGTTTTGAGATAGTTGCTAAGTCAAAATGGGATATTCTCAAGGCAAAATACTCAAAAGACTCAATTTTGCAAGAAGCCACTGTGCCAAAATACTTGGTTGGCTGTCAGCCCTTTCTAGAGGTAGCATATGCTCAAGAGCCAACAATTTTGAAAAAAGATGCTCAAACTGCACTATAATCATTAGCAAAAAACAAGGCTCTATCAATTGAATTAGTACCGATTGAGATTTTTCCAAGTTGCACTGAAAGCAGTAGTAAAAAACAAGGCTCCAGGACTTGACAGAATTGAATATGTTTCAACACTTGAAATACTCCTCTGTAGCAAGAATTTTGGAAGCTGGCAACCTGGCCAATAGACTGGAGGGGACATATTTTGTTCCCATTCCAAGAACTAGAGAAATTATCAAACAATATCATTAATATTACATGAACATAAGTTGGTGCTTAAGAGAATTAAACAGTGATTGCTGCAGTACATCAATAGAGAGCTGCCAGAAACTCATCACACATTTAGAAGAGGTTATGGAGTGAAAGCTATCTTGCTGGTATCAGTTGAATCTTGGCTGAAAACAGAGAATACCAGAAAGATGTTTACTTGTGTTTTATTGACTATACAAAGACGTTCAACTATGTGAACCACAATAACTATGAACAACATTGAAAAGAATGGGAATTCCATAACTAAGCTCAACATACACCTATGGAACCTGAAAAGGACCAAAATAGCATCATTAGAACAGAAGAAAAAATATTTCATAACCAGAAAACCTGTGCATCAGTGTTGTATCCTTTCACCATACTTATCTAATCTTCATGCTGCTCAGACACTCTGAGAAACTGAGCTATATTAAGAAGGTATCAAGATTAGGGGGAGGTTCTGAACAGTCTGCCATATGCAGATGACATAATCATGCTTGCTGAAAGTCAAGAGGACTTGAATTACTTGCTGATAAAGACCAAAGACAAGCATTCAGTATGGATTGGTACTCGATGTAAAGAAAACAAAAATCTTCACAAATGGACCAATAAGTAACATCACGAAAAATGGAGAAAATTTTGAAGTGGTCAAAGATTTCCACAATCAATTTTCTTACAAGTATCAGTCAAAAAACCAAACAAGGATGTCATTCTTAGAACTAAAAAGGACTTGACCCGAGGCTTTATATTTTCAATTGCCTCATGTGCATATGAAAGTTGTACAATGAATAAGGGAGATTGAAGAAGAAATGATGCATTTGTTTTCTGGTGTTTCCAAAGAATATTGAAAGTACTGTGGACTACCGATGTGTATTGGAACTAATGCAACCAGAATGCTCCTTAGAAGTCAAGAGGGTGAGTCTACTCTCACATATTTTGGTACATGTTAGCAATGGAGACAGATTTATTGTTAGTGAGTCAATGAAAAAGAGGAAGATCCACAACTTGATGGATTGATACAATAGCGTTACTACAACAAGGGATTCTATCATAACAACAATTTTGAGGATAGCACCGGACAAGGTAGTGTTTCATTCAGTTGTGCATACCATTGTTATGATTCAGAACATAGAAAAACATCAACATACTCAAGTTTATGTTTGCTTTCCAGGATTTTCTTTAATTATCTTCAGTTTCAAAAGAAGCTTACATATGAGCAATTGATGTCTGTTCCACAGTAGTTTCAAAGTGAAAATACATGAGAGCAATTGATTATCTGTTCCACAGTTATACCGTTTTTGTTTTTAATATTGTTTTCCTCCATCATCTATTTCTAATTATGTAGACAATTTGCTTCCGGTGTACTCCATCTGGTGAAGACCATGCGTATAGTAGTAATGTATCTTGTTGGATGAAAGGTATTTACAGCTGTGATAGGTAGGTTTATTGTGCCAACCTGGCCAATAGGGACATGTGGGATTAATTAGGTCACAGTTTGATTGGAGGGCAAAAAAATAAATGGCTTGGCAAGGCGCACCCCTCACTCTCTTGCTCTCTGGTGATGAGACCAGCATGCTGCTGCTTTAGCTAGCTCCCTGCCTCAACTTGTGAGATACACGACCTGTGGTACAGCCAACCCATGGATTATGTTGCCAAAGCTTGAGCTTCCTTTGAGACTTGCTTCACCATGTTGCTAGTGTGTATATACCTTGGGCTTGAGGCTGGTGGTGCCTGTCATCTTTAATTGCTTGATTTTGATATCTCATTGGGCCTGCTTCACTAAGCTCCTGAGATGCTGACTGTAGGTGACCCACCCTGCTGTTTGCTGCCTGTGAGCAGACTGCCAGCATTGCCCCAGGGAAGGCTCAGTTGTTTGCTCCCTTGACGTTGGACCCAGCAGCCTTATGAGTTGAAGGATTTCCAGTTAACTGTTCCACGGAAATGAGTTTAACTGAGCCCTCTAAACTGCTGTGTGGACTGATTAGCTGTTATATTCCTTCATGCTGTATGTATGTATGCATATATATTCCTAAGTGTCCTGGTTTGTTTCTCTAGAGAACCCTGCCTAACACAATTGGTATTGGGAGTGGTTCTCGAGAAACCAGATCTTAAACATGGGCTCCTCAAATTGGCTCTCTAGCCTAATTAGTCTTAACAGCACTGATACTACTGTCTCTACCCCTAAAGGCATGGATAAGTCTGCCACTATTACTAGAGAGGGTGGTGCTAATCCATGGTGTGAAGTCAAGAAGCTAATATCCACAGTATCACCACCAATAGATGAAGTGCTGGTGAGAGGAGAAGCTCTGGGTGACTGTGTGTTTGATATTTTCCAGCAGTTTTGTCAACATGAGAAACATAGGGAAGCTGGTTGGCTGGTCCTCCTTACAATAGAAAATGTGTTCAAGGAAAGGGATAATCTCAAAACCTCAGAAACATGTCTCAATCATAGATATAATCTATGAACAACTAGATTTTATGACATGGCCTGACTTAATAATTTCTCTCATGAAGAGATTACTGAAAATATGGGTGCTATAGCAAAGTGTGGTGAAGAAAGATGATGGTACTCAAATACTAGAAATATTCATACCTGGCATCTTAGAGGCTTGTTTTAAAGCAAGAGTCATTTAAATCAGCTAAATCAACATGGAAGAAGCACCCTAGCTTTTGTGATACAAAGATGTAAACAATAAAATCCAAATCTTGAGGAGGGAATTGCATTTGAGCTTGAATAGTGAACAACCCCTTTCCAGAAGGCTGTGGATGACAGTGAGAACCCAAAATCTATGTTCAGGGTTCCCCATGTGGACTAAGTCCCTAGTGAACTCCCTATGACTATGGACCAGGATTAAGAATGACATTGTTGTCAAATAGAGTGCACTGCAGTGTGGACTACTGAAGTTGTTATGTGACAACTTGTCTTTTGAGTTCCCCTTTAATCCAATGTGTATTTGTTCCGGTTTTAGATATTTTCTGCTGTCTTTTTGATTGATGTTTTTTCTCTGCTTTATTCTGTCATTGATGCTTTTTAAAATGTTTTTCTGTGTATGAAACCCAGGATATTTAAATCCATAGAGACAGGAACTTGATTTATAGTTTACTAACAGCATGGCAGGGAAGGCTCGTGGAAAATGAGGAGGTAGTATCAGTGCCTACAAGGAGGAAGAGATGTCTTAAACATCACTGTGGTGGTGATCCCACAACTCTTTGGATATGAATGAAGTATTGAAATGTATGATATGTGAATTATATGTCAATAAAATTGTTGTAAGAACTATAGAGAGGAAAGACAAAACAAGGAAGAGGCATCGCGGGGAAAGTGAGCAATAGGAAAGGGAAAGAAAAAGCGAAGCCAGGGAATAAAGAAATTGAAAATAAAGCAAATAAGATAGAAAAATAAAGGGGAAAAGTAATAAAAAGAAGGAGAACATTTAAGCAACCAGGCTGTGCTCCTTGACACAGAGAAGGTAGATTAACAGTGTGTCGGCTACACGTTCACTCTGTACTGGCCAAGGAAGCCACAGGGATGGGCACCCATCCAGGACTCGGTTATTGTTGACCTGGGGTATGTCTGGGAGCATAGACCTGATTTGGGATGGAGCTCTTACCAGATGAGGGCTTGACTGCCATACTATTGCTCTGCCAATGCTGGTTTTGCTGGTACAAGGAACTGGAGAGCACATTGCTCCAAGCACAAGAGTGTCTTCTATCAGATGCCAGATCCCCAAGGGCTTACCTGTAGCACAGGCAGAGCTGGTCTGGCATATGGGGTGTTACTAGTTACCAGGTGGGTGGCAATAGGATATGGTCATGTCTCTGGTCACCAGTGGAGTATTGCAATTATGGCAAGATTAGACATTTCTGGTCACCAGCTACTAGTGTGGGCTCTAGTGAATCCTTGGGTTAGCTGAGTTGATTACCAATTAGATAAGTTGATCCAATTAGATAAGTGCTGGCTGTTTTCCTTATCCAATATTTGATTCACTTTATCCTTTAGCTTTATTATTCTAGTTACTCTACAGTCAAGTACAAGTTTAAGTGTGTCTTCTGACATCCACTTTAGCCTGGTATTCCTTGTATTTTTCATGACCATTAGCTTTCTTCATGTACGATATTCTTGATGTCATATCACAACTGCTTTGTATGAGAGGTCATTGTGAATTCAAATAGACTCTACGGCACTTAACAGCCTTGCTTTTGAAATTCACAATTTCAGAATTATCTATATCAGTTTCATTTAGTTTCTCATGTTTTTGTTGTAGAGGGTCTGAATAGCTACACTGCCTACCCCAAAGTCTTTCAAAATATATTTTGAAACATATTTTCATTTGAAAACCACATGTTGTGATCAGATGCCCGTGACTCAGCTCCAAATTTTAGGGACCCTCTGTACTCATTCAAATTCCCTGCCATTGAATGGATTCAGACTATTAACTACCCTACAGCACAGGGTAGAAATTCCCTTGGGGTTTTTGGGACTGTAACTTTTTATAGGAGTATAAATGGAGTATATATGAAGATTCTATATATGGCACCATCCTTAAATTATTATATTTGTTCCCATTATCACAGCTACTGTGTCAATCTACCTCACTGAGGGTTTTCCTCTTTTTTAATGACCCTTTATTTTCCCAAGCATAATGTTCTTTTCCAAGGATTAATTGCTCTGAATAGCATGTTCACATTTTGTAAGATGAAATCATACTATATTTGCTTCTAAGGAGAATTCCGGCTTTACTTCCTCTAAGACATATCTATTTATTTGGCTGGATGTCCAATGTGCTGTCGATATTCTCCACCAACACCATCATTGAATGCGTTGATTCCTTTTCAGTCTGCCTGATGCACTTTCCAAATTCAGCACACACATGCGATGGTGGAAAATATCATAGCTTGGGTCAGGTGGACCCTCAAAGTGACATCTTTGCTCTTTAATATTTTAAATATGCCTTGCTGAGCAGACTGGTTCAATGAAATACATTATTTCTTGACTGCTGCTTCCATGAATATTTACTATGGATCCCAAGTAAAATGAAATTCAAGTAAAATGTCAGTGTTTTCTATTTTTCTATACTGTGTGCCATTTTTGGGTTGAATTTCTTGTCCTTCTTGTGCTAATTTCATTATAATACACCTGGAGGTTATTTCTCAGAGGTAATTTGCATTATCTTATAACATTTTGCCTTTAGGTGATACACTTACAAGGAATTCTAGTTGATACAATATTTCAGTCCACATAACTCTCAATATCACCTTCGTATTGATATGGTCTAAGATCTTTATTCAAAAAGACACAAGCATTCAATATTCTTGTAATAACTTTGTAATGAAAAGTTCTGTGTCTTTGTCATTGCCTACTTGAGTCTGAGACGTCTCTTAATATTATGTGCTGAAATTAAGTGTTGTTTATTCTGAACACATATGATGCTCCACATGATTTCTCATACCACACTGTGCTATATTTATGGAACAGTGACAGCCTTATTGTGATAGCTAAGATGCCAATTGACAAAAAGTCTTACTTGATGTTTTATATACATTATCTCAATCAATTTTCATGACAGTCTGACAAAGATGGCATTGTTATCCACAATTTACAGATGAAGGAATCAAGAGTCAGAGAGACATAAAAAGTTTCCAGGTAGAAGTAAACGTAGTTGTGTCTGATTCAGAGTCTTCTTTATTTCCTAATACTATACTGCCATTAATAAATCAAGACATTGCCATTTCCACAGTGCTTTTGTATAGGAAGCATTTCTCTATACAAAAATTAAAACCACCCATAAATATATCCACCCTTCTTCAAAGATATCTTCCCTCTTTTGTGATTTTTCTAAGTGATAGGAAGAATAATTACAAGGCAGATATTCGTTAATAATTCTATTAATTAAAATTTGATGATTTGGATTTTTCACTAAGATCACTGGTAAAGTAGTGCTTCCACATTGGTGCTTCCACAGCTAACCCATCGGTGAGCTGTTCAAAACCACTAGCTGCTCCAAGGGAGAAAGATGAGGCTTTCTAATCCCAGAAAGAGTTACAGTCTCAGAGATACACATGGGGAGTTCTATCCTGTCCTATAAGGTCACTATGAATCAGAATCGACTTGATGACATGAAGTTAAGACACTGACATGTTGTTTGAGATAGAACAATTGAACTGAGCAAGTAAAGTTTTAAAAATTAAGTTAGGGAAAAGCATAAGGGAAAAAAGAATGATAAATGGGTGATGCTGTATGAGAAGAATCTACGGATTAAGAGATATGATACATTCAATAAGAGTTTAAAGATTGGCAAGGTAAATAGAGGAAGAGATGTTAAGGAATTGCTGTTCATCTAGTAAATATGTGATAGGAATTATCTCTGACAATAGACTAAGTAATGGTATCGGACAGCCTAGGCCTAAATTACAGTATGAAATGAAAGGATAGGAGAAATTATAATCAATAAAAAGGCTTTTTTTGTTTTTTAGCCACACAATGCCAGAAGGAAGATTAAGAAGGAGAAGAAAACATGAAGCCAGGAGGGAAACAATTTGACAAAAATTTGCAGCAGCTGAAAGACAATAGAATAGGGTGCGGGCAAAGGGAGCAAAGCCAAGTCAACAGAGGAAAGACAAATAATTCCTGTGTTCAAGGAAAAGATGAGAAGGAACTGAAGAGTCAGGTATAAGTCCAACTCTTCTATGAAAACTAAGCTTATTAAAACCTGCAGCAAAAAATTGTATGAAAAGGAATTGCATGTTCATGAGAGAGCTAAAAGCAGAAAGGGGAAATAAGTCCATGGAGGAAATACAAATTATTCCTGCGTTTAAGAAGAAAGGGGAGAAGGAACGTAACAGGCCAGTGTAAGTCAAAGCTCTTCTATGAAAACTAAGCTTATGCTGATTTAATGATTATTAGGGGAAGGTGATTATTGGTTTTTAGTGTCTTTATTACATATATCCATTAATCATCAAAATCATAAGCTCACACAGGTTTTTTTGCCCCTCAAACGTTTTAGAAAACTTTAACTCATAAAGATCAATATGCTTTGGCCCACATGGAAGAAGCACACCAGCCTATGCAACCACGAGGTGTCGAAGGGATCAGGTGTAAGGCATCATCAGAACAAAACATCTTACCATAGTGAATGATGGGGGGAGTGCAGAGTGGAGATCCAAAGCCCATTAGTAGGCCACTGGAGATCCCCTTGCAGAGGGGAGGAGATGAGCCAGTCAGGGTGTGATGTAGCGATGATGAGAAATACAACTTTCCTCTAGTTCCTAAATGTTTCCTCCCCGCTCCCACAACCATGACTCGAATTCTATCTCGCAGGACTGGCTAGACCAGAGGAGGTACACTGGTATAGATCGGAACTGGAAATACAGGGAATCCGGGACAGATGAGCCCTATAGGACCAGTGGTGTGAGTGGCGAAACAGGGAGGGTAAAGGGAGAATGGGTAGGAAGGAGGGAACCGATTACATGGAACTGTGTGTGACCTCCTCCCTGGGGGACAGACAACTGAAAAGTGGATGAAGGGAGACGTCGGACAGGGCAAGATATGACAAAATACCCATTTATAAACTATCAAGAGCTCATGCGGGAGGGGGAAGCGGGGAGGGAGGGGAAAAATGAGGACCTAACGTCGGGGGTTTCAATGGAGAGAAAATGTTTTGAGAAACGATGTACAAATGCGCTTTACACAATTGATGTGTGTATGGATTGGGATAACAGTTGTATGAGCCCCTAATAAAATATTAAAAAAAAAAAAGATCAATATGCTTTGAAGCATATTGCTGCATGGGAAGAACTGGAGGAAATTATGCTAAGTGAAGTAAGCCAAGCACAAAAGGACATGTACTAATGAGTCAGCTGAGGCAAGTTTATAAAAAAGCAAAGAGAAAAGAAAAATGCAAAAGGGACACAGGTAAAAAGCTACTGCATACAAACATTCCACGGTGAGGTCCAGGTAGTATGACAGGGGCCTGACCAAATCCAGGGGTTCATATGGTAGCCAACTAAAATGAAGGGGGGTGGGAGGAAGGCAAAAAAATAAGAGATGTGTGGCTGGGGAATAGGGCACTGACCCACCCAAGGGGAGGGAGGGAAAGAGGAATCAGACTTAAATTCGGTGTTCCAGGATGTGAATGCAGCATGCTGGCATAGAGAGTGGACCCAGTGGAAGGGCCTGAGGGCTCCGCCCACATACCACCTACATGGACAACTGCCCCTCCCCCCAAAAGAATTTACTTTAGAGGACAGCACTGAAGCTGGAGCTAGGGGAGAGGGACATGTCCGATCAGAGCACATGGGAGCCAATGAATGGGGAGAAGAGAGAGTGGAACACATCCTGGCCCATCAGGCCAATATCCCTGCTCCGAACAGCCAATGCACAGAGTGGACCACATGGCTGATCCCACTGTGAGACACAATGCCCTTCACTGACCCATGGCCCTACAGAGGACAACACTGGAGACTCAGTGTCAGGACTGGCCCGGACTGACCCTGGGACACTGAGGCAAAACAATAAATGCTTGAGGCAGAGCAAGATGAGGGGGCGGTGTGGGGGGTGGGGGGGTGGGCAGCAGAGCAGGGAGCTCCCGAGGAAGTGCAAAGGGTAGACTTTGGGGCCAGAGCTTGGCAAGCCATGGGACTTGACTGAAGGACACTCCTAGAAGTAAAAAATTAGACCTTGGTCTATTTACAGATTTTTCTTTCTTTTCTAAATTAAATTTTTTTCTTTTTCTCTTTTTTAAATTAATTTATTATTTTATGGGTCATTGGGTTTATTTTTTGTTGTCATCGTTGTGTTCTCTTTTGTCTCTTTGTTTTGCTATGCTTTGTTTTTTGGGTGCATATTATTATCTCTACAGATCTATCTAGATATGATAGGCTGGATAAACATTCTGGAGGAGAAAACAACAGGACCAATGGTTCTTGGGGGGACATGGGAGAGGTGGAGGTGGGGGTAAAGAGGTGGTATTGACCAAGCCAGGGACAAAGGAGCAACAAATAAACCAAAAGTAGTGACAAGGAAGGTGTGAGAGACCTGGTAAGAGCAATGTAAAGGAGAGAAATTACTGAAACCCAAATGAAGGCTGAGCATGATAGGGGGACAGGAGGAAAGTTAAAGGAAATAGAGGAAAGAACTAGGAGACAAAGGGTATTTACAGAGGTCTAAATATAGGCATGTACATATGTAAATATATTTATATATAATGGTGGGGAAATAGATCTATGTGCATATATTATAAGCATTAAGGCAGCAGATGGACATTGGAGCTCCACTCAAGTACTTACTCAATGCAAGAACACTTTGTTCTGTTGAATTGGCATTCCGTGATGCACACCTTCTTGACAAGATCGCTGAAGACAAATGTGTGCATAAGCAAATGCGGTGAAGAAAGCAGATGGTGCCGGCTATCAAAAGATATAGCGTCTGGGGCCTTGAAGGCTTGCAGGTAAACAAAGGAATTAGAATCTGGGGTCTTACAGACTTGCAGGTAAATCTAACTCAGAAGCATCAAAGCCCACATGGAAGAAGCACACCAGCCTGTATGACTATGAGGTGTTGAAGGGATCAGGTATCAGGCATGAAAGAACAAGAAATCATATCATTGTAAATGAGGGTGAGTGCAGAGTGGAGACCCAAAGCCCATCTGTAGGCAACTGGACACCCCCTTACTGAAGGGTTGTGGGGAGAGATGAGCCAGTCAGGTTGCAGGATATCAAGGATGAAACATACAACTTTCCTCTAGTTCTTAAATGCTTCCTTCCCCCACTATCATGATCCTAATTCTACCTTACAAATCTGGCTAGACTAGAGAATGTACATTGGTACAGAGAGGAAGTGGAAACACAGGGAATCCAGGACAGATGATCCCTTCAGGACCAGTGATGAGAGTGGCAATACCTGAAGGATGGAGGGAAGGTGGGGTAGAAAGGGGGAACCGATTACAAGGATCTACATATAACCTTCTCCCAGGGGGATGGACAACAGAAAAGTGGGTGAAGGGAGACGTCAGACAGTGTAAGATATGACAAAATAATAATAATTTATAAATTATCAAGGGTTCATGAGGGAGGGGGGAGCAGGGAGGGAGGGGAAAAATGAGGAGCTGATAATAAGGGCTCAAGTAGAAAGCAAATGTTTTGAGAATAATGATGGCAACAAATGTACAAATGTGCTTGACACAATGGATGTATGTATGGATTGTGCTAAGAATTGTACGAGCCCCCAATAAAATGATTTTTTAAAAAAAGATCAATATGCTTGTCATATTGGACTGATTTGGGCCATTTTAATTGGATAATCATGTGATATGCTATGCCATAAATTACAAATCCAAGAGGAATAACATCAAATTATTTGTAAAAAAGAGGACTACAAGTTCAATTTTGAAATACAATGCTATCAATGATACAATTATATCATACAAGTAAGTCCAGTTAATACAGTCATTGTACAAATATGCACGTGACACGTAGGCTAGTAACATTCTGAAGAATTCTACAAGTATCTCCAGTCTGAAATTAATCACACATACAATCAAGATACATTGGTAATTATTGGCAATTTGAACATGAACTTGGAAAGAAGATTCATTGTTGGAAAATATGGACTTGTTGATAGAAATGAAGCTGGAAATAGCATGACGGAACTTTGCAAGAGCACAAGGACTTCTTCATTTTCCAACATTATAAATGATAAGAGTACACATGGACTTCACCAGAGGTAATATACACAGAAATAAAATTGATATCATCTATAAAAATATGCTAGAATGGAAGCTGGATTCAGGAGGGCATGTGTGTCTTATCAGCCACAGATGTAAGAGATAACTAGGCAGCTCAAAGGATATCATTGCTGATGAAAGATTAATGAAAGCTGAAAATACCAGGAAGATATTCACCTGCATCTTATTTACTATGCAAAGTCATTCAACTTTGTGGACCATAAGAAAACATTGACAACACTGAGAAGGAGGAGAAATCCAGACTATTTCCGTATTCCTGCAGAACCTGGATCCAGAGACAATTGTTCGAACACAGCAAGGGGGTACTTCATGGTTTCAAACCAGGAAATGTGTGTGTCAGGTTTGTATTTTTCACCAGATTTATTTCATCTGAGTGCTGAACAAATTATCTGAGATGCTGTGCTCAGAACGTGGATTAGATGAAGGCTTATGCACAACCAGGCCTGTTGAAATCTAGGAGGATTTGAAGCACTGGCTGATGAAAATCAGACTGCCTCATTCAATATGGATTTAAACTCAAAGAAAACAAAAATAAAAATCACAAATCAACCAAGATGCAATATCCTGAAAAACGGGTAAAAATCTGAAATGGCTAAGTGAATCATTTTGCCTGTATCTACAATCAAAGCAGCAGTGAGAAACCAAATGGCATATGACCTTGGGCTGATGTGTTGTGCATGATCTGTTTAAACTGTTGAAGATTGAAGGTGTACCTTGGAGTGGTCCTGACCCAAATCATGGCATTTTTAACCGTCTCAAACTTATCTGAAAATAGGACAACGAACAAGGAAGACCGATTGGAAGTCAATCATTTGAATCAAGCTATTGGGTGAAATAGCAAAAGTATATGGACCGCCAGAAGAACCAAGACATTTGTCTTGAAGAAGAACAGAGTCCTCATAGAATTGAGGATGATAAACTTTCACCTCGTGGAGCCCTGGTACTGTTAGTAGCCCTGAGTGGGGCTGCGATCCATGTGGTCCGCAGTTCGAAATCGCCAGCAGCTCCACAGGAGAAAGACTGGGCTTTCCACTCCAGCAAACCGTTAAAGTCTCAGGAACCCACAGAGGTTGCTATGACTGAGCATTGGTACCAGAAGCATGAGTATGAAGAGTTCCCCTCACATATGTAAAACACATTATCAGGAGGAGTCGTCAGACTCTTAAAAAACGAACAAGGGTCAGTGAACAAGAGGCAGACCTTCAGTAAGATGGATTGACACAGTGGCTGCAACGTTGATTTAAACATGACAATGATTGTAAGGATGGCCCCTTTGGTTGCATATAGGGTCACGGTGAGTGGAAAATCCCTCGATGATATCCAACAATAATTATTAGAAAAATAGTAATAATGTCGTTTTTTCACCATAATTGACTGGACGAACATTTAATAAGCTATGTAAAAAAGGACTTCTGGAGAATTAAAATACTAAGAATATTCATCAGGAGAGAGAGAGAGAGAGAGAGAGAGAGAGAGAGAGAGAGAGAGAGAGAGAATGACCTTGCATTCTTGCATTGTCAGAGAAGACACCAGTTTCTTTTAATTTTTTCTTTCTTGGTTCCTTCTTGGTAAGCAGCACTACATTTACTCTCTTTTTATTCTGAAGTTTAGCAGTTCAAACCCACCCAGCAGATTCTGGGTAGAATAATGTGACAATCTACTTACATAAAAATTACAATCAAGGAAACCTTACTTTATGGATTAATTCTATTATTTTGTTTGGGATTGGTATGAGCCAAAATTGACTCAATAGCACCTAACAAGAATAATTATGAATTCATTTTATTTAATTTAGAAATATATATACATATTTAGGCAGAGGCTTTACTTTGGGGAAAGATTTATTTATTATCTGGAAAAAAATATTTATTGACTGTTCTTCATTATTTACCATTTTTCAAAATCCCTCCTGACAGCATGTACAATGTACATGAGATGATGCCTTCCCATCTGTCCTGGGATTGAGAATTCTGGATGTACTTTTCCCAAGACAGATTTGTTTGTATTTTTGGCAATCAATTGTTCCTTCAATATTCTTCATAAGTACCATACTTTAAATGCCTTGATTCTTCTATGAATAAGCAATTGTCTGACAGTGAAAACCTCATAAATGTAGTAGTAACTTTAATTCCCAGTAAACTTTATGATTGAATGGCTAACCAATAGGTCAGTGGTTCAATCCCACCAGCCACTCTTAGAAGAAAAATGAGGTACCTAACAACAACGTATTTTGGAAGATATTAGCTCAGCCCTTCAGTGGTCATGTAACTATTTTCATAATTGGGTCTTTAAAAGAGCATACTAAATGTGTATCAGGTCAGCTACTTCAGGATCATGGGGAACATGGTTGCTGTGGTCAGTTGCTATCAAATCAGTTCTGCCTTATAGCAAATACAACACTGCCCAATCCTATTCCATGCTCTAGTAATACTAGGAATTCCAGGAGCACATGTCCTTTGCAAAGTTTTTCTGTGAAAAGAAAATATTGAATACCATGACAGTGAATACTACGTTATGTAATTATATAATTATATTGGTGGTGACTGTCGAAAAAGTATTATTGGCAACAGAGACATGTTTATATCTAGTGTAAATATCTATTTTTTAAAAAGAAATGCTTCCCCTCCATTATGGCTGTCCAATGTAATTCTGCGAGGTAGCCAACTGGTTTCTCCAAGGAAATTCTGCCTTATTTGGGATGCAATGTTGACATTTGCCATCAACTTATTGGGATCTGAGATGTAGCTTGCTGTGCACATATCAGATTTGATGAGTGTAAGGTCATATTATTAACCTTTATCTTTTCTGTACAGATTTAATATCTATTAGCATGGATAGATGTTCAGTAGACTACGGAGCAAAGTCAGATTTGGGAAATAAACTTTAGAACTAGACCTATTCTCTGCCGATGTTTTAAGATCCTCCAGTGATTAGGTGTAGTAGCTACGTTGTAATCTGTGCCCATTCTGAGATACCTATTTACATTCTACTTTCAAAGAACACTTTATGTTTTCAATTTTGTTGCCTTAAAAAAAATCAATTGTTTCATTTGCATGCGAAAGTTTGACATTGAAAAATAAAGCCAAAGAAAAATTGATGCATTGAATTAGGGTGCTGGGGAAGAATATTGGAAGTATCATAGACTGTCATGGAACAAGCAAATCTGTCTTGATGAAATACAGGCAGAATGCTTTTTAATAGAACATATGCAATTCTACTTTAATGTGATATGAATACTATTTTGAGATGATTTACACACTTAGGCAGGTCATCTTCCTTTTAAATAGATACAAATAAGGATCTCTTCTTCTAGAAAAGTCCCTTTCTAATTTTTTGCCCCAGAAAGATTGTTCTAGGGTAATACCTATAAAAATTTGAAAATTCTTACTGTTTAATTGAGAAGATATGTGGGACACAAACTTAAATACCCCCCAAAACATTGCCTCAGCCTAAAAGGTCCTGAGGCATTACCTTAAAGAATTTAGCAATATTAAAAATCTTATAAATATGCACTAGTGTCCTATATCTGCAATAGCAAATTAACACACACTGAATAGCTTAAAACAACACAAATTTATTATCTCATAATTATGGAGGTTAGAAATCCTAAACTGGCATGGCTGAACTTCATCTGGGGGCCCCTAAGGAAGAATGTATTCCTTATTCTCCTCAGTTTCTGATGGTTTTTAGAATTTCTTGATTTCCTTAACTAGTAACCACATCTCTGATATCTATGTCTGTGGTCACGCTGACTTCTGTTTCACTGTTCTTCTTATGTGTGTCTTTTATGAGTACACTGCCTTAGATAAAGCTCACACTTGAATAATGAAAGATCATCTCCTCATCTCAAGATTTTTAACTTAATAACCATATATACTCGAGCATAAGCCGGTCTGAATATCAGTTGAAGAACCTAATTTTACCACAAAAACTGCATAAAATTGTGCTAAAAAAACTCAGCTTATAGACAAGTATATACAGTACATCTATAAAGACTTTTTAAATAATGTAATATTCACAAGTTTTATTCAATGTAGAAATATTTCCTTAGGGGCCACAAATAAACTCACTACTAATTTCATCCTGTTTTATTTCAGTAGCCAAAGGCTCTTCTTAATTTTAGAATATATGCCATATGGAGACACTGCAAATAAGAATGAAGTTTATTTGATTTAGTAAGCCCTGGGTCCTTTATATTTAAGTCTGTTCTTTAGCTCATATCTCTCTTTGTATTTTATTTTGGTTAATGATTAGAAGCCAGATGGCCCTTCAATAGTATGTCTAAAAATCTTGTTATTTACACAGGGGTAAATAAAGTATTGCAATTAGGTTTCAGTTCAAACATGCATTATGGGTTTATTTAGAATTCAAAAACATTTAAAAGTTTCTATCGTGAGTAGACAGGTGCAAATAAGTTCTTTCAGTAATACACTTGCCTTGGTTCCCTTAGGGAACCTGTAAAACGTTCCAACCAGCAAAATGCCAGTGAAATCTAAGGAAGAGAAGTCTGATCAGAAGGTTATGGCATCTCCTCTTGAGGAGTCCAGAGTAATGTTCTTCATCAATGTTCCCAAATGACACCGATTTATGGCATCTCTTACTTTGTACATCATTTCAGACTATGTGGTTGTTGCTGAACTGCATCTGAATCCTAACGATCTCACATGCAGCAGATGGAAACACTATGTGGTCCTGCGCCATCCTCACACGAGTGAGGGTTGAACCCATTGTGGTAGCCCCTGTGTTAATCCATCCTGAGCAGGTTCTTCCTTTATCTCTGACCTGCTACTTTAGCAAACAGGAGGTCCTTTTTAGGGAATGGTCTCGCACCTGACAATACATCTAAAATTGTCACCATGAAGTATTTCAGTCGTTGCTGTTTTCGATTTGCATCTTTGTATGTATGGCTTTAAGTTTCTAACCGTATGATCACTGGTTCCAAGAGAAAAATTCTTGAAATATAGAATAGAGAAGCTGCCCCTTTCCTTAAGGCCAGGGTCTGATAATTATTACAGAATCACTTTCCCCAGACTCTACTGATCAAGAAACCGAAAAGCTCAGCTTTAAAGGGAGAGGACATAGACTTGGCCCTCGGCGCAAGAAGGTGATGCCTACTGGAGTGAGCAAAATGTATTTTGCAGGGGATGAGGGGCATGTTTTTAAATTACCACAGTCGTCAGCTTATATTCAAACACTGTATTTCACAAACGATGACAATATTTCACAGGCAAATCACTCTACCTGCGTGATTGTTCAGGAATTTGTTTTCTTATGGTTCTATGGCTCCCTCACCTTCGGGCCACCCCTGTAGCTGAGGCCATCTAGGACAAACGTCAGGCGTGTTGTGTCTTTTAAATACAGCTCCTCCTCCCTGGAGAAGGGTCTCGATCTTGGTAAAGTAGACCATCGGGGATACAGAGGCAAGTCCTTTGATGGGATGACTGACACAGCGGCTGAAAAGCTCAGACCAAATAACAATGACGGTGAGGATTCTGCAGGACTGGGAAGTGTGTTGTTCAGGGGCACTTAGGTTCGCTGTGCATTTAAAATGAGCTGACAACAATGTCTTACTGATTGGCCTGGTTAGGTTCCAAATCAAGCCATTTATCAAAATTGACATTATATGAGCGTCGGGAGTCTTGTCTCAGCTTTAGTGCCAGTGCTGTCCCTCTCCTGTGGTCACTCATTGCCTGCCAGTTACCCCACACACTACTTGAGATACGCCTGATATGATAGACCGCCATTCTCATCATGACCTTTCACCACTGAAGAGAGCTGGGAGTCATAGTAGATGCATATTTCCTGTCAGTCACTGTTTCCTGCTACCTGCCCTGAACAGACATTACACTTGTCTCAATCTTCCCTGTCCCCACATAGCCCTTTCCCTCTCTACTCTTCCATCTCCCCCTGTTGGCCTTGCCTGCCGTCACACTTCATCCTTCTGATCATTGCAGCACCCTTTATAACAAGACATGGACAAATGGGAGATGGTGACTCATGGCCAACTGTCAACTAGCCCTTATATGACCTGCTCATCACTGGGACCTCCTGTATATTGTATGGCCTGATGCACCGAGTATAAGGCTGTGGCTCTGAGAGGACCCAGATTATCTGAAGAGTGTTTTGAAGTTGCCATAATTGTGAAATGTCAAATAGCAAGACATTTCATAAGTGAGATATGTTTGTTTTAAAATAAGCACTACTCCTCTGTTCTCACTCTGTGCTAAAGTCTCGACCCCACTCTAGTAGTATAAGATTAAATATTTCTGGGTCATACAGTTGTTCTTTAACCATCTTGGTCAATCTTCCCGGGGAACAATTCAACTTGTCCATATCCACTCCAATGCAGACGGCTAGGGATTGCACACAACACCCCAGGAATTGTCGAGCCGGCACAGAAACAGAAGAGAAGATCATCTTTCTTTTGTATCTATATTTTAAGCTTCTAAAAATTCAAATTAGCTGCCATGGCAACTAAATTAGCCTGTAAACACTTATCAAATCTTGTTTTAACTATAAAACATGCATACCTATTTCATACATGTGTTGTTGTTCCTGTGCATGTTTATGCAGTCATTTTATTTAGAGTTACATTTTCCCCTTGAAAATAAATATTTTACAAATGAAAATATTCTTGTTAATTACAATCATGTTTATTTTGGATTCTGTTTATTTTCCTTTTTTCGTTCTTTCTTTTTCAAAACATTTTTTAGAGGTCTCTTACAGCTCTTGTAACAATCCATACATCAATTATATCAAGCACAATGGTACATATGTTGTCATCATTATTTTCAAGACGTTTATTTTCTATTGAGCCCTTGGCATCAGCAATTCTTTTTTCACTCTCTCCCTCACTCACACTTTGGTGAACCCTTAATAAATTATAAATTATTATTATTTTTATATCTTACATGGACTCCTGTCTCACTTCCCCCACAGTTTCTATTGTTCTTCTCCCTTGTGGCACAATTCACAATTGTGAAGAATAGAAAACCTAAATTTCCATCGATAGACCAATCAATTACTGGCACATTCACACAATGGAGTATTACCCATCACTAAAAAGCACTTATGATCACAGGAAGCACATCGTCTCCTGGGAAGAGTTGGAGGAAGTTATGCTAAGCCAAGGTGCCAATCACAAAATGACAAGAACAACATGAGTCCACTGAGGTAAGTGTAATCAGCAAAGTAGGTGTAGAAGAAAAGCCACTTGTCTCACACTGTACAGTTAAGGTACAGGGAAGTCAGGTGGAGGACAGGTCAAACTCAAGGATGTAAATGCCATTCCAAGATAGAGAAGGGGAAAGGGGGGGGGGGCAGAGGGAGAAAAGGGAGAAAAAAGGAGGGAGACGATGGCACTGGGGGATCAGGGCACTGACCCACTCATGGGGAGGGGATTGTTTATGTCTCCACAGAAATTGGAGTATGCATGCAAACCCCACTACAGCAGGCCAAACCTACAGGCCAGCCCCAATCAGAGCCTAATTGACCCCCTCCCTAGAAGTATGTGCTACAGAAGACAACACTAAACTGACAGGTTGGGGAGAGGGGCCTTAAATTTTGTTAAGTTGGTTAACATTTTTGTCATGCCCACAAGCCAAGAAGGAAGAGAGAATAAGAGTCTAGACCTCATATCAGCACACCAAGCCCCCCGAGGACAATGGCCCTAGATGGCGCTGCTAAAGCACAGAGAGGACTGTAGGGCAGACAGCATCTCAAGACATGATGTCCCCTCGCTGGAGCATACTGCAACAGGACATAATACTGGGGACACAAGGTAGAGAGTGTGTCCGGTCTGCCCCCTACCCCCAGTGGAGTGAACAAAGAAGGGAACATAACTGACCAGAAATGGGAGAAAAGCAAAGACACAGCCACTGAGGAGCCCCCAAAATAGACTTTAGACTAGGAGGAGCAGTTCCCATGGAACCCCCCAGGATCAGTGGGGAGACAGTCATAAAGGTTAGTGGACAGACCTAGAGTTATGTATGTTTTTATTGCCCTCTTTTTATTCAACAAAAGATTGAATTATGTATGCTTGTTTGTTTGTTGCTAGTTATTATTATTTTCTCTCTTTTTAGTCCATTGTTTTCTACTTTTTGTTTTGTTGATATTATTGTTTGTTTGTCTACCTATATAAGTTAGGCACGGGAAGCAAGCCTGAAGAGAAAGCCACAGGACTGATGGTTCAGAAGGAACTGGGGGAAAGAGGAGGTGAGAAAAGGGAGTGAAGAACAAACAGTTCCATAGACAAGGGAACAACTAGGGAATTAAAATCAATAATGAGGAGGAAATAGAGATCCTGGGCTTGTTGGAACAACAGCAGTCTAGCTGAGAGGAATTACTAAAAGGCAGAAGAAGGGTGAGCATGATGGTGGGGCAGGAGGAAGGTGAAAGGAAACAGGAAAGAAGCAAAGCTATGGATAAGATATAAACATAGGTGTATGGAAATGAATACAGCTTTGAGGCCCTACATGCAAAACAAAAATGTTAACCAACTTAACAAATTTTAAAAAATAATAAATTTCAACATGGAATCATTGAACGGCACAGGAAAACATGTTATTTCCATTTCTCTATTCTCAAGCTACTGGCATCTACTGTGTAGGTTAATGATGGGTGCCTCTAAGCAGTTTTGACTCGTCATGGCCCTATGTACAACAGAAGGACACGCTGTCTGGTCATAAACCATGCTGACAATTGTTGTATTGTCTGAACCCATTGTTGGTCCTTCTTGTTGAGGGCCTTCATCATTTGTGCTGCTCCTCTACTCTCCAACCACAATGTCTATGAGACTCCCTCCAAAGGAAAAAGAGAGACGTGCTTCTGTTGGAAACAGTCATTCTGGCCACAGCTTGTTGTCCCTTTGATAGAGTTTTTTGCTTTTTTAAACCTTCTAAAATCTGTTTTGTTCTGATCTATTTTCCCTTAAAGTTTCATTAGTCGATTTATAATAATTTAAAATATAGATATTTTGTAGTATGAAAAATTGCTTTTATAGATTAAGCCAAAATTCATAGTGAATATCATTCTTTCTAGTTCTCAAAACCAGCACCCTCAAGGAAGGACACGGTGGAAGAGAAAGCAAGGGAACATTTTGTCCCCGGCTCATGCAGTACAGCGCATCCTCAGTGCGTTGTCATGGTGAGGGTCTGCTGGGTTGGTTCCTCCTCACAGCGACCCCGTGAGAACAGAGCGAAACACTGCCTAGTCCTGCACTGGGCTTACAATGGTCATGTTTGAGCTCATGATTGTCTTATTTTGTCTTGAGTGTGTTAGTTTATTCCATCTCTTGCTCACTTTATTTCTTGCTTTTAGTTTTAAACAGACTTAACAAACTATGACGTTGTCAGCAATGAAACTATGACTTTTGGTCCTGTAATGTCTAGTGTAATTTGATTGGTGCATTAAGATTATTTTCTATATGATAGGTTATAATACAATAATTATGGAATATTTCCTTGTATTCTTTAAAAATTAAAGAAAATAGATAATCATGCTCAATTATTAAGAAAGGCAGAAACCAGGAATACAAGCTATGTTGGGATCAGGACTATCTAATTGTATCATTAGAACAAACGCCTTTTATCTTTGCGATGGCTCTCTAACCTTGACGCATACCAGATACTTGACCCATACCATACCTCTGAATGAAGGGAAGAATAAATCCCCCATAAAGTTGTCCATGATCTCAGCATTATCTTGAGAAATATGTTTTCTGACACCATCTGACTGTGATAATATGTTCTAAAGAATTGGTACTTGTGGTCAATATTATCTTAATATAATTTTATGATTTCCTTCATACAAATCTGTGATCCTTTTCTAAAATAGTTTCTTCCTTCAAAAGATTTTACTTAAATTTAGCACAAAGCTATGTTCCAATGATGCCTGAAATATTTCACAAGCTGCATTTCTAGCTGGCTTGTGCCAGAACTTCAATCTATCATCTACTTCATTTTCAGATCAATCTTGCTAAAGGGTTGCTTTGAGTTACTCTAATATCTGAAACGTTTTAAAGGGGCCACGTTTGGACTCAATAAAGTCCAAGTTCTTCTTCAGACATTCGAAACACTTCAGCGAACCCGGCTCTGCCGTCGGTTCACATCTTTCTGTTATTCCATATGGAAACTAGGGTAGTTATACATGAATGTTTGGTTATTTTTCTAAGTGAAATGAATTCTACGAAAATATTGAACTTGGAATTTAAGTGCTAGTTCTTCATTCTATAAGTACATAGCCAATGGATGAAGCTGAAGACTTCTTACCTAAAAATTGGGCATGCAAGTCTCCAACGAGGTGATTGCACTGATGTTGTTGGGTAAACTGGGAGGAGCAACCTCCCACTGGGGAAACACACTTAACAGTAGTTATATAGAACCCGAGGGGAAAATATTCCTAGTACTTTGTCCCTAACTGAGCACGTTTGATCTCTCTATCCAGTTCTTGGTCCCTCGGACCATTTGTCACAGACTATGGGACTTTAGACTCTGTCTTTGCACAGCACACAGCATCCTCCATTAAGATTCAATGTGGATATTCAATGTTAGATATGATAAAATAAGAATTATTTATAAATTATCAAGGGTCCAGGGGAAGGGGGTAGCGGGGAGGGGGAAAATGAGGAGCTTATACCAAGGGCTCAGGTAGAAAGAAGGTGTTTTGAGAATGATGATGGCAACATATGTCCGAATGTGCTGGACACAAATGATGTATGTACGGATTGTGAAAAGAGTTGTATGAGCCCCTAATAAAATGCTTTTTTTTAAAAAGATTCAATGTGGAAAGTACACTAAGTGAACTGGGCTTTCCTTGAAGCTCGCAGGTAACAGATTTAAGGAATCAAATAACCCCTTATACTTAAGGCTGAAGCATTTGAGAAGAATCATATGACTCATCCCCAGGTTTGAGTTTGGTGGCCATTGGACTTTGAATTGGATCCCTTGCTTTGAGGGTGTCCAGTGCATGGTGGCCTGGGACTACCATGTATTTATGATTCCAATATCTTCCTTGCTTTCCTTTTACGTATATTAACTTGGTAGACATGAATCTACTTTGGCGAATGAGTGCTATCAAGTTTCACCTGATCACCAATCCCCACTGTTCATGTAAATAGTGTCCAGTCCCTTGTAGTTGTCTACAAGTCAAGTACTCATGGATTAAGGTTTGAAACCAACCTATGAGTGTATCATTTCCTTTTCTCAACAGTGTATTAAATTCTATACCATTGGGTAAATTAACAATGTTATGATTAGAATTACTGTATGCCCCAGTAGGATAATTTATAATGATCTTCATCATAAAATAATTATGTCCCTACAGTGAACCAGAGACATATATAAATCATAGACATATGAATGGATTTGAAGACTATGGGTGGCAGTGGAAAGCAAAAAATCTATTTGCAGGGTCCCCACATGGATTAAGCCTTCAGTGAATCCCCTCTGCTCATAGTCAAGGAATGTAAATAGTGATGCTATCAGACAGAAAGCTTTGTAAAGTCTATTATGGTAGATATAGTTAGGCTAAAATGTAAGACCTTATTATTTGATTCCCCTTTTGACCCATTTTAAAGTTGTTTCAGTTTTTAATATTTTCTGCTTTCTTTATGATTGAGATTTTCCTATGTTTTGTCTAGTGATTGTTGTTGCCTTTTGTTTGTTTGTTTGCTTCCTGATTGTGTTTGGTATAATTTCCTGTATATAAAATCCAGGATCGGTAGATCTATAGAGACATAATCTAGAATGTTAATTGTCTACGGCATGATGGGATTGAATGGGGCGGGGGAATGGAGAACTAACAGCAATGAATATGAGAAGAAAATAATTATAATATTTATTAAACTGCTTATAATCTGTAGGAGAACCATAAAGAAAAAGTAAAAGAGATACTGACATTAATATTATAGATAAATAAAATTGAATTAAATTACAGTGGAGAGGGAATGGGAAACACGGAATGAACAATGAACCATAAAAAGAAAAAGCAGAAAACAAGTACTAACAGATATGTCCCCTAACGTATAGATAATTGCATTCATCTAAATATACCAATTTAAAGATAGATGCTAGCAAAATGGATTTATATAAATGACCTTACTCTTTGAAAACTATAAGAACTTCATTTCAAATATAAGATCAGTCGAAATCAAAAATAACGGGAGAAATGCCATGTGAGCAATAATCAAAAGAAGCCTGCAGAGTGTATGGTTTTCAGACAAAGTAAACATCAAAGAAAATTAGCAGTAAAAATAGAACTATTACATAGTGATAAATAGATCATTTTACCAAAAATAAATGGCAATTTTGAATGGACTTGTATCAAACAATTGTGATTCAAAATATATAGTGATAGCTGACAGAAATGAAGGAGAAGTGGATAAAACTAAACTATGGTTGGGATCTTCAGAACTCTATCAGGAATAAACCAAATGACTATGGTTGGGATCTTCAGAACTCTTCTATCAGGAATAAACCAAATGACTAGACGGCAAGCCAGCAACTCTGTCGAACAATTGAGCGTCACAGTCAAAGCCTTTATATAATCAGTATTCATGAAACGCTCCACCTAGCAACAGCACAATACAAATGCTTTCCTACTACAAATAGTACACTTACTAAGAGGTTAATTGAGGTACTAATCTCTTAACTACTTTAGATAATGTAAGTAATACAAAATACTTTCCATATCCATGTTGCTATTTTGTCCAGGGCTATCATGTCATTTCAGGCCCACAGTTCCAGTGTGTACCATGTTTCAAAACACTGGTTCTGTGCCCTCCTCACCATGATTGCTGTATTTTATTCCGTTATTTCAGTAGCTGTCAATCATCTAATTCAGAGTCATCCTCCTTTTCAAGAACCCCCTGTTTTCCTAAGCTGGGCTCCTTCTCCAGGATCCTGTGCCAACTGATATGATGCCCATACTTGTGTTTTGGAGTATTCTGGATGCAATTCAACAATAGCTTTGTTTACTCTTCTGGCAATCCAGGGTATATTCAGTATTCTTCAACAATATCATTACTAATTGCCCCAATTCTTCTTTAGTCTTTCTTTTTGTCTGGTCCAGAGTTTTTTCCCCTACCCATATGAGGTAGTTGACAATCTCATGTGGTTTGTGTCAGGCAAACCCTAGTTTTCAAATGAAATCTGGTTGTTTTTTTATTTTTAGCATTTTAAATTGGTCTTTTGCAGCAGACATCTCAAAGCAGTATGGCTTTTTGTATCTTGGGGGCTCCTTCCATGGACACTTACGTGAGTCCAAATGAAACAAAATCCTTGATACATTCAACCTCTTCTCTATTTATCATGATGCTGCTTATGGGTCTCCTTGAGAAGATTCTTTTATTTTTCGCATGACGATTATCATTCATATTCAAATGGTCTTTGATTTTTAGTGAGAGATCCGTGTCTTTTTTCCTTTCAGCTAGCAAGGTTGTGTTCTTTGCACATTGCAGATTGTAAATGAGTCTTACTCCAAGCCTGCTGTCATGTCCTTTTTCATATAATCCAGATTCTCATATCACTTTCTTAGCAAACAGATTGACTGTAGATCATGAAAGGATACAAACTTAACATGCGGGGTGTTAAGCTGGGTTGTCTAGAGAAACAAAACTTTTGACACTCGTGTATGTATAGGAAAGAGCTTTGCACCATAACAAAAAGGCATCCCAGCCCAGTCCATGGGTCTGATACTAGCTGGACCCTCTTCTGACTCACTTAGGTAGAGGTCGATGATGCAGAAACATGGAGCCGGACACAGCAGTATCCCAGGCAGTGGATCCAAGTTTTAGAAATAAGCAAGGCAGTGATAACTCCGGCAATACCCATGGGACGGCCACTGGAGGCAGGTACAGAGTTTCGTCAAGCAGTGTCTAAATTATCAAAGAGGCCACAGCTGTGACGAAATGCATCAGGCTGAGACCCAAGTGTTTAGTCTGCCTCTATCCTTCCCCAGGCATGTCCAGTTGGCACAATCCCTAACCATCACATGTAGCTTTCCTAATTCCAATCACATCGTATCCCCTTATTCTGCTAGAAAGAGTTTCTCTTGGCCTCAGTACACATTCTGTATGATGAGCACAATTAAGTGTTCTGGAATTCTCGTTCTGTGCAATGGTATCCATAATCAATTATGATGCATGCTGTCAAGTGTCTTTTCATAGTAAATAAAGTGCAGGTGAACACCTGTATTCTCTGCCTTTAGTACAAGATCTGTCTGACCGTAGCAACATCTCTTCCAGGCCTTCTGAATCTGCCCTGAGTTTCAAGCAGTTGCTCTGCAAATGTTTTTGGAATTATCTTCAGAAAAAATGTTGATTGTATTTTATATTATTAATATTCTTGTCATTTTATTATTGATATTCAGTGTCATTTGCTGACTTATCTATATTGTTTTTAAGTTCCATGGAGCCAATTCTAATTCAGACTGACTCTATGTATAAAGGCAGAAACATTACCTGGTCCTGTGCCATCCTCACAATTACATTGATGGTTTCAAATTTTTTTTTTTAATTTTCTCTCCCTTTTTAAAAAAGTAAATTATTTTATTGGGGGCTCTTACAGCTCTTATAACAATACATACATCAATCGTATCAAGCACATTTGTATGTATGTTGCCATCATTATTTTTAAAGCATGTTCTTTCTACTTGAGTCCTTGGTATCAGCTCCTCTTTTTTCCCTCTCTTCCACAGCCTCCTACCCTTGTGAACCCTTGATCAATTATAAATCATTATTATTTTCATGTCTTACACCATCTACTCTCTCCCTTCACCCAGGTTTCTGTTGTGTGTCCCCCTGGAGCAGGGGAAGGAGGTTAAACATTGGTCATTGCAATCGGTTCCCGTTTCTCCACCTTCTCCCCTTAGCTTCTCCCTCCCCTCATGGTCTCACTACTCCATTACTGTTCCTGAGAGGCTTCTCTGTCCTGGATTCCGTGTGCCGAAAGTTCCTAACTGTCCCACTGTACCTGCTCCAGTCATGTTGAAACCCACTTTTTAATCAATCCCTCTTGTCAAGGTCTCCCGCTTTTCTCTGTCATTGTATTTTACCAAGCATGATGCTGGTCCCTCCAATGACCTGTGTTATCCATTGAATCTTTCAATATTTCAACTCAAACTTTGGATTTTTTCCATCAGTATTTTAACCTTGAAAATGCCAAGCATATTAAAAAAAAAAAATGCCAAGCATATTACATACGCCCTTTTGCTTTTCTAACTCCAAGTCTTTGCACATTTTATTAGAATAATTTACTTTGTCTTCCTAAGATTCCCTGTGAAATTTACTGATCACCTTTCACTCCATTTTTATTTCAATTTTCACAACAGTTGGTCTTTTTCAGGAGCAAAGTGTTTCTTCTGGCATCCATTGGGTTGCAGCGTGGTTGCGGAACAAAAGACATCAATTTAAACCTGCCAGCTTCCCCGTGGAAGAAATACATGACAGAGGGCTTTCCACTTCGTGCTTGGAAACCCTTTGGGAATCTTCTGCAAGAATAAGTACAATTACTCCTACATCCTGCATATATCAGAGAAAAAGGAAACCATAGTTAAAATCAATTTAGATATATTGTGGAAAGCACCAGGGACTTATGGTTTTCTGGGTGAACAACATCAAAAAGTAAAACTGTTGAACAGACCATTCTACACAATCTCTTCAAGATAATAAACTCACTGCCATCGAGTTTCTATAGCACCATAGGACAGATAGAACTGCCCCCTGTGAGTTTCTGAGGCTGTACCTGTTTAGGAGACTAAAAAACCTATCTTTTTCCCTTGGAGTGTCAGATGGTTTCAAACTTCAGACATTGCAGATCGCAGCCTAATACTTAACCACTCTGCCACCAGGGCTCCAGGTTAAAGAAGAGTAAATGATTCATTTCAATTGAATTTATGAAATCATAATTACTGTAATACAAAAAACCCACAAATATATAGACTCTATATGTATCTTCAGATCAATATCTCTCATGAATATATTCACCGTATCCCCATAAAGATGTCAATTACATAAATTGACAATTATATATAAAATCAATTATATAGACAATTATATATAAAATCAATTATATAAATTGATAATTATATGTAAAATCAATTATACCTGAAGGTAAAAGACCAAAACCTTCAGAATCGCTTACCTTTTAACTCACAGAAAGCAATAATCCACACAACTGAATCATAAGCAGGATCATAATAAATTACTAAGATCATAAATTTCTCAGCCTTCACTTAACTTGATTCCATAATTTACACTCATAGATTATCAGCAACCCCCCCCC
>NW_022103902.1:10683099-10690350 GCF_000313985.2 Echinops telfairi | reverse complement strand
TCTGACTATAATGACCCTCTAGGACAGAGCAGTGGGCCACAGGGTTTCCATGAGGAAGCCGACTCTCGCATCTTTCTCTCAAGGAGCTTCTAAATAGCAGTCTTTCTATTAGCCAACAAGGGCGTTACCACCCTTCACTAGGGTTCTCCCCGCGGCATCAACCGTGGAGAAATTAAATGATAACTGTGGGGAAATCTCCTTCAAAAGATAGTATTAGAAACTAAACTGCTACAAAATATTGCTTTGGAGCATCTTGTTAATATTTTTTGTTATTGAGAGGTGCCATGGAGTTGATTCTGATTCACAGTGACACTCTGTACCACCGAGCATGCACTGCCGGGTCCTGCATCATCCTCATAATTATTACGTTTGAGCCATCGCTGCAGCCACTGTGTCAGTACATCTCGTGGAGGGCCTTCCTCTCTTGTTTTCCTCCACTCTACCACACACGATGTCCTTCTCCGGGGACTGGTCTCCTGACAACATGTCCAAAATTTGTGAGAAGTCTTGCCATCTTTGCCTACAGGGACATTCTGGCAGTACATCTTCCAAAACAGATTTGTTCTTTTCAGCTACATAAAATCCTCAATAGATTGTAATTATTTAGGATTCATCAGATCAAATGGTCTATCTTTTTTTTTTCTTCAGGAATGCAGGTTTGTTTTAATTTATTTGTAATCAATCATTTACAGAACATTAAAAAATAGAATATTAAAAATGCATTACAAATTTTGGAAAATAATCAACACCTGTGTTAGTCCGGGTAAACTAGAGAAACAAATTCATAGAAACTCTTATGTGCATAAGAGAGAGTTTTATATAAAGGGCAATTGCACATTAAGAAAGCACCCCAATCCAGTCTAGTCCAAGTCCATGAGTCTGTTATTAGCCCACATGTCCAAAACCAATCTATAAAGTCCTTTTTAGATTCATGAAACACATGCAATGCTGCCAAATACAGGACAATCACAGGCCAGTGGATAGAAAGTCTTTGGCTCCAGTGGCATTGTATGCATCCCAGTGCTGGCAGGGATCTCCATGGGGATTTTCCAGGTCCAGGGTTCTGGTTGCATTAGGGTAGGTCCATGTGGCTTTTCCTCAGGGATGTCTGGCAGGGAGTCATCAGAGAGAGAGTCTCTCCCGCCTTCCAAGGAGAAACCCAGGAATTCACAGAAACCTCAGGAGAAGGCCATGCCCATGCAGATGCCTCATTGGCTATGGCCTGATTGACAGACTAGGTGCCTCCCCTTCACTCTTAATCCTCTCAAGTCCCAAATTGACACCAGATTATGTAATTACCACAACACCCAAACATGATAAAGATTCTGTGGAAATGTATGCCAGTTGGGAATTTTTTAATACTATACAAAATATGTACCCAAATCTATAGCTAATGTAATATTAAATATAAAAAAGCTTAAGACATGTAAGTTCTCTGATATAAAATATTCAAAATATTGTTGATAAAAATTAGAGAAGGAAAATGAAAATGAAAAACAAAAATTACACTGCTGTTAGTCTTCTATAGAAGATAGATTCCAATTTGTAATATATATTTTGCTTTATGTTTACATATACGTTCAATTTAGTAATTGAATTTAAATTTCAGAGCTATTTATATCTCCTGTGTTTGATTTAGCTATTGTCAGTTTAATATATTCAGGAAATAAATGTATTTACTACATGCATATGTACTATAAAAACAAATATGTATGATAAAAACAAGATAATATTTGTTTCCTTAATTTCCAAAAATTTGGAGAATTTTTATATATTTTGCAGATATTTTTACCGATAATAATTAAACTCAGCTTGTGTACAATTTACTAAGGCAAGCACAGATTCTAAAGCTTTATCAGCGTATGTGTTCGTGTGTTGTTTATGAAGTTACAGTAAATAGAATATTATTTTATAATAATTCTGGTGCTGTCCGATGGTAAATTTAACTGAAGGTTACATTTGATTTATATAGTGCAGCAATAAAAGTATTTTTAAGGAAAAATTGTATCATCTTTCCACTCATGTATTATATTAGTCTTTTATTTAATAATATTTGAGCAATATTATTAATTCTGAACTTTCAATA
This sequence comes from Echinops telfairi, assembly GCF_000313985.2. Taxonomy (NCBI): domain Eukaryota; kingdom Metazoa; phylum Chordata; class Mammalia; order Afrosoricida; family Tenrecidae; genus Echinops; species Echinops telfairi. Next base: position 10,688,264 of record NW_022103902.1, on the reverse strand, counting down.
GGAGTTGTAAACATTATAACATGTGACTTTTGTAATATTGAATATGTTCATTATAGTCTAAATGATATATAAATTTACTTTTAACTTCTAGAAGAAATGCATGGGTTTTATGATATGTTTTAGAAATAGATATATTCATGAGATTTTACTTTTCTTATCAACCTGAATCAATTCATTCTCATTTTATTGAACCAATTTTTTTCATTTTTAAAAGGAAACATTAATGTACTAAACAAATGCAATTTTAAGCAGATTCAGTATTGTGGGATATGTTTAAATAATTGCACAATTTACAGAAAAGATCTGGACTATTGCTGAATTTGCTTTTTAATACTTTGGAAACAATATGCTATAAGGAAAATACAAGAGCTGATCATATGACTTGTTAAAGTAAACTTCATGTCCTTGAAGATTACAATATCAAACTTGACATTATTTTTATACTAAAGACTTGCGTTCTGACAAGCACCTGTGAGGCTTTTCTGCTTGTTGTCATCCTTATCTATATCTCATCCATGACAGAGAAGTGTGATTATCATTAAAAATGTCAGAACAAACTTGATGCCACCTCACAGCAGCAAGGAAGCCACATAATCATGAGTCATATCTTGACTGCCTTGGTCAGGGACAACCCTCAACCAATCTTCTGAGCTCTTTTATCTAGCATAATCTGCATGTACCAATCACAGTCCCATTCCTGCTTCTGGAGTCCCACCTGCAATTGTGATGTAGAACCTGCCACCAATCCTACCTGCTTAAGTGTCCAGTTCTCCGTAAATCCTTGGATAACATTATGGTGTTTCTTGATGGGCTCCTTCATCTGGATAAATAGTCTTGTCTTGTTGTGTCCTGTTTAAGACAATAAATATGTCGCTGTAAATGAAAATGTCAAGTCAGGTTTTAGAATATGGGAAGAGAAATAAGCAGGTGTGTGAGAATATAGATTAAAGTTTCAGTGAATCAAGCTCTTTCTCACCTCAAGCCCTTCTGTCAAAAAATTAATAAATGTAAGAAAATGTGTATATGAAGCAATGCCTCAAAGAGTAGCTTAGGAAAGTAAAACGTATTTGGTTTAAAAAGAAAAGGAAAGACAGTTTTACTGTTTGCCTTGTATGACTATAGGAAATATTGACATGAATAAAAATTGATTTTCAAAATTGGAGAACACTAAGAAAAGGGCATTGAAATTACTGACATGTTCTATCTTATTTACAATATATTACCACTTAAAGAGCAATGAAATTTTGCACACGAGCTGGATGGACAGTAAAATTAAATATCGTAAGTTTCAAAGCTTGATAAAAAAATTGAAGACACTAAAGTGTACCATTAGTGGCTCTTATTTCTTAGGAGTCTGCCAAAAAGTTTGAATGTTATCCAAAGCAGTCTATTATCATCTTCATTTCTTTTAAAATCCTCAAAGTAAGATAGACATAAAATACACATGCAATGTATAAAAACTGAAAAGAAACAATTTTCAATAAAATCAAAGCCCTTAATAGAGGCTAGGGACAGATTTTAAATGATAGAAACCCCTAATTGCAGGCAAATAGTTGTTTTTAAATCTTTTATTGATCCTTTAAAGTTTTAGACTCACACACACACACACACACACACACACACATACACAGGTATGTTTTCAAATTTTGAACATTGTAGTAGTTACATAATCTGATGCGGACTCAAGGCTACTAAGAGTCAAGGAATCGAGTTTAGCCTGCCAATCCGGTCACTGATTGAAGACTTCATTCGGAGGCTCTGTGGAGATAAATAGCTCGCTAGAGGCAGGAAGCTCTCTGCTTCATCTTCCTGATGACAAGCCACATTGAGCTACACTGATGCAGCCAGAGCCCTGGAAATGGAGGAGCCATGTGAAAACCCACACCAATGCTAAGATGCTTCCACCACCATTGGATCAACAAGACTTTCCACCCACTAGCCTGAGCTCTTCTGACATTCAACCTCATTGCATAGGTGTGTGGGTCTAAAGAGAAATGTATGGACTAGTATTGACACATGGAGTAATATCAGACTTATGGACTTGATCTGGACTCGCCTGGCATGTTTTCTTAATATACAATTGCTCTTTGATATAAAGTTCTCTCATACACATACGATTGTCTCTGGATTTGTTTCTCTAGTCTACCCAGACTAATACAAACATTAAATTTATCGATGGAATAATCAGAAAATACATATCTAATTGATATAAAGGTCTGTCCCCTTTATTCAATCAATGGCAGAAACAGTGGAATGTAGCTCAAAACAGTCCCATGTCCAGTACATTTTTGGTGAAAAGACCAGAGTAGTCTGTTATGGAAAGGATCCAGAGTATAACAGTGAAGTTTAGATGAGAGGCTATTTTAATAGGCTTGTTTCTGTGGGAGATTATCCATGTGAAGCAGTGACCATCAAGAACTGAGGTATCTTGTATCCAATTAGTTCATCTTCTCTGTTTTTCTCAATCAATATTCAAATTTCATAAGCTCACAGTCCCTCAACCATTTTTCAGAATCATTTTCATAGTGAAAATATAATGAAGACATTTTATTGACCAATTCCTCTGAAAATATTCAGAAAAATACCATGTACAGGACGCACTAGTAATCTCTAAATGATTATTTAAATTAAGTTCTGCTTTAATTAAAGTAGAATCTTCCAGAAACTTAGGCAGTTCTTGTTCTCATTCAGTAGGACTGAAAGACTTTCAGATGATTCCCATGGGCAACAGGTTTGCCTTTGCACACTTTTTAATGCAATAGGAGGCATTGCTTTTAATACACGATTACATAACACCAGTTAATGAATCTAGGAGAAGAGGTGTGTGTGGCTCAACCTACAAGCAGTTGTGAAGAGATAGAAGACCCAAAACAATGTGTCTCATCTTTTGATGTTGTTATTACAAGGTGCCAAAGTGTCATCGATGACTCATAGCAACCGTAAGTACAATGGATTAAACAATGTCCTATTCTGAACCATCCTCACGACTGTTAGATAAGAGCCCATTTTTGGTAGCCGCTGTGTCAATCATCTTTTCAAAAGTCTTCCTCTTGTTCACTGACCCTCTACTTTACCAAATATAAATTCCTTTTCCAGGAATTGATTTTCTCCTAATAACATTTCCAAAGATGATTTCTCACCATCTTCACTTCCAAGGAACATTGTAACGTGCTTCCTCTAAGAGACCTATTTGTTCTTCTGGCTGTCCAAGGCACTTCCAATTCTCCACCAACACCATAATTCAAGTGCATCAGTTCCTTAGGGGCCTACCTTATTCATTGCCCAGCTTTCACATGCAGAACAAGTAACTGAAAATATCCTCAGGCACACCTTATTTCTCAAAGTGACAGTTGTTCTTGAACACTTTAAAGAGGTCCTGTGCAACAGACTTGCCCAAAGGAATATGATGTGCCATTTTTTGATGCTATTCTCATGAGTGTGGACCCAAGGAAAGTGAAATCCTTGACAGCTTCAATAAGTTCTCCATTTACCATGAGATTGTCTATTGGTCCACTTGTGTGCATTCTTCTTTTCATTACATTGAGTTTGAGTGTAAAGAAGTACAGGCACTTGGGCAATACATGTAGCCATGGCAATAGAAAACATTGGTGATAGAAATTTGTAAAACCAACAGCTTATTCATTACAAATATATTTTTTCAGCAATATATATGGCCAACTATGCATACAGATTTGCCAGACTAAACACTATGAAGTGAAATTTACAGAGCTAATGGAAAAGTGCTCTATGTTATCAGTCAAAATCAGGCTAGGGGCTGTTATAAAACAGACCATCAATTGCACCTATGTAAGTTTAAGTTGAAGAAAATTTTAAAAATTCATGATAGCCAATTCGACACATTAAACACTAATGACAAGACCAGTTGAGCTGTGTAATGACATCGCACAGGTAAAAAGGCCATCAGAAACACAGGAGAGACAGAATATTGAAAAATGTATATCAGAAGAGACTCTAAAACTTCTATTTGAATGTGGAACTGTTGACTCAAATTGAAGAAATGATGAAGCACAAGAGTTGAATAGAAAATTACAAAGGGCAGCTCAAGAAGAAAAATTAAAGTGAAGAAAATAGTTACACTTAAATTTTAAATATTGAATTTTATGAGCAAGATGTTGAAAAACACAGGGCTTATCATGGGATGATGGAAGGACACGGACTTACTGTGGAAAAAGAAGTGATTGATGTTCACCTACTTCTTGAAATGGCTTAGAATGTACTAAGCCAAGTACTCAAGGAAGAGATCCAACCTTCTTTGAAGACATTGGTGAAAACCAAGACTCCATGTTTTGGCAGAATCCCAGCTGGTACGTGTCAACAAATGGAGACTACACTGGAATTGTTCACCTAGCTATACCAGGTATTGAGAAGATTGTTACTTGGCTAACTGATTTGAATAGATTCAAAACTGTTATTCCAAAAAAAGGTGATCCAGTAGAACGCAGAAATTAACAAGCAATATTGTTTACATTGCAGGTAAGTGCAATTTTGCAGAAAATAATTTAAAAATAATTTCAGCACTGCATCAACAAAGAACTGCCAGAAATTCAAGCCATATTCAGAAAATAATTTGCAATGAAGGAATCATTGCTGACATCAGATGCAATTTGTATCAGAAGAGAAAAAGATCATAAACTATCTATGTTTTTGTTGTTATTGCTGGTGTTTGTTTGCGTTTTGATTTTTATACTTTCCTGAATAGGAAAGCGAGGATCAGTAGGTCTATAGAGAGAGTAACTGGATAAGGGCATGGCAGGGGCTCATGGGGGTATGGAGAACTAGAATGTGTATGAGGAAAAAAAATTTCTGAAATTGATTGTGGTGATTATTGCACAGATTTTATTAATGTGTTTAAATTTTACAATATGTGAAAAAAACAATGTGCATGCATTTTTAATGTAAAAATTTGGTAAACTTTCACCTAATTCCCAATGAAAAGTTAAAAGAAAACAAAAAGCAACAAAACATCAAATTAGTTATATTTCTTCATCTATGAACAATCCATAGGTCTCCTTTGACTCATTTGACCAATCCTGCTTCCTGTTAATGCTATTGCAAATCTGCTTTCATTCCATTAGATAATAAGCATGGTTGATTCGTCTGCATAGAACCAGTTACATGTAATTGTTAGTAAACCTTCCTCCAAT
>NW_022103902.1:10643175-10682999 GCF_000313985.2 Echinops telfairi | reverse complement strand
TATATATATATATTTACAGCCCAGGTTTGGGGATTATTTGCTGTCTGCAGTTTGAATAAAGTGAAAGGATACAACACTGGTTCACACTTTTTCTGATTTTAAATCATGCAATATTCTGTTTGGACAACTTCCGCTTGGTCTACATACAGGTTCCACGGGAGCAGAATTAAGTCTTGTATGATTCCTGTTTTAGGAAATGCTACCCATAGTTTGCAATGATCCACACACTTGAATGCACTAACATCGTCGATGAAACGCAAGTAAACAAACATCTTTCTGGTATTCTCTGCCTTCAATCAAGCAAAATGTGACATCAGCAGTGGTATCCCTCGTGATATACACTCTTATGAATCTGGCTTGAATTTAGGACAGCTCCCTATTGCTGCACTGCTGCATCTGTTTTTAATTATCTTTAGAAAAATATCACATGCATGTGGTACTAGTGATATTGTTCTATAATCTCTGCATTATGTTGGGTCACCTTTCTTTGGAATATTAATTTCTTCCAATTGCATAGGTCTTCCATATCTAGTAAGATGAAAAGAGAAGTGGTTAGCAGCTCAGTGGCTAACTGAAAGCCCATGTTTCTAACCCACCAATTGCTCTACTGTAGTTTGCTTCCTAAAAAATTCATAGACATTCTATTGGATCAGTTCTACTCTGTTCTGTAGGGTCAGTGTGAATTAAAATTGACCTGATGACAACAGGGTTGGCTTTGGTAGTGGGTAAGATAGCCTTGGTGACACAGAGCTTCAGGGCTTTGCAGCTACTGAAAAGGGCAGAGGCGGGAACCCCCAGAATTTATGAAGGACAAGAAACGTGTTTATCTTCTCCCATAAAGATTATAGCCTGGGAAACTCTACAGGACAATTTTACTCCATTGTATTAAATAGAGTTGCTACAAATTTTAATCAACTTGTCTAGCATCTCACAAACAGTAAAAGTAAGGGTTGGATGCCCACTTTACACCTTTAGTATCCTCATACAATTAGGACCCGAATATTGGAACCTTTGATATTAATTGTAGTATAAGGTTGGGTAGGGGGCCAGCCCCCACCACTAATCACAGGTTCAGTAAACACAATTGTATGGTTGAGATATATAAATATTATATTAAAGTCATCGAGAGCATGAGTGGTAGAAGAGATATTACAATAATGCAGTCAGACACATTACATGGTAGCATTGCTCACCTCAGCCCCGCTTGGTGGTCCACATGGAAAGAGGGGGAAGGGAAGAAGGACAAAGGGAACAGGAGACAGGAGAGGAGAGGGGTAAGAGAGGAGAGAGAGAGAGGGAAGGCAGAGAGAGCAGCGAGAGAGATCTCTATTGCTGACCCAGGCCTATATACCTTTTGGGAGCATGCAAGCCCACTAATTACAGGTAAAGACATACGTCACAGGAAGGGGTTGCACTATAGGTTATACAGCAGTGAGAGGGGGTGGTCTAGGGACATACACACAATAGGAAGAGGAGGGATTGGGGGTATATATGTGACAAGATGGGTGGATCCTAGAATTAGGATGGCAGCTTAACTTTGGATGTCACAGAGCCGGTTTGACTTGTTCCTGGCTCAACTGATAGAGACTGTTATCAGTAGGGTGTGAACTCCACCCACAGGAACCAAATTGATGACTGAAGGCCTGTCCATAGTCTTTAACAGCAGGAAGCGGAGCCCACTGTAGTCTGGCAACTGATCTCAGGGAGGATGCCTGCTAGCATCTGACCTCCCCCCACAATTAATGCTTATTTATACATTGTATTAAACCTACTTTTATTTAGAGGAGTAATGAAAACATTCAGTATTCCATGTCTTTTTAACAACCTGATTCTATAGGCTAATTTTAGCTGTTATAATTTAACTTTTTATAGCATCATTTATCACTTGCTTTTTTGCAAACCATGTTATTGAGATATAATTTTTCCATGTCATATTTGCAAATAGAGAATATTGTTCTAATTAGAATGAGAAGAACTAAGAACATCTGTAAGGTAATAAAATATGAAATGGAAAAATTTAAATTATGATGCGCAGCTGATGATTCTTATTATTTTTTTCTCTAATAGATTTATTCTATTTTTATGACCTTCCTATTTTGACCCCAAACTGTCTATATCTCTTTATATAAAGTATATAATTGTCAATAACTCTAAGGGATAGATACTTAAGTCAATGTCTGCTTACTATCTTCATGGAAGTAGGTTTATACTGGAAATAACATGTTTATAATTCCCGGGAAAAATAATACAGCTCCAGAACCAATTCTAAAGTTACCACCATTTAGCTATTAGTTTGAAAACTCTATTAAACATTTACAAATGCCATCTCCTTCTCAAAATGACATTATTCCTATTTTACATATGAGGAAATGAATTAGAAAAAGAGGTAGTTATCTAAAAGCAGATGGAATAGTAGGATCCAAACCCGTAAGACTCTAAAATTATGTGTATATTTATCACAATATTATAGCAACTTCTGTGAAAACCATACGTCTCTCTCTTATATGAGCAAACTTGGATTTGATACAAATTCACAAAGTGATAAGTATTTCCAGCTTGATATCACAGGCAGACGATGTGGTGGAACTACGATGTGATAGAATAATTTTAGTCATTAGACCAGTCTTCTCAGAAAGAGCAAAAAGAGCAAAGGAAAACTTAATGGTTATGAAAATGCTTAATTTATGTCAAGCAGACATTGACTTAAGTATCTATCCCTTAGAGTTATTGACAATTATATACTTTATATAAAGAGATATAGACAGTTTGGGGTCAAAATAGGAAGGTCATAAAAATAGAATAAATCTATTAGAGAAAAAAATAATAAGAATCATCAGCTGCGCATCATAATTTAAATTTTTCCATTTCATATTTTATTACCTTACAGATGTTCTTAGTTCTTCTCATTCAAAGTTATATAATTTTGCATAAAAATATTTTTTTTAACATATTAAATATCCGTATTTTTTCAAAGCTCATCACTTTTACTTTATTCAGTTAAAATCCCTTGTCAGCTAGTAATTCCCAAGCCATGGTTGGTCAGAGTAAAGCTATGCTCCACCAGCTTTTCTATGTCTGATTTTTCAGAAGGAGATCACTAGGTCTTCCTTCCAAAGTGCCTCTGGTTGTACTAGACCTCATTTAGTGAAGAACTTCAGGAGGAATGTAATGGGTCGCAGCATCCAAACCCAAACCAAATCAAACCCATCAACATCAAACTGTTTCTGACTTATGGTGACCATACAGAACAGAGTACAACTCCTCCCCTGGGTTTCCAAAGTTGTAAATCTTTATAGAAGCAAACGGCATTTGGTGGATTTGAACTGTTCTCCTTACAATTAGTAGCCCAGTTCATAACCTACTACACCACCATGGATCCTTTGAATCCCTTGGGAAGTCCTTAGTCAATTAGCATCCTCCCCTTTTAGGGATTTACCGTTATCACCACTGCTATCTCAGCATTCCAGTGGAGCTATCTAGCATGCTAGTCCATCTCTTTGGATATATGTGTGCCCTTGGATGGATATGACACTTGATATACACCTGTTCAATGAGAGTCATTCTCTATAATGTTTCCAATTAGATTCAAGAAATGTGTATTATGCCAACTTTAATGGAAAAGCTATGGAAACTAGCTGATATTAGACAATTGGGTAAAGGAAAGTGAAGAGAGGGATACTGATGGTATTGAAGTCTCTAGTTCTGGGCCCCCCTGGACTTCATTTTTCCCTGGGTTTAATTTGATTACGTGAGCCAACATATTATGCTAGTTGCAAAAATTACTTTTTCTGTCACTTAATTACACTTACAATTACAAATTTACTGTCACTTTCTGTCACAATTACAAACTTACTATCTATTTTGATATAAGAAAAGAATCCAAATCCTTTGTCCAACATCTTAGTAACAGTGAGTGACAAAGTAGAGATTGAAACCTAGGTGAAACTACTTCTCAATTTAGAATTTGGAGGAGAGGGTTGGGGGAGGGGGTTATATTATTATTTTTTATTCCATAATAGAACACCATAATATCAATCTTGAAGCACAAAGCTACATATGATAGGAAAATACCAATATGCCAACAAGCAAGTCCAGTAAACCACAATGTTCAATAAATTATTATCAACTTTTTTGCACCAAACACTAACACTGGGAATGAAGAAATGAAATATTACTACCAAATTCTTTGGTCTGAACTTGATGAACCATGCAACCAAATGCAATATAATTGTAATTATTGGTGATTGTATTGTGAAAGTTGGAAACAAATAGGAAGGAACATTAGTCAGAAAATATAGCCTTGGTCATGGAGATGAAGGTATATGATAGAATTTTACAATACCAGTAATTTCTTCATTGCAAATACCTGAGGAGTGAAATTAGCCTAATGATATATACAGGAGTCAAACTGACTCTATTTGTGGGAACAGGTGATAGAGGATGTTGATATCATCAGCCAAAATACATCCAGGGGCCAATTTGCTCATAGCCCACCATTTGCTCATAAGGAAGTTAAGATTGAAGCAGAAGAAAACTAACACAAGTTCACAAGCGTCTGATACAACCTTGAATCTAATCCACCTGAATCTAGAGACCAGCTCAAGGACAGATCGGATTCACTGATCCCTAAGGACCAAAGACTCGGTGAGTTGTGGGATGACATCCGGAACACCATGCCGGAAGAAAGCAAAGAACTTAAATAAAATAAAACACAACAAGGCCAAATGGATGTCAGAAGAGATTGAAACTTGGTCTTGAATTTAGATTCGTTCAAGCAAGTAGAAGAAACGAGGAAGTCAAGAGAGGAACAGAAAATTTCAAAAGGCAGCTCACCAAATCAGAGAATCATAATGTAAAAACCTGTGGCCAGTGAAAAGAGAGAGCAAATTTATCATCTTCCGAGCTAAAGATACTGAAAAAAGAGTACTAGCATTGAGTTGCAATGTTGAAGGATTCTCTGGGCAAAATATAAACAATGCAAGAAGCATCCAAAGTAGATGAAAAGAAAACAGAATTACTCTATCACATGTGGGGGGTCACCACAACATGAGGAACTGTGTGAAAGCATCACAGCGTTAGGAAGGTTGAGAACCACTGCTCTAAAGGGTGCTTTTGCAGCAGCTTTACCTAAGGCAGCTCATCTTTTGATCTCTGAGTGTGGATCCAAGCAAGACAAAATCCTTGACAAGTTCAAATTTTTCTTCATTTCTCATGATGTTACCGATTGGTCCCATTGTGAGGATATTGGGCTTCTTTATGTTGAGTTGTAATTCATACCGAAGGCTGCCATCCTTGATCTTCATCAGCAAGTGCTTTAAATCCTCCTCATTTTTAGCAAACAAGGTTGTGTCATCTGTATATGACAAGTTGTTAATAAGCCTTCCTCCCATCGTGAATCCGCATTCTTTATATAAGCTAGCCTATTTGATTATCAGCTCAACATACAGAATAATTAAGTATGGTGAGAAGATACAAACCTGATGCATACCTTCCCTGATTTTAAGCCATATAGCATACCCTTGTTCTGTTCACACAATTGCCCTCATAATCTATGTATAAGTTTCACATGAATACAATGAACTGAAAAAGTTATTTTTGACAGTTGGCCAAGTAGCTGTGTTCAAAATTTCCTAGCATAGACGAGGAAGTGCGTCCCATTGTCATCAGTTTGATGTTCCATCCGTTCCTGGAGCCCTGTTTTGGCGAATGCTCCCTTGCAACTTGAACTTCACTCAAGACCAATGGGTTTTGTTCATATGCTACTTTCTGAAAGGGTTGAAGGTAGAGGCTCAATAGAAAGTGGAAGACCCTTCATTGACACAGTTACCAAACAATGGGTTCAAACATAACAATTATGAGAAAGGTGTAGGGACTTCAGTGTTTCGTTTCTACATAGAGTCTCTCTGAATCGAAGGGATTTTGATGGCACCTACCAACACTGACAGCATGATAGACGGTAAGCAAGCATTAGTCATTGGCATATAATTACTGTGTATGTTTACATTCTTCTTTTTATTCAGATAGAAACAGCACAAATAAAGTGCTATAGGTTATTTCTTTATATACAATTTATGTATGACGTTCATTTGGGGGAGAAACATTACCTCAGTGGCTCAAAGAGTTAATCTAATTCATTCAGAGTTATTTTTGACAGAAAATACTTTAAGTTGTAATTGAAATAAATAACCACAATCAGGTAAAATCCTAAATATAGTTGACCTAGCTCACATTCCATCTAAAGAAATATAGCTTTCACACATTATCCCGCAAGTATCTTGGCATACCTGCTATTTCTTTTTCACACATATCTGAAAAACTACTTTCTAGATGTGCTTCCTGCTTCAGCACATAGCAGTAAAATACATTTTCCCAGAGGATACTATAAATGCAACTCCAAATATCAGGTAACTGGAGGCAATGTAAAGACTAAAAGTGGAAATGCTGAGGGATAAGGAGACAATTACTAATGCACTGATTAAACCTAAACTCCCTCTCCTCTCTCAGACATTAGCAATATCACGTCAAGTCAAAATTGAGGCAAGTGGATTCAGGACAGGGCTTTACTGCTTCGCAGTCATGTACTTAAATTTTGAATGTTGGAATTGCTTAGATTTTTTTGTCATGCTATATTTTACTTTCTGATCTATATTTTACATTGAACTTTGTCATAGGCCCACAGATACACCTGCACACTTCTTTTATAATAGATCTTCAAAAATACGAAGACAACCTTTTCAACCACCATTACGTATATACACTTTCTTATAGATATCCAGTCTCTTCTCTAATATTTTCCAGTTTTCCTGTATTTGGATAATTTATTGCTGCTTGATTTTCACATATTTTATTTCACTTTCATGGTTTCTATATTGTCAAGTTCATAATATTGGAAAAGTCCAGATATGGTCAACATAGTGCAGTTGTATTTTCCTTTCATAATCGATACATATATTCAGCATATTCTAGTACCAAATGTATGTACAAAATTAAATAAATTAAAATGGTCTATAATCTTATATTTGTTGAATTGATATGCTTGATAAACATATATTGATAAACATGCCTTTCTCTTTCTATATACATATATATTTGTATATATGTACACATGTACATAATTTTCAACAAAATTAAATACAGATTTTTAATGTTTTGGTTTTTTTTATATGTGTAGCACCCAGGTAATCAAAATTGTCAAGGATTTAATTTTATTGGATTCATGATTGGCCATAGAAGCAGCAGTCAGGATATCAACTGGTATTTTGGCTTGGGCAAATTTTCTGCCAAAAATCTCCTTACAGTGTTAAAGAGAGACAAAGAAGTCTCTTAGAAGAATGAGATGCACTAGACCCAAGTCATGGGCTCATATGTATGTTAAAACTGGATGGTGAATAAAAAAGACCCGATAATCGGAGCCTTCAACTTACGGTGTGGGCGAAGAACATGCAATATACCATGGACTGCTAGACGCATGAGCAAATCTGCTGTGGAAGAAGTCCAGTTATGATGTTCCGTACAATGGAGGATGCATGTCTGTGGGGCATGTGATCTGGAGGGACCCGTCCTTGGAGAAAGACATACTAGTTGATAGAGGGTCACAGAAAACCCCTCAGGGAGACTAATGAGCACAGCGGCTTCAACAATTAAGTGAAGCATAGCAAAGATTGAGGATGATGCAGGGCGAGGCAGTCTTTTGTTCTGTTGTACATACGGCTTCAATGAATCCAAACTGACTGGATGGGCGCTAACGACAACAGTTCTCCGTCAGTTATCAGTTACAAACTTGCATCCAGAAAACTTCGTATTTGCTATCATCTAGGAAAGCAAATATGCCTTTTTCTTGAACCCAATGAGTTCTCCTCTCAATGCTACAAAGCTCTTTTTGTAGGACAGGATCCTAAATGTCCAAGAATCTCCTGGGAGTGAAGTTCAAATGATTGTTTTTGCTAGGTGCCTTTGACTCAGTTCTGACTCATAGTCAGCCGAGGCACAACAGAAAGCAGCCGTCTTGAACCATCTTCACAACTCTTGTTATTGTCAAACCCATTCTTGCAGCCACAGTGTCACTTAGCTAAGGATCTTCCCTTTTTTTGCTGATACTCTGCCATGTATGATGCCATTTTGCAGGGAACGGATTCTTTTGATAATGTGTCCAGTGATGTGAGACAAAGTTTCGACATTTCATTTCTAAGAAGGCTATGCATAAACCAAGACATATTTGTTTAATTGGCAGTCCACAGGTAATAGCTTTTAAGAAGAAACTTACAGACAAATAAGTGTAATTTACCTTGATAATATGCTTGAAGATGTTTCTGTCTCATTATCAGAAGATGGTTACAAACATGTAGCTATTAATAAGACATTTTATACTGTAATATAAAATTTTTCATTTTACCTCTCTGAGTCATCCAAACATGAGGGTCACCTTATCACTCCCTATGCAAACTGTCCACTTGAACCTGTGGATCCTTCTAGTATTACACGAATTATGCTTTGTAAGAAATACTGTTATTAGCTATAGAGGAGTTGCCCCTGACTCATGGAGACCACGTGCACAAAGAAAGACATGCTGCACTGTCTCGTGAACTGTTAAAGAACAGACCATTGTGAGTATTCGTTGGTTGAGATTTGGAGAATATATTTCAGATCTTCTTATGGATCCTTTAACGCAGCACTCTTCAAACTTTGTGCCCTGCACAACTTCAAAATAACTGTAGTCATCTTTCCCTAATCATGAAATGAGCCAGAATGTCATAAGCAAATCTCAGAATAGGCTGGTCCTTTGAAGTGAGTAGGTATTTGTTATAGGAAAAGCAAAACAAAATAAACTCCCACGGTACGCTTTCCTTTATTTCTACTTCCTCACGAACAGACTGTAAAATGCAGAGAACACCCCTTGCTTGGTGAAAGGGAGGAGGACTTAAAGCACTTGCTGATGAAGAGAAAGGCTTACAGGCTTCAGTATGGATGACAATTCAATGTAAAGTAGACCAATATGTTCACAACTGGACCAATATGTAGCATCATGATAAATGATTTAAGTAGGCAAAGATTTCATCTGGCTTCCATCTGCAACCAATTCTCATCCAAAAGCAAATGTCAAGAGACTAAATGACACATTTCATTGGGTAAATCTGCTGCGCAAAACCTAGTTACCTTGTTGGAAAGTACGGAGATTACCTTGAGTACTATGGTTGACCTTGACCCAAGCCATGGTGCTCTCCATTGTAGTATATGCATGTGAAAGTTGGACACTAAACAAAGAACAAAGGAGATTTAATGCATTTGAATTATATTGCTGGTGAATATTATTGAAGGTATCATGGACTGACAAAAGAATCAATAAATCTATCTTGGAAGAGGTATGATCAAAATGCTCCTTAGATGGAAGGATGTTGAGATTTTGGTCCCATGTCCTTTGTCCAGGCTGTCAGGAAAGACTAGTCTCTGGAGAAGGACATCATGTTTGGTAAAGCAGAGGGGCATCAAAAACAAGGAAGGCCCTCCATGAGATGCATTGACAGTGGCTCAAAGAGCAATTGTAAAGAGGGTGCAGGACCGGGCAGTGCTTCATTCTGCTGTCATAGGGTCACTGTGCATTAGAACCAAGTCAATGGCCCCTACAGCAACAAACCACTGAATAAAATCTCTGAAATACTATTAATAACCATTCCTCTGAGAATCTTGAAAACCCAGCTTATTAATTGTTGGTAAACATTATGACTCTAGGTCCCAAATGCATTGTTATTGCTTATATTTTCTTATTCTGTCTCATTCCTCTGTCATATTTCCAGTAATTCCCCTCTACCAAAGATCTAAGGTCAAAAAAACATCAGACCTAGGGAGCTCAAAGTACTGTGTAGATAGCAAAAATACACATCAGTCACTTTATGGATACAGTAAGAACTGGAAATAGGACTTAACAGGAAGCGAGAAAACCAATCTATCTATTTAAGGTTTGTATAACTTTGAATATGAACCAAGAACACAATCAGATACGTTTTCAGTATTTATTTAACTTGAAAGCAAACACAAGATTTCTGGATCAGAGATCAAAATCTCATTATTATTTGCAGCAATAACTGCACAAGTTATCCTTCCCTCTGCTTTATTGAGGTGGTATTGGGGAAGGTGAATCCTGCATGTGTCCGGGGAGTTCCTACAAGAACAGAGGTCCCTCGAAACCAGTAATTTTTCCATTTGCATTTAGAATCCTTTTCACAACAGTTTTTCTTCCTCTCCAGAGATAGGAAAAGAAAGACATTATATTCCTAATGGAAAGAAATTGTCTCTGGGCGAAGAGGGGAAGTCCCCTGGATGTTTATAACCCTTTGCCATGTAAATAAAGGCCTCAGGAAGCTCTGTAAAGTCTTTGGAGGTCTTTGACTTCCAAGACACACTTATAATCCAAACATACTTTTGCCCAGGTGGCCAGGAATATTTGCTTAGGAAGTCCTAGTTGTGCAGAAACATGAAAATATGTGTAGTGGTAGTTTTCCAACTTCAGATAGGGGAGAGTGTTTTTTATTTTCAATTTTATACTTAAGTTATTTCTGAATTCCTCTGAGTTATTTTTCTATGCATAATAACACTGTCCAGTGCTAGTTCCTTTTGAGTGAGCTTTTCTGCTTTTATGCTCCCATAATTTTATGTAACTTATTTAGAGCCTATTAGTTTCTAAGATCTAGTTAACTTCTGGGTCATGTTAGAGAACTGAAATAGCTCATCAAGACAGGCAAAATATAAGGCACTTTTATCTCTGTTGCTCTATCTGCTTAAGAAGTTTCTAAGCATAAGAACTTAATTGGACACAAAGAAATATTGAAGACCTCATCTACTGAAGAGTTTTAAGCAGGAACGCATAACTGGATGCAGATTTGCTTTAATTACTGTCCTCACCACCATTATATTTCGCAATGTTTTTAACAATAACTTTTACAGAAAAATAAAGATGCCCAATAGAAGAAGAATCTTTTGATTTTACTTTTAACAGAATAAAGTGAAAGTAAATCTCAATGAGATCCAAAGATACCAGTTTTGGTCATTACACTGGAAAATTTATGTTTCTTTATTTTCCAATGACCATATTCATATTCAGTCCTGGTCATGTTGCTTTAGAAGACAACATCTTACTACCGTTATTGATACAGTACGTAAAACATTTGTGGGAAATAGTTCCTGCTGGTAAAACTATTTACCTGTCTTTTAAACATACAAAAATTTTAATTTCTTTCAGTCAAGCCAATATACACCTTTTCTTTGTAATTTCCTCAATTATTACATTATTTAGAAATTATCTTTTCATGGCACACATAGATTTTTAAAAAATATAAAACTAAACTGAAAAGATAGCTGAAATGCCATATGTGATTATGCAAGAGAACATCAAAAAAAGTGTGTGTGAGACTGCAGTACTTTTAATTCCACTTCTCTCTATAATTTTTAGCAGTTTTATTTGCATATAATTCATGTATCATATATTTTAAAGTCAATCATATTAAAAAGAGTTGTACAGTGATTACTACAATCAATTTCAGGATATTTTCTTCTTTCTCATACTTACTTGTTAGCTCCCCCATTTCCCCCAATATTTCCTGTCATGTTCCTTGCTAATCATTAGTTAACATCTCTACAAATTTATTTAATCTAGATTTCATATGAAGAAAGTATAAAACACAAAAAATCAACAATGAGGAAACAAAGAAAAACCTCAATATAAAGGAAAGCAGAAAATATTAAAAACTGAAACAACTTTAAAATGGTTGAGAAGGAAGAGCAAATGATAACTTACTCCATTTTAACTAAGTATCACTATCATGATGATCTTTACAATGCTCTTTGCCTGTCAACAGTACTATTCACATCCCTGGACTCCAGTAAGAGGAGATTTAGTGGAAATTTAATTTGCATGGGGATCTTGAAAATGGATTTTTGACCTCCACTGTCATTCATAGCCTTCTGCAAATGCCTTGTGGATGTTCAGAATTAAGGTTCTGACACTGTTCCCTCCTTTGAATTCAGATTTTATGATTTGTAATTCTTGAATCCCATAGGCTGGTGGTCTACGGCCATGTGGATTTAGTTGACACTAAATTTGATAAGTGCTTGTTTTAAGACAAGTGGTTACACATTTGGCTGCAATCTGCATGGTTGGCAGTTTAAAAACACCAGCAGCTTCACTGGAGAAAGATGGACCATTCCTCTCCTGTGAACAGTTATTATCCCAATACACTCACAGCAGTTTGCTATGAGTCAGCATTGATTCAATGATAAAGACCTCAGACGTTATGATGATAGCCGAGCATCATCTAGTTTATTTATCTCATTGTGCTGTAGCACCCTAATCTTCAGTGACCTCTCCATGGGGTGAGTATTGAGTAGGATCATACCATAAGAACTAATTATTCTTAGATTATGACTATGATTAGATTTATTGTAAAGCCCAAATCCATATAGATGTTTCAAAACGCTTTCATATTTCTCATTTATATATGCTTTATCATGCTTTAATAATAATATCTCATGACAATTTTAATAGAAAAATAAAATTTTCAGTAAGTATATTCAAAAATTGAATAATCACATTCTGGAATATGATGTCATAATAACAAAAGTATCTATTGCATATCTAGCACTATGCTAAAAACTTTGCTTAATATTTACAGCACCATTCCAATATGTATTAGTCAAATACTCATTTGCATGTGAGAAGACATAGATTTAGAAAGGTAAAATAACCCCAGCATTTCAAGTCAAAAGTCAAATGTTTCTTTTATTTTAAATTTGAAAAATTAATAAAAAAGTATCCTAAATATTAGAATAGGAAAAGCATTAAAGAAAATGTATTTATTCTCTTTTAATACAATTAATAATCAATTAAAGTAACTATGGATTCCCAGACTGCACATATCTAGAAGGAAATTGAACATGCAGAGCCTGTACTCAGGAGAAGGGGTGGCATTGCAAGAGTTGGTGGTGGTCCTGTTGTCTTTGTTAGGTGCCATCGAGTCGGCTCCTTTCCAGAGAGAACCTATGCACAGCAGAACTAAACACTACCCAGTCCTACACCAACCTCCCGATTGTCCCCATGTCAGAACCACTGATGCAACCACGGTGTTAATCCATCTTGCCAAAGGCCTTCCTCTTTTTCACCACCTGTCCTCCTTACCAGACATGATGCCCTTCACCGGGGACTGGTATCTCTTGATAATATGTCCAAAGTACGTAAGAGGAAGTCTTGCCACCCTTGCCTCTAAGGAGCACTCTGGTCTTCCTTCTTCAAATACAGATAAGTGTGTCCTTTATCAGTCCATGGTACTTTCAATATCCTTCTCCTGCACCACAATTCAAGTGCATAGATTCTTCTATGGTCTCATTCCATATCCAACTTTCGCATGAATATGATGCAATGGAAAATACCATAGCTTGGGTTAGGCGTATCTTAGCCTTCAAAAAAGCATTGTTGGTCTTCAATTATCAAACGAGGTCTTGTGTAGCTGATTTATCTGATGCAATTCATCTTCTGATATCCTGACCGCTGCTTCCATGAGCATTGATTGTGGATCCAAGCAAGACAAAATCTTTGAAAAATTCAAACTTTTCTTCATTTATCATGATGCTACCTAATGGTCCAGTTGTGAGGAATTTTCTTTTCTTTTCACTGAGTTGTAATCCAAACTGAAAGCTGTACCTCTAGATCTTCATTGGTAAGTGCTTAAAGTCCTCCTCACGTTGAGCAAGCAAACTTATATCATCTAAGCAACAGGTTGTTTATAAACCTTCATCCAATTCTGATGCCACATTCTTCCTCATATAATCCAGCTTCTCTGATGATTTGCTCAGCATATATATTGAACAAGTATGTTGAGAGGATACAACCCTGAGAACAACTTTCCCGCTTTTAAACCATGCAGTTTCCCCTGGCATCTGTTGGCACATCTGTATCTTGATCCATGTACAAGTTCCAAATGAACACAATGAAGTGTTCTGGAATTCCCATTCTTCTCAAGGTTATTCGCACTTTATTGTAGTCCAAAAGTCAAATGCCTTTGCATGGTCAATGAAGCACAAGTAAACATCTTACTTGTATTTTCTGCTTTGAGCCAAGATCCATATGATATCCCTTTTTTCATGGCCTCTTCTGAATCTGCCTGACCTTCTGGCAGTTCTTTGTCAATGTACTGCTGCAATCATTGTTGGAAAATCCTAAGAAAAACATTACTTTTGTCCAATATCAATGATACTGTTCTATAGTTTAAACATTCTGTTGGATCATCAGAGAGTAGAAGTCACCAGCTCATAGACAATCATTGACATGGAAGATCTCTTCAAGGAACAATACCCAAACTAAACCTAAACAAAGAAAATGTAAGAATTAACATTTGAGGAACCCTTAGATTATTTTAAAAATGAAGGAATCAAGCTCTTAGAGTTGATATCAAGCTTGTATAGATGAGTGTAAACTTGATGCAGCGGGGGAAGAGAGTTTCAAAATTTAAGGAAAAGATCAGGAAAAAATTCAATACTGAGAAATTTTGTGTATATGTGGATTTTAAACCTTAAAATTAAGATACTATGATAACTGAGAGGGTGGGTTGGCACTTAACTTAGGAGTACTTTCAGAATTACATTGAATTCAGAATTTCTGCTGCTTCAAAGAGACAATTCAGTCTTTCTGCCAAAGTGTAACTGCTATAACTCAAAGAGAGGAGGAAAGAGTATTTCTGGTTTGTCTGAGGAAGTGTTCATTGAAGGTTTCTATTAAGAACGTTTTGAGCTAATTATCAGAGAAGATGGATGTGGCATCGGGATTGGAGTAAAGCTTATTGACAACCTGTCATATAAGTGAGAAGGGCTTGCTGATGAAGACAAAGGTTGCAGAACTTCACTGTAGATTACAGCTCCATGTGAAGAAGACGCAAATCCTCACAGCGGACGGATAGGAAATATTCGTGATAAACAGAGAAAAGTTTGAACTTGTCAAGGATATTGTTTTGCTTGGATCCATAAGCAATATTCACATAGCAACAATCAAGAGATCAAAGAATAGATTGCATTAGGTAAACCTGCAGCACAAGACCTATTTATTTATTTATGTTGCCAGCATCGTTTTCAAAACATTTTCTTTCTTCTTAAACACTTTGCTGATAGCTCCTCTTTAATCCCTCTCTCCCTGTGGTATTTGCATAATTTCAGATCAGCTTGTTAAATAGGTTATGGGGGTGGAGTCTAGCCTATCAATCAGGCCACAGCTTGAATGATGCTCCCCGTGGCTGTGACCTTCTCATGAAGATTCTGGGAGTTTTCCTCTCTTCCTCCCTGGAGGTGGCTCTCTCTCTGTCTCTCGCTCTCTCTGTCTCCCTCTCTCTCTCCTACACATTTCTGTTGACAAGCCACATGGAACTATGGTGAGGCCAGCCAGAGCTAGAGAAGCCACGTAGAGAGCCATGCCATCAGAGATGCTTCCACCACCACTAGTTCCACAAGACTTTCCACCCACTGGCCTATGATCCTTCTACATTTGGAATCATTACATGTGCTGTGTGAGTCTGAAGAGGAATTTATAGACTGGAATCCGACATAGGGGCTAATATCAGACTTATGGACTTGATCTGGACTGGGCTGGGATGTTTTCTTAATATGTAATTATTCTTTGATGTAAATCTCTTTCCCATACATATATGAGTCTCCCTGGATTTGTTTCTCTAGTCTATCTGGACTAATACACTCCCCAACACTAACTAACACCAGCATAAAACCTTAATAAATTATATATTATTACTATTTCATACCCTACACCACCCAATGTATCCTTTCACCCACATTTCTGTTATTTGTCCCCCTCGAGGGGGGTCATACATCAATTATTTCTATCAGTTCCCCTTTCCTCCAATTCCCACCCCCTTCCTTCCTGTACCCTCAGGGAATTGTTATACCCATTACTGTTTCTGAGGGATTTGCCTATCCTGGATTCCATGTGTCAAACTCTTTTATCTGTACCAACATACATAGCAGGATGTGTGAGGTAGAACTGGTGCCATGGTAGTAGGGGGAGGAAGCATTAAAGCACTAAAGGAATGTTGTGTTTTCTGTCAGTGCTATACTGCACCCTGGATGAGTCATCCCTTCTGTGTGTCCCTTCTGTAAGGGAATGTCCAATTAGGAACACATGGGTCTCCACTCCAACCCTCCTTGTTTGCATGGATATGATTGTTTGTTTTGACTTTTCCAGTGTCTGATACCTGATCCCATGAACACCTTGTGATCACACAGACTGGTGTTCTTCTTCTGAGTGGTCTTTGTTGCTTCCCTGCTAGATGGCGGCATGTTTGTCTTCAAGCCTTTAAGACCCCAGACACTATGTCATCTAATAGCTGGCCACCATCAGCTTTCTTCACCATATTTGCTTATGCATTCATTTTGTTTTCAGCGATAGTGTCGCTAAGGTGAATATTACACAGTACCACATTATTAGACCAAGGTGTTCTTGTGCTAAGGGAAGACTTAAGTAGTAGTCCAAAGTCCATCTACTACCTTAATACTATAACACATAAATATATACATATAGATCAATACTCCTATCTGTATATATTAATATATTTACATATATACATGTCTATATTTATACCTCCCTCTATAGCTTTTACCTCCTAGTTCTTTCCTCTATTTCCTCCTGCCCCACTATTATGTTCAACCTTCATTCCGCTCTCAGTATTTTCTCTCAGCTCCATTTCAATTGATCAGACACCACCAGACACTCTATACCCTCCTTGCTGTCAATTTTAGATCCCTTGTTGTGCCCTTGTCCCTGAATTTGTTGGCTCACTACTAACTCCCCACCCCCTGCCTTCTCCTCTCCAATGCTCCCCAACCCCCCCAACCATCAGTACCATTGCTTTCTCCTCAGGATTGTTTATCATGCCTGTCTTATATAGATAGACAAATATTTTTAAAAGCCTATAAACAGTCCCAGGTCTATCTGCTGAATTTTATGAATGTCCTCAACGAAATCTGGTGAGTTGCCAAGTACTGCCCCCTTCTCCCCCCACCCCCAGTCAGAAGTCTATTCCTCAGGGACTTTATGGCTTTGCTCTGATTACTGAACTGCTATGCTCCCTTTCTGTTTCACCCCACTGTGGGGGAGTCAGACCGGACACACTTCCCTTGCTATGTCTCTAGTGTTGTCCTCTGTAGTGCTGTGGGCTAGTGAGGGGATGTCGAACCTTAAGCTGGAGTCGGCTCTAAGATGCTAGCTATGCAATGGCTGCTCTGAGCATAGATGTTGTCCTTGAGGCTTGGTGAGCCTGGATGAGGTTCTCCACCCCAACCCCACCCCCACCCCCTCTTTGTTTGCTCTCATGTGAACAGGACAGACTGGCCACTCTCCCAAACCTGTATCTGGAGTGCTGTCCTCTGTAGCACCTTCTTCTACGGAGGGGGTCAGCATAGCTCATATTAGGGCCAGCCCCGCGATCCTCTGTGTTAATGAGTTGATCCATGCAGGTGTGTGCCCCTCAAGGCTTGGCACTCCGGAATGAAGTCAGGTCTCTCTCTCCAGTTCCTGTGGAGACATAAATAATACCCTCTCCATGGGTGGATTAGTGCCCTGTTCCCCCACTGTCATTGTCTTTCTTTCTTTCTCTCTCTTCCCTCTTCCCTCTGTGGTTTAAGGACACATGAAAGAGATGGGAGAGATGTCTTTAAGTCCTGATGCTGTTTACATCTTATTATTATTGTTGTTGTTATTATTATTATTTTTTTCACTCCATTTTAGTTGGATGCCACTGCATCCCTGAGTTTGTTCTGACTACTGCCATTGCTGAAAAGCAAGGATGTGACCTTGAGGAGTAAGGTGCTCCTAAGCCCAGCCAGAGTATTTTCAATCATCTCATATGCATGCAAACATTGAGTATTGAATCAAAAACACCAAAGCAGAATCAATGCATTTGAAGTGCGTTGCCAGAAAAAAATATGGGAAGTGCAATAGACTTACAAAGATGCAACAAATCTATCTTGGAAAAGTACAGCCAGAATGCTCCCTAGAGGCATGTAGAGTGAGATTTTGTCTCACGTACTTTGGACATGTCAGGGAAAAATAGTCCCTGGAGGAGAACGCCATGCCTATTGAAGGACAGGGCCAGCGAGCAAGTGGGAGGCCTTCAACAAGATGTATTGACAACAGTGGCTGAAGCCAAGGTTTCAGACATAAGAACAGTTGTGAAAATGGCCTGGAACTGGCGTCTGTTTCCTTCTGTTGTACTTAGGGTTGCTTAGTGGGAATAGTCTCCATCGCCTGTAACAACAAGAGCATTAAGAATATTTACCCCACTTAATGTTAAGAGGAAGCCTATAATTGTCATATAAATTTGTAACCAGATTTTCATCAGTGGTATTTTCCCTTCCATTTCTGATAACTCTTTTCAAACCTGTAACTAGATAAAATCATAAGCTTGGTGTTACCTTAAGATAAAGGGAAGGACAGATATACAGTTGTGGATTAATTGTTCTTAATAGAATGCTGTGCTAAACAAATCTCAGGATATAATCATGAAAGATGTAGTCATTAAGCTTACTACTGGTAAATGTTTTGGATATTAGTCTAATAAACCTCTGTAACC
The DNA here is from genome assembly GCF_000313985.2 of Echinops telfairi. Classification (NCBI taxonomy): domain Eukaryota; kingdom Metazoa; phylum Chordata; class Mammalia; order Afrosoricida; family Tenrecidae; genus Echinops; species Echinops telfairi. Next base: position 10,664,385 of record NW_022103902.1, on the reverse strand, counting down.
TTCTGTCATGCTTCTCCCCATTTTTGTTTCTGCCTTTGTGTCATGTGATAAAAACTATTCCCTTGCTCTCTTTTTCTGCAATTTGAAATATATTGCAGCATCTTGTTCAAATACTTGTGTGTCGCCCTGTTTCCTGCAATCTTATATCCTTCAATGACTCTTTGGTTGTGCTTCTAGCAGGGTCTAATTGTGCTGTTTCACTGTGATAGTCAGCATTCTGATAATTTAATTATTGGTAAATTATTGGTACCTTTGGTTTAACATTTTTATATGGAAGCTAGATGCATAAAAATGAGTGTGGGATGAGTAAAAAGTGAAAGCTTTCACCAATCTTGACTGAAGTTTAATGTAAATGGAAAGAAGAAAGATGGAATCATATGCACGTTTGTTAGTAAATGTTGCATGAAAACTAAGGAAAATTAGAGATCAAGGGAGATAACTGACTCTACAAGAAAGGACACAGGAGAAATATTAGTGGAAACCCATAAGCTTTAATCACCATATATTTTACTTGAGGGAGTGTTAAAAACATCTATGCAAAAGGATCATAATCAAAATAGCCAAGGGATTATTATTTTTTTTAATTTTTATTTGGTATTGCTATATATAACCTTGATAGATTGAGAAAATTATGGTTGGTCAATCAGTGTCATTGTGTTGATTCTACCTAAGGGTCAGCTGCGAGCTTCTCTTCGTGGATCATCTTCAAACTATATAGTTGAATTCATGGAGCATCAATTATTTTCTAGCCATTCTTCTAAGCACCTTATATTATTGACTTCCTTTCAGCTTTAGAATCTCACTGTTGGTAGATAATATTACTATCTGAAATTTACCAAAAATGATGACATCAAGAGTAAGTAAGGAGCTTGCCCTACCTCATGAAGATTATGAACAACCAAGATTACCCAAACCGATGTTTGCTTTACCATACAATCTGAGTTCTTACCATGCTATAGTACAGGGCTTCCAGAGTGAAGATTCTGTGCAGTTAAACTGTAAAGTACATTTGTGCAAAGGATATGCGGCCCATATCTCAGCACTGTTAGGAATTAACTTGGCCTCAATGATTTTATTACTTTTTTAATAACTGGATTAGTCTCACTGCCTTTCTATTACAGGCTTCACGGATGACGTAGAGCAGCTGCACTACGACAGTCTTATCTTATTAGAACCTACTTTGCCTATAGAGAGATATATGACACTGTACATATATTTGGCAGCTTTCTGTGTACGTACCGGACCTAGTCAAAATGGGAAACACATAAGAACATGTAGCAATTTAATTTAAGCTTACTGTCCCAAATAAACATGCCTGTGTTCACGGCAAGCCCTCATGCAAAAACTGGAACTAAGTAGAGTTGGGCCCTTCTATAAAAATATACTTTGTTGAGACTGATGCATTCCTGCGGACTGTTTGGTTTAAGGATTGCTTTGAATTTTCGTGATTCCTGGAGCAAATCATGTAGCCTTTCTGTGAATTTCTCTGCTAAATAAAAAGAATAAAAACAGTGAAAATAATTTACCAAGTGTTGTTATTTTTCAATAATACTACCTTATATCTAAGTGGTATTATTAAAACACCTGACTGGTGATTTTTACACTCAAAGTTGTCATTCTGGTCACAGAAATGAAGGTTGTTTTTCTTTGTGGAAGCTAATTATCCTGCAAATAAAAGATATTGACAGTAAACCCGAGAGGAGACCACATTCTAAAGCATAATGACTACTTGGTGTATGTAAGCTGATGTCAGAATATCAGGACTTGACTTTTGCTTTGTAGCATGATGTCTCTCTCTACAAGCGTTATATTGTGATTTTTCTCATGATCAAGCCAAAGTAATGCTGCCAATGGTATTATCCAAAGAGTCTTTCATTCTAGTTTCTTAAATGAAATTTTTCCCAAATGTAGAAATTTAATAAGACACGGCTTATGGGACTTCGTTCATAGTTTCAGTCACCTGCTATAAATGAGCATTTGAATCTTGCTTGTGTTGCCACTGCCAATGTACTTAGTTTTAAAATGCTCTGCCTGGTGTGATCAGGGAAAAGTGAAGAGCCCTGGTGTTTGCATGTGGTTCCAAAGAGGTTGTGTTTTATGTTGAAAGTAATTAGTTACACAGCTCTTCAGTGGAAAATATTAAAAATGTAAAAGCAATTACTTTAGAGTTAAGGAAAACTGCATTTTTTAAGTCATCATTTCTAACGGTTGCTGCGACTACAGTATGGTTGTTCTCGCTCCGGAAAAAAGTGCTCTCTTCTTGTGCCATAAAATATAATTCCATGATGTTAGGTGCTTATAAACTTGAAGCTACACACGCTTTCAAGATTTAAGCACATTAGTAACTCAGAAAAATAATCATGGTTTGAATTTATTCTATTAAGACTATTCTTTTTTCTGATCCCCCACCCTTTTTTTCTCAATCGACTTATGGAGATCAATGTTACATTTTCAACAAGAAACCTTCACTTAATTACTGTAATCTAATTATCTAAAATAATAAAGCTTCTTTTTGTATGTGTGTTTAACTACAGATGTAACTGGAAAACTCACTCGAACAGAATTTAGTAGCATGATAATAAATCTAAATTGTGATTTTGGCAGGATATTGCTTTGTCATTTTGTGTTGAGAGGTTCCAGCCGAACCCAAATGGTTCCTAATTCACACAAATCAGAAAACGAATGGAGTGTTCCTGGGATCCTAAGAATTTGCTATGGCTTACTTAGTTAACACTGGTCAGGTTTTTATGTTGAATGCCAGCATTTATTCTACTTTGCAACTATTTTCAGCAGTGGTGATATAAATTACTTTTAGCCCCATTTGAAAACGTCCACTAAACCATTGTTGAAACTTCATACTTCTTTCTGAGCATATATTTGAAGGTTTATGATTTTTTGCCAATTCTAATTTTCACAACTGGAAACTACTCTTTTTTATTGAACTTACCATTACTACACTGCAGCTTGTGAGGAATGGACTTACCATTACGACACTGCAGCTTGTGAGCAATGCACTTACCATTACGACACTGCAGCTTGTGAGCAATGGACTTACCATTACGACGCTGCAGCTTGTGAGGAATGGACTTACCATTACTACGCTGCAGCTTGTGAGGAATGGACTTACCATTACGACACTGCAGCTTGTGAGGAATGGACTTACCATTACGACACTGCAGCTTGTGAGGAATGGACTTACCATTACGACACTGCAGCTTGTGAGGAATGAACCACTCACGATTTTGACAGAAAAAAGAATCAGAAGAAAGGATTACTTACATTTAGCATTTCAAATTTTTTTTATCAAGCATAAAACTATGTAAATATTTACCAGTTTTAATCGACTAATATACAAACCGAGCTGGATTATATTTTCCATAAGATGTAGATCACCCAATATGTATTAATTAGCCTTCATGCAAATGATGCTGTTCTTATTATTGAGGAGGATAACAAAAAATATGAATTATTGATTGTCCTCAAAGAGTGGAACTGAAAACAAGAAAGAAGGATGAGCAAAACTAAACATACATTAAGTACCAGACAGTTTGTAATTGTTAAGTATGTGATCTTGGCTGTAAGGATTATAACATTTCCCAGGATATGAACGTCACAGTCCCTGAGTGTACTCATAAGAATCGAGTTGAGTGTACTAAGATTTGAATCAGATCTCACATGATTAAGACGAAATGGGAATTTTAGGTGAAAAAAGACCATGAGAAAAACTGTTACCAGAAAAAAACAATGTAATTAACATTCTTTCTATGAAACTGGGGGGTTATGTACAGGATTAGGGACCTTTTTTCTTTTCTTTTTGTGCCAAGAGCCATTTGGATATCACAGGCCATAGTGGTCAAACATTTAATTAACTCACTCCTAATGTGATGGCTGAAAATGGTTTATTTTGGTGAGGTGTGTAATGTTAGCTGAAAGTGATGGTTTTGTGGGAAAGGAGTTCTATGATGCATTCCACACATGGTTCTATCCGATATTAACCATCGTATCCAGCCCCTGCTTGTTACACAGACTTGTTTTACTATATCTAAGAGCACCAATTTCAAATTAAGTAAATGGCTAAAAGCTCACAAAAATTAAATGAATACTAATGATATTAATTTTGCTCAATGATAGACATTCATTATATTCTGATAAAGCCAGTGAAATTAATAAGATACAAGCTACCTTGTATGAAGAGGTAAGCCTCATTCTTAGAGGAAGCAAAACTTCAGAGATAATAACAGATATTTGTTAATGGTCTATTTTCTGTGGGAAAAGACCCTAAAAAGAACCGAAAGGCTCTAGCCTTGTTGAGATTTCTTGTTCTTTACTCTCCTGCTACTACTAAATAGTAGCATCCTATACTATTCATTTTAGCATTCACATAAGTGTGGCCTTCTATTGATTTCCACACCTGGCCATGGAGAGGAAAGATTATGTGGAGAAGTGAACAGTTTTCTGTTCCAGAGTAGGCTATCCGTTTCTGAAGAATGAACCACTGAAAATCTTATGGATAGCATCGAAACATTGACAGATACTGACAACTGAATACTGTTGTATTCTAGTGGGCAATAATTTGTTAAGGATTTTTGCATTGATGTTCATTAGAGTCTTAAGTCTGTAGTTCGCGATTCTTTGGGAATCATTGTCCGTTTTAGGTATCAGTGTTATATCAGCTTCCTAGAAAAAGTTCAGGAGTTTGCCGTCTTTTTCTATGCTCTGAAAGAATTTGTGTAGGATTGGTGAACAGTTCTTCCCTGAATGCTTGGTAGAATTCTCCTGTAAAGCCCACTAGCCCAGGGCCTTTTTAAGTTGGTATTCCTGTGATAACCTTGTCTATTTCTTCTATTGCTCTGGGTCTGTTGAGGTGCTTGATGTCCATCTGGGATAGTCTAGGGAGGGATTGTTTTTCCAAGTATTTGTCCATGTTTTCCAAATTGTTGAATGCATTGGAGTACAAGCCTTCATAGTACTAATTAGCCTTTTAATTTCATTAGTATCTCTTGTAAGGTCCCTGTTTCATCCCCCATCCTGGCTATTGAAATCGGTTCCTTCCTTTCTTAGGTTAAGATTGCCAACATTCTATTGCTTCTGTTATTCTTTTCAAAGGACCAGCTTTTGCTTCATTGATTTTTTTGCATTGTTTTTTTGTTTTCCCTCTCATTGATCGCAGCCCTGGTTTTTATTATTTCTTTTCTTTTGCTATTAGTAAAATCGCCTTGTTGACTCTGCTCTGGTTGCTGGAGGTTTTGTACTAGCATATCAATCATAAGTCTCTCTTCCTTTTTCACGTGTGCATTTATCACTATCAAACTTCTGATAACTGCTCTTGCTGTGTCTCTAAGGTTTTGGTACACCATATTATCATTCTCATTGGTTTCTAAAACTTTCCTAATTTCATCTCTGATCTGGGCCAGTGCCCACTCATTTTGAGGTAGAGTGTTATTCATCCTCCAATTGTTTTCCTTTGTTTTATTAATCATCCTTTGGTTGATTTTTCAGTCTTATGCCATAATGGTGCAAGAATGAAGTCTGAGTGATCTCTAAATGCTTGAATTTACACAAGCTTGACTTGTGTCTCAGCGTGTGGTCTGTTTTCCAGTGTTTTGTGATGTGGGCTTAAAAAGAATGAAATTTTTTTTGCATTTATGTGGAGAACTCTGAAAACGTACATAGGGTCAAGTCGCCTAGTTGTAGAGTTTAGTTATTTAGCTGCCTTGCTAAGCTACTTTCCTTGTGATCTATCTTTCTCACAGAGCACTGTCTTAAAGCACCTACTATGATTATTGAGCCTATGATTTATTTTTCCAGCTTTTGTAGTGTTGGATAGATTAATTTTGTTGGTCTCTCATTGGGCCCATATATATTTATTATTTTCACTGCTTCTTGGTGTACTTATCCCCTTGATCATTATATAGTGCCCCTCATCTCTTATTATGGCTTGCACCTTGAGATAGGTTTTGTCAGCAATTAGGATTGCAACACAGGCTTTTTGTGAATTGCTGTTTCCTTGATTTATTTTCCTCCAGCCTTTGATTCTTAGCCTATTTTTGTCTGTGAGTTTGAAATATATTCTTGTAGGCAGCAGATCAATAGGTTGTGTTTTGTTAGCCAGTCCACTTGTCTGTGTCTTTTAATGGGCGAGCAGTCCATTGGTATTCAGAGTTATTACATTCATCTGTAGTCTGTGATGGCATCTCATACCTTTTGCCTTGGGTGTTTTCCTACTTCCCTCCTTATCAATGTGCTGTGTGTGATGCGGGGTTCATTTTTGACTGCTTTTCACTGTTGAGCCAATGTTATCATCCTGGCTATTTTTGATTTGTTTACCTCTTGGTGGAGTTGCTCTATGTTTTGGTCTCCTATTTGTGCTGGGTGAGTGTTGCTCTTCTGACTACACTGGCTCAGCAAGGATGCTTTTGTTGAGCTGGACTTCTTTTAACATAGTCTATGATTTTTCTTGTCCAGGAGGACTCCTACTTCTCCATCTATCTTAATAGCTAATTTGACTTGGTAGAGGATTTGGGGGTTTAAGTAGTTTTCTTCCAACTTTGGAAAGATGTTACTCGAATTTCTCTTCTTCTCCGTGGTGTCTGCTGATAGGTCTAAGCATATTCTTATTTGAGTACCTTTGTATAGGTGACTGCCTTTTCCCCCTAGCTGCTACCATAATTTTCTCTTTTTCGTCAAACTTGGATAGCTTAACTATTATGTGCCTTGGAAAATTACTTCTGGGATTCAGTCACCCTGCTGTCCTCTTACTTTCTGAATGGTTTCCTGATTCTCATTTATTAAGCTGGGGGAGTTCTCCTCTAGGAATTCCCTTGATAGTTTTGCCGTTGACTTCTTCATTGTGCCTTGCTCTGTAATTCAATTATTCTAAGGTTGTTCCTCACCACAACATCAGACATCATCCTCAAGTTTTCTTCCGCTTCCCTGGTTATCTTGTTTGACTCTCTTTCCTCTTTGTTGAGGTCTGCCTGGTTATCCTCAAAATCACTGGTATGCTTCTCTGCTTATTCTAGTCTGTTGGTGAAGTTTGTTAACTTGTTATTTGCTTTTGTTACCTTGTCCCTGAACTTTTGCATTTCCCTTTGGTGTGTTGCCTTTATCTCCTCTATTGTTTCATTCTTTTTTTGTATTGCTTCCCTCATATCTTATATGACTTCAAGCAGCATTCTGAAGATTTCTTTCTGTGGTAGATCAACTTTTGCTTCTTCTATGCATGTTGTTAGGTTCAGAACGTCCTCTGACATTTTGTTTGTTTCTCCCATTTTCTTCCTTGAGGTTTTTGGGGCAGGTTGCTTTCTGAGTGTCGTTTTGTAGGAGCTCGGTGCTGTTTCCTGGGGAGTCAAAGAGCCCTGGGCTCTCTCTCTGGGAGGCTGATATGAATGCTTCTGCAGGCTGCTTGTAGCCCACTGTGCTGGGAGTTAACACTTCTACTTTGTTCCACTGGGTTTTCCTTTCTACCTAGCCTACCAGGATCCCATTGTTTGGAGAGAGGGTTGAATGGCCCTCTCAGGGGATGCTGTTTGATAGTTGGGGGCCATGAGTGTGGAGCTGTGCAGGTTGGTTGGGTGACAACCTGCAACAGTTTGATGTATAGTGTCTGAGGGAGGCCATGGACAGTGGATTGAGGTTGGCAGTGGTCAACTGACTGTGGTTTCCTGTCTGGGGTGGGCTGATGGTGTAGTCATGGGTCTAGGTTTGGTCTGGTGGGGCTACCATGAAGCCTGAGGTGGGCTGGTGTGGAAGCCATAGGGCTGGGGTGGTCCTATGGAGGAGCCATGGGGTGGAGGACTGCCTCGCTGGAGTGCCAAGGAGGCGGGGCAGGCCTACCAAGGGAATCACAAGTTTGGTTGTGGCCTGGTGGTGGGGTTCTGTGGGTGTGTGTTGGGTCGAATGTGTGGTGATGGGGTTCAGATGAACTCTCTGGACTATGCAGGGCCAGGTGGCACCCAGCAGGGGAGCCGGGGAACTGCTGGGTGGATTGGCATGAGATAGTGTGTAGCCCAGCAGGGGGATTTCTCAGTGTCAGAGTTATCCCTTGGTGGAGTGATGCAGGCCCCTGGAAAGGCCTAGCACTGGAGGCAAACTGCAAAGACTCTTTTCAAAGACTCTTTGTCAAGGTCATTTTTTTACCTTGGTTGCAGTTTTCAGCTCCTTTTGCCTTTTTGTTATGTTAAAGCTATGTTAATAAACTAGCTTTTTGTTGGCTTGCAATCAAAGTTACCCAAAGGAACACAGCCTCAGAATTTTAAAAAATTATAATCCCCCCACCCAAGGTTTTTGTAGGGTGCCCTGGTATTCTCTGTCCCCCAGGTATGGGAGACCTCAAATGCCAATTTGGTTTGGGGCCCACTGAATCTGGATTCTCCCTGGTTTTCTCCTATGTCTTTCCTGGCTCTCTTCTGCACAGTTATGTAGGCTGTGCTCCAGGGACCTGCATTCTGCCTGGTTTTTATCTTAAAGGTATGTTAACGAACCCGTTTCTGGTGGCTTACATCGAAAGTTACACAAAGGAACATAGCCTCTTATTGAAAGAGTTTTTGGAAGTTTTTCTTTCTTTATTTTTTTAATAATAAGCTTGTATGGTGCCCTTGTATTGGGGCTGTGCCACATGGTTCTCTAGGGAAGGGGTACCAGATTAGCCAAGCTGGCTTTGGGCCCGCTGGTTCTGAATTCTCTTGGCTGCCCTCCTGTGTTGCTCCTGGTTCTTTCCTATACAGCTATGCAGACTGTGCTCCAGGTAACTGTGTTGTACCATGGATAAATATCCTACGGGCTCTCTAATTACAGAAACTTCATTTCTAATGATCTATCGGTACCCTTGCTAGAAGGTGTGGACGGGGCAGAGGGGACAGGAGATGGCTGATGTAGTCTGTTCCTGGCCGTGGAGGGAGATGCAAAGTCCACCACAAGTACAGGAGCTGGAGGGTAGCAGAGGCGGGACCTACAGTGCGAGTTCTTGTGCTTAGTTCGTGGAGGCTCCCTGTGAGGTTGGAATTATGACCACATTTAGACAGCAGCCTGGGGAAATTATTATACACTGCATTTCATGGATCTTGGGCCCAGGAAGGGGTGGGCAGTGGCCATTCCACAAGACCTGGTGAGGGATTAGCCAAGACCACAGGCATATGTGGTGAATTTAGAGAATTGTAGCAAGGCCTCAAATCACACCCTGGGCAAAAATTGCAGGCAGAGGTCTGAACCACTGATCCTAGTACACTTGAATTCTATTTCTAGCACCCAACCTCCTAATATTGGCCTCCTTACCTCTTAATTTTTCAATCAAACAGCAGGAGCACTGGGTGAGTGATTCTAAATTGATGTCCTCTTGACTCTATCAACTACCATAACATTTTAAATCACCGTATATGCTTGTGAAACTTGGACATTAAATAATGAAAACCGAAATGAAACTCATACATTTGAACTAGGATGTTGGGGAAATCTATCAAAAGTACCGTGGACTGCCAAAAACCAAACAGATCTGTGTAGGAAGAAGTACTGTTAGATTGTTCCTTAGGGGCAAGGATGGTGAGACTTTGTTTCATGAACTTTGGACATGTTATCAAGAGAGACCAGTCCCTGAAGAAAGACATCATGCCTGGTGAAGTGGAAGGTTAGTGAAAAAGAGAAAGGTCTTCAACGAGATGAATTGACTTGGGCTACAGCAATGTCAAACATGCAAACCATCATGAGGATGGTGCAGCACTGGGCAGTGTTCAGTTCTGTTATACATAGGATTGCTATAAGTCAGAATGGACTTGACAACATCGAATGATGACAATACGCATTGATATGTAATGTATATTAAAGATTGAAATCCTTTATCTTCATCATCAAGTATTTCAGTACCATGTCATTTCCCACAAATGAGGTAGGTGGATTTGTATATCGCAGATTGTTAATAACCCTTCTTCTAAACTTTATTCAGTGTTTTCTTCATATAGGCCAGCTTTTCTACTTATTTACTGAGCATACATACCGAATAGGTGTGGTGATAGGATACAGTCCTTCTGTGCACAATCCTTATTTAAACCACTGTGTATTCCCTCGTACTGTTTGCATAACTGCCTCTTGATTCAGGTATAGATTCTGAATGAGCATGTGGCAGAATTCCTATTCTTCTGAAAGATATCCATCTGTGGCAGTTACATAATCTCCTGTCAACTTGTGAAGGGGTGGAGTCTAGCCTGTCAATCAGGTCATAGACAATGAGGCCTCTTTGTGGGCATGGCCTTCTCCTGTGGATTCTGGGAACTCATGTCATTTTCCCTGGAGGTGGGAGACACACTCTTTGCTTCGTATTCCTTTTGACAAGCCACCACATGGAGCTATGCTGACGACACACAGCGCCCTGGAGCTGGAGGAGCCACATTAAGAACCATGCCAGCGTTGAGATGCTTCCACCATTACTGGATCCACAATACTTTCCACACACTGGCCTGTGATCTTCCTGCATTCAGCACCATTGCATGGCTGCATGAGTCTATAGAGGAAATTATAGACTTTTATCAGACATATGGTCTAATGGACCTGAACAGGACTGTGTTGGGATGTTTTCTTAATGCACAATTGCTCTGATATAAAGTTCTCTCTTACACATATGAGTGTGTCTGGATTTGTTTCCCTAGTCTACCCAGAGTAACACACCTTGAGAGTATGGTCCCAGAGAAACAAATCATAAAGATGGAGCGTGGATACTTGTTCAATCTCTGCCTCAGGGTAGTTTTTCTTGTTTGGCTAGCCAGAGGTCAGCTATGGCCTTGCAGTTTACTGAGTTGTTTTCTGAAAAGAATATGGGAAGTTAAAGTTTTGATTATTTTGACTTGATACAGTTAGAGGCCTAAGGGCATATTTTGTATCAATGGAATAGTTTAGATAAGGATTAAGATGAGTTAGATAATGATTGAACTTGACTGTTGTAAGATTGAGTTTAGAATCTGGATCTACTAGGTTTAGACTTTATTCTTCTGCCTATAGTTATTGATATAATGATTGAGAGAAGTGATTATTGGGAAGTATAAATAGACAGTTTGTAAGCTGTTTTAGCAACCAATTTGAATCTTGAAATGGGTTAGGACACACCTGCAAAGAAGGCTCTGAGAGGATAACTCCCACCCAGTGTCTCGGGTGCTCAGGACATTCAGAGGTGAAGAGCTTTGCCTTGACAGATTTGAAAAAAGAATAAAACTCTGATGGTGCCCGGCTATCAAAAAATATAGCGTCTTGGGTCTTAAAAGTTTGAAGATAAACAAGCGGCCAACTAGCTGAGAAGCATCAAAGCCCACATGGAAGAAGCACACCAGCCTGTCTGACCACGAGGTGTAGAAGGGATGAGTTATCAGACATCAAAGAACAAAAAATCATATCAGTGGGTGCCCATCTTCCCCATATGATCACTGAAGACAAACGTGTGCATAAGCAAATGTGGTGAAGAAAGCTGATGGTGCCCGGCTTTCAAAAGATATAGCATCTGGGGTCTTAAAGGCTTGAAGATAAGCAAGCTGCCATCTAGATCAGAAGCAATAAAGCCCACATGGAAGAAGCACACCAACCTGTGTGACCATGAGCTGTTGAAGGGATCACGTATCAAGCACCAAAGACTGAAAGATAATATCATTGTAAATGAGGGTGAATGCAGAGTGGAGACTCAAAGCCCATTGGTAGGTAACTGGATACCCCAATACTGAAGGGTTGTGGGGAGGAGATGAGCCAGTCAGGGTTCAGGGTAGCAACAATGAAACATATAACTTTCCTTCCTCTAGTTCTTAAATGCTTCACTGCCCCTACCTCCCCCGGCTGCCACTATCATGATCCCAATTCTACCTTACAAATCTGGCTAGACAGAAGGATGTACATTGGTACAGATAGCAACTGGAAACACAGGGAATCCAGGACAGATGACCCCTTCAGGACCAGTGGTGAGAGTGGTGATGCCTGGAGGGTGGAGAGAATGTAGGGTGGAAAGGGAGAACCTATTACAAGAATTTACGTATAGTGTCCTCCCTGGGGGATGGACAGTAGAAAAGAGGGTGTGGGGAGACATCGGAAAATGTAACATATGACAAAATTATAATAATTTATGACTTATGAAGGGTTCGTGAGGGAGGGGGGAGTGTGGAGGGTGGGGGGAAAATGAGCCGATATTAAGGGCTCAAGTAGAAGGCAAATGTTTAAAGAATGATATGGCAACAAATGAACATATGTGCTTGACACAATGGATGTATGTATGAATTGTGACAAGAATTGTACGAGCCCCCAGTAAAATGATTTTTTTTAAAAATTCCCAATTATAACCTGAGATTGAGAAGAAAAAAATTAACTGCTGAAACTTAGCATCTGCTCTAAGGGTGAAAGATGTGACCATTTGTTTCTGTAAACATTACAGCCTTACACACTCTAAGGTGTAGTCGTACCTATAAGGTCCCAGTGAGGTAGAATCAACTGAATGGGACCTGGTTCAGGATGACTAGAATCAGCCAGATCATAAAAAATAATAAAAAATTATTGACACTAAGATGACCAAACTCATAGTTATCATGTGAGTTCTGACTCAGAGTGACCTTGAAGAGCAGAGAAAACCTGACCATTTTGGGTTCCCAGGCTGTAAATCTTTACAGCACTGGAAGTGCCATTTTTGTCCCATAGAGTCATTTGTAGATTCAAACGGCTTACCTTGAGGTTAGCAGCCTAACCTGCATTCCACTATGCCACCAGGGCTTCAGAACCTAAAATGATATAGCCACTTTGGTCATCAGTCTTGGAGCTCTGTAAAAGGTAACATATACAGGTACCATAAGGTTTACCAAATGAATATTATATAATTATACTAATATGAATTTTGTATGGAACCACAATCGACTCCCATGGTACATTTTGGGAGAAGGATCAAGAGCTGAAAAGACAGCATGAGTGACGCAGTTGAGGAAGCACTAGGCTGCGAAATATGAGGTTGGAGATTCAAACCCAAAGGTCACTCTGAAAGAGAAAAATGAGGCTGTCAGCTCATATAAAGATTTACAAACTCTTGGAAACCCTATATAGGGTTGATATGATTTGGAATAAATTGGATGGCAGTGAGTTTATAGGCTTAATTATAATTAAAGTTAAATTAAGTTAAATATACATAAATAAATCATATAAAATGATATTATATATGCTTCACACAATATATAACTCTAGTTTATAGGTTTAAATTAGACATATTTAAATATCTATATTTGTAGAAATATAAACATACGTCATGAGAAAACTCCAGTGACATAGAGGCTTTTTCTCTCTAGTTCCTAAATGCTTCCTCCCCCCACCCACTATCATGATCCAAATTTTACCTTGCAAGTCTGGCTAGACCAGAGGATGTACACTGGTACAGATAGGAACTGGAAACACAGGAAATCCAGCACAGATGATCCCTTCAGGACCAGTGGCGTGATTGGCGATACTGGGAGGGTAGAGGGAGAGTGGGTTGGAAAGGGGGAACCGATTACAAGGATCTACATGTGACCTCATCCCCGGGGCACAGACAACAGAAAAGTGGGTGAAGAGAGACGTTTGACAGGGCTAGATATGACAAAATAATAATTTGAGCTAAGTGCTCAAAGTAACATCCTTGCTTTTCAATACTTTAAAGAAGACTTATGCAACAGATTGATCCAATGCAATGCACCCTTTGATCTCTTGAGTACTACTTCCCTGAGCATTGGATATGGATATGAGTTGAAATCCTTGACAATTTCAGTCTTTTCTCCCATTGATCATTATTTTAACTATTGTTTTGGTTGTGAGGATTTTTTGTTTTCTTTGCATTGAGTTGTAATCTACACTGAAGCCTGCAATTCTTGACCATCAGCAACTTCTTCCAGCAAACAAGATTATGTCACCTTCATATCTGAGGATATTAATAAAACTTACTCCAATCTTGATGCTGCATTCTTTTTCATATAATCCAGTTTCTCTAATTATTTTCTCAGCACAGATACTGAATAAGTATGAAACCTTGACACACACCTTCCTGATTTTTAGCCATGCAGTATTCCCTTGTTCTGTTTGCACAACTGCCTCTTCTGCATGAGGACAATGTAGAGTTCTAAGATTCTCAAGGCTATCCATAGTTCATTATAATCCACAAAGTTGAATGCCTTTGTGTAGCCAATATAATGCAAGTAAACATCTTTTTAGTACTCTCTGCTTTCAGCCAAGTTCCACCTGATGTCAGCAATAATATTCCTTGTTCCATGACCTCCTCTGAATCTGTCCCAAACTTATGACAGCTCCCTGTTAATGTACTACTGCAACTTTTGTTGGCTGATGTTTAGCAAAAATTGTAGCTGTGTGTGTGATATTAATGATTTTTTTCTATAATTTGAACTTTCTGTTAGGTCACTTTTCTTTGGAATGGGTACAAATATGTATCTCTCCCAGTTAATTGTCGAGTTTGTCTTCAAATTTCCTTGCATAGAAAAGTGAGTGCTTTCATTGCTTCATCAGTTTGTTAAAACACTTCAATTGTTGTTCCATCAATACCTGCAGACTTGTTTTTGGCTAATGCTTTCATATTTGTACCACGGATTCTTACTCATAAGATACCTCCTGAAATGGTTGAATGTCAGTTACTTTGGGTACAATGACTGTATTCTTTTCATCTTCTTGTGATTCTTTCTGCATAATTTAATATTTTCCCCCTTAGAATCTTTCGATATTGCAACATGAGGCTTCGATATTACAACAATTTTTCTTGTGTTTTTTTCTAAGGTATGCTGAGAATGTTCTTCTATTTTAGTTTTCTTACTCTAGCTCTTTGAACATTTCATTATAGTGGAGAATAAATATCTTCTCCAGTTGCATTTTAAATTTTTCTGTTCAGCATTTTTCCTTCATCATTTCTTCTACTTGCCTTAGCTACTGATTAGAGTCCCATGACACCCACTTTTATCATTTCTTCTTTGCTGCCTCTTAAATGAACTTTTGATTTCTCTTATTGTCCACCCACAGATCATCATCATTAGTGTTCAATGCATAAATCTGTTCTTGAGATTTTCTCAAAGTTCAAGTGGAACATTCTGATGGCACTCATGGATGTAGTTTAATTTTCTGCATCTTCAAACTGAACTTATGAGAAATTGATGATCTGCTACACAGTCTGCCCCTGATTTGGTTTTAGTTGGTGATATTGCTTATTCCAGTGTCTCTTCCCACGATACAATCTATTTCATTTCTGTGTATTCTTTCTGGAAATTTTCACATGGATAGTCAATGTTTGTGTTGTTGATAAACAGTATTTGCAATGAAGATGTCATTGGTTTTGCAAAATTCTATTATGTGATCTGCAACTGCAATTCTTTTAAAAAAATCATTTTATTGTGGCATCTTACAGCTCTTATCACAATCCAAACATCCATCCATTGTGTCAAGCACATTTATACACATGTTGCCATCATCATTTTCAAAACATTTTCTTTCTACTTGAGCCCTAGGTATCACCTTGTTCCCCTCCCTTCCCCCTCCTTGATAATTTATAATTTATGTATATATTTTTCATGTCTTACGCTGACTGCTGTCTCTCTTCACCCACTTTTCTGCTGTCTGTTCCCCTGGGAGGAGGTTATATGTCCATCATGCTGATTGATTCTCCTTTTCTCCCCCACCTTCCCCTTACCCTCCTGGTATCATTACCCTCATTATTGGTCCTGAGGGGTATATCTGTCCTGGATTCCCTGTGTTTCTAGCTCTTATCTGTACCAATGTACATGCTCTGATCTAGCCAGATTTGTAAGATAGCATTGGGGTCATGATAGTGGGGGTGGAAGCATTAAAGAACTAGAGGAAAGTTGTATGCTTTGTCAGTACTCTACTGCACCCTGATTGGCTCGTCTCTTCTTTGTGACCCTTCTGTGAGCAGATGTTCAATTGTCTAGAGATGAGCTTTGAGTCTCCACTCTGCAATCCCCCTCATTCACATCGATATGATTTTTTTGTTCTGGGTCTTTGATGATTGATACCTGATCCCATCATCACCTCATGATCACACAGGCTGGTGTGCTTCTTCCATGTGGGCTTTGTTGCTTCTCAGAGAGATGGCTTTTTGTTTATCTTCAAGCCTTTATGACCTTAGATGCTATAGCTTTTGATAGCTTGGCACCATCTGCTCTCTTCTACATTTTTCCTAATGCACCCATTTTGTTTGCAGCTATCATGTCGGGAAGATGACATCACAAAATGCCAGGTTAATAGAAAAAGTGTTCTTGCATTGAGGGAGTACTTGAGTAGAGACCCAATGTCCATCTGCTACCTTAATATTTAACATATAAATATATGTACATAGGTCTATTTCCCTATCATTATATAAAAATATATTTACCTATGTACATAGCTGTATTTATACCTCTATAGATGGCATTTCCCTCCTTGTTCTTTCTTCTATTTTCTTTTACTTTCCTCTTGTCCCACTATCATGTTCTACCTTCATTTGGGTTTCAGTAATTCCTCTTGGTTGCATTGCCCTTGATCAAACCCACCACAGGCATCATTCGCCTTCATCACCATTAATTTTAGATCACTTGTTGTTCCCTTGTCCCTAGGTTTGTTGGCTCCCCCCATTCTAACCCCTGCCTCCCCATCTCCTGCATGGGCCTCCAGGAACCATTGGTCACATTTTGTTTTCTCCTCTGGATTGTTTATCCCGCCTATCTTATTGCAACTGCATTTCTAACACCAAGACCATATATCCAATTAGTGTTCCTTCTTCTTTGTTTACAACGTTTGCATTACTATCTCCATTAATTGTCAATGCCTCTTGATTGAATGTCTCACCAGTTTCAGACTGAAGACAGTGGGAGAACTCTTCAACTTTTGCATCACTTGTTTTGGTGTTTGGTGTATAAATTTGAATAATGGTTTTCTTGATTTCATTTCCTTGAAAGCAGATATTATATTCCTATCAGATTGTGTTGTACTTCAAGATCGACCTCTTTGACAATGAATGCAATGCCATTCCTACCAACTGCTTCATTCCCAGGTAAGCAAACCATATGATTTTTTTTATTAAAAAATGACTTGGCCATTTTATCTCACTCATACCTCGGATATTGATTCATATGTGTTCTGTTTCAATTTTTACCCACTTCCATTGTGTCTAGGTACATGCTTCCTGCATTGCAGGTTCTGATTATGAATTGACACGTGCAGTTGTTTCTTCTCATTTTGAGTAGCGCCCATCAGCAAGCGAGCCAGAAGGTTTTTATTTCATCTCTGTCATGGAGGTCTACTCCCTTTTGAGGAAGGTCGTTCTTTGTCAGTCAAATTTTCAGTGCATTCCACCCTGAGGGGCCCATGTTCTGGCACTATCTCTGATGATTACCTGCTTCTTTTTTTCAAAGTTTTTGGTATCTGACAATGTTTCAATTCTGCTGAGAGTGTTTTCAGTGGCTAATTCCTCCGAAATGGACAGCCTATTCTTCTTCGTAGTCTGTTGTTAGTCTGTAAGCCCTGCTACAACCTGTTCACTGGGAGTGGATCTGCTGGCACTTAAATACTGGTGACATAGCCTTTAGCATGACAACAACACACAAGCCACCACATTACAAGATAAATAGTGCTAGATGATCCTCAGAGTCACAAAGGCTTTCCAGAACCCAGGTAACTGGACATGCAATATGCCAGGCTCCTGTATGCCCAACTGAGAAAGTCCATTCCTTCCTGGTGGCATAGTGGGTTACTTGCTGGTCTGTTAACCACAACATCAGCAGTTCAAAAACACCAGCTTCTCCAAGGGAGGAAGAGAGGCTTTCTCCTTCTATAAAGATTTACAGTTTGGAAACCCACTAAGGCCATTCAGCTATGTTCTGAAGGGTTATGATGAGTTGGAATAGAGCCTATGACAGTTTGGCATTTCTGCACTCCTGCCTGTTAAAATCCACACTTTAGTAAAAGGTACTGTTAATCAAGTAGCCATCTGGACTGAACAATGAGTCATCACCAAGAATAGTCTGCAGAATATCTGAAGGATGCATTAAGAAACAACTTAATTCTAGAAGTACTCACTGAAAATTTCTAAGACATTTCCGGTCTCCTCTGAATTGGCATAATTTCTATTGAACCTGAAGAGCAAGGCATACACAGTTAATAACAGAAAAATAGCAAGAAACATTGAAAAACACACACTCTCCATTTAAATCGCCATATTTCCATTTCCCCTTTTAACTTAATTCTCTAGGAATTATAGAACTCTTGTAAATATCAAAAGAACTATTCGCTTTCTTTGTGGAGAAATGTGCTCAATTGGAGCATTACACTTGGGTACAAACATTAAAGCCTTCTTATTCTTAAGCTTTCCATCAAGAAAATAGAAACAACTGAGAGACATTAATTTTCTTGTGAGCTCTTAACAATAAAGTTTAAAATTCTCCGACATTTATCTAAGAAAATATTCACATAATTTTATGAATAAAAGGAGGAGAAATTAGCCATTTATGCAGCCTAATAAAAGCATGTACAACTTCACTTGCTGCAGTTAGAAAAAATGCTCTGGGGTCTTTATCCCTGAAACTATGTAGCAGGTGCACAATGGCTCAGAAAAAACAGTTGTGGCTCTAGTAATTCGAAGACAAAAATTTATTCCTAAAACACTAGAGATGTAGGGAAATTGAATTAGTATATATTACCAAAATGGGTTATTTTTCACTTTTAGTTTTAAATCTTTACTGAACTATACTCTTCCCACTACACACTTAGTTGTGTCTCCCTTATGCTCAAAGTACAGTCATAAATGCCACTGAAAGTATTTCTGTATCCATTGTCCCAAAGGTAGATGCACAAAATGTCAAGGTTGTAGAAACTTGGCAAAAATCTAATAGAAAAAAGAATGTTGCTCAGTGTTTCTTGCCAAAAGTTGGAGTCTGCTGTTCTTATAAGAAAGAGGAAAACAAGTGGAACAGTTTTCTTTAGAAATAAGTACACCACTGGCTCCAGGAAGGAGGCA
Organism: Echinops telfairi; assembly: GCF_000313985.2. Lineage (NCBI taxonomy): Eukaryota > Metazoa > Chordata > Mammalia > Afrosoricida > Tenrecidae > Echinops > Echinops telfairi. Next base: position 10,645,403 of record NW_022103902.1, on the reverse strand, counting down.
AAACTATGAGGCCATTGATAGGCAGTGTTCCACAGAGAAGGCATATTGAATGCGCCCATCTTAATAATAGGAGATGGCAATTCATGGAGGGGGAGAGTTTTCAATATTGAACTACAACCGTATCTGAAATCAAGGTCACAAAGTGTGAGAGAATGGCAGCTCTACAGAGAAAGGAGTTCACATCGCGTACTCAGGAGTGGGATAGAACAGGCTTGGGAGAGTTATCTTTTCAGCTAATAAATCAATAATTTATTTAATAAATTAATAAACAATAAATCAATAATTTATAAATCAAATAAATTTGATGAAATAATTCTATTATGTTCTTCAATGGTATTTATGTCCCCATTCAGAATGTTCAAATAATAAATGAAAGAATCCACAATACTGCTGAGGTCTGCCACCATGTGTAGATCTTAAAGAGCTAACAGTAAAACATGATTACTAACCTCCCAATAACCATTTGACGTCATGTCATTATCGTTCACGTGCTGAGTAAAGATTGCTTCGGAAGATTTTTATGGTTGGGATCCTTCAAAAGCAAGTCACCAGGCCTTTCTTCCTTGGAACCTCTGGTTAACTTCAAACCTCTGATCTTTCTGTTAATAGCCACACGTATTACTCAGAGACTCCTAAAAGAGTGAATACAAAAAACAAGGTTGAAATCTTAACAATTATCTTCTTAAAATCATCTCTCTGTGTCTATTTTGTGATTTTGTTATCAATAACTTCCTCCTGTCATTTGGTAGGATTTTCCTGATTTTTTTTGAAAAACTGGCAGGTTCTTCCCGAGCTAATAAAAATCTGAAGCTACTTCAGACAGGTGCAGAGCCTAATTCTGGCAAGCATATTTATAATATAGTTTCACTCATTGTCACTGTCGTTGAACCAAATTTGTTTTATAATAAACCTGTTAGGACAGGATGCAATTGTCCCTGTAGGTTTCCCAGGCTCTAACCCTTCGGGGCATAGAAACACTTCTTTATCTCCCTTGAAGGAGCTGGTGATTTCCAACTGCTAACTTAGCAGTTAGCAGCCTAATAAGCAGTCAACTACACCACCAGGATTCTTGTAAAAAAATAACAATTTAAATTCACATAAAAATGTAGGATATGAAAAATATAGATTAAATGGAATTCTTAGTGATTTTATCAACTTTCATTTATTTTCCCATTTATATAAGTCTAACTTCTCCCCCTTTTCCACATCCAATTTCAGTTTACTCATATTATTGGACCCACATTGAACCTTTGGTATTGCCTTTTATATTGGTTGGTGCTGTTATCAATTGTGTAAAATAGCAGTGCCCTCCACAAACATGAGTTTATATGTGACGTCTGAAGCTAGACAGTGGTGAGCCTACACAATGGGGCTAAGCCCCAGGAAGAGAGGCGCTTCTAATGAGGAGCAAACGAAGAGGGAAGGAGAGAGAGTGGAGCACATCCCGGCCCACCAAGCCCTGAGCACAATATTCCGTCTCAGAGCAGTCAATGCACAGAGAGGATCACAGGGCCGGCCCCACCACGAGACAAGATGTCCCTCACGGACCCAAAGCGCTATGGGGGACAGCAATGGGGACACGTGCAGGAGATGGGCCCCATCCGACCACACCGCACCGTGGTGAGACACTAAGGATGGAGCAGCAGGGGGAGCAAAGCAATGAAGTCCCTGAGGAATGCCAAAGGTGGACTTTGGGGCCAGAGCGTGGCACCCCAGCAGACTCAACTGGAAAACACTCAAAAATGTCCACAGGCCGACCTGGAACTGTGTGAGGGCTTTTCTGTTTTTTTGGCTGGTGATATTTCCTTTCCTTTATTTTTTTTGTTTTTGTTTTAGTTGTTTGTTTTCTTTTGTTGCTATGTTTAGCTTTGCTTGGTTTGGCGCATATTATTGTCTCTGCATGTCTATCTGGACAAGATGGGCGGGAAGAACAATCTGAAGGAAAGCTCAATGGGACCAGCAGTTCTTGGGAGACATGGGAGAAAGGGAAGTGGGGGAAAGGTTAGGGGGTGCCAATAAACCCAGGGACAAGGGAAGAACAAGTGATCTAAAATTGATAGCAGGGAGGGCATATGATGCTTGGGGGATGGAGGGGAGGGGGACTTAATCAAGGGCAATGTAGCCAAGAGGAATTACCGAAACCGAACAAAGGCTGAACATGATAGTGGGATAAAATGAAAGTAAAAGGAAATAGAGGAAAGAACCAGGAGGCAAAGGGCATCTATAGA
>NW_022103902.1:10629650-10643070 GCF_000313985.2 Echinops telfairi | reverse complement strand
ATCATGATAGGGGGATAGACCAATCTTATCTAGATAGACATGCAGAGAAAATAGCACAAAAACAAGACAAAGCAAAACAAAACAAAACAAAAGAACAACGACAAAAAAAAAAAGAAGTCTATAAATAGTTCCAGTCTGTTGACCTTTAGGAGTGTTTTCTTGTCACATAGTTCCGACACATAACAACATACTGCACAAGGGAAGAAAACACTGCCCGGTATTGCACTAATTTCCCTGTGCTTCAGCCCAGTGCTGTCGCGTCTATGTCAATCCATCTCCCTAGAGGTTCTCCTCTTATTCACTATTCCTCCACATTACCAAGCGGGGTGTCTTTCTCCAGGGCCTGATCTTGTTCTCCTGACAGCTTGTCCAGATAATGTAAGACGAAGTCCTAATATCCTTGTCTCTTAGGAGCTCTCTAGCTTTAATTTGGGAAAGGGTTAGGGAGTTGTTAAAAACAGCTTTAGGAATGTTTAATCCTAAAAGGGAGATATGAAGAGGAACTTTATCTTCACATTTTTATATTTTTGTTTAATAAATATGTCTACAATTTTGTAGCGATAATTTTAAACTTGTCCATGTACATGTTCTTGTGAACCAATTATCTATAGCTATCTATATAGCAGCAGTTCTCAACCCGTGGGTCACGACCCCTCTGGAGATTGAACAACCATTTCACAGGGGTCGCCTGATTCATAAAAGTAGCAAGATTAGAGTTATGAAGTAGCAATGAAAATAATTTCAAGGTTGGAGGGGTCACAACAACATAAGGAACTGTATTATCGGGCTGCGGCATTAGGAAGGTTGAGAACCACTGCTATATAGTAAAATATTTATTTTGAGGAATTGGCTTACATGATTGTGGGGGATAGAAGTCCATAATCCATAATCATAGACAGGCTAAAAATTCCTGCAGCCTGTGTCTGAAATTCTATACGTCAGATTGTAGAGGACATAGGAATTCTGGATGAAAGTCTATTTATAGCCTGGAGGCAGAATTTTCCCTGGGGAAAACACTGCTTTTCAACTAACTATGTTCACTCTAATAACATTATGAAGGATGACCTGGTTTATTTAAAGACAACTGGTTTAATGCCAATCACATATAAAAATTCCCTCTGTAATGAATGTACAAATGCACTTTACACAAATTGATATATGTATGGTTGTGATGAGTTGTATGAGCCCCTAATAAAATGATTAGGAAAAAAAATTCCCTCTGATAAGACTAGGGTTTGACCAAACAACAGGCCACCCTATCCTAGACAATGAACCTTTATAAGATTACTTTAGCTGGACACATTGCAGGCTAGAACAAAATTGGGATTCTTTCAGTAAAGAAAATGGATTTTGGTAGACAAAGTACACCTCAGTAGGCATTCTGAGTTAAAATTATTTTCTGTTTCCTGTGTTGAATGTAATTGTAGAGTATGATTTCAATCTCTTTTATTAAATCAATGCAATTCATACAACTCCTTATCAAAAGGCAAGTATTTAATAATACTTGATTCTATACCATTAAAACTGGTCTTTTCCAAAAGGGTACATAAGCAAATGTGGTGAAGAAAGCTGATGGTGTCTGGCTATCAAGAGATAAGTGTCAGGGGTCTTAAAGGCTTGAAGTTAAACAAGTGGCCATCTAGCTGAGAAGCCTGTGTGATCATGTGGTGTCGACGGGATCAGGTATCAGGCATCTAAGACCCAGAACAAAATCATACCCAATGTGAATGGGGGTGAGGGCATGGAGTGGAGACCCAATGCCCATCTGTAGACAATTGGACATGTCCTCACAGAGGGGTCACAGGGAAGAGATGAGCCAGTCAGGGTGCAGTATAACATCGATGAAACACACAACTTTCTTCTAGTTATTTGGTGCGTCCTTCACCCCACTACCATGACCTCATTTCTACCTTACAATTCAAATTAGACCAGAGCATACACACTACTACAGATAAGAACCTGCAACACAGGGAATCCAGGATAGACAAACCCCTCAGGGCCAACAAAGAGAGTAGAGATACCAGGAGGATTAGGGGAGGGTGTGGGGAGAAAGGGGAATTCAATCACAAGGATCAATCTATACCCCCCTCCCAGGGGGACAAATAATGGAAAAGTGGGTGATGGGTGAAGGAGGATGATGGAAGATATGAAAATAATAATCTATAACTTATCAAGTGTTTGTGAGGGAGGGCAGTAAGGGGAAGGAGGGGGGAAGAAATGGGTAGCTGATATCAGGCGCTCAAGTGGGAAGAGAATGCTTTAAAAATGATGATGGCGGCATATGTGCAAATGTGCTTGACACACTGGATGAATGTATGGATTGTGATAAGAGATGTAAGAACCCCCAATTAAAGTAGTAAAAAAAACCCCCAAAACTGGTCCTTTCAAAGTTCAATATGTATTTGCATTAACTAGAAAAATTGTTGAAACATAGATTACTGAAACTCAGGCCCAGTGTTTCTGACTGAATTATGTCCATGATGTAGCCCAGAATTTCTCTTGGTATCATTTCATCAGGTTATACTGCTATTAGTGATTCAGTATACACATAGCCATGGCAGAAATGTTGGAAAGTCTGCAGTAAGATTTTATAGAGTTCAGTTATACTGCACAAGGCAAGTTTTTTAATGGGTGATGTTTCCCACATCTTCACAAGTTACTTCACAAATTCTTTTCTTTTTGAAGGGGGTTATAAAGAGATAGGGAAATTATACTTTCTGTATTATGTTTAATAACATCACAAGTAGGTATATTCTTAGTTCAAACAATTCAAACTACAGAGATAAACTCACCTTGTTGACATTTACTTCCCAAGTCCTTTAGCTTCTTCTATAGAGATTACCCTCAGTAGAAATTTGATTTGTTTTTTTTCCAGACTTTCAAAATGAAATTTTACTACAATTCAGTTGTATATGGAATACAATTCCATAAACTACATTATATAAGGTTTAAATAAAAATATTCTATGCATTTTTCATTGTCTCTCATTTGAATGCTTAAATACAACTTAGAATTTTTCAATCTAGATTGATTTTTAAAAGTTTGAAATGAAAGTTTCATAAAATAACTTAATAACATTCATGTAAATGTTGAATAAGAGTGGTCTTGTTCCTAGGAGTTGAAGTTACATTAGTTGTAATATCAAAGTAAAGCAAAACCTCAGAAACCAATTTCAGTCCATAAAGAAAATAATTAGATATTAAGCTTTGTTTTAATTTGTACCTCTTTAGATGCATATTTTCTGAATGACACTGAGACCTAAGGCCATGCATCAGCTGCATAAAGTTCTTTACTTGAAATATATCCTGAAAAATGCTTTAAAATTTATGAATTTTATTTTATGCTACTTAAATAATATTACTACAGCAAATTAGAAGCATAAAGTATAAGAATTCAGTGAAAACAGCAATAACAACTTAGATACAGCTAGTATTAATCTTCACGTTGTTCCTAGTATTTATGTAGCAAATTACCATAGATTCATAAATATGTGTAATTAAGTATGCTGAATCATGCTCTTTCTAAAATCTTGTATTCAATATTTTACTTAGCATTACATGTGAGCATTTACTGTGTCACTTAATTTTTAAAACATTGTGATTGTGAATTGGGTAAAGGTTTACAGTGCAGATCAATTTTCCATTTAACAATTCATATACATTTTGTTTCATCTCATTTATTGCAATTCCCACACTGAAATATCAGTTATCTCACTTCCTCCCAGTGTTTCCTCTTTCTGTTCCTTCATTTTCCCTAATCCTTCTGAATGTTGTCTTTGGACAAATACTATCCTTTTAATCTTCAATGGTTGATTATTCACAAGTGTGTATGCCCCACTTGTGTTATTTTTCCTCTTACAGATCTATCCATTGTTTGGCTGAAAATTGAGCTATGAGAAGTGAATTCATTCCAAGACCTTAAGAGTGAGTAAGGGTTTTAATCTTGGGGGCTCCACCAATCTCAATCAATCGGGGTCACTTAACATTTTAAAAACATTACAGTAGTTTGTTCTATTTAAAGAGATTTTATTTTAATTATCTAGTGCTACTAAAGAGGAGTCCTGGTAGCATAGTGCTTATGCATTGGGCTGAGATCCAGACGGTCAGTAGTTCGAAGCCACCACTTTTTCCATGGGAGAAAGACCAGGCTTTCTACTAAGGAAACGCACAGGGACAGTTCTTCCCTGTCCTATAGGTTGCCATGAGCCTAAATGGACTCAATTACAGGGTTTCCTGTGGAGTGCTCCTGAAACAGAAATGCTCGAAGACTGAGTTTGACAAACAGGCATTGTTATCTCATGGTTTAGAAGGCTGAAATTCTGAATCATGCTTCCCAGCTCTAAGGAAGCCTCCCTGTTCTCTAGACTTTGAATGTGAGTTGCTCTTTCTTAGGAGATTCTGCTCCTAGGGGTTTTAATGTGACTTGGGATCTCCCTGCTCCCATATCTGCTTTTCTGGCTTGCTTGTCAAAATAGAATTTGTATCTCAAAATAAATTTATTTTCCCCACATTTAGTTTTCTAATTTCAAGACTTTGCACATTTCCTTATAATGCTTTGTTTTGTCTTCTCAAGTTGATCTTTGGAATTTCTTGCCCTTTGAGTTCATCATTTCTTCGATTTGATGTAGCTACTTTATGTTCAAGAGCAAGCACATTCCAGCGTGTTGACATCCATTTGAATTTACTCTCTTTCTTGTCTTTTTAATGACCTTTTATCCTCATGTACGATATTCTTGATGTCATTCTACAACTCATCCAACCTCTGGTCATTAGCATTCGATGCATCCAATCTGTCCTTGAAATTGTCTCTAAATCCAGGTGAGATATACATACGGTTGTATTTTTGATCTCCCAGACGTGCTTTAATTTTCTTCAGCTTCCACAAGAACTAAATGTGACCAATTGATGACCTCTTCCGCAGGTGACATGTGGCCTTAATTACGCTAATGATATTGCATAATTACATTTTGTATTTCTTCACTGCTGCTTCCCACAGATACAGTAATTTGGTTCCTGTCTGTTCCATCTAGAGAGGTCCATTGTACAGTCTAGTTTCTGAAAAGGGTATTTGCAATGAAGAAGCCATTGGTCTTGCAGAACTCTACCAGTATTTTTTCTCTCTCAAAGGCCATATTTTCCAACTAATTATCTTTCTTCTTTTCTTCACGCTCTTGCATTCAAATAACCCTTAAATACCAATGCTTGACTGCATGCTTGATGAGTTTCCAACAGAAAAAATTGGTAGAATTATTTTATTTCTTCATCACTAGCTTTAATGGGCTGTGCATTAATTTGCATAATAACTGGTCTTTCCTGTAGGCATATAGTTGTTGTCCTCCCACAGACAGCATTATACTTCAAGATAGATCTTGAAGTGTTCTTTATGATGATGTCACAACACAATTCCCTTTGCAATTTTCATTCTCAGAATAGTGAACCATATGATTATCAAATTGTAAATGACAAATTTCAGCTAATGCCTACTCTATCTAAACGTGTTCCACTTGATGTTTGATGATTCTAATTTTCCTAGAACATACCACATTTTGATTATTATTGGATGTTTGCAGCTATTTCAACCCATTTCGTGTTTTGCCCCTCAATCAAATGAAAGTCTCAAAACCTTTGCTTTGTCCATACCATTAAGGTTGGCATTCCCCTGAGGAAGTAGGTCTTCCCTTGTTGTATTTTGAGTGAAGGCAAACCTGAGGGGCTCATGCTCTGTCCGTACATCATACAATGTTCCACTCATATTTATACAAATGTCAGCAGCTGATTATTTCAGAAGTACTCTACCACTTTCTTTTTCCTTGTCTCTTCTTTGTCTGTAAGCGCCCCTCAAAACTTGTTCACCAGTGGACTCATAGCGGTTTTTGAAATACTGGTAGCATAGCTTCCAGCATCACGGCATCATTCGAACCACCATAGTAGGACCAACTGATAGACTAGTGGGGATTAGGTGGCCAGAAATTGTAACTAAGCATACTGGCTCAAGGTGGGAGCTTCCTCTTTCTGTTGGCACTAACGAAGGTCCTTGTCTCTTCTGAGCTTCTGCTCTTGGTAAATCTTCATATGATTGAAATCTTTCTTTTCCTTTATCTCCTTTCTCAGTTGTTTGTGTGCTATCTTTTATATCTCTGAGGGTATTTATTTAAGAAACACACTAAACTAATCCTGATCCATTAACCTAACTAAGGCTTCCTATTTTCTAATGTGGTTATAGCCATAGCCACATAGGTCAATATGTACCACATGTATTCAGGGGGATACAATTCAATCCATGTTAGACAGTAATTTAATAAGTTCTTATTTAATAGGTATTTATTTTACATAAAATATTTTCTCCCTATATATTGGCATAAATATTTCAATTATTTGGATTATTTTCATATACATGTGTATATCACTTTGAGTCTGTCCAAGCAGCTATAAACCATATATGAGAATGTTTCAAAGTCTATGTAAACATTCCATTATCATTTAATTACCTGAAGTCATTATTATCTTAAAATGCCCTAACATAGTCATGCTAATTTCTATAAAGTCCTTTTAAAGTTAATCATATATTGAAATTATCATGAATAATATTTTTCCTCTTCCCTCCTTCTCACCTCCCCTACAGCCTTCAAAATCTGTGTATCTAAGTGTGAAAAAAAGTTTGGCTGAGTTTTTTTTTTTATTTAATAAAAATGGTCTCATGTAGTATTTGCCTTTAAGATATTGACTAACTTTGCTAAATATAATGTTTTCCAAACTTGTCCATGTTATGATGAATTTGACCATTTTGTCACTGTCTGTAGAGATGCATAGCATTCCATTGTATGAATGTATCAGGGTGTTGTTGTTGTTTTTTAAATCCATTGTATCATATGTGGGCATTTAGGTCTATGACATCTTTTTTGCCAAGCATATAACACTGTGATAAATATGGGTGAGCATACATCTATTCTTGTGTTATCCTTTATTTCTGGATCATGTGGTATTTCTACTCTCATTTGTTTAAGAAAGTGTCATACTTTTGTCCATAGTGGCTATATGAATCTGAAAACCCATTGAATTATAGTTAATTAATCTGGCCCTTTTAGCTCTGATTCCTTAAGTGGTGTATTGTAATTCTGGATTCTTATTCTGTGGCTATCATCCCATTTTGGAGAGCATTCCCTACTATTCTACTGGACAAGGTTGGGTAGTATTAAGATTTGAATTTAGTAGAGTGTGTGAGCTAAGTCACAACTTTTGTTTCTTCGTGGGCATCTCTAAGACTACTTGACTAGAGAGTGGGACTTAAGGCATCATCCTTTGTTTCCTTGGATGGAGTATAATTGCTGGTGCACATTAACTGGAAACCCATACCTCCATATCCTGACTGGGCTTTGGTAGAAGTGATAAGACTGGCTGTGATTTGGGGGTACATCTGACTCTGGCCCCTGACTTTGGCTTACCTATACCTGACCTTCATATCTGGGACTAACAGCCATAACCCCATGAGACATTTCTTTAACCTTTCACGAGTCTCTGTGGGACATTGCAGTGAATTATAGAACAGGACGGAATTATAGAGACAGGAGGGAATACACTCAAGGGAGGAGTAGGAAAAGATGGAACAGAATAGCATCTTTGAAGTGTTGAACATCTGGAACATCTGTTATCACCAACTGCTTGGGACTCGTCTGGTATTATTTCTTTTAAAAGAATTTATTACCACGTGGGAGTTCTAATTGCTTCACACCCTCTACAACATTTATTACTTTAGTTTGTTTCAATTTTGGTATCAGTGTCTGTGTGAGGTGGTATCTAATCATTGTTTCTATTTGCATTTACCTTATAGCTAATGATTATAAACGTTTCCTATATGATAACTGTCTGGATGACATATTTGGCGAATTGTTGATTCATGCCTTTTGTCCATTTCTAATTGGATTATTTATGGTTTTCTTATTGACATGTGGCAGTTCTCTGCAGTTTTATGAGATGAAGCCTTCATCTGATATGTCATTAACAGAAAAGTGTCCCCCAAATGTGGGCTCTCTTTACCCTTTTGACGAATTCCTTTGATGTACATAAGGGTTACATTTCTAGAGTGTCCTATTCATAATTTTTTTTCTGTAATATAGGTGCTTTTCATTATGCTTGGTAGTAAGTATGCTGCTGATTTATATTAGGGTCCGTACATTTGTTCTAATTATTAAATTGATAATTTTTATAGTTCTAGGGTTTCTATTTAGTTTTTTTGAAACTGAATCATTTTATTCCCATAGTTCACATACCATCCAATCCAACGGATTAAATACATTAGAAAGAATTTTGCAATCATCAACACAATCAATTTTGGAACATTTTCTTCATTCTCGTGTTCATTGTTCTTAGCTCTTCATTCTGCCTGCCTCCTGCCTCCAGCCTTCCCTGCCATAGTGCCCCAACAATGTTTAACTGAGTCAAGAGGGAAGGCAAATGATAAGGTGCTAAAGTTTAACCTAACTGCATCTGTGTTAATCCACCTTCCAATTCACTCTGTCAGCAAGGCTTTTTCAGGTCCCGGATCAATGGTTAGAGGAGATTCCGTGGAGGCTTCATCCAGAGGAAGGCTCTGCAAGTGGATTTTGTCTTTCACTATCATCCATTGCTCTCTGCAAACCAGGGGTTCAGAATTAAATTCTACTACAGTTTTGTTCGCCAATCTTGAATTTTTATACTCATAATCCTTGGATCACACAGGCTGATGAGTTTCTTCCTTTTGAATAAAGGTTTATTAACAATCTGGGATATGTAAATGATGCAAACTTGCTTGCTGAAAGTGAGGAGAACTTAAAGCACTTGCTGATAGGGATCAAGGATTGCAGTCTTCAAATGGACCAATAAGTAACATCATGATATATGGAGAAATGATTGAAGTTGCCAAGGATTTTGTATTGCTTGGATCCACAAGCGATGCTAATGGAAGCAATAGTCCAGAGATCAAATGATGCATTACATTGGATTAATCTGCTGCCCAACACCTTTTTAAGATTGTTGAAAAAAGGGAGGTTACACTGAGGATTAAAGTGTGATTGACCCCAGCCAAGGTATTTTCAATAATCTCATATGCATGTGAAAGTCGGACATTGAAAAAGAAATGCCAAAGAAGAATTAATACCTTTGAATTGTGGTGCCAGAACAGAATATTGAAAGCCTCCTCACTGCCCAAAGGACAAACTGATCTGTCTTGGAGGAAGTACATGTGAGTTCTCCAAGAGTGGGTTCAACTAGGTTTGCCCTCACTCAGCACACGCTCACCCAGGTTCATCCCTCACCAGCACGGTTTCATCCTCTTTAGTATGTTTGGGGGAGATTGATGATGTCTACTCTGGGATTGGATTGTCTCCAAACCATGGCAGGTGTGGACAGTGAGGTGCCAATTCCCCTTTTACTTTCTCACAAAGCTGTTCAGATCACGGAGGATGTAGGTCTCTGAGTGTCATCTTATTATAGCAACCAATGATCTGCAGACTTTGTAGGAGTCCTTTGGCAAATTTACTTCTTCGGAATTGTCAGACTACGTCTGGTTCAGATTCCTGTTCTCCTGGGGAAATTTAGAGCTCATTATTTAAATCTTCTCAGTGGTTGATGTTGTTTGCTTTTGTTTTTTCGTTATTACTTAGACTCTAAGTCTTAGAGTGTTTCAGAGCATTTCTCCACTGTTTTTTGTTTTTAAACTTTAAGAATATCTTTTTTTAAAGTTACTCCAATCATCCTAACAGTTTTAAAGATCCTAACATAGACCCTTGCTGCTCTGGACCATGGAGAGACACATGGAGACGAGCCGGAGGACACGGATTTGGGCACCCATGCTTTGGCTTTGTCTGGTGGGCAGGTGGGTTGTGACAGCCTGCCCTGTGAGCCTTAGGATACTACTCCTGATGCTCTGGCTGGCGGAAGAGCAGAAGAGCTTGGGCCAACTAATGTCCCAGCCCACTTGCTTCCTCATGTTCTGCTCCTGACGCTGACCTCTCAGCTGCTGCCACTAATACACCATAAGATTTCAATATGGTGTATGAAAAACATCCAAATAACAGTATATCCTATTGCGCAGAACATATTCTGAGTGTTAAACAATGCATACCGGTACCAGATTTATGGTAGTCATAAAACGAGTCCAAAAGATGTGAACATATTTTATTATTGACATATTTCACTAGGCTGTTACCTAGTTAATAAAAGTTCCAATAATCCAATCATGCCGGCATTGAATATCATTTTAAACATACATCTCCAATTGAAATGTGCTGTGGTATTGTACTACATTATAAATATTTTTATTACAAGTGATTCTGAGAAATTTTCTCGAGTAGTAACTTATTTATCTTCTAATGAAATACCATTTTCCTATTTTCCATTACATATTTTCTATTACATTGATAATAAGTATATGTGCAATTATATAGAAATTAATATTTAGATTACACGTTTATGAAATGTTACTGTTTATCATCTGCCTTCTAATTTTTAAAAATTGCTGACCTGGAAAATCTTAATTACAGTTTTATTGTTAATATCAGGATTGTTTTTCTGCTGAGTCTTTAGATATTACAAGATGTGTATTTTTCTATTATTTTCTATTTATGCTTCACTTTTTTCTTTGTATTCATAATGCTTGAATTCACCAGAAACTAATTTTACTCTAAGATTAATTGTAATAAAACTCTAAAAGGATAATTTTAAGTTTCTATTTGACTCTAAAATTTTGTTTCTTTTTGACTAACCAGCTAACCCAATATTGTTTCTGAAGAAAAGTTACACAGTCTTAATATAATAAACATATTTAATATAAAATTTGAGAAATATTTTCTTTGAATCATTAAGTTACATTTATATTCTTATAATAGTATTACGTTATTAGATATTCAATATTTCATATTGCATTTTCCTTGATTTTTAGATCTCAATTCTTTAAGAGCCAATGTAAAGAAAACAGAAATAAACTAATAGACAATACCAGGAAAAACACAGAAATAAGATGAATTGATACAGGATTGCTACAATGGGCTCACGTATCAGAGCAATTGTGAGGATGGTGCAGGGCCGTGCAGTGGTTTGTTCTGTTCTAGGAAAGGAAGTGATGGTTCAGAATGGACTTGATAGTACCTGCCTACAACATGATTTTACCCAGCAATCCCCTATCAAATAATGACATGAACACATAAAAATAATCATTCAACTGGTTATTGCAATATTTTTTGTGTGAAGAATCATTTTGTCTGGTGCCCATTGATCTGAAGTTTGCAATGAAAAATTATTTTATAAGTTCCTTATATAAATTTGGCTAGACATCTACTGTTGGATAAATGTTCTAAAATATCTTCTCCCATATTTATATTTAATTTGTTATTTTAGTTGTGCATTTTAATTAAAATGTTTCAATATTGATGTGTACTCATACATTAAAAACAGCAACAATAACAACTCATTGCCACCAAGCCTTTCCTGACTCATAGAGACCCGGTAGGACAGAGTGGGGCTGCCTCTATGGGTTTCCAAGGCTGTAAATCTTTACAAGAGTCGAAATCTTCATCTTTCTCCCAGTTTGCAGTTGGTGGTTTCAAACTTCTGACCTTGCAGTTAGTAAGATTCAGGAATGACAGTAAACCCCGTCCTCACCATTTTCCCTATGCTTTCCAGACAGTGGAATAAAACACGCTAATCGGAGCACCCACTGTGCATCTGATTTTGTACAAACTACTATGGATTTAAAAGATTTGAAGAACTTCTAGCCAAAGGATTGAAGACATTTCAATGAGTTAGAAATAGAAAGCAGATTTCCCAGTTGGAAGAAGAGAAAAGCCCCCCAGAGGCACAAATGTCTTTTCAGAACTTGTTATCCCGATGGCTTCACCCTGAGACACGAGAAAGAAAACGACCTATGTCAGAACACACATCGATTATTGCAACTGTTTTCCTGACGTACTTCTCTGTCCTGGAGTCTCACCCTGTAGCCCCTCTCACCAAGCATTCTTAACTCAGATGAACACTCCTCAAACACAAGATACAGGATTTATCTACTTAACATTTTCAACCTTTCCCCATGTCAATCCTATTTTCATCATATCATCTTTCACTTTGCTTCTCTAAATTACATCTAGAATGTTCCATTTAATCATTAAGAATAATAATGATTTGCTCCCAGGATGCACTCTTGCACTCCACATCTCAGCATTTGGGTCACACTATCCTTATCCCTTACATAGAAAATCTCTACCTGATTTCCAGTTTAGGGCTTTCATTTCCTGGTCTTTCTTAATCATGGAGCTTTTCAAGAATCGGACTGAAGCTATGCGACCCACCGCAATTCATCTGAACACAAGTCAATAAGTGCTGATGTATCCTAGTGCAAGTTATCCTTCAAGACCCAACTGCCCAATTTAAATATCACTTCTATGAAATCATCATCAACTGCATGTTGATTTCTTCCTTCTCTAAATTCCCACATCTAATTTCTCCTTGATCACAGCCATGTGCACTTTAAGGTATACAAGGAAACTTTTCATATATTATAATCCTCGTCATGCTTAACGCAAACCAGATTATTAATTGTTATGGGAATAAAGATGTTTCTAATCTGAACAAACAAAAGCCAAATATCCTGTGATTAGGAGACAAATAAACCCCTTCAACATCATGTTAAGGCTGATAGCAGATATCCTGACCTTCAATTACCTTCAGAACAAATTGTGAAAATTTAAATATACATATTCTAAATTAAAGATTTTGATTCAGTATGCCTGAAATATGTTCTTAGTTTCTTTATACTGTTTATTTATTAGGGCTTTTTTATTTGTCTTTCAGAGAATACTCTGCTATTTTTCAGACCATCCTTTAATAATGGCCTTTGCTATTCATTTTTAAAATCTTTGTCTACAACATGCTGCACAATATTTCTATCTAGTTATGCCTGAAGCAGTCACAGTAATTAAAGATTAATTTTAAAAAGCCTACTGACATAAAGTGCTTATCTTCATCAAGTATGCCTGTACAGTTATAATTGTTCTGTGGGTATAATGAAGAGTCTTTAAAACTGCATTGAGAATAATATAGAAAGCTAAGAAATATGTTTTATTAATTAAAGTCAATTCTGACTGGCTTTCTGAATTATGATTCTCAATATTGTTATTTTCAAGTAAAATTTTAAAATGTTTGCCATGGAATGAGATTATTCTAGGGCCAATGAACATTTTCCAGTCTTATAAGATTTTTTGTTGGAAAACAGAGTAGTATATACATAATGATGTATTTTTGTGACTTTTCCAAGAATTTGTGTTACACAAGTTGAAATCATATCATTGTAAATGAGGGTGAGTACAGAGTGAAGACCCAAAGCCCATCTTTAGGCAACTGGACACCCCCTTACTGAGGGGTCACGGGGAGGAGATGAACCAGTCAGGGTGCAG
>NW_022103902.1:10618925-10629550 GCF_000313985.2 Echinops telfairi | reverse complement strand
TACAAATCTGGCTAGACCAGAGGATGTACACTGGTACAGATAGGAACTGGAAACACAGGGAATCCAGGACAGATGACCCCTTCACGGCCAGTGGTGAAAGTCCTTTTGTGTTCTCCTTCATTCACGGAAACAAAAAGAATTCACCTGGAGTGAGGTCAGGTGACTAAGGTGTTTGGGACAAGTGAGGCATGCTGTTTTTGTCAAAAACTAGTACACTGAAATGACTGTGTGAGCAGGTACATTGTCATGGTTGCAAAATCAGTCCCCTTATATTTGTTAAACCAAGTGTTTTATTTATATCCTAAAAAATATGGGTTATTTTGCACTTGATTCTCTAATAAGAAAATTCCTTTCACATAGCTCTCTGCCGCACTTCCTGCATGTCTCAAATCAGATTTCCCCTTCTCAATGAGGTCTTTCTTGGCTCAACAGCTAAAGAAACTCACCTGTTTTTTCCCACTTTTTATAATACAACCTCATATTTCATTTTCATGTTTATGTACTTATTATCTGTAGCTACACAGAGAGCTATGATTTGTATCATTTTTTCCTCTCACTAAATATAAATATAAATTCCTTGAGGGTTATTCATGACTATACTCAAAGCATCTAGAGAACATAGTGTACATTTGAAGCTCGATACGTTTTTTTCCCCCCTGGCGTTTCAAGAGGTTTATTGTATCCTATTTTCAGTGGGGGAAAAATGTAACATACATTTAGCACGACCTTGTGACAGACGCAATGTGACAAGCTCAATACGTTTTTTAATGAAAAATGAATACATGAATTTATAGACTTTATCAGTTTCTAAAATCTCTTAAGATATTTATTTCCATTTTGTCCACTTTCTCTCTCGAATGTTGTGGGAAACAGAACGATTTCTCCCAAGTCGTCACCCCCAAATATATGTTAGACTTAGGACAGTGCTTGCAGCTAATGGTAAATGATTGTCAAGTTACCTCCCTGAAGACAGTCAGCTGCCAGACAACTGTCTGGGCCCACCACAGGTGGAGCCCACTCCCTGCTCTTAAGGACAATGGGCTACTTCTTCCTAAAGGCTTGCTGTCATTTGTTTGATTCCTGTCAGTGGGATTTACACCTTACTGATAATGGTTTCTATAGTGAGCCAGAGAACAGGTCAAAGCAGCTCAGTGTTGTTCAAAATTAAGCTCCTTCCCTGAATCTAGGGTCTGCCCATCTTGTCACATGTGTACCCCCAATACCTCCGCTTCCTATTGCATGGATATCTCTAGATCACCTCCCTCACATAACTGTCTTACCTATAGCACAACCCTTTCCTGTGGCGTATGTCTTCACCTGTAATTAGGGGGCTAGTGTGTCCCCAGAGAATATAAAAGCCTTGGTTAGCAATAAATCTCTCTCTCTCTCTTCACGTGGACCACCAAGTGAGGCTGAGGTGAGCATGCTACCATGAAATGTGTCTGACTCCATTATTTCAATCTCTCTTCTATCTCTCATGCTCTCCATGACTTTACTATAATCTTTACTTATTATCACTGTACATTGTGCCTACTGGATCTGTGCTGCTGTGTTAGGGGCTGGTTTTCCTCACAGAATGTAAGTTCCTGAGAATACCAATCAAGCATATGATCACTTTGAGTACGAGGGTATTCCTGATTCAAGCCATGGGATCTGCAATAGCTCACATGCATACCAAAGCTGGACAATACATGAGGAAGAAGGAAGAGAAAGCTGTGGCCGTATTTGTCTTTGTTGTTGTTGGGAGATGGTTTTGAGTTGGTTCCCTCTCAGAGCTACAGAGTGGATAAGAGAAAGGAACATTATTCAGTCATGAACAATCATCGCAAATGTTATATGTAAATCCATCCCTGCAGCCACCATGTTAATCCAGCTTTTGAAGGGTCTTCCTCTTTTTCACTGCCGCTCTACTTTACTAAACATGATGTCTTTTTTCCGGGACTAGTTTCTCATAACATGCTAGAAGTCTCACCATTCACTCAGCTAAGATTATTCTGCCTGTACTTCTAAGATAACTGTACCATAAAGTCAGCAACAATATGCACCCATTCACAGGCTCAAAAATCTCCAGCTGGTCGGGTTCTGGTCAACTCAATGTGGGCTGCCTCACTCAGCCTCCACAGGGTGCCCATTGGTCGCCTTGCCTTTAGACCATGGGCTCTCACCACTACTCACAACCCTAACCCCCTTGTGCTAGGTCATGAACCTTACACCAGTCGGCCTGCTCTCCTCCTCTTTTTCCTGTAAACCAAAGCCACAGGTGTCAGTGGCCAAACTCAACCCCTCTCTTTATTGCTGAATTTCTCCCACTCCCACTCAACAAGCAGATCCACGTCATCACCTAGCAAGCATTTTAGTCTTCTCTCGGGCTCCCTTTAACATTCAGTCCTGGAGGGGAGATTTCTTCATGGTTCCAGACTTTTTCCAGCTTCTGACTAAGACCATTGGCTCCTGAGTACTCCAAAGCACTAGTTGGGGCATATCTTTTCAAAGCTTTGCTTGCAGGCATGGCCTAAACCCATCTAAAGATCAAATTTTAATGGCTGAAGCAAGTGGGCTTACAAGCTTTCTATTTTCACATTTCCCTTATTTTCCTCAGAAAACCACCAAGTAAACAGTGTGACTTTATCTGACCTCCGGTTGGACAAAGGAGAAACACTACCATGAGGGAGAAGTCAAACAAACATCTACTCTCCATCTTATGATTTGTTTCTCCAGTACCCCACTCCCAAGGTACCGTAATGTGTTAGTCTGGGTACTTTAGAGAAACAAATCCACAGAAACTCATGTATAAGAGAGAGTTTTATATAAAGGTTAAGTGCACATCAAGAAAACATCCCAACCCAGTGCTGCCCAAGCCCACAAGTCCAACATTAACCCATATGTCCAACACCAATCCACAAAGTCCTCCTCCATCTCACAAAACACACACTATGATGCCGACTGCAGGAGAAAAGCCAAATCAGTGTAAGCATCTCAGCACTGGCAGGGGTCTCCACACAGCTGCTCCAGGGCTGCATCGGGGTAGGTCCATGTGGCTTCTCCTCAGGGATGTCTTGCAGGAAAAGAGCCTTGAAAGCTGAAGCAGGGAACTGGCTAAGGCAAACGCACCCTGGTCTGACCACCAGAAAGCAAGAGACCTGAGAACTAGAAAGGTGAGGCTCACTCAGCCATTTATCCCTCCACCCTTCAATTAACCCCACATGTGTTTTTCGGCCTGGTTGGCACAATAAACTAACTACCTAACTTGGATCCACTATCAATGCTCATGAAAGCAGTTATAAAGAGATCAAGACTCACTGCATTGGGTATATCTGTCAAGACCACTTATACTGTACAAGACCACTTTAGAGTATTGAAAAACAGAGATTTTTTTTTTTGAGGAATAAAAAGTGCCTGACCTAAGCCATGTTATTTTCAATCACCTCATATGCATTTGAAAGTTGAAAATTCATTACTATAAAGGAATCAATGCATTTGAATTGTGGTGCTGGAGAAGAATATTGAAAGTACTACAGATTGTTAAAGGACAAACAGATCTGTCTTAGAAGAAATATAGCCACAGTGATCCCTCAAGCAAGGATGGCAAGACTTCTTTTGCAGCACTTTGGTTGTCAGGAGACACCAGTCTGTGAAGAAGGGTGAGGATGCTGTCAGCAAGATGGATTGACACAATGCCTGGACCGAGGGGTTCACGCATGGAAAAAATTGTGAGTGTGGTACAGGAACTTGCAGGGCTTAGTTTTGTTTTGCAAGGGGTCTTTAGGAATTGGAACTGACTCCAGAGCATGCAATAATAACAACATTGAGCTTCTCACCCTGAGTTATAAATAATGACACTGAGCTTGGTTTTTGTTATAGATTTTATCACAGATGTAGTCAATTAAATTACCATGTATTGTATATGTAGAAGTTTGCACGTATGCTGCTATTGTTGCTAGGTGCCAATAGATGCTTCCAGAACCATAGCGATCTTATGCCCAACCGAATGAAGCAATGCCCGGTCCTTTTACATCCTCATCATCATTCCTATGCCTGAGCTCATTGTGGCAGACACTGCGTCAATCTATCTTGTTTAGGGAATTAGTTCTTTCTCACTGCTCCTATATGTCACCAAATACGATGTCCTTCTCCACAGTCTGATCTGTCCTGACAACATGTCCAAATTATGTAAGAAGAAGTCTTAGCAGCCTTGTCTTTGAAAAGCACTCTACTCTTACTGTATCTTCCAAGACAAATTGGGTTGTGCTTTTAGCAATCCGTGGTACTATCAATATTCTTCAGCACCAAAATTCAAATCCATCAATTATTTAATGGTCTTCCTTATTGAATGTCCAACTCTCACATGCATATGAGGCCATGAAAATACCATGAAGTCCTGGAGTAAGGTCCACCTTTGTCCCTAAAGTAATATATTTGCTATTCAGTAATCTAAAGAGATCTTGTGCAGCCAGTTTATCTAATGCAATATACTTTTTGATCTCTTGATCACTACTACAATGAGTATTGATTGTGTATCTAAGCATTACAAAATTCTTGTCCACATCAACCTTTTCTCCATTTATCATTATGTGTTATATGCTGTTGAAAAAAATGTACAAGTAAGTAGTTGCTCTTGCAAAATTTAATCATGGGATCTCCAGCTTCATTTCTATCACCAAGGCCATGGTTTCCAACTATGTTCCTTCCTTTTTGTTCCAACTTCTGCAATCCAGTTGCCAGCTACTATTGAATTTTGATTGCATAGTTGATCAATTCCACCAAAGATGTTCATAAAATTCGTGAATTTCTGCAGCACTAACTTCAGGGATTAGTCCTTAAATTTAAATTATTGTTGTCTAGACTGGAGTTCCTGATCTGTAGATAGATATTCTCTTCTCTGGGCAAGCATCATATTTCATGGGAGGTGATGAAATGTCCTTTCCACCATGACTGCAATGCCATTGCTCTTGAATCTGTCTTTCCCAGCACAGTAAACC
Organism: Echinops telfairi; assembly: GCF_000313985.2. NCBI lineage: Eukaryota > Metazoa > Chordata > Mammalia > Afrosoricida > Tenrecidae > Echinops > Echinops telfairi. Next base: position 10,624,571 of record NW_022103902.1, on the reverse strand, counting down.
ATATGATTTTCTGACTCAAAATGACCAATTCTCATTCCATTTCACCTCACTAATGCCTAGGTTGTCGAGCTTTATGAATTCCATTTCATTTTTGACAAGTTCTGATTTTCTGAGAGTCATATTTTGTGCATTCAAATTTCCAATCCTTAATAGATGTTTGCAGCTGTTTCTTTTCATTTTGAGTCAGCCACCTCTGGAAGACTGTACTCTGAATACTTTACAACATCCATGTCATTATGATCAAGTCTACTTTGAGAAGACAGCGCTTCCTCAATCATATTTTGGGTGCCTTCTGACCCAAAAAGGACCTCTGGCGACATAGAGGTTATGAATTGGGCTGCGATCCACAAGATTTGCCATTCAAAAACACCAATCTTGGGAGAAATATTTTCTATTCGCAGTCTTTGAAAACCACAGGGACAATTTTACCCTGTGTTAGAGGAATACTAGGAGGTGGCGTTACTTGATGCCAGGGAGGATTATTTTTGTTGTTTTGGTTTTCTGACCTGAGAGGGTCATCCTCTGACACTAACTCTGACACTATTCTGTTTCCCTTCATTAGGTTCATGCATCATGTCTTCAGTAGCCACTTCCTTTCAAGTGGACAGCCTACTCCTTCTTCAGTGTGTGTCCTCAGTCTGCAAGCCCCGCTGAAGCCAGTGAACGGGGAGTGTCCCTCCTGGTAATTGAAACATCAATGACATAGCTTCCAGCATCACAGCAACACACAAGCCACTCTCGTCTGACAAATTGACACATACGTGTTGGAAGGTATTATCGGAGAATATTATGGTAATTAAGGGTAACTTGCTACAAAATCATAGAAACCCTTTTTAAACAAAATGCCAAAATGTGAGACTACTATTTCTCCACGTTTCCTTTATCTGGGTCTATATACGTTTGAAGGAAGTATTTCTATGCTATAACCCTTCCCTGAAAAATTCTGAGCACTAGAATTTATACCACACCACAATCGAAGTTTTAGCGTCTTTGAGAGAACCCAAATTATGTTCCTTTTCAATGTTCTTTGAGCTGTGTGAACCAAAAGACCTCTGACTTCTGGAATGATGGAATAAAAATTTCCAAAGAAATTTTTCCCAGAACAGCTCTTGATGTCCTCAGATAATGAGCAGGCTCGTTATCATGATAAAAAAATTATTGTACTAGATGCTAGAAACATTTGTGAGTCTATGTATCCAATTAAAAATGTATTTCACAATTTAAAACTTTTACATTCTAATAGTATTTTCAACCACTTCATATGATTTCATGTGAAAGCAGGTCAATTAAGAAGAAAGACCCCCCCCCCCAAAATTCGTGTATTCAAATAATTGTGTTGGCTGAGAATATTGGAAGTGCCAGGGATTCTCAGAAGAACAAACAAATCAGTCTTGGAAGATCTATAACCAGAAGTGAGGCTGGTGCGACTTTGTCTCATGTACTTTGAACATGTTATCAGGAGAGACCAGGGCCTAGGAAAGAGCAAATATACTTAGTAAAATAAAGGATCAGAGAAAGGGAGACGAATTTTGATGAGGTGGATTGACACCGTGGCTGCAATGATGGGATCAAAGATAACAATTGTGAGAATGGCATAGAACAGCAAAGGGTTTTGTTCTGTTGCACACTGGGTCACTATAAATCTGAGCTGACTCTATGGTTTCTAACAACAACAGGAAGGTCCAAAGGATACCCACATATCATTTTTAAATGTCTATGAGCTCGTAGTATGTGTTTCATATTGGAAGTGAATTTCATAAATCGCTATTCTTGCTGTGAATGATACCATATGACCTGAATAATAAGATTTGTTTATCACGAGCATTTGTGTCAGAGAATACTGGAGTTAATTAACTAAAATGGCTTGATTCAAATTACACCTGTTTCTAATTTCCATGGGATTTAAAAATGACATTTGAAACAAACATGTCCTGTACCTAATTTTAGGCAATATGTGATTATTTTGAGGTCAGTGTTAAATGCTTTATGTCTCAAATTTTGCCTTCACCATTTCTTATGATGATACCATACAGAGAAATTAAACTAGCAAAAAGATATAAACATCTGCCTAGGTTAGGCAATGAGTGATGCTAAAGCAATAATAAGCAAACATTTAGTAATCAATAAAAAGAGGAATTGATGATACCTCAGGGGAGAAGAGAAATAATAAATTATTACTTTGGAGCACTCATGAACACCTTATGAATAAATTAAAAAATAACCACAGGCTAGACAGTTGCTGCTGCCGTATATAATTTTTAACATCAAAGTTCAAGAGAGTGGAATCTAAAAAGCAGCAATATTGTTAAGATTAGTGACACAAATATGCTCAACTGCAAAAAACGTCTTCTTTTGACAAATGATTTTTTTTCTGTCTGTGTTCTGTCTCAAACGGAAAATGATTTCTTGAGAGTAAGAGTTTTCTACTGAGACCTATAATTTCTTAAAAGAATTATCTATGCATCTATCAACAAGAACTGTAGACAAAAGGAGAGAGATGCCACTGACAACTGGTGGATGCCGGTGGAATTCTGTTATTGTGATAATTAGTAAAATATTAATTAACAAAAAAGAATAGACTGGTTGTTTTAAGAAGTGGTCCGAATAGTTTGGTAAAATAACTTCTCAAGTCAATTCATGGTGAACATTATCAACTTCACTAATGCTTAGCTTTATCTTGTGATATTTATTTTGTGCTTTCTCCTTCTAAAAATTGTTCTACTCTTTAAAGGACTTCATGAAGAATGTAAAATGACTAGGAGTTGGGGCATTATACTTTTCTACTTCTTCAGAAAATATCAAAGACAAGCATGCCAATACAGTGTCTTGAGAAAAGGAGGCAATTTTTATGTACTTTCAATTATAATCCTGAGCCTTAAAGGCCCTTGACTTTAATAAAATTGATAGTTTCCTTAAGGCGGTACTGGATAAGGTAGTTAAACCTCCTTTCTTGGGTTTATAAAATACTTTCGTCCCTGAAAGCTAGGGACAGCCACATTTTCCATTTCTCATATTTTCTCTCTCTCTCACACACACACACTGACTCTCTGCCTTTTAGGCTTACAGACACTATAGCTCTATTAGTAAGAATATCGACTTAATGCCATCTTATTTTCTTATACTTCATGCTTTATTTTGACTCCTGTCAGGATTTTTTATTTACTAGTATGTTTGCTAATACATAAGTACTATTATTGCTTCCTGTTTTTCTATCAGTTAGTTTAGGATGGGAATGAAATAGCACAATTGGCCCTTCCACCGGCATGCTTGTTCACTATTAATAGGTGCTGTCCGATTGATTCTGATGCACAGCAACCCCATTTGACAGAATAGAACTTTCCCATAGAAATGTCTAGGCTGTAATCTGGAAGCAAAATTCCAGATCATTCCCTGGCAGAGCTGCTCGGTAGTTCAAATGCTAACCTACTGGTTCACAGGTCAGCATTTAGTTCATTTGTATCATGAGGGCTCATTATTAGCGAAGGCTTGGAATTTAAAATTGTATTGATGTCACCTCTTTTTGAGCATTAGAGAAACAAAGGAACAAAACAAACCTCTGAATAACACATCAAAACGATTTTTCTTTATCTGTATGAAGCTTAGATAATATTCTTACAAAAATAGAGAATTAAAAAACTGACAAAAGATAATGTGGCAGTTAATAATCTACTGTCAATTTGAGCAAAGGGTGGAGTCTAGTCTGTCAATCAGATCAGAGCCAATGAGGCCTCTGTGTGGGCATGGCCTTCTCCTGAGGATTCTGGGAACTCCTTTCTTCCTTCCTGGAAGTGGAACACACCCTCTCTGCTTGACCTTCCTGTTGGCAAGTTACATGGAGACACACTGATGAGACCAGAGCCCTGGAGCTTGGGGAGCCACCTGGAGACTCCTGCCAGTGCTGAGATGCTTCTACCACCACTGGATCCACAAGAATTTTCACCCACTGGCTGTGATCTTCCTGCATTCAGCATCATTACATGTGTTCCGTGCGTCTGAAGAGGAATTTATAAACTGGTACCGGACATAGGGGCTAATATTGGACTTAGAGATTTGATCTGGACTGGACTAGGATGTTTACTTAATATACAATTACTCTTTAAATAAAGCTCTGTCTTATACACATATGAGTGTCAATGAATTTGTTTCTCTAGTCAACCTGAACTAACATGGACATATTATCATTTCTTAAACAGTAACTTAAAATCCACTTATGATTAATATTTTAATGACATTTCCTGCTTCTTGATTTACATATATTTCCTTTTTCTTAACAATGGAATTCAATCAACCTATTATCATTTAGTGCTAGGTAAGATCTTAGATTAGTGACAACCAGCTCAGAAGAAATCATTTCTTTTGCGGCTTTATTTTCACATGGCTGTGAACAGTCACCTCTTCGTTAACATCAAGGCTTGCTTTTGAGCTGAAGCTTGTAAAAATATCATAATGGCAACAGCTCAACATCTGGCTTAAAATCTTGGGGAATCCCTGGCCTCTTTTATCGTCTCTTGCCCCAATCTTCAAAGGTGACATATAGATACGACAAGTGAAGTTGAGTTTGGGGTGTCCTGAGCAAATGACTGCTGGTTAAGAATGTCTTCATTGGAGGCTCTTCAATTAGGGACCGATGAGAATATTGACTAATGAGCTACTGAAATAAATTGTCTATGTGAAGGATTTTCCCAAATTTTCACAGCTACTTCATGTGGTTTGCCTTAGAAATGTTATTTCTCTTTCTATTTCTTTAGGTTTGTTTTTTCTGTTTTGTCTAATTGTATGCATATATACTTCAGTAATATGATGAATTTTTTTCTCTGTTGAATATTAATACTGTTCCTAATGTTAACATGTCGTTCAATGCTCTTAATCCTTCTTTCATAGATTTCCTCTCATGAAGGCTGATTATTGATCCACGTTAGATTCATCCCTCCTAATTACACAACAGTATTTTTAAAACTTGTTTATGACTCTTCTTCTTCATAGTCTACACAGTAAACAGTAAGATTCTTTTTCCCCCTAAAAATAAAATGTATCAATATCCCTGTAGATTAAATTGATCAATTTCTCTGCTAGAATATGAGTTTGTATATTCTCATTTTCTCTACTGGTTTCCCTCACTATGTTACTTATTGCTTGAAGCCTAGAAGGGGGTGGTGGTGGTGGAGGGGAAGTCCCAAGCAAAATAAGAATTAACACAGATGTATTTCTTGTTCAATAATTTTTGATGGCTAAAACATTTCTTCCAGTTTTATTCTTTTTCTGTAACTTCTAATGTCCAGATCCAGAGAATAAAAAAGGGTTCAGTGCCTGCAAAACCACCTCAGAAACGACCAATAAAAACCAAAGACTTCTTGAGAGACTCTTTCTCTCCTACAAAAGTCAGTCAATATATGGGGATTAGAATTATGATAGAAACATAAAAGAAAGGAAAATTGCTATAAGATAAAATGAAAAGTGGCAGCAGTAGGAACCCAGCTGCCTATGGTGCTTTTCTCAGAAATTCTGGGATATTTTCCACAAATGATCATTAACTATTGATTAAAGAACAGTAAACTTGTTCTGTCTTGTTTTTGTGCATGTTGTTGTCTCCGCAGGCCTGTCTGGATAGGACAGGCTGGATGAACAATCTGGAGGAGAACACAACGG
>NW_022103902.1:10606991-10617786 GCF_000313985.2 Echinops telfairi | reverse complement strand
CATGAGGGGGGGGGGAGCGGGGAGGGAGGGGAAAAATGAGGACCTAATGTTGGGGGTTTAAGTGGAGAGGAAATGTTTTGAGAACAATCAGGGCAATGAATGTACAAATGTGCTTTATACAATTGATGTATGTATGGATTGTGATAAGAGTTGTATGAGCCCCTAATAAAATGATTTTTAAAAAAGGAAATAGGAATGGATAAAACACAAATATATCCATTGCTTGTTTAGGCTCAGCTATTTCACAGACATCTTTTCTCCAGAGCACTTCAACAACACTAGATATCTGTAAAAACAAGGTACAGAAATGTAAAAGAACCTAGACACTGTCTTAGTTTTCTAGTACTTCTCTAACAAATATTACAGATAGGTTGCTTCAAAGGACAGAGATTAATTTTGTCACAATTCTGGAAGTTAAGAAGTCCAAATCAGGGTCTTGGTCGTTTGATTTCCTTCTTTTCCGTAAGGAACCCTCAGAGACTCTTTGATTGCTTGGGTAGCCTCTGATGCCCTCTCTGTATGTATATCCCTGTGCCTGGTCTATTCTTTTTATAAGTCAAAAGGGATCAAATTTACAACACACTTTGATGCTTAAAGGGGCCTTGATAGCACTGTGGGCTAAACATTAGCTCAAGCATTGATCTACACAGGATGGGGAGTATCTGGCCGAGGGCTGTATAATGCCTATGGAATCATAAAGGCCAGCAATATCACACACCTGCCTCACCAAGGAGAAGTGGCTCCAACAATCATATCAAGGGTGAGTCATTTAATATTTGTCTGTATGGCCCAAGACTGATTTCCAAATGACCCTTAGCAGAACAAAGGTTCCAGACCCTGGGTGCAACTTGCCAGTTCAAATCCACCTCCATTGGGTTTGGAAGTTTGATGTAACATTAGGTGCTATGATCTCGCATTTCGTTGAAAGATAATTTCCTTAGGCATACAGTCTGCATCCAATATATGTAGATTTTCTAGGGAAGCTCTGTGACTATTTGATCACTCTGGATCCTGCTTCTGGCTCCCCAACATCTGTCCTCTGATTCTTGAGCCTTAAGGAATTACCATGCCATATCACCTTTCACCCTGGGATTCATTAGCCCTTGAAACTGGTGAGCCAACGGTCTTCAATCATCTTACTTGTCAATCTTGAATCTTTCAGTTTCTATGACTTTTGAGCCAGAAAACTACCATGTGATCAGCTGACCTTTAATTAGTCAGTCCCTGCAGATACAGGATAGAGCCTGGGTGGTGGGGTGGTATGCTCTGAGCAGCTATTTGCATGGACAGCAGTTCAAAAACTACCAACAGCTCCAAGGGAGAAAGACCGGGGTTTCTACTACCTTAAAGTTATAGTCTGAGATACCCACAAGGATACTCCATAGCAGTGAGTCTAGGACAGGTAAGTGAATCACAAACAGTCTTTAGTTTGACATTGGCTCCATTGTCATGAGACTTGCCAGTCTATATACGTAACTGTGAACTGTTTCCTTGAGATAAATGTATCTACCTCTGTCTATCTAAATCTATCTATCTATCTATCTATCTATCTATCTATCTATCTATCTATCTATCATCTATCTATCTATCCTATCTAATCTGTCTTTGATTCATTGGTTTGCTTCTCTAGATGACCCAGTCTAAGACAACACCCTATTCAGGTAGGATCTGGTTGGCTTAATTCAAAATAGAAGTATGTGCTAAAGAAATCAAACCCCAAACTAAAAACAAAACAAAAACAAATAGTTATCCAGTGGAGTCTACGCTATATTACAGAGTAGTAGAATTGCCCTGTAGGTTTTCTTGACTAATCTTTACAGAAACTGTGTTTCATGACTTCCTTCTGAGATGCCACTGAGTCAGTTTAAACTGCAAACTTTGGGTTTCCAACTGATCACAAATGCTTATGCCATCAAGCCTCTTTTTCCAACCTACATAGGTTAAGAGGCCAGCACTTAGTTTGATAGACACAATTCAATCTTTAACTTTCACATTTATACTAGTAAACTAGTAAGAGGCAGCCTCAGCATTTGAATCTACATCTATCTGACTTTTCCAAATGTATGCAATTTCTAAAAAAACCCCACATATACCCTTACTAAACATTAATAAATAAAACACAGTTTGAGCCATGTGAGAGTTTAGAAAAAAAATAAGTTAATAAAATATGAATCTGCAGGTATGGAACATAGAATGTTAACTATAAACTCTCGATTTCACTGAAGATTTAGCAAAAATTTCTCTAATTGAAGGAGACAAAGATATAATGTCACTCAAAAGTTATTGAGCTGGCATAAGAAGAACTTTAAAATTCAAGTCAAAATCAAACATAAATAGAAACATTTTAGTCCGGTAGCAAAAATAACCATGTTTTATCATTTTGATATTAGTATAATGTTTCATCTAACTATTTTTTAGTATTCTGAAAGTTTAAAATTATCCCAAATGGCACTTTTTACAGTGGATATTTAAACACAGTGTGTAAAATTTATTCACATTTACAAATCCTAAGGCCAAGGACTATGTATTTCAACCCATTCTATGGTACTGCATGTCAGCAATTTCCAAGAAGAAAATGGTAATAATTAGTAGGTGTAATGATACTCTAAAGGTATTTTTCTGTGTTTTTTTTTTAAATCTTACAAGCTTTACTTACTTGAAAATGTGCAAACAGTCATGTAGCAGCAGGTTCTCTCAGGGGCTGTAGCGGGCATTTGCATTGGGACTCACTTATGGAATGTCTTAGATATAATTCATGCTGACTGATTTTTATCACAAGTTTCACATTTACAAGAAATAATATGACGTTCAAGTAAAACTTATTTAGTACTTTCAAGTCCTGCCTTGTTGAAAATCCTTCCACGTGATGCTTAGTACATATGTAGGATGTTGGGATCAAATTGAAACAATTTTTTTACTGGACCTTCCCATTTTCTGCTAAGAAAGGAATTAACAGATGACCTCCCTGTCCTCCCCTAGTTCAGTACTTCCAGGGATGCCAGCATATTTATATATATTTTAAAATGAAAGCTCAGAAGTTTGAACTTTTGCAAAATTTCTTTGAGTTTGAAAAAAGACACAGCTTGGTTAGTGGGTGGATTTCTAAAACAAATTCTTTTTAAGTACACCATCAGTTTCTTACTCTCTCTAGGCTGGGTTTGGTTATCTATTTCTTCCCTTTTTGTTAGATGTTTTCCTTTGCCCTTGTTTCTTGGTTGGATCAAACATTCTAAGTCTCTGATTGCAGAAACCACCTATGGATGGTACCATCTGTCTGCACACATTGCTGTTGAAAATTCCCTTTGTTCCTCCGCCGTTTTTGAATCCGAAGATTTCACCAGTCTTACCTCTTTAATTTCACACTGACAAAGCACAAACTTTGAAGGAAAAAGAAAAATACACTTCAGCAACCTTTAGCATCTTAGTAATGTGCAGCTTTACATTACTTAAGCAGAAGGGGACATTATAATCCACTTTTGATGATAAACATGAACTCATCTTTATTGTCAGTGCAGTGAGAGCCCACATTACTTAATCCTAACTTGTGGTTATATGAAATAAATGGTGCTCTAAGGGGAAGTTCAAGTATAGCCACATCAGCCAAGCATTAGCTCTCTTTCCCGTATTTGTCAAGAATTGTGCTGAAAGGAACTGAACTTCTGGGGATTGGAGTGGTAGCTTAAAACAATAAACAGAATTAAAAGTAAGAGTCAAGTCTTAGGATAGGCAAGAGGCTAAATAGGAGAAAGTGGTGGTCATTTGTTTCCATAGAACCATGTCAGTCGAGGGACTAGTATTATTAGTGTATACATGAGAATAAGCTCACTATGAAAGGATCCCATAAAAGAAAGATTCTTCAACTTTTGGACCTAAGAACTGAATGGAGGGAAAACGTTGAAAGGCTAGAAGTGGATTTGTACTTGGGAACTTCAAGATCTCCCCTCCATCCATAAAGGCATATTGGCAGAGATGCCTGGGAAAGTCCTGAACAGGCCCTCCCCTCCCAGGAGACCTCTGAAAAGAGGTGCCTAATTAAGAGAGGGGTGTGCGTAAAAGAGTAATAGAACAATGAGACTGCAATCTCTATCCATGTAAAATGTCTTTCAGATGTAAATACTGACACAACCACAATGTATGTATGTATACATTGTGATGAGAGCTGTATGAGCCCCCCATAAAATGATTAGCAAAAAAATGCAGATATATGTAAAGTCATGGTCTTTCTGGGGAGTTCTTTTAGAAACGATAATGTTCTGTGTAACAGGTCTGGTGTGGAAAAGGCAGTTTCCCCCCTGAGGACTGACAGCTGAAAATTTCATAATTGTTAGTGGTTGAACCCCAGAGATTGCATATAGATTTTGGCCAGGAGCCAGATTGTGGTAAAATAAGTTTCTTAATGCTGTATTTTTGCCTTGATGTTTTAGTAAAACAGCTTGAGAAACATTCCCTAAATCCTTTACCATAATTTTCTACCCCAGAGGATTTATTACTTTTGTCCAGGTAAGATTTAAACAACTTCACGGTTTGAAAATGTTGTCTAACCCTGGGCTACATCCTTCGTGATCAGTCTATTTTATGTACTTTGCAAGCATTGGTCAGTTCACTGTCCAGATTGAGTGGTTTGTGATCCACCAAGAGGGCTGATTGGTTTGTGGTCCTGTTGAGAGATTCGTGCCTTCAAATTGACAAGGAGTTTGCTTGTATTCGTGGCCAGTGGTTTTTTTAAGAGGCAAAAAGAAAAGAAGAGAAGCATACAGAGAGGCCAAAACAATGCAACATTGGCCAAGGACTGTGACAGTTTTGAAAAGCTAGAGGCTTAAGAGAAGTCTGAAATTAAAATGTAGTATCTTAGCATTTGATCTCCCTTTTGACTCACTTTAAAGTTATTTCAGCTTTTAATATGCTCTGCTTTTGTTCAATGGAGATATTTTTTCTGTTTTTTCAAGTCATTGTTGGATTTTGGTTTGTTTGCATGCTTTTTGTTTTTGTTTTGTATGATTTTCTGTACATGAAATCCAAGATAGGTAGATCTATAGAGATAGTAACTGGATTAATAATTACCCAGGTCATAACCTGGGTATGAGAAGATGGGGTGAAGGTAGGGGGGCCAGGGATGGGAGCTATAACAATGAGTACGAGAAGAAAATGTTCTGAAATTATTTGTGGTGATGATTGTACAACTCTTTTTAATATGATTGAATGTTTACTTTGTATGCTATGTGAATTATATGCCAAAAATGATATTTCCGAAAAGAATATTGATCTTTGATTAATAAGAAAATTAGAGAATAGGAGGTGAAGGTGAAGGAAGAAGTAGGAGTGATTAATCTTTAAGTCAAGTGAGACTAAGGCTTACTGACAGTCACCGGAATCCAGGGAAGAGGCATGCTACAAAATCACCTTAAGAGACTACAGGGAGAATCCATCCCAGATGCTCTGAGGCCTCATTTCTGGCTTCCAAGAACATGAAAGAATAAATTCTTGCTGCTTGAATCCACTTACTTTGAGGTACTTTGTTGGGGCAACTCTAGGAAGTTACTGTGCACAGGAAAGTAAGACATCAAGCTAACAATCTCACACAGAAATATAAAATTCCTCTATGATGGGACCCAGTGCTAGAGAGAAATATATGAGGCTATGAAGAGGCTGAACAGAGAAATAGACTCAGTTATGAGACATTCCTGGGAAGTGACAATTATCTGACCCGAGGGAAGGAGTGGAAGTTGAAGAGGTAAGGTTGGGAAAAGATCATGTTCACATGCAGAAGTCACTGTGGAGCGAGAAGTTCATGGGAACCCATCCCAAGTTGCCTTGTAAGACAGGCTTGGGAGTGGCTTAGGTCCAACTCGGTTCAACCTTGGAAACCCTTTAAAACAGCTCTACTCTACCGCGCGAGTTCTACCCAAGTCAGAGCCATCTTCTGGGCAAACAAGAAGAGTGTACTTTTCTAGGTGCTGAGAATTTAGAGGGGAAAGACCCAGATTCTGAGTTGTTTTAGGTCATCTAATTTGCCTTATTGCGCATGTATGCAAATTTCAAGATGAGTAAATGATTTACTGTGAAGTGGCTATTTAGGATATAGGTGTTATAGGAAATATTAAAGCTTCTGGTATTTAGCTCTCTTAGATGGACTCTTCTCAGTAAACATCACTGCATTAAAGACAACACTTTAGAGTAATATAAAATGCAAGCTCTGAGGATAATTTTGTCTTTATGGCAAAAGTGACAGTAATGATCAGGGTGTGTTTATATGTTTCCTGCTTATAAAGAATGTTCTTTTAAAAGTCATAATATAGGAAATTTATTGTTAGTAGCGTGTTCCTCATCACAATATGGCTGACTGGGAGTGCACATGTTGGTATTTTGTCAATTGCAGTGTACTGAAGTGTGAAGAGACCGTTAGGCACACAATGAATATAAGGACTCATTGTCTTCTTGTGATAAATTTATAGGTAATATGATTGCTTTTTTATTGTTTATCAAGATAAAAAGGGTATTAGGCTAAAATAATAGGGATAATGTTGACACCTGGTCAAATTCACATAATTTCATAGTTAAGCATGCTTCTAAGGAGACCCATCAGCACCTCCTTAGAGTTGCACATATATTTAATTTAATAATATTTACTAGAATACTCCAAACCCATATCAATCTCTGTTTTCACCTGATTAAGAGCTGTATTAGAAGTTAAATTCTGAGCATTTGGTTTGTGGAAAATTCTAATTAAAAGGGATTCCTTAATCACTTTAGCATCTCCACCTAACTTCAACCTCCATTGAGTTCTTTCTGACTATTAACCAGCAATATAAAAAAAAAATTTTGCTCTTAAGCAAGGTGTTTTGGTTGCAATGCCCTAGGCCAGTCCAGGGCGAGGCAATCTCTGCTGAGGAGCTTGCATTGATGTGACCTGGATGGAAATTGAAGTAATGGGATCCCATGACAGTGCGGACTCAATCTAAAATTGAAACAAGGACAAATATAAAATTTATGTTAAAGCTTAAGCGGACCAATGGTGAAATTAATGTTTTACAAAAAGTTGTGGATCCTATGTCTCAAAGAAATCAGCACATTCCTGATATCAGATTCTGTAATGATAGAGAGCAGTCTGAGGGTATTGGAAACATGGAAGTACTCAACTCTTGCTTGAAGGCTGGTAGTTCAAATCAACCCAGAGGAACCTCAGAAATGAGACCTGGAGGTCTGCGTCTATTTCTATGATGTACTTCTAAATGGGGTCACCATGAATGTCAGCTAACCACATTCAATAGCAGAGGACACAGCACCATAAAGCAGATATTCACAAAATGTGTCACACAGGAAAAATGAACTCCAACAACATAATTTGAACCTGCTTTGTAAGCTTTGGTCTATTCCACTTTAGAAAGTTTTTAAAGATGATTATTATGATGTTATCATCAGGTCCTAGAGTACTAATGTAGTCAGACGAGAACAGAACATCTTACACCCAATTTGAGACAGGACGAGGAAAACTGCAGTCAAAAGGAAGCCCACCTCCCCCGCCCCCAATACTTCTTATCTGATAACTGCAATCACCGCTTTAAATAGTCTGAAGAGAAAAATAATTGAAAATGTGTCAGTGTCCACATTTGGTAGCACCTATGGGTGTAACCTATGAAAATGTGGAGCTCTCAGCAGGTGCATTCATTTTCTTTTTATTTTCTCTGCTGAGAACACAGAAAAAGTGCCATCATTTGTAATGTGATAGCAGCAACCTCTTTGATTTAGCCTGCTGCAATTGACATAAAATTTGAATGAATTTTCTAGGCGAGAAAGTAAGTATCTTGGAGGTGTTTTCATAATGATGATGGTAGTCATAAAAATATTTTATGCAGTTTCTTCCATACGAAAATTAGTATGCGCTTCTCACAGAACCATCCCATAATTAATGCTATATGTCTTTTTTATTGAAAAGACAGTTTGGGGTGACGTAATGAGAGAATATTCTTGGAAGCCTGTTCTAAATTATATAACTTATTAAAAACAACATTTCCTGAGAACCCTATCAACATATTACAATTTTTTTGATCATCAGGTTGCGTTTTTGCACAATATAGTCATTGTTGACATGAAAATGTCTATTAGTATACATCCTTCGTTCACCATTTTTCCTGTTTTTCCATTCTGCATCTTATTTTTCCTTAGCGAGTTCAGATTTTTAAATCATGACAGTATTGTCATTGTTGTTGTTAGGTGTCCAGTCAGTTCGGACTCACTGTAACCCTATGCTCCCCCTCTTAGCAACAAAAGACCACCCGGTCCTTCCCCCGGCTCACCCTCGTTGTGTATGAGCTCATTGTAGCAGCCATGGTGTCATCCATCTCCTCAATGGTCGTCCTCAGTTCTCTGCACCTCCACTTCAGCAAGCATGATGTCCAGGGACGGCTCTCGCCTGACAAAATGTCCAACGTATGTGATAGGAAGTCTCACCATCCCTGCCTCTAAGGAGCATTATGGCTGTACTTCTTCCAGAACATACTTTTTTGTTCTGTTGGAAATCCTTGGTTTTTTCAAGATTGTTCTCCAACACCACAATTCAAACGCATCCTTCTTATTCGATGCCAATCTTTCCCGTGCATAGAAGTGGTTTGAAAATACCACTGCTTGGATCAGACACACGTTAGTCCTCAAGATCACATCCTTGCTTTTCAAAACTTTAAAGAAATCTTGTGCAACAGATTTACCCTGCCCTATCAGATCACCATAAGGCGTAATTGACCCAGAGGGAGAAGGTATTGGCAAAATCTGTGTATTTGAACAATTTACTTACCTACTCAGGAATTCATCTAGAAAAAAATATCTAAATCTTTGTAATGAAAGTATCTATTAAGTCACCATTTTAATAGACTGAAATGGACACAATATATGACGGTGCTTCAAATAGTTTGTGGGAAATTTTCTTCATCTTTTAATTCCATTTTCCATAAATTTCCTGAAGATTCCCTCAGATTTTCTATTTCTATTTTTAAGAAAGATAAACGTCAGAAATGAAATGATTTCTCAAACTCCATACAGTGATATATCATGTACTTGGTTGTACATTTAAAACCCATGTCTTAGACTTACAGCCTTATGAGAGTCTACAAATTTGAAATATGGTCATTAAATGAATCTGCCTCTATTTTTAAAAATAATAAATGAGATAGTAGCACAATGTTTTTAAGTAACTGAAAATAAAATATAGGCATGAAAACTTCTGGAATAATAGTAATAATCATGCCTCATCCAATTTCTTGAAAGATGATGAGAATGTGCTAATCCTACCTTGGTAAATAATGTCTCTTCATGAATGTACTATGGGATTAATTCTAATATACAAGAAGTAACTGTAAATGAGGGAAAATATTATTTTGTATTTATTAATCTCATGTTTGAGATGCTTGAAGTAGAGATCTGAACAGACCTAAATTAGAATACATAGCCAAGCATAAAGGCCCAAGAGAATATCTGGAAAACTAATATTCTGGCACCTTAAATAGCTAGTTGTTGGGCAGTAAAGGGAATAAAGTAATTATTAATCATGTTTGGAGGAAGCAGGAAGAACTAATAGAATACAATTCTAATGAGTCCCAAGAGACCCAAGAATCAAATAACAATTGTCCAGAATGAAAGACAGAGTAGCAAATGGGTGCACATACAATGAGCTATGTTTACCTAATGTGAGCTTATTCATGAAAGGACTCGACTGCACCTATTGTTCATAACCCATAACCTTGACAATCCATTCTTTTGGGTGGGGCAGGGGGAAGGGAAAAGAAAATAACTAAGCAATATTTTTTAAAATATAGGAGAATAGAGGAGTGAAGCAGGGTAGGCCTGGAGAGCCTCACCCCCACATTAATAAAGAGCAATGCCAATGTGGGGGCGGGGCTTGTTGTTAGGGGCCATCGAGTCAGATGATACCCATAGCAACCCATAGAACAGAACACAACACTGCCTGGCCTGGAGCCATCCTCAACATTGTTCCTATTCTTTCAACCCATTGTTGCAGCCACTGTTTCAATCCATCTCACTGAGGGCCTTGGTCTTTTTTGCTGCTCCTCTATGTTACCAAGACATGATGGGGTAGGGTATACTTTGAACACACTATTGCCGGGATTCAAGCATTGATTAGTGTGTCTGACATACTTGTGTTGCTGAGATCATCTCAGTTTTCATTTGATTACAATTTGCATGGCTGGAGAGCCATGGTAGGTGGGTTCTAGCACTGTGGAAGTGGGAGAGAATTGCTAGGGTTAGCTTTAGATGGAACTTCTATCCAGAATGGAGGCATTGAACTAAGGCTCCTAGTTGAGATTTTTACTTGAGCAGAGCCTGAAACTATGATAGAGAGAATATCTATACAGTGGTCACCATGTGTTACAATTGTATGTATTTATCTCACGCAATATTTATATCAACCTTAAAGAAACTATTATCATGTCCCTTGGGGATGTGGCAGAGAAGGTGAGGGGAAATGGGGAGATAATAACAGTGAATACAAGAATGAAGAGATTGTTCTAAAACTGATTATGGTCATGATTGTACAATTCTTCCTGATGTGACTGAACTATTGAATTATACCTTATGTGAATTATATACCATTAAAACTGTTGGGGAATTTTTTTTTAATTTCATAAAGGTTGGCTTTCCTCCCAGAAAGTGAGACAAATATTAGATAGGCAAAAATTTAAAAAAAAAAATTTTTTTTAACATTTTATTAGGGGCTCATACAACTGTTATCCCAATCCATACACACATCAATTGTGTAAAGCGTATTTGTACATCATTTCTCAAA
>NW_022103902.1:10605625-10606889 GCF_000313985.2 Echinops telfairi | reverse complement strand
CATGAGCCCTTGATAGTTTATAAATGGGTATTTTGTCATATCTTGCCCTGTCCGACTTCTCCATTCACTTTTCGGTTGTCTGTCCCCCAGGGAGGAGGTCACACACAGTTCCATGTAATCGGTTCCCTCTTTCCTAGGCAAAAATTTTTGAGAAAGGACAAAACAGCACCAAAATTAAGGGAAAATAATAAATCAGGTTTGATCAAATTTAAATTTAAAACAATTCTTATCAATGGTTAACTATATAAAAATGAAAAAAGCAAAATGTACTGTGAGGAGAAAATGTGTGTGCACTGGGTGGGAAACAGTATGGATATGTGTGAAATGGCACAGGTATTTACAATAATAAAATTAATTCCTACATATCAATGTAAAAATGATAGTTTAATAAAATGGGCAAAAGTGTTGGGAAAACCCTTCACAGAAGATGAGATATGAGGGATTCATGGGCTAACACTGGATTTGTGGGCCAATAATGGACTTATGGACTTGATCTGGACTGCATTGGGATGTTTTCTCAATATAATTGCCCTTTGATATAAAGCTCTTTCTTATACACATATGAGTGTTTCTGGATTTGTTTCTCTTGTCAACCCGGACTCCCAGAGTTTAATGTCAGGAGCATAAGTCTCACGATCTGATAGCCTAATTGCAGATGAGTCTGCTTCCTCTCAGGTGAACTTGTGTGTACCAGAGGAGAGCTGTGCTCAGGGGGTTTCAATGGCTGACTTACAGAAATAGATCTCCTCGTCTTTCTTCCCAGGCACCTCTGAGTATCTTTGAACCTGCAGTCATTCAGTTAGTAGTGAGCATATTAATACTTTTCACCACAGAGATAGTATTTTTAAACATTGAAATAGTCCTAGTAGCCACACACCAGGTAATATAAAAGCTGTTTTCCCTAAAACACGACTGTCTGATATTTGAAAATTCTTTTAATTGGTTATGTTTTTACAGTAGATCAGAAGAGAGTTAGGTGACACTATCCTTTATATCAAATAAATATTGAATTCTCAGTGACTTCATGAAAACTTTCAATTGCTTGCTGACTCTTCTTTATCCATAGTTGCAACCCTACTAAATGTTTAATTAATTTAAGTTGTAGTTGTTTGATCAAGAAATAAGGGATTACCTATCAAAAATTATTACCTTTCTTAATATGTTTCTTTTTATTCCAAGTCACTCAGGCTGAGAGAACTGTCATTAGCATAGCTAGCAAGGAAGATTGTTTTAATACAGTCATGCACAATATAATGTGCATTTT
>NW_022103902.1:10582763-10605525 GCF_000313985.2 Echinops telfairi | reverse complement strand
ATATACCTGCCTGTTATTCCAACCCCTATAAAGCCTACTATATTAAATTTGGGAGGCATATAATGATTAATAATAACAAATGAGTACTGCTTCTGCCCAACACATCAAAAAATTACTATTATTATTGTTGTTTTCTAATGCTAAAAATGTTTTAGGGTATATGGTATTTATGGTAATAATTTTATGCATACAAGTATATGTGCTATATACTAAGGCACATTTGACAAATTGATATCAGATAAAACCATATTTAACTTATGTACAGATTTAGGAGCAGAACTTATTCATAATCCTGTATATACTGTGGTATTTGCATAATTCCAAATCATACAATATCAATTTTCACAGAATGTATCTTGGATGTGAAGCATGGCATGACTAGTTATCTAGTTGGGATATGATGATGATTAATATAATAAAATGTTGGATTAAAATTTAATAGGAGCACAATCATAACTAGATAACAGGTATACTTTTCTTCCTTGTGCTGTGTCCAGACCCTTTTAATATTCCCTCCAGCCAGAAGAAATATGAAAGGTTTTGACTTCTGTTCACAGTTGTTTCAGTTATCAAAAGCCCTTCTCTCTGCTGTTGCTAAGAGGAGAAAGAAACTGTTGCCAAGTAACAAGGAAATTCAGTGTCCGGCACATATCTATGCTTCCTCAGATGCATATCAAATGCAAAACCCTCCGCTGTTCTCAAGGACATGGTCTGAGTAAGATATCATTCAGAACACTGCAATATAGGAACTTCAGGCCTGTCTGACCCCTTGAAGTTGCATGCTTCTGTACTAGTGGCATTGAGCTTCATATTTATATGCTTTTTATATTCCACCTTGGGGGAGACGTACATTGCTAATGCAATTGCACTTTTCATTTACCTGGAGCTCTTTGCTTAATCATGAGCAAGTAATTTGAAAGAAAATGATCTTGCTTGTTTCATTTCTTCCTCCTGACCAGGAACAGATGTCATCTCTGACCTGCTTAACAACACTCCCTTGTTCACAAGCACGGGCAGGTAAGTAGATCTATTATGATTCACCTTGGTACAGTGACAGAGTCTCTCTGTGATTTGAAAAGGTGGCTGAGATACATGCAAGAAACCTGACGAGTAAAGCAGACAGCACAATTCAAGACATTCAAGGAGCATTGATTCGGAGGAAATCCCGATGACTAACGCTTTTGCTTTGTCCTTTTCCAAGGGCGTCTAATTATCCCTTCACTCTGATGCCCCATTTGTCCCATTTGTCCGCAGCACAGGCAAGGCTGGTTTTGTCAATGATGGAGATAAGAAAACTCTCTATACCATCTGATTTAGCACATTAAATGACCTCTTGAAAAAGTATATAAAAATTACTTCATGAGATAAGGGTTGAGATGGTGGTCATATCATATAAGGGCCATATGAAGTCATATAGAAGCAGCACAAATTCATACAGATAAAAAGAAGACAACACTACAGAAATAGGGGGATGAGAATAACTATGTTGCTCTTGACAATGAAAGAGGGAAATTGAGTGACCCTTGAATAAGGTAGATATTCTTGTGAATAAGAATAGACTTGACTAATACTAACTGATTTTATTTGTTCATTAGTCCTTTCTAAATAATTCTATTGAATCCCACTCCATTGCTTTAGAAAGTTTTTTTATGATTCTAGGTTATTATAAATTACTAGAATTGAATGTATTCTAGATTTAATATTCAAATATCATATTTATTCAAAGTATTTACTCCTTACCTATAACACTGACACCCACCCATTCCAGTCTCTTACCTCTCTTGTAGCTTTGAAATGGACAGATAAATCATGAAACCAAGGCACATTTACATTCCTATTTAACTGAACAGTTTTCTCTCCTTATCCCTGGACAATGTGGTTTAATCTGATTCCATCTGCTTCTGGATGTTGCTGAAGAGATAGCAGGCTTGGTGTTCTAAGAATGGGGTTCAGCTTTATGAGGGACCCCTCTGCTCTTGAGCACCTCTCAAACAGCATCTCAGAAACCACCTGGCCCTGCTGACTTTTTTTCTGTGTTGGGGCATCCAATTTTGCTAACAGCAGCCTGGGCAACTCAATGTCTTCTATGATTAATTTAATTCCCTTAATCCTTCCGTCAGATATCCAGGACTGCAGAATCTTTCAGTCACCATCTTAGAGTCAAAGAGAACAGGAGGCAGTAGAGGAGTCCTCCGTCTTTTTGATGAACATGTGTCCACGTGTTTCCCCAATGCCAAACATTAGGTGATGCTCCAGATGATCCTCAGCCTAGGGAAAGTACGTCAAGAACTAGCCCACTTCCCACAAAACCCAGAGAACACAGGGCAAGGTCTCCAAAGCACTGCCCCGTGACTCCCAGCTCTAACAACCACACAATAATGAGCCTTCCATTTCTCATTGTGAGCAAAATCTATCAGAGAATCAGATACTTGAGACTATTTTGAAGAAGTATTCCCAATCTCTTTTAGTAATTCTCTTTTGTCTCAGGTTAAATTTAGCTTTGGTAAGGGGTCCTGTGTTTGGTAAGGGGTCCTGTGTTAGGTTCTGTAGAGAAACAAGACTAGGACACTCATAATTATACATATTAAAGAGGATAGGGTAATACAGAGAGAAGGAATATAACAGCTAATTTGTCTACATAGCAGTAGAGAGGGCTCAGTTCAACTCACTTCCATAGAATAGTTAATATACTGGAAGTCCCTCAGCTCACTTGGGCTTCTGGGTCCAAAGTCAATCTTCTCTGAGGCAAAGGAGGCAAAGTCAGCCTGCAGGGAGCCGACAGAAGGGTGGGTCAGCAATAGTCTGTAGTTTAGGAGCTTAGCAAAGCAGGCCCAATGCTATCTCGAAATCAAGCAATACATTGGGACAGCATCCACCACCCTGAAGCTCAAATGATGTACACACCAGCAGCATGGGGAAGCAGGTCTTGAGGGAGCCTCAAGCTCTAGCCACATGATCCAAGGGGTTCACTTGGCCCACAGGTAGCAAAACACACAGGTTGAGGCAGAGAACTAGAACTCGCTAAAGCAGCAGCAGCACGTTGGAGAAATATGGGGTGCCAGCTGTCTTCACTGAGCTTGGTTGCCCGCCAATCAAGTTGTAGCCTGATCAAACTCGGTCCGCATATTCCTCTTAGCATAGTTGGCCCAATAAACCTAACAACCACAGGCCCTTCCCCTCTTTCTTCCATGGTGAGATTGAGGTATAGAGGGGACATGGGACTGAGTCTTTCTCACCCTTGCCAGGGTCTCATTCCTTAGACAAGGCGTAGTGCTGCAAGACAAACATTGAACTGCTAACTGCGTGGCCGGTGGTTCAAATTCACTAGCTCCTCCTCAGGAGAAAGATGATGCTGTGTATACCTGGAAAGATTGACAGTCTTATAAAGCTTAAGGAGTGATTCTACTCTGTCCTGTGAGGGCAATATGAGTCAGTCTATTTGGTGGCAGTGGGATTGATTTTTATTTTCTTTCCAAGGCAATAAGGCTTCTGACTTTTCTAGCCATGGTCTCCTGGTCTCCTTCTATTCACTGAGAGGGTGGTTCGGTAATGGTTGTTAGTAAGCTTGGTGACTAGAAAATTGGCATCCATTGTGATTTGCTCGTTGAAATTCTGTTTACAATCGTAAGGACTTTCAGCTTCTTGCTAGCTTAGTTTACCATTGGTCTTAACTCAAATTCCATAACACCAGAAATGTCTGTTTGATATATATTTTCATCAATTCAAGAGCTGAAGCTCCTTTTCTCAAAATATGTAAGTGTAGTTCTTATCCTTGGTTTCTGTCAGAGAAATCAACTAAACCAACTCCTTATGTAATTCTTTGTGTGAGGTTCTCTCCTTATGCCCAAGCATCACCCAAGCAAGAAAATTGGCAAACTCCCATACAGTTCCTGAGGAAGAATGAAAGAATGCCGTACCATCCAGGAACTCAAAATCTGCTTGCAGGCTAAAGCGTACACATACGAAAGTAACATTAGACTACATTGTTTCAATAAATGCCAAAAGAACTGTAAAGCCATAGTTATTCCAAGACTGCGGGTTTATAGCTGGCAATCATGCCATTATCTCCGAGAATCAGTAACTGGGAAATAGAATCACATTATCATTTAGGGAAAAACAAAACAAAGCAATCTTCCATCATACCGTGAAGCCTTTGAATGTAATCTTTAGATATGTTTATTATAAGAATAAAAAAGAAATTAATATAATTTATGCCTGTATAGTATCTAGGATAAAATACCTTAAATGAAAAGTGAATGAAAAGCTCAAGAGCTGAAGTACATATACACAAAACTGTGTGTGTGTGTGTGTGTTTGTGTGTGTGTATGTGTGTAGGCACAGGCATAAGCAGGCATAGGTGTATGTATATACACACAGAGGACCCCTGGTGGTGTGACAGTTAAGCACTGCTACTAGCTAAAAGGTTAATGGCTTGAACTCACCAACAGCTTCTTCACTCCCATAAAGACAGGAAACCAGTGAACGCTATGGGGCTGTGCTACTCTGCCCTAAATGTTTATTATGAGTTGGAATAAACCCAATAGCATACAACAGTATTTAGCATGGATATACATATTTGTAAGTGTATATAAAAATATGCAGAGTTTTAATATAAGTGTTAAATAAAAACCAGTAGAAGTAAATGAAATTGAGCTCATCTCTATGAATTTATTTCATAAATAATATAAATGCTGAAGAGCTTAATTAAAAAAATTAGAAGGTCTTTGTAGAGTGGGAAAAATATATAGACACATTTTAAAATTATAGTAAAAACAGTCTACCAGGGACATATGTAAATCATAGTTACAAGAATGAATTTTGAGAGTTTACTTTTTCATATCTTTAAGAAGAATTTGGTATTATGATATGGCCCAACTCCATACCTGTCATCGTGAAGAGATCACTGGAGATATGAGTGCTATAGCCAAGTTTGGTGAAAAAATTGGAGGGTGTCCAGCTATTCAAAAGAGTAATACCCAGCATCTTAAGGTCTCATCTTAAAACAAGCAGCCATTCAAGTGAGGTGAGAGCTAAATCCACGTGGAAGAAGCAAATGAACTGCGTCATGCAAGGGTTGTAAATGATGAACCCCAAGACTGGAGACAAGAATCGTTAAGTTCTGAGCACCCAGTTTGCAGAAGGCTATGGATGGCAGTCCAAAATCCACTTTCAAAACCCATCCTTACTTGGATGAAGCGTCCAGCGCAGTCTCTCTGCTCATTGACGAGGGATGTGCATGGCTTTGCTATTTGACCGAGTGCATTGGAAGCGTGACTGATGCGCGTATAGTTAGGTTAAAGTTAACACCTTATCATGTGTTCTCCCTTTTGGCCTGTTTTACTTTTTTTCCTAACTTTTATTATTTTCCTTCATCTTTTCAACTGATGTTTGTCTAGGTTTTATTTTGTTATTATCTTGCTTTTGCTTTCATTTGTTCATTTAGTTTGTTTTGTTTTTTGTATGTTTTCCTCTATAGGAAATCCAGGATAGGTAATCTATAGAGACAATAATTGGATTAATAGTGTCTTAGGTTTATGGCAGGGGAGGTAGAGAGAAAATAGAGAGCTAATAATAATGAGTACAAGGAAGAAGAAAATGTTCTAAAATCGATGGAAGTGATTATTACACAACTCATTTTAATATGTTTAAACTATTTAACTGTATGATATGTATGTTATATGTCTATAAAACTGGTAAAACAAAACAGGCTAACTGACCTGATGGAGCCTGGCAAGACCCCTGAGCCACTGGCCTTTAGACACCCTTCAAAACTGTAATATGATTGGAGATCGTCTTTCTGATTTACCACAGATCTGTTAAGTGTACAATATTACTTATGAGAAACAGTCTTCTCAAAGCAACAAGCCACATCAGAGTCAAAGAGTTGCAATTGGCCAAAACCAAGTTCAGAAGGCAGGAAGTGACAAGAAAAAAGGATGAATGGAAATTTGGAACACTGGGAAGAACTGAGAAGATAATAATTACACTAAGGAATTGTAACAGATGTCATGAATGAAATGTGCCTAATCTGTTGCATTAAAAATGTATGGGTTCTGAAATCTTGTACCCAAATCACAAGAAAAAGTTTGAAAAACAAAAACACATCCTTTAGATTAAGGTCACAGCTATTTCTAAATTAAAATAGGAAAATGTACATGCATTTAAAAAAATCATTAATTTGGTATCCTGCATTGTAACTATGTTAGTTTGGGTAGACTAGAGAAACAAATTCATAGACACTCATATGTATATAGGAAAGAGCTTTATATACAAGAGAAATTGAATATTGAGAAAACATCCCACTCCACTACAGATCAAGTCCATAAGGCTGATATTAACCCACATGTCCAATATCAACCTATGAAGTCCTCTTCAGACTCATGAAACACATGCATTGACACTGAATGCAGGAAGATCACAGGCCAGTGAGTGGGAAGCCTTGTGGATCCAGTGGTGGTGTTCGCATCTCAGGGCTGCCAGGGGTCTCCACGTGACTTCTCCAGCTGCGAGGTTCTGACTGCCATCAGCCTATCTCCATGTGGCTTGTCAACAAGAATGTCTCACAGGAAATAAGTGTGTGTCCCGACTCCAGCTATCTATTTATCTCCTTAACACTTTCTAATGAGGTCATTGTGGTAATTACATAATCTGGTGTCAATTTGGGACTTGAGAAGATTAAGAGTGAAGGGGTGGAATCCAGTCTGTCAATCGGGTCACAGCCAATGAGGTCTGTGTGTGGGCATGGCCTTCTCCTGAGGATTCTGAGGATTCCTGTATTTCCTCCTTGGAGGTGGGAGACACAGTCTCTCTCTCTCTCTCTCTGCTCACTCCCTGGAGACATTTCTGAGGCAAAGCCACATGAAGCTTTGCTGAGGCAATCAAAGTTTCAGAGTAAGGAGCCATGTGGAGACACCTGCCAGCAGAGAGATGCTTACAACTCCACTGGATCCACAAGACTTCCTATCCACTGCCCTGTGATCTTCCTGCATTTGGCATTATTGCATGTATTTTGTGAGGCTGGAGAGGGCTTTATAGATTGGCATCAGCTATATGGGCTAATATCCGACTCATGGACTTGATCTGGGGCTGGGATGTTTTCTCAACATTTAATTGTTCTTGTATATAAACCTCTTTCTCATACACAAGTGAGTGTCTACGAATTTGTTTCTCCACTCTACTTAGACTAACACAGTCATCAAGCTATGACCTGATTGACAGGTCAAACTCTACCCCACCACTCTCAAGTCTGAAATTGGCACCAGATTATGTAACTACCATAGTAACTATCTGAAAGCTTAAGCAAGAGAAACTTCTAAAGATCAATTTTCTTATTGTTTGCTTGTGGTAAATATGTAATTACCTCATAATGTTTTTTTTAAATAATGTATATAGACATAAAATTGCATTATATAACATCATAGTATGTGCTCTATACTATCATATAGTATATGTGGTAAAATATATAATATGAAACATATAATAAATGCATGATAGAAGAAACATATTATGTAATATACAAAGATGCTTTTATATGGAATGTTAAATTTCTTACTGTGCAACTAGTCATTTCATTAAGTTAAATTATTGAATTTTATTAATTTTATTTATAATTTTGGATTTTATGACTTTACTTCAATTATTGAATAAAACTTAAAGCCCTTTATTCCAACCTCTTGGTTTTCTATTATGAATACCTCAAGTTAATAGAAGGATGAAGTCATATAATAAGCCAAGAGGGTTTCACTCAGTTCAGATATCATTAATAACAGCAACACACAACAAAATAAATCATTTTATTTTTGAATTCTTTGCTTCTGGCTTCGTAAGAAGAATGTTTCTCTTCAGATCTTTAGAACTATCTCACCTGCCTTTAATTTCATCAGTAACATACATGTTACCCATACTTCGTTCATTTCATTCTATCGAGTATTTGGAATATGTATGTCTTGGTAAGACCAGACTAGTCTCAATCAATTGCTTTATCTGAGAAGTTATATAGAACATTGTGTGAGGTAGTATATGTATATTGAAATAGGGAAAACCAATGCTGAAGATAAATGGAGGAGTGTAGGAGAGAGAAAGATTGAGAGAGAGAGAATAACGCTCAGAGAAAGTCATTTGGGTTCTTTCAAGGGGATCTTGCGTATTTCAGATTGAGATTTAGCCTCATAAGGTACTATGTGAGTCTTGGGAATAATTCAGAAAAATGTGGGCTTGACCTGGGCTAGCTCTTTGGTGCTTCAGTAGAGCCCAGCACCCCAAACCTCTCTTAGACTAAGGAAACTCTCAAGATGTCTTACATTTGTTCCCAAATTTGAATTTATCAGCTAAGCTAAAACCATTAGTGCACTTTTCCAGAAGCATTTTATAACAATCTCAGTGTGAAACAGAGGGATGAAGTGTGACTAGGATGGAATGTGCCTTTTTGTGTTATATGTGTCTGACCTGACACTACCAACATAAGCAATCAAGAGATAACATCAATAAGATCCTAGGAAAACTAATAACTTTCCTGCATGTGATTGTATCATATGGACTGCCGAAGCAGAAGGTTTATTAGGATAGTATTTGAACGCCATGTGGGCTGCTTACTTGATTTAGTCCCCTAGATAATATAAAATATTGATTTTAAATAATAAATCCATTTTATGGAGTTCACTTGCAATTCATTCACTCAGTATTATTGATGGGTCTTTTTTTTTGCTTTCATCATGACTTACATTCTTTATTTCTACTGAAAATATGCTGTAAACATTAAAGTCCTTATGATAGACATTGAACATTGCTTCCCTGTACGGGTTTTTAGTTTTTCCTCATTAAATATATACTTTGCTTCTATTTTTATAGCTTATCTTGTAGTTATTTTAAGCTCTTCAATATTTACCCCAGGCTCTTTGCCTTAGCATAGCATGCTATTTGTTTCAGTTCTTGTTCAGCTTTCCCCACTACTCAAAAGTCCCGTATATACGCGTGTCTAAGCAGGGTTCTTCAGCCCACCTCGGCTTATACTCCAGTAAGGGTCCCACTTACCTGTTCTCGGGTGCAGTGCGGGTGGTCTCTGGTCTCTCCCGCTCATCTGCAGGCACCTTCAGGCTCTGTGGGTGGCCCGATGACTGCTGATATCGCCGCTTTTCTTTTCTCCTGCACTTCGACAGCCTCTGTGTTGTCCATGCTGCACTGGACAAGAACCTGCCCGCTTCTGTGTGCTGGGGCGCACCGCATCCTTGTCAGACGAATGTCTAATGTGTTATACACATGCTGCGTTGTGTATGCATTTTGTTACTTCATGCACTGTGTTACTGTACACGCAGCGGTATCGCATATGTATGGGAAGTGCTAACGCAACACATGCAGTAACACAGTGCTTACACAATGCAGCGTGTATATTATGAGCTCTAACACAGGCTGCTCTATGCAAACAGTCATGTCATCACATTCTGGAATATCATCAGCCTGCGTTAGGCCGCAAACTATACAAGCTGTGTTGTGTACATGTGGTAAGGCAGCGTATATAGTAATGCAACACATTGTGTATAGTTATTGTTGTTACCATATTGCTTATGTTGACCCTCTTTTCCACTTACAGAGCTAGTTTACTGTTTTTCTTTGAAATAAATATTCAAAAACGTTTGACCTACTGATGCCTCAATTAATGTACTTTTATTGGTATCTATTTTCATTTTTACCAGTAGTTGCTATATTTCCTACCCTAGGCTTATACTCGAGTCAATAAGTTTTCCCAGGTTCGTGGGTAAAATTAGGTGCCTCCGCTTATATTCAGTTGGACTCCCATTCGAGTATACTTGGTAATTGATTTATACAAATATTTGTTTCCTATAATGAAACTGTGAGAAATCCACTCTTATTTACTTAATCACTTAAGATGATTTTTTCTCAACTACTGAGTTTATGCTTTATGTCTGGCTAATGTATATTAGGATAATGAAGTAGGTAGTGATGCTGGATGTTAACGCTTTCTTTCTTTCTTTTGGCAATTTACATGTTAAGTACCAAGGTACCAGACATACATTGGGCCTCTACTCAAGTACACCCTCAATGCAAGAACACATTGTTCTAATAACCCAGCATTCTGTGATGCTCCCCTTCCTTATATTATTGCTGAAGACAAAATGGATGCATAGAAAATGTTAAGAAAGCTGATGGTTCCCAGCTATCAATAGATATAGCATCTGGGGTCTTACAGGCTTGTAGAAAAACATCTAGCTGAGAAGCAACAAAATCCACATGGAAGAAGCACATTAGCTTGTGTGAACATGAAGTGTTGATGGGATCAGGTATCAGGCATCAAAGACACAAAACAAAAAATCACATCAATGTTAATGAGGGTGTGTGTGGAGTGGAGACCCAAAGTCCATCTGTAGAAAATTGGACATCCACTTACAGAAGGATCACAAGGAAGAGACAAGCCAGGCATGATGCAGTATAGTACCAATGAAATGTACAACTTTCCTCTAGTTCTTTAATGCTTCCTCCCCTCCACTGTCATGATCCCAATTCACCTTACAAATTCGGCTAGACCAGAGCATGTGCATGGGTACATATAAGAGCTGGAAACACAGGGAATCCAGGACAGATAAATTCCCAGGACCAATCATGAGAGTAGTGATACCAGGAGGGCAAGGGGAAGGTGGGGTAGAAAGGGGGAATAGATCACAATGATCTATATATAAACCCCTTCCTGGGGGACAGAACAGAAAAGTGGGTGAAAGGAGATATCAGTCAGTGCAAGACATGAAAAAGTAATAAACAATTTATAAATTATCAAAGGTTCGTGAGGAAGGGAAGGTAGGGAGGGAGGGGGGGTCAAAGAACTAGGAGCTGATACCAAGGGCTCAAGTAGAAAGAAAATGTTTTGAAAATGATGATGGCAACAAATGTACAAATGTGATTGACACAATATATGCATGTATGTATGTATTGTGGTAAGAGTTGTATGAGCCCCCAATAAAGTGATTTTTAAAATAAATAAAGGAATTAATGGGGAAAAAATGATTGTGATTGTTAGGTTTATTGTTCCAACCTGGCCAATGGGAACATGTGGAACTAATCAGTTTACAGTTTGGTTGTAAGGCAAAGAGATAAATGGCTCTGAAAGGCTCACACCCCACCCACCCCTTGCTCTCTGGTGATTGAAACACCATGCTGCTGCTGTGGCTAGTTCTCTGCCTCAACCTGTGAGTTACACTACCTATGGGACAAGCCAACCCTGGATCGTGTCACTAGAGCTTGAGGCTCCTTTGAGACCTGCTTCATCACACTGCTCTTGGATACATCACTTGAGCTTGAAGCTGGTGGATCCTGTTGCCTTGCATTGCTTAAGTTTGATATCCCATCAGAGCCTGCCTGGCTAAGCTCTCTAGCTACTGACTGTTTGCGACCCACCCTGCTGTTTGCTGCCTTTGGGCAGACAATGCCTGCCTTGCCCAAAGGAGGACTCCACTGTCTGCTCCCTTGACCTTGGACTCAGCAACCCCATCAGTTGAAGGGTTAAAATGCATATGCATTTCCCCATTGGGCAGGTAAATAAGATCTGCTTTAGCTACAGCAACACAAAATATTTGTGTTTAATTATTTTATAAACACTCAGATGAAATCTATTTAAGTATCCAACAGAGAAAGAAATTCTTATTCAGACCTATATGTTATGGGTTTTTATATCCTTCAATACAGAGCACATTGCTAAGCATATAGTAAGAGAGGAAATCCTTTTGGCAAAACTTTGTAATAATTGGTTACAAAACACATGGACTATATGCTCCCGTTCAGCCCATTTAATCATGTCTATGCAGAAAAAAGAGTATAGTGGTGATAATTATTTTCTAAGGCTTGACCAAATTCCTATTATATAACCAGGAGGTCTTTGCAACAAATAGGGTTTCACAAGGTAATTAAGATATCATTTATGTGGCAAGAAAATTTCACACAAAATTAAAGTATTGAAAATTGATGAAATCTCCAAAATTAGAAAAATCTGTGTAAGTAAAATGATAGCGACATAAAATTAAAAATGCAAGTGTAGATACTCATGATAGGTATTTTGTTTAATATAAACCAGTAAAAATTAATTTTACCATTTCTCTGTCTCTCTGTATTTCTCTTTCATTCTGTGAGAGCGTTCTAGTGGTCAATGTGGAAGACTCAAAACATGCATATTTGGATATACTTCAACACCATCCATTCTTTTGGTAATGTTTCTGTGTTCCCAAAAAGTGGAACAGGTATTTTTCTATTCTAACTTTTTTGTTCTATAAAATGATACTAATAAAATGATTTAAAAAAAGAGTAAAAGAAAGAAAAAAAATCAGGCCTAAAAAACAAAGTCTAATAGATGAGACAAAAATCAGTTATTTACTTTAGTCTCTATAATTATCTATAATTTATGCCCATCTGAAAACAAGTAACCTATCTAAAAGGACAATCAGCAATGTCAAAATAAAAGTTAAAAAAATAGTTTAAAGGCAGCTAACATAGATCACAATTATAAATGAAATTAGCCCTTCTGTGGTGTGGTTGTTAGTGCTGGTTGTTAACTGCAAGGTTAACAACCTTGGAACCATCAGTTGCTCTGTGGGAAAAACACAGGCCTTTCTACTCCCTGGATAAAAAGTTACAGACTCACATATGCCGCTCCATCGTATCCTATGAGTTGCTATATTCGACGTCGTCAAATAGCAGTGTTTGGTTTGGGGTTTGATTGGTTCTAAGTATGATGTTTCTAGTCTGGGTTTAATGTTAGTAAATGTCTACGTACACTAACAACACAGTGATGCTGTGAGAGGTGATAACCACAGTTTATAAATCTATTTGTCTATCTGAAAGAAAGTGCTTGCCCGAACATTTCAAAGTAGATAATGAGTAAACCTTTTAAAATGGGTTTTATTTTAAATATTATGTCCACATTTTAACTTTTCTACACTTTATCTGAGGTATAAGTACATGCAAAGAAGCATTAAAGTGTTTTATAAAAGCATAACTGAATGGTTCATGTTAAAATACACATACTAAAATTATTTTCTGGCAAATAAGAACAAGTCAAAGTGATAAAGAAAACGCTCAGTAACACCTAGCAAAGCAACCAGCTATTGGCTGTGCAATTAGAATAATCATATATACCTTTAGTGATTTCACTTATTACAATTTATTATACTGCATCGTGACGAGATAACAACTCCTATCTGAAAGCACATGTCTGCCTGAAATAGATGTGTGAAGTAACAAGAAGATATAAAAAATAATTTGAAAGGTTAATAAAAGGTTAAAAACTTCTAGATTAATAAATCATCTTCATTTGGTTTATTAACTAATTTTGAAAATGTGTAAATAGTACAGTATTTAAGTACAATATTCAGTACATGATGAAAATGAAATGACACTTTTATTTACTTGTTAATGTGACTTTCTTGTAAGAGTTATTTTAAATAAAATATTTGTACTGTACTAAAAAAGATTGGTGAACCAGTTCCCTAAAATTTGAACTATACCACTGAGTTCTTATTGTAGTCTAAGTGTTCATTC
This sequence comes from Echinops telfairi, assembly GCF_000313985.2. Lineage (NCBI taxonomy): Eukaryota > Metazoa > Chordata > Mammalia > Afrosoricida > Tenrecidae > Echinops > Echinops telfairi. Next base: position 10,591,989 of record NW_022103902.1, on the reverse strand, counting down.
TTTCAACAAAGATTGATGAAAAGGTAAAATAGAAGTCTATTATCACAATAGCTCTTTTGATTACTTAACACTCTCCATGTAATGTTCGCCCTTAGAAAAGAATTATGATGATATCATAACTACATCGGTGTAGATAAAAATGAAAGATTCAGTCAAATTAAATTAAAATAAGTGTGCTGTTGGTTGTTCTTTTGTGTGTGGGTGTTAGGAATTAAAGAATGGAAGAATTAATGAGAGGTTGAATGAAAGTATAGGAGAATACAAAAAAGAAAAGCATAAAGTGGTAGAAAAAACAGTTTTACTGTTTAATGAATATCAGAGAAATCATAGACTGTTTCTATGACGTGAAGACCTTGGTTTTTATTGTATGAATGTGGCAAAACTTTTGTTCCCTGAAAGCTGCTATCATAACCAAAAGAAAACCAGATGGGTCATAGTAGAAGCTGGATATTTATGGATGTTAATGGACACAATTTTATCCTGTGTGGTGGTTGGTGGGGTCAATTAGCAGCTAAGTGTTTAACCACTGATGCTACCTAGGAATCCGTTACTGTTACTAAGAGTAGTCTCCTAGTTTCATGTATATCTTTTCATTTCTGTAGATAGATTGCAAACACATTTCATTCAGCAAGGTGCTGCTTGTTCCGTGACTTGGAATTGGTTCTGATTCATAGTGACCTTATGAACAGTAAAACAAAATACCACCAAGTTCTGCACCACCCTCAGCATTTTTCCTGTGTTTGAGCCAATTAAGGGTATTTCCTCTTTTTTACTGCCTCTGTCTTTACTTAGCAAATAAAGACCAGCAACTGGTCTCTCCTGACACTATGCCCAAAGTATGTTAGAAAGAGCCTCCTCATCCCTGCTTTTAAGAAGCATTCTGATTATACTTCTTCCAAAACATACTTGTTTGTTCTTTTGTCAATCCATAACACCTTCAATATTCTTCACCAGCACCATAATTCAACGCAAAAAATCTTCCTCAGTCTTCCTTATTCAATGTCCAACTTCCACATGCATATGAGGTGATTGAAAATACCATGGCTTGCATCAAGTGCAGCTCACTCCTCAAAGTAACCTCTTTCTTGTTTTCAAGATTTGAAAGCTGTCTTCTGCATTAGATTTACCCAATGCAATGCGTTGTTTGATCTCCTGACTGCTGTTTCCATTGAGCGTTGATTGTGGATCCAAGATTTTACTCACTGGTTCAGTTGTGAAGATTTAGGTTTTCCTTGCATTGAGTTGTAATCTGTACTGAGGGCTACAATCCTTGATCTTCATCAAAAATTACTTCAAGTCCTCCTCACGTTCAGCAACATATTTGTGTCATGTGCATATCATATGTTGTGAAAAAGGCTTCCTCGACTCCTAAATGCTCCATTCTTCTTTGTACATTCCAGCTTCTCTGTTTATTTGCTCAGCATACAGATTGAATTAGTATGATAAGAGGATATAATTCTGACATACAGCTTTCCTGATTTTAAACCATGTAACATTTCCTTATTGTTTGCACAATGGCCTCTGGGTCCACGTAGTTTCTTCATGAACACAATTAAATGTTCTGGGATTCCAGTTCTTCTTAAGGCTATCCATGAAATGTTGAATGGAGCAGGAAGCTGGAAGAACATATCAGCCAGTGTGATCACGAGGTGTCGAACGGATCACTGAAGACAAATGGGTGCATAAGCAAATGTGGCGAAGAAAGCTGATGGTGCCCGGCTAGCAAAAATATAGCGTCTGGGGCCTTAAAGGCTTGAAGGTAATCAAGCGGCCATCAAGCTCAGAAGCAAGAAAGCCCACATGGAAGAATCAACCAGCCTATGCAACCACGAGGTCTCGAAGGGATCAGGTATTAGGCATCATCAGAACAAAAAATCTTACCATATTGAATGATGGGGGGAGTGCAGAGTGGAGACCCAAAGCCCATTAGTAGGCCACTGGAGATCCCCTTGCAGAGGGGTCTCAGGGAAGAGACGAGCCAGTCAGGGTGCGATGTAACAATGATGAAAAATACAACTTCCCTCTAGTTCCTAAATGTTTCCTCCTCGCTCCCACTATCATGACACGAATTCTACCTTGTAAGTCTGGCTAGACCAGAGGATGTACACTGGTACAGATAGGAACTGGAAATACAGGGAATCCAGGGTGGATGATCCCTATAGGACCAATGGTGTGAGTGGCAATACAGGGAGGGTAGAGGGAGATCAAAGAGGGAACCGATTACAAGGAACTATATGTGACTTCCTCCCTAGGGGACGGACAACCAAAAAGTGGGTGAGGGAGACATTGGACAGGGAAAGATATGACAAATAACAATTTATAAATTATCAAGGGCTCATGGGGGAGAGGGGAGTGGGGAGGGAGGGGAAAATGAGGACCTAATGCCGGGGGTTTAAGTGGAGAGGAAATGTTTTGAGAATGATGAGGGCAATGAATGTACAAATGCACTTTACACAATTGATGTGTGTATGGATTGTGATAAGAGTTGTATGAGCCCCTAATAAAATGATTTAAAAAAAATACATAGCATCAGTGTACTGAACAAACTAGTCCACATACAGCCATTTCAAGAGGTATCATGATCAAGAGCTGATGGTACTGAAGTAAAAAGTTCAAGCTGCACTGAAGGCATTAACCAAAGATAAGATTCCAGGTATTGATGGAAATTCACAAGCTGATGAAGCACTGGACGCACTCGCTTGTCTATGCCAAGAAATTTGGAAGACAGTTATTTGACTGACTGAGAAGAGATATGTATTTGTACACATTCCAAAGAAAGGTGTCCCAACAAAAGGCACAAATGATAGAACAATATCATTGAGATCACATGCAAGTAAAAGTTAGCTGAATATCATGCAATAACAGTTGTAATCATACATTGATAGAGAACTGCCATAGGTCCAGGCCAGATTTAGAAGAAGAATGAGAGATAGCATCGCTATTGTCAGATGTATCTTGACTGAAACAGAGATGCAGTGTATATGTATTTCCTATAAAATAGCATTCCACCGTGTGGACCATAACAAATTAAGGATAGCCTTCAGAGGAATAGGAATGCTAGTCAAAAAATATGGAGGAAAATATATTTTAATAACTTCAAACTTTAAAATGTATTAAATCTTTACTCTAACTGGCAATATAAGAGAGGTCTAACCCAGTGCTGCTCAAAAAACGTACAAACTACATTTTTTATCGTAGAAATTTTTTAAAAATCAACTCCTTAGGTTAGATAGAAAGTTGACTTCATTTACATAGATTTGTATAAACAGGTTTCTGGTGCAATTACGTTGTGATAATTGGCCTTAGGGAAACAATGGCAAAAGAGTGGAAAGACACACACAAGAAAATCAATTAACATGATAAGTCAAGGAAAGGGCCTTAAATGGCTAACACAGCTATGGACTACTAAGTTAAGGCTTAGGATCTCTGCACATCTACTTGAAAGCAAGGAGATTTTATCAAGAAAAGAAAAGTAGAATTGTGAACTATTTTACCTAGGAAGACAAAACGCCAACAAAGTGGAAGTCCTCACTGAATATACTGGATAAAAAGATGTATCGTTTTGAGATACAGATAATTAAATACTGATTAAAAAGTTATTACACTCCTTTTGTGCTGTGCCAATTCAGAAAGTATATGATAAAGTGAACCATGTCAGTTTTTTTGGAGCTGAAGACAATTGAAAATCAGAAGAGATGCAGCAGTTACATATATCCTGTTGTTCGTTCTCCAAAATGTCTTTCTCAATGAGGACTGTGTATTTCTTTCACATTCTAGACTTTTTAAGACCAGCCCTATGAATGCCTCCCTAATGGAAAACCTTAGGGGTCTGGACCCATTTCCCTTTTGTATCGAATGCAATGATGCACACCAAACTTTGGGCATGTTTGATGTATTCTTGTTAATTTAACCTCACAGAAAATGGTGGTAGATATAATAAAAAGTTTGGGGGAGAGGCAGTTTCTGTTGGGAGATCCAAGATATTTCAGGTAAACATAGAAGAGAATCTTTGAAAAGTTTAATTTTCAAAGCAAAGCTTCTCTCGATTTAAATGAATACTTACATGACAGAGTGGTCCGTTTATGCCATTTTTTACATAGATGATAAGACCTGTAAGAGGATTTAATAGTAAATAAAATGTTTTCAAACATTCTCTGAAGAAAGAATCAGAGTAGAAGCATGCTTCTTACTGAATAGGCACAGCCTCTTTCTGAAATAGCTAGGGGCATTATCCATTTCTCTTACGGATGCATTTCAACACACAGAGTCAAACTGAACAGGGGAGTAATATAATTAGAAATTTAACTAGACCACAGCATCTATTATTTTGTTTAGGTATCACTGAATCATCTTTGTATTTATTTTTAATCTGTAGTATTTCAAATGTGTTCATATGATATGATATAAATGTTACCAGCAAGTTGTAGCTGCAGCAGCCAACTGTGCAGTGATTGAGTTATTTGTACATTTACAAAAGAGGGGAGATTAATGACCAGAATACAGACTACAGAATGAAGGCAACAGCCCACAAAGCCCTTGGGCACAACTGACTATGCAGTGGAACATCTTCCTGCCTGTCACTGCTAGACAGCCACCCAATTTAACACATATGCCCGTACAAAATTCATGAAATAAATCACAGTAAGCCAATCTGCAGCAGATTGTAGCAAAAAGGGAAACCATCAAAAGGAAATATGATCCTAAATAGCTGGCTAATACTGAAATAAAAGGCAGGGTTTTTTTTCCCCAAAGTGATTCTCTTATAGCTCTTACTTCGTAAGAATCTCTCCCTGTGTGTCTCTCTCACACACACACTGAAAAGGAAATGAATCATAATAACCTATGTACATTTGAAGAATAAAGAGAAATATGTTTCCTGTGATCATTTGATATGTCCAGGTTCTATCAAAATTTGAAGGCAACTACAGAGCAGTAAAATAGGTTTGGCTAACTACTGAATTTATGTTTCTGTATCCATTCAACAAGACAGTTTGACTCTATAAATGATGTTTTCTCTTATGTTTTCATTTTTATGACTGATAAAAATAATGTAAATCACATGAAAGAAAGCAATCTGTTAAATGAAGGTTAATCCTCGGAGGAGTTGTCATGGGATTTCAATAGGACTGTGCATATTGAAACTATTATTATTGGTCAAGAGCAGCAAAATGTTCTCCATCCTCTGCCAATCAATCAATGCTCTTGCTTGTTAATATGACCATTCTCATATTTTAAAACCAAATCAAATAATAAATAGCTCAGTCCTCTTTATCCACACCTAGTGCGATGTTGTGATAGAATGGCAAAAGTGTATAGGTTGCGGAAAAACCCCAAAACCCTCCAGAGGGAAAAGAAGGCTTGTGACTGAACATCATCAACACCTACTCCCAATGCTGGACCCAGACACTGATGGAAACACTAGATGAGAGATAAGATTAAGGAGGAGGAACAAGATAGGGCAAACACTTAAAAAGTGTATCTCCACACAGGCACACCTTGTTTTCTTTCTTTTTTTAAAAAAATATTTTTATTAGGGTCTCATACAACTCTTATAACAATCCATACATACATGAATTTGTAAAGCGCATTTGTACATTCATTGCCCTCATCATTCTCAAAACATTTCCTCTCCACTTAAGCCCCCGGCATTAGGTCCTCATTTTCCCCTCCCTCCCCGCTGCCCTCTCCCTCATGAGCCCTTGATAATTTATAAATTATTATTTTGTCATATCTTGCCCTGTCCGATGTCTCCCTTCACCCACTTTTCTGTTGTCCATCCCCCAGGGAGGAGGTCACATATAGTACCTTGTAATCGTTTCCCTCTTTCCTACCCATTCTCCCTCTACCCTCCCGGTATCACCACTCACACCACTGGTCCTGTAGGGATCATCTGCCCTGGATTCCCTGTATTTCCAATTCCTATCTGTACCAGTGTACATCCTCTGGTCTAGCCAGACTTGCAAGGTAAAATTCATATTATGATAGTGGGAGTGGGGAGGAAACATTTAGGAACTAGAGAAAAGTTGTATTTTTCATCGTTGCTACATCCCACCCTGACTGGCTCGTCTCCTCCCCGAGACCGCTCTGCAAGAAGGTCTCCAGTGGCTTGCTAATGGGCTTTGGGTCTCCACTCTGCACTTCCCCCATCATTCGCTATGTTAAGATTTTTTGTTCTGATGATGCCTTGTACCTGATCCCTTCGACATCTCGTGATCGCATAGGCTGGTGTGCTTCTTCCATGTGGGCTTGTTGCTTCTGAGCTTGATGGCCACTTGTTTACCTTCAAGCCTTTAAGACCCCAGGTGCTATATTTTTGGATAGCCGGGCACCATCAGCTTTCTTCGCCACATTTGCTTATGCACCCATTTGTCTTCAGTGATCCATTCGACACCTCGTGATCACACAGGCTGATATGTTCTTCCATGTGGGCTTTGTTGCTTCTGAGCTAGATGGCCGCTTGTTTCCCCTTCAAGCTCTTAAGACCCCAGATGCTATATCTTTTGATAGCTGGGCACCATAAGTTTTCTTCACCACATTTGCTTATTCACCCGCTTTGTCTTCAGCGGTTGTGTCAGGAAGGTGAGCATCATAGAATGCCAATTTAATGGAAGAAAGTATTCTTGCTTTGAGGGAGTACTTGAGTGGAGGCCCAATGTCCTTCTGCTACCTTAATACTAAACCTATAAAATAGGCACATAGATCTATTTCCCCATCCTCATATAAATATATTTGTATATGTACATGTCTTTATCTAGACCTCTATAAATGCCCTTTTCCTCCCAGCTTTTTCCTCTATTTCCCTTGATTTTCCTCCTGTCCCACTATCATGCTCAGTCCCCACCAGGATTTCAGCACTTCCTCTTTGTTACGTTCCCCTTGATCATACCCTACCATGTTCGCTTCATTGCTCTTTGAAATAGTTTGTTTTTAAAAACTATTCTATAGTTTGTAAATCTATATCATATATCATTTGTTCACTTTATGTCTCTGTGTCACATCTTATTAATTTTCACACTACTTTACACTTGCAGAACACTATTGCACACTTAATAGACTACTAAAATAGTGTAACCAAGCCTCTTATATGCATTGGGAAACCAAAATATTTATGATTTGCTTTATTGCAATGTTTGCTTTATTACAATGGTTCTAAACGGAGCCTGCAATATTTCCTATGCATGTCTGCATTTAGGAAAGATGCAGAACCTTTGACATAGATATTTCTATATGAACATGCTTTTGCTGCTGTATTTAGATGCTCACTTTATGCGTGTGTTTGAGCATACAGAGCAAGACACTGCCTGGCTCTGTGTCACCCTCAGACTGTTGCTATTTTTGAGCCCATCGTTGTAGCCATGTGCCAATCCATCTCATGATTGTTGACCCTCTCCTTTTCCATGATGTCCTTTTCCAAAGTCTTTTCCTGAAAACAGGACTGGAGTCTCTGAGAAAAGTTGTCACCATCTTGTCTTCTAAGGAGCATTCTGAATATCCGTCTTCCAAGACAGATTTGTTCTGACTTCTGGTAGCCTATGGGATAGATACTCATCACCACAGTGTAATCATAAGGCATCAATTCCTCATTAGTCTTCCGTATTTATTCTTCAGTTCTCACCTGCATATGGGGCATTTGGAACCACAATAGGTTCTTTTTAGTGACATCTGTGCTCCTTAATACTGTAAATACCACATATACTTGAGCATAAACTGAGTTTTTCGGCACACATTTTAATGCAGTTTTTGTGGTAAAATTAGGTGCCTCAGTGGATATTTGGGTCGGCTTATACTCGAGTATGTATGGTAAATTCGTCTCAGCAGATGTGCCCAATACAATACCTTGTTTGACTTTTCTTTTTAATGTAGTTTTGTGGTGCAGTCAAATTATTGGTGTGGTCCCCTGTGTTAGACTGGATTGTGTAAAGCAACAAAACCAGTAACACTCATATGCTTATAATAAAGAACTTTATATCGAGAAGTCATCTTACACAAGAAAGCATCTCAGCCCAGTCTAACTCAAGCCTATAAGTCTGATGCAAGCCAGGCCCTCTTCACACTCACCTAGCTGCAGGCTGACGATGCTGAAAGGGGAAGTGAGAAGGAGGCGGATAACAGGCCAGTGGGTGCAGAGCTGCCTGGATCAAAGGTTGATAGAAAGATGGCAGGATTCCAACAGCTCTCAGGTTTGGGCAGACCCCCTGGAACCAGACACAGAGTCCCAGCAATCAGGGAGGTGAAGGGGCAGAGACAGAGAAGTTCAACGTTCCTCCCTTATAAAAACGGCCACTGCCCCAAGGAGGCATCACAAAGCTGAGACCTACTTGATAAGGTTGGATTCCACCCCTATAATCTCATACAAATTTCAGTTGACATAAGGTCTAACTGTCACGACCTGTCTTCATAGTCTTCTCAATCCCTACCAAAGATGAGCCATTTTGGAAGCAGGGATGGGAAATTTTTACCGCCATTAATAACATAAAAAGAGCCCAGCATCTCTGCATGGGGAGGAGCAGCATGCAGAAGGAGCATCGGAGGAGCAACTCTGAGATCAGGAGACAAAGTGGCAGGCTTCCCAGCGCAGAGAAGGGGTAAAGCTGAGGAACTTTTGGCAGAAATTGGCTTTCAAAGTGGGGTGCTCTTGGGGTACGATAGGAGTTACACAACACTCGTCTGAACTAGGAAAAGGTCAAAGGCCACATGGGTGAGAACAAATACCAGAGAGAGTGCCAGCACCTATGCGAAATGCTGCAGACAAAATAACTCTATCCATCATGGCTTGCTGTAACCTGTTAACCTCCCTAATACACCTCATAATTGTTAATACTCTATGTGCGTTCTGTGTGGTCATGCAAAGTGTTGTGGGAAGAACAGTTGGTGTCAGATTAGGATGAAAAAGCTTCAAGGGTATGGATGACTTCTGCCTCATGGAAATTGGCCTTGGGCTGGTAATTCCCCTCCTTCTTCCCCTGGTGAGGTCAGAGAGGTCAGCTATGGTCCCCTCACGAAATCTCTGGGCTTCCGTTGGTGTTTATCACGGATACAAATAAAATCCTTGGTGACGTCAATATTTTCTGCATTGACCATGCTGCAGCCTATTGGTCCCATTGAGAGACAGTCTGTCACACTGAAAACCCGTACTCTTAGGTGTTTATCAATATACAGGGAACCCTCGTTTATCCCGGTTCATCGGTTCTAGACCCTACCGTGATAAATGAAATTCCGCGAAGTA
>NW_022103902.1:10579793-10582228 GCF_000313985.2 Echinops telfairi | reverse complement strand
ATGCGCTGTTACGCAAAAACCGTGATAAAGTGAAGCCGTGGAAGTCGAAGCGCGAAGTGGCGAGGGTTCACTGTAGCTTCAAATCATCTTGGATGTCAGAAATCTAAGGTTCATCATCTAAATACTGAAGCTTGTCTCCGCTCACCTGGTGTTGCACTCTGCATTCTGTAGTCCAACTTCTGGAATTAGTTTCCCAGTATACAGTTTGAATGAGCATACAAGGGTCAAAGGATACAATCTTGACACGTATCCTTCATGATTTTACATCATGCAGTGTTCCCTGGTTCTATTTGAATGATTCCTTCTTGGTACATGTACATGGTTCCTCATGAGCATGATTAAATATTCTGGAATTTCTTTTTTATGAAACACTGTCTATAATTTGCTATGATCCTTGCAGTCAAATGTTTCACAGTCAATAAAATGAAGGTAATTATCTCCCTTGTATTCTCTGTTTTCATCCAAGGTCCACCTGACACCAGCAGTGATAGCCTTCATCCTCATTCACATCCTTTTCTGGACCTGGCTTTAATTTGTAACCATTTCCTGTCAATGTGTTGCTGTATACATTTTTAATTGTGTTCAGAAAAATATTACATGTGTGTGATTATTAATGATATTGTTCAATAGTTTCCTCAGTCTGTTGGATCATCTTTAATTGTAAGCTAAATTTAAGTTACTTTATGGCTTAATTTATAGTTTTCATTACGTTTAAATACTAAATGGGTATAGGAGACAGTGATATCAAGACTCCTACACAGAAGGGCTTTCTGGAGAAATTAAATGTGAGTGAGGTGGACATAGGGGCTGGGGATAGTTACGAGTGTTACATATGTACTGGAAAGAAGGAATATGAAGAGCAAAATCATAGAACCTGGGCACAAAATGATTCTTTGAAAAGGAAGGGAAATAATATTTTAAGTGTCTACAGGTTTTTGAAATTGTACTAGGTTCATCCATGTGTTATGTAATTTAACGCTCACACAAACTTTTCAAGGTGTCATTATCTGCCATTATACTGAAGATAATTGCACAACAGTGAGTCACTTCATACCCACATTTTGCAGATAAGAAGCCTGCCTATTCAGAGAACAGTCTTGTGTGACAAGACTTTAGGATGTATGAAGAGAGAAAAGGTAGAAGTTAAGAAGGTAGTTAACTTACAGATTCTAGAAGGCAACAGCAGTCGCGTTGTGACTGATGGGTTATATGAGTTTCTTGACCACAGTGCAGGAGGTGTGGTGTGCTGTTTCGTTGTATGCAGGGTCGCTATGGGTCGGAAATGACCCAGGAGCACCTAACAACAACAACAACAACAAAGTTCCTTTTTTTGCTGTGTTAGCCAGGGTTTCCTGTAGAAACAAATCCAGAGACACTCATATATGTGGAAGAGAGCTTTATATCAAGAAGTAATTATATATGAAGCATGCATTCAGTCCAGTCCACATCAGGTCCATAAGACTGATACTAGTCCATAAATCTCTATTCAGACCCAGCCACATGCACTGATGCAGAATGCAGGAAGGTCACAGCTGGGTGGGGGACACAGTTGCGTGGATCCTATGGTGGTGACTGCATCACAGGGCTCTTGCAGGTCTCAGCATGGCTCCTCAACAGGAAGGTGAAGGGAGAGAAAGAGAGGGGGCCAGCCCCCAGAGAACCCTTGATCTCGGTCGCACTGCCAAAGGAGGGCATCAAGCTGGCACCTGATTGATAGGCTAAGCTCTACACATATCTCTCTACATCTTTCTACATGGCAGACACACACACAAACACACACACAAAAAACTATCACACCTGCAGAACAAATTGCTACAATAAATCTCAGTGCTTCAAACTGCTTGTGTTATGTCAGAAGTGTGACATAATCGCATGCATTTATCATCTCACATGTTGGGGAATGGATTCTGAGGCCGCTTCACCGAGTGCTCTTCAAAGAGGCCCACAGACCATCATCGCGGCACTGGCTGGGATGCTTCCTTCTCTGGAGACTCAACTGGGGCAAGGATCTGCATTCCTGCTTGCAGAGCTATCGGCAGCATCCTGGTTCTGGTAATTGTAGCACTGAGAGTTTGGGCTGATTTTGACGATCGCTTGCCAGCGCTGGCTACCCACAGCAATGAAAATCTATCTGCATATCCTAGGCATGCGCTTCCCATATATGCATATTCTATCCGGGGAGAAAATAAAGGTCCCTGTAATTATTATAATAACAAACTGAACATAGTCATGAATATGACAGCATCGCGTTTGCCATATTCCGTAACTTAAAAGCAAGTGACAAACCCTGCGGACATTCCAGGGGGAGGAGATTCCTTTTTTTTTTTTTTATCATTTTATTAGGAGCTCATACAACTCTTATCACAATCCATACACACATCAATTGTGTAAAGCGCATTTGTACATTCATTGCCCTCATCATTCTCAAAACATTT
>NW_022103902.1:10437652-10578147 GCF_000313985.2 Echinops telfairi | reverse complement strand
TCAGATCAGGTGCAATTCCCACACTGTGTCTCTGGTGTTGTCCCCCACAGGTCCATGGGTCAGTGAGGGGCTTCATGTCTCATAGTGGGGGTGGCCATGTGGTCCTCTCTGTGGACTGGCTGCTCTAATTGGGGTCATCGTCCTCAAGGCCTGGTGGGTCAGGATGTGCTCCAGTCTCTCTTCGGGAGGAGATTCTATAAGGCATGTATATGCAGATCTACGGGTCTCTTCATGTGATTGCACAGCAAAATCAGTCAATCCCCTAAAGACAGTTACTGCATGACACCACCGTTAAAAGAGAACAACCAAAGAAAAATCATTTTCACATCAAAGAAACAAACCTTGACAACTAGGGTGAAAGTCGAGTGGAGGAGTGGGGTCAATGGAGCACGGGCTATATTCTGGGATAAACAAACACATGAGGGTTTCTGGGATATTATCAATGTTTTGATGAGGTGGGCCATGCAGCTTCATTTGCTTGCTTTTCCCGGTGCGTGTTATGCTCCATATGTATACACACTCCATTACATGTATACAATAGGGATTCATTCATAAATTTGAGACAGGGAAGTGAAATATTAAGAGTTTTTCTACCAGAAAAAAAAAAAAAGGTTTTGCTTCCAAATAGAAACAGGAAAAAGAGACACATAATTTTCAGGGGTTACCTTGATTGCCTTCCTAAAGCTAGGCCCATGAAGCGCTCCCTGACAACTCTCTTCTGATTATTTGTAAGTCCAGGAGGATTCTGAAATGCCTGTGCGATGTTTATTCTACTGCGAGGAATTAACACCACTTATTTCCAGCCTGTCCCCATGACCATGAATAGCAAAAGTAAGAATGCAACGAAGGAAAATAGCATGTTCCCTTGTGAAGCTTGTGGTTGCTAAGACTCACAGTGCCTTGGGGATGCTGCATTGTTTGAATGTTACACAGAGATTTTGTTGCAAACAGGTCTGTGTCGTCTACCATGATAGACTTGGTGAGGAAAAATAGCAACTTGCAGAAAGGTGACATGAAATATAATCAGGAGGTGCTTCAGATAACATATATGACTAGATTCCTTAGGAAAAAGAATAAAGTTCTCAAGCTTACCAAAGGAAGACACGAAGTGGAATCAGCTGAGGAACCGGTTAACCTCATGATAAACTAAGCATGTGGCAACGATCCTGATGATTGCTCTCCAGTGAGTCACTTGTGATGACATTCCAGTGCCCATTAGTCACCCTGCTGCCCGAATTGCCCAAAATATACTGCAGATTGCCAGGGTAACAGCTGTTCTCTGCTTTGCAGGGGTTATAAATGTTGTGAAAACAAAGAAGAAGAAAGCATATACCTTTTTATCATTCTGCTAGTAACAGCTCAGTATATCCTCTAATTAATAAATAAATGTACCCCCCACGGAGAGCCTCCTAAATTTACAGATGTTCAGGACTTAAAAAAAAATTTCCCAAGCACTAATTAGATGATTTTAGTTTCTGTTACCCAGTGTAACCTTGCAGTGACAGCAAGTGTAGTGAAACTAATGGTAAATGGTTCCTTAATGGGAGTGACGTTGTACATTCCAAGTTCGGTCAGCCTGGGGAGATATTTCTTGGTAAAGCTGCTATTGTGAACATATAACAAGCATCTAAAATCAGTGAAAATATGACATCAGGTCCTAGATAACTTTTCAGGAGGTCTGATAGAACTCTATAAATCTAACCTTATTTTGAGATAAGCAAATAAAAACCAGACCAAATGTGTTGCTATTGAGTTGATTCCGACTCATTGCCATCCACTTGGAGAGTAGCGCTGCCCCCAGAGGCCTTTGAAGGCTGTCCTCTTTACGGAAGCTGACTGCCACGTCTTTCTCTCACAGAGAGGCTAAGGGGTTAGGACCTTTGACCTTTGAGGTTGCCAGTTAATCACTCCCCAAGATAGGGCACTTTATGATGAGAACCATCATGTAAATAAAACCTCATTCATTGAACAAATGTTTCCTATGGGCTTAAACATTAGAATCACTGTACTGTATGCAGGAATTTCAGATGAGTCAATTATGGTCCTTGCTCTCAATAACTAAATATTTACTGGAAATGAAATGTCTATAAATATGAAAAACAAAATACAGTCATATTTCTACTAAACACACCTCGATTAAATTAAGGGTAAACAAGTGTGCCTGTTGTAGGCAGGAACACCTCACAATCATTTTAGTTGAGTGATATTTGGGAGGAAAACTGTGGGTGTGACGGGTAGGAGTGGGAGGAAGCAAAGTAGCATTAATCATGCCCTCATCACGAGGAAGGCCATGCAACATGCTTTGTTTGCAGAAACACATTTAACCATTGAATCCTCGAATCAACATGTCAGTTTTCACTTTTATCCCTCCCTCAGACTTTTCCTGCCGAGGTCACACTTCCATTCTCTCCATCTCTGTGCCTGATGTTTTATTCCAGAACCTGGAAGGACAGTCCTCTCATATTTTCATATGAGAGAAAGACACATTTTTTTCAGGAACAAGAATAATGAGTATATCTGTAGGCTTTTCTACATGGAATATACAGAATCCAATTCAATACTCCTGTGGGAAGATATAACGGAGAAGCTCAGTGTCATATGCCAATATGAAGCCAGGGGCTGACGGTGGAACAGACTATTAATTGCTCACATGAAGTTCAGGTTGAAGTTAAAGAAAATATAATAAACATAGGAGAGCCAAAACATACATTTCAATATATCCCACTTGAGTTTTAGAATAATAATAAGAGTAGATCATAGAAATAGATTTGACTGCTTGAACCTTATGATAGAAGATCTGAGGAACTATAGAATGACTTCAAGAACATCATCCCTGAAGAAAGCAAACGGTTCTGTCAAAGATCTGGACAGAAAATTTCAAACTTGAGCTGGAGAAGACAAAGTACAGTATTTGAATAAAATGTGCAAAAACCTGGAGTTAGAAAACCAAAAAGGAAGAACATGCTCAGTATACATGCAGCTGAAAGAATTGTCAAAAAAAAGAGCATGCGGGAAGGAACGGGGAAAATGAGGACCTGATGCCAGGGCCTTAAGTAGAGAGCGAAGGTTTTGAGAATGATGAGGGCAATGAATGTACAAATGTGCTTCACACAATTGATGTATGTATGGATTGTGATAAGAGTTGTATGAGCCCCTAATAAAATGATTTTTTTAAAGCACGCTTAGAGTTATACAGCTAAACGATGTTATAGGTATAATATTTACAATGCAGAGAAGGTGGAAAGAATACAGAAAGTCACTATAGCAAAAAGAACTAGCTGCCTTTCAAGATATGATCGAGAAACGATGGTACTGAGTGAAGACATCATTCACTGCACTGAAGGTATGAACAAAAAGCAAACCAAAAAATGAGGCGCTGTGAATGGACAGAAGCCCAATGGAGTGTTTTAGCATGCTGATATAACACTCATTTGACTATGCAAAGGAATTTGAAGCACAAGTAACTGACCAACTGACAGGATGAGATCCATATTTGTACCTACTCCAAAGAAAGGAGACTGCACAGAAGGTAGAAAGTATCGACTAATATCACTAATATTACATGCAAGTAAAATTTTGCAAAAGGTCCTGTAACAACAATTGCAGTAGTACATTGAGAGGGAGCTGCCAGAAATTCAAGCCAGATTCAGAAGACGTATTGGGGATAGCATTGCTCATGTCAGATGGATCTTAGTTCAAAACAGGGAATATCAGAAATATGTTTACGCATGTTTTATTGAATGTACAAAGGCATTTGACTGCGTTGGTTATAACCAACTCTGGCTAACATTGGGAAGAGTGGGAATTCCAGAACACTTCATTTTGCTCACGTGGAACCTGTACATCAAGAGGCTGTCATTTGAATAAAACAAAAGGATAGTGCATTTTTAAAAATCAGTAAATTGTGTGTCTGGGTGGCATCCCTTAACCATATATATTCAACATGTATGCTGAGGGAATAATCAGAGAAACTGGATTATATGAAGAAGAATGTGGTATCAGGTTTGGAAACTACATTTATTAAATATAACAGTAATTACATAAATCCACAAAATGTAACATCATATCATGTTATTACACTTTAGTGTCTTTAAGGGTCTGTAACAGGTTACTACATTTGAGTTTTGTAACAGCTAGATTGGTATTTTTCCAATCTAGCATATGGTATAGTGTACAAATGTCACATATTCTAGTAGATTACATGTGTTCATTTGCACAGAGACATAAAAATGGTCTTGTCAAAGTGGTATTTACATAATTTTGAATCAACTGGAAGTGCAGATGTAAAGCATAGTGCATCAATCAGATCACAGCCTGATGGTGCCTCCTTGTAGGTCTGACCTGCTCATAGAGGGTCCTGGGAACCCATCTCTCCACCTGCTTTCATCTTCCTGTTGTTGCCATGTGGAGATTTGTGTGAGCCCTGGAGATGTGTCCACCACCTTTGGATTCATGGGACCTTTTACCCACCAGCCAGTGATGTTCCTGCACTCTGCATCCTTGCACGTGGCTTCATGAGTCTGAAGAGGGACTTGTGGACCAGTATCCGACTTATGGACTAGTATTGGACATACGGACTTGAGTTGGACTAGGCTGGCCTGTTTTCCTGATATACAAGTTCTTCTTGATAGAAAGCTCTTTCATACACATATTTGAGTGTCCCTGCATTTGTTTCTCTCATCAACCTGGCCTAACACGGTCATATATATTTTTTCTCTGCATTGGTTTAGAAATATCACTGCAATGAAAATATGTGGTGAGCAGTGGCAAGTGAACAGCCTGGAAAGAAAGGCACATGGGAAGCGCAGTGAAGGGTCTCGGCATGAGTGGTAGTTATATTTTATGTCAACTTGAATTGGAGGAAAGTGAAGAGGTGGAGTCTCACCTGTCAGTCAAGGCACAGCCTGATCATGCTTCCTGGGAGGTGTGGCCTCTTTATGAGAGACAATAGGGCCCTTCTCCCGACTCTGGACCTCTTCAGCTTTCTGCTACCTGGTACTTCATCCTTGCCTTCCGCAGTGGTCCTATGTGTGGAACGCCTGACTCTGAGAGTGGTCAATGCCCTGCAATGCTTCCACAGACCTTGGATCCACAGGACTCTGCACCCCCTGCCCTGTGATCCCCCTGCACCCCCCTTTCACCTCTTTGCTTTATCAGCCTGCAGCTCCGTGAGTCTGAAGAAGGGCACTTTTAGCACCAGACCCATGGAATTAAGTTGAACTGGGCTGGGATGACTTCTTTATATAAGAGGACTGCTTGATATGTAGCTGTTTCTTATACATACATGAGTGTCAGTGGTTTTGTTTCTCTAGACAACCTAACCTAACAACACATGCACTTTGTCTATATCTCAAAGTAGCAATGTGTTTGTTAGAATGTAGAAACTTAGAAACTTCTCCTAAATACCTGTTTCAGAACCTCTTGAACATATATCTGCCCCGATGTATCTACTTATTTTAGTGAGTCGAGATAATGTAAGTTAAGTAACAGTTTAAACCATGTTAATAAACAATCTTTCCCATTTTCAGAAGTTCATATATTTCTTAATACTAAATCGATTTTTCAATTTGCAGTTTGCTTCTCTCCTGTGTTTCGAGCTTCCTTGGACCCCATTTCAAGTTTAGAATTTAGACCTTAGTACTGCTGAGACACTCATTTATTTGACGACACAGTGAATTCTGTGATATGACTCTTCTAGTCTTTGTTATTCCAACCCAATGACCATCTTTTGCCCTGATGGGTTTGGAATCTTCTGATTGAATGGCATGATTCTGCTAGGAGTGCATGCCATCCTGCTGGGTATAAAATGAACCAGCTCAGAATCAGTAGCTTGGGACCTCACTACTGTGAAAAGAAAAGAGGCAGGAGTGAAGTGCGTCTTTCTTGTCCTGAGATCCTTACACACGGAAATGCTTACTTGCACATGGATACAGAGGACAGCTTTAACAGTGGAGGAGTGGAAGGAGAGCTATACCAGCGAACAGGGAGGCAGAACATGAGACAGAGTGGTGGATGTCCCAGCTCACAGAGCAAGTAAAGCCAAGAACTTCAGGGCAGAAGGCTGGCCTGTGGATGAGGAAGCCAGTTTGGGGGTTCTGGTTTTGCTGGCCCACAGAGCTGAAGCTAAATGCCTTTGGGTTGGGCCTTATAGCAGAGTGACATGTCCTTTGGGCATTAAGTGCAGTCCTAAAAGAATTTTGCAACATTGCTCAAAGAGGGCAGAGGATAGGCGAAGTGGCTGAGTGTCAGAGAGGCTTGCCTGCAGGCAGGACAGAGAAGAAACTGTCCTCACTGAATAATCCAATCAGCATCTGGTGGACTTGAACTTGTGATTAGCAGCCCAATGTATAACCCACGATGCCGCGAAGGCATAGGACTGTCTGATCATTTGTCATCTGTATTGCAACCTGTTAATTTCCCTAAGAAAGCATAACTATGTGCATTGTCTGTGTGGCCATTGTAACAAACTATCAGACCCAGCTAGAGAAGTAGGGACCTTGGGGAGGAACAGCTGGGACAAAGGAATGGAGGTAGAGGCATGTCTTCCCTCCACCTTTGGGCCATCAGCCTCGGGAGCAGGGGTAAGTCCGACGTGGTCCTCACATTGTATCCTCATATTTTAACATGGAAAGGTAAGGCTATTTAGATCCAATTTGGTTCGATGTTTCCAGAGCCATGGGATGACTTCCATGAACATCAACCGCATGTGCTAGACTGTACAGCAGTGGTTCTCAACCTGTGGGTCGTGACCCCTTTGGGAGTCGAATGACCCTTTCACAGGGGTTGCCCGATTCATAACAGTAGCAAAATTGCAGTTATAAAGTAGCAATGAAAATAATGTTATGGTGTGGGGGGTCACCACAACATGAGGAGCTGTATTAAAGGGTCACGGCATCAGGAAGGTTGAGGACCACACTGCTCTAGAGAGTCTATTGAGAGGCTTCTCACAGCTTCACATTCACTGAAATCACCTGAGCTCATAGCAAACTGCAGACACTAATTCATCTAGAGAAGACCGGGCAAACAACTCTACATTGGAGATGCTCACTGTAGTTTGTCCAGGGACTATAGCAAGATCCTACAACACTGGCAAACATCCTATGCTGTTCCATAGTCTATCAAACAGAATTAACTGGTTGACAGCAGGTTCATTGTAAGGGCTTTCAGCTGCATAGTTCTACTTAGCTTGGTTTTCAGTCTGTCTACTGTCTTCAGAAGAGGGCTTTCAGGGCTTTCCAAACAGAAAAGTAAGAGGGAAATATAGAAGCAGTGACCAGAGGATAAGAAGGGTGGTTTCCTTGACTGCCTCCACACAAAGCAGAATAAAGTCTGCCTTTGCTCATCCCCAGGAATGGACATGCAGGATAATGGTGAAGAATAATCTGGCCCCACCTCCACATGAGAAGTCATCAAACAGCGCAGGGTGGTCCCGAGCAGTCAGGGTCTCTCTAGTGATGTGTGAGCTGCTCCATGTGTCTGCCCACCCTCTCCCTCTGAGCATGAAGAATTTCATTCATTGCGACACTTCATCCATTTCACTATTTAATGAGCATGCCTAACGTGTGGTCTCGCTGTAGGTGTTCTATGTTTATATTGCTTGCGTTCACACCTCAATCCTAAATGACACTAGAAAGAAAAACAAATAAACAAAAATAAAATTCCATGAGTTTCTGAAACTCCACAGAGGATGGCATGAAACTAAGTGTGAGGCTCAAAGTTGATGCAATTCACTAGTTAAAATATCCTTTTCTTATAAACATGTATAATACATGCCCAAGCTGTAGTACTTCAATGACCAACACAAAGTAACATTTTATCACAAATTTATCCAGTAACATGATTTATGTGGGTGGCCTCCAAAGTTTGTTGTTTTTTTTTTCAAATTGGAAAAAAGTCATGCTATTTTACCCCCCTGAGTTTTCTTCTCTGCAGAAAAGAAGCTTTGCTTGTTTCCTTAAAAATTCTTGGTTCCATGGTACAATATACGGTGCTTACTAGGGATCCTTTCATGGACTAACTAACCCATGACGTTATTAATTACCTGTGTACTTGTGGGATAGGCCACTGATACCTTTCCGAGCTAGCTCTTATAACTCTAGCCTCTATTCTTTGAATTTCTCTCACCTTCTCCTTAAGAAGTTAAGCACCTGGCTTTCATTGGATCACCCCATTTCACTCTCCTCAGCTTTAACATCTAAAACATATTTTCTCTCTTATATTCTGTACTGCATTTCTCACTGGCATTAAATCAATCGTTTGTTTTCAGGCATTAGTGAGGAAAAGATAACCATTTAAAACTTAGAATAACAAAGTATTTTGCCAAGTCCTATAACATTTTCATGAATATTGTTATGTTTGAGTCTACTGTTGTAGCTATTGTATTGATCCATCTTATTGAGGATTCCCCTAATTTTTCCTGACACTCTACCACACAGAAGGGCTTTTTGGAGTGCTGTATCATTTCTGATGGCTGGTTCAAAGTAAGCAAGTCTAAGTCTCATCATGTCCTTTCTAGGAATAATTCTAATTTTTTTCTCTGTTAAAATTAGTTTGTTTGTTCTTTCAATGTTCTATAACCAAATAATTATGATAGGTTCTGTGGGTGATAAACATGTAGCTCCCAGCGCTTACACATACAATTGAACAGCCAAAATGAAATTGTTGAAATACATGTATTCAATATTTGGATATTTCTGCCCTTTGAAGATTTATGTTTATTTGTCATGAAGGATAAATAAATCATGAAAAATTTTAAATGAATAAAAAACAAGAAGGACTTAGTGTTAGTAAATGACCCATATAATTGTAATAACTATGGTAGAGACTCTAGCCTTAAGGGAGCTATTTTGCTTTGCAATGACTTATTATATCTCAGTCTCCATTTGTTATATGTTGATTTCATAACTTGATTTTCAGAGGACAAATCTTTTTCTAAGGTCTGTCCTACTTTTCTTCTTACTTGATCAGCTCCACTTGAGGGATTACATATACATGTCATTAATAATAACACAAATAACAAAATAGCTAATATTTATGGAATAATTTCCATGTACCAGTTACTTACTTTAACATTTTAATTAATTAACCCGTCAATTAAGGTAAAACAGGCATAACTCCAACTACTCCTTATATAAAAATGATTACCAATTTAGACCTTAATTCTGTCTCCACACCAAACATTTTATTTCCTCGCTGAGCCACTTCCCTAGATGTCACGTAGATTCTTCAATTGCATGGTGTCTAAAGAGAGAGTTTTCCTCATCTTACAAAACTTGTCACTTTTTTTATTACGTCTTAGTGAATGATTCCAATCCCATTCTATAACTTATTGATCTATTGCTCATTCTAAGTTTTTTTTAATCCTCTCTGTCTGTGCCTGATTAATTTATGAATAACTTCTACAGATTCTATTTATGAGAAGGCTCCTGAATTTCTCTTCCCATCTTTTGCCAATTCTATTGCCTTACTTGATTTTTTCAAGAGCCCTATAGTAGTTCTTTTTGCCTGAAAAATTTCCATGAGGCCAATCATATACACTCAGTGATTCAAAATAAAACCAATATGTATACAAGCCATGCCCAACTAATGCTAGAATGTGTCCTGCTTAATGCTATCAAGCATGTCTAGAACTTGACCTAATTATTAGGGCCCCTGCATAGTATTTACTTGATTGCTTTGCCTGCTTTAGACTTATGTACAAATAAGAATATAAAATATTTTACAATGTTAAGATATGATTTGAAATCCAGTAACAGTAATTTTTTAGGTTTGAATGTTCTGAAAATCAGAAAGGATGATTAAACAGTTTTCCTTCAGTGTTCACTGGACTTTTTAGGGTCTCATTCTGTAACCAGACATAGTGACCTAGCTTTCACAGTTTGACTTTTCAAAATTATTTGGGTAGAACCTACATTTAATGGTGATTTTGATAGCAAAATTTAAAAATACCATCATAATAACATTGACAATAAATTATTCCATATCAAATGTTTGTTAAGAAATATGTAGCTAGCCAATACTATTGAGTTTTTCCAAATTTATTAGTATTATTGTCTGCGAAAAACATTTAAAATAAAATTGTATTCTGATTTTTCATTTATATTCAAAGTTATTAGATTAATAAAATCTGACATTATTGTAAAATATAACATTTATTTTGCTTCTCTTTCTGAATTAAAAAATGCAGAGGTGGGTGGTTTTTTTAAAAAGGTAAAGATAACAGATTAAGATATTTTGAAAATGAGGTTTTCCTGGAGAAGTAACAGGAAGTGACTTACTTAAGACTGCATGCATGTTATTTCAATTTTCATATGTTTTCTCTACATAATGTACATGCAGATAATCCACCTCATCATAGGGTGAACTGTGTGCAGACCCTTTATTCCTTTTCTTTTCTATTTAGAATAAGCTCCTAAATATGTATTGCCATGATGTGTGACCTAATCATTCTTAACTCACAAATCTGTTTTCTAGACAAGTTCTCTTTGTTATATTTGACATATATTTATTTGACGTTCCCATCAATGAGTTGCTCTAAACACTAATGTGTCATTGTGTTAGACAGGGTTCTCTAGAAAAACAAAAACAGACACTAATAATTTTATATATATTTATATAGATAGATAGATAACATAAGACATAAACAGTTAACTAAATTATAAAGCAGTAAAAATGACTCAGTGCAACTCACTCTCGTGAGACAGTTGTGAGGCACTGGCAGTCCTTCAAGTCTTGAGGGCCACTGGGTAGTCTTCTGTAGGGCAATTCAGGCTATCCGGGCACAGGCAGCAAACAGCAAGGCAGGTCACCAACAGTCAGCCAGATGACAGAGTCCAACAGTCTCCAGCTCATGAGATGTACCTTCTAGTAGTGTGGCGAAGCAGGTCTTAAAGGAACCTCAAGTTACTGTGACACAGCCCACGGGTTAGGTGTCCCACAGGTAGTGTAGCTTGCAAATGGAGGCACAGAACAAGCAAGGCAGCCACACACTGGTCTGATGAGCAAAAAGCAAGAGAGAGAGAGAGAGAGAGAGGCTAGGCTCGACGAGCCATTTATCTCTCCGCCCTTCAACTATCTCACATGTGTTCATTGGCCATGTTGACACAACAAACCTATCATAATTCACCCCTGCGAACTTAGCACCTGTACACAAATCTTTAGCCATATATCATTTCCAGACATGAATGAAATCACACTTATACTTAACATCAAACATCTATCATACATATAAATGAAAACACACTGAGTCCAATTGTATCTGATATATCATACATGAACAAAGAAAATATATTCAATAAGCACATATAAAGAAAATACACTAATAATCACAAACCTCGCTTTTGCAATCGATCATGTGACCTTAACTGATAAGTAGAACTACCTTCTTCTACTACCCATTCTGTATTACCTTTGCCCTCAGCAAGCACCTCAGCTGGCTGTGGTTTTTTGCTTGGTGGGTTGACCCAGACCTTCATTCCTGAGGGGTCTGGTCATTATAAGTCCTGTCAGGATTGGGTTGCTGTAATTTACCATTTACTTTAATCACAGGGCATGGTAGCACTAAGAGTCGGCCTATGGGATCTCCTGGATTCCAGACATATTCTTCTTTACTTCCATTATGTAACACCAGTCCAATTTCTCCTTGGTAATCAGGATCAATCACACCACTCAGTACAGTGACACCCTTCCTGGCCTGTAGACCCAAAGGCATGAGAAGCCCAAAGTGACCAGGGGGCATTCTCAGCTGCCAGTTCAGTGGACTCGGTCCTGTGTTTCTGGGTGGGAGAGTTCCTTCCTTCGGGACCAAGACCTCCAGGCCTGAGGAACACAGGGTTGCTGGGACAGGAAGCAAAAATGCTGCAAGTGGATCACTAGGAGTAATAGTGAGTGGTGCCACTCCAGCTTCCACCCCTTAGCTTCTGGACCCATGAATTCTGGTTATTGGAGACACAGCACCATATATTGGCCACTGATTTAAAACATATCGAGTTTCCTGGAGAACATTGCCCCAGTCCCGCAAGTTGTTCCCACTTAGTTGGTACCATAATTGTGTCTTTAGGAGCCCATTCCATTATTCTATCAAGCCAGCAGCTTCAGGATGATGAGGAACATGGTACGACCAGTGGATTCCATGGGCATGGGCCCATTGCTGTATCACATTTGTACGAAGTGAGTTCCTTGATCTAAAGCAATGCTATGGGGGATGCCATGCCGGTGAATAAGGCATTCTGTAAGTCCACGAATAGTAGTTTTGGCAGAATCATGGCATGCAGGGAAGACAAATCCATATCTAGAGTAGGTGTCTATTCCAGTAAGAACAAAACGCTGTCCCCTCCATGATGGAAGTGGTCCTATGTAATCACCCTGCCACCAAGTTGCCAGTTGATCTCCCTGAGGAATGGTCCTGTATCTTGGACTTAATGTTGGTTTCTGTTGCTGGCACATGGGGCACTCAGCAGTGGCAGTGGCCAAGTCAGCCTTGGTGAGTGGAAGTCCATGTTGCTGTGCCCATGCATGACCTCCATCCCTGGCACCATGTCCACTTTCTTCATGTGCCCATTGGGCGATAACAGGAGTGGCAGAGGAAAGAGGAAGACCAGGCTCCACAGCGCATGTCATCTTATCCACTTGATTGTTAAAGTCCTCCTCTTCAGAGGTAACCCTTTGGTGAGCATTCACATGAGACACGATTATCTTTACTTTCTTGGCCCATTCAGAGAGGTTCATCCATATACCTCTTCCCCACACCTACTTGTCACCAATCTTCCAATCATGTTCCTTCCAATTCCCTGACCATCCAGCCAAGGCATTAGCCACAGCCCATGAATCAGCATACAGTCTCACATCTGGCCATTTCTCCTTGCAGGCAAACTGGACAGCCAGGTGCACTGCTCAAAATTCTGCCCATTGGGAGGATTTCCCTTCACCACTGTCCTTTATGGGGATCCCCGAAAGGGGCTTTAGTGCTGCTGCTGCCTATTATAGCCACATCCACCCTGTCTCTGCTGATTCAGTGCTGACACCTGCCCTCTACCATCACGGGGCCCAATCAGCCCCATTATGGGCAAATGTTGGAGTTCGCTTAGGGCAGTTCCCACTGTTAATCCTGGTGCACATAAAATAGCAATTACAGGAGTCTTCAGAGATGCTGGGCCCACTTCAAAAACTTGTTTCTTTTAGTTTTGGTGAAGGGTATGTCCTCAGGACACCCCCTTTTTGGGTCTATAGGAATATCCTGATCTATTCCAACATACCAATTTCTCTAAGCTTTTGGATGCCTTCCTCTACAGTGTACCAAGATAGGTCAGGTACTTCAAGTTGGTCCAATCTAGGCCATCTGGCAGTCCATGCTTCAGTGAACCAACCAAATAAAGAATTAGATCCTCTCTTAACCTCTCTCGCAGAGACATTGAAAGAAGAGTCTGTGCTTAGGGGTCCCATATCCAGAAACCCAGACTGGTCTAATATTACATTTCATGCACCAGCATCGCACACCCTTAGTAACCATTCCCAGGGATAATCCCCAGACTTCGGCTTGTACATATTCGAAAACTCGAGTAGATCTTTGTGAGTATAGTGTGCTTCTTCTTGGGTAATCATCTCAACCTCACCATCCAACTTGTTCTTTGTAAAATGTGTAAACTATGGCAATACGTCTGACTTATACAACACCTGTGGCACAAAGGAGTGTTGTCAAACAGACATTCCAAGTAGAGAGGGCTAGCTGGTGGGTCCTTGAAGTATATAATTTCACCTTTTCAGTACCTAGAAATATAGTTCTGTTAGTTCATAATTACCAAATCTTCACCCTCTTTTAAAAGGTCGTATGGATGCATTAGAGGTGAAAGTGTTGAATCTAAATGGATCATTTTATCAAATACACACTTTTCTACTAATAGACATCATGCTTCACCTTTTTCTAAATCTGTCTTTGCTGTGGCAGTCAGTTGTTGATTGTCACCTAAGATTGCAAATGCAATTATTACAGAGATAACTAGGCTAAAATAAAACAACATAGCATTTCATTCTTCTGTTATTGCATTCTTCTGCAAGGTGAGAGAAAAAAATAAACTACTTAAATCATTAGAAATGTAACTTTATCTCTGATAGATAGACTGACTTATGGCTTGGAACATGAGTGCTACTTGATCATTTATAAACCTCTACACATGCTAAAGGAAAGATAATATATGTGACTACTATATGATTTCAGTGACTCTTGGACTCCTCAGGATGTATATGTGTGTATGTATGTGTAGCTATAAATACTTAAGTATTTATAGCTACAAGAGTCTGGGTGGGAATGAGAGCAGAGCTTGTGGTTATCAATTGCATCTGTCAGAGACTTTGGAGCCTTGGCTGGAGAAAGCAAGTGAATAAGAGCTGAGAGGGAGTCTTGAATAACCCTGGTCAACCAAGGTTCAATTTTACAGTGTGAAGGAAAAAAGCTTATTGTAATATACTGAGAGCATTTTTTATCCATTATTCACCAAAGAAGTCATGTCTTCTTTAACGTCTCTTTATTACATTCTTACTTTTTCCATTTTTAGAGTAACATCCCTAAAAGTGTAACTCTGTGGGCATGTTTATAAACATAGAATTCAATTTTAACCAAATAAATCTAACCAGATAAGTACTGAACATAATTTGGATTTATATATGAGCTCCATTAT
Source organism: Echinops telfairi (assembly GCF_000313985.2). Taxonomy (NCBI): domain Eukaryota; kingdom Metazoa; phylum Chordata; class Mammalia; order Afrosoricida; family Tenrecidae; genus Echinops; species Echinops telfairi. The sequence goes on along the minus strand of NW_022103902.1, from coordinate 10,563,475 downwards.
GTTCAGTGTCCCAGTCATTTGAGAGATAATTATAATTGTTATTTATAATATTATAACTAACAAGATTAAGTTATTCATTAATCATTTTAGTGATTATATTACTTTTATATGCATTGCTCTATTTCAGTATCACTCATGCTTATTGAGATGATAAAAATTATTACTTCCCTTTTACAGAAAATGTACCAGAGGCTCTGAAAGATGAAGGAGCTGAGATAAATGTTTAAGGACTAAAGTAAAGCTTTGAGAATAGAATCCAATGACAATGAGACTATAGCAATTTGATACTGGGGAAAGGGTCAGAAAAACTTAGGTTCAGAGCCAGCTTTTGAAAGTTACTGGCATTTTGTCCTCGGCCAAGTAATTAAACCCTGTGGGTCTCAGATCTATTGAATACCAAGTGGAGCTACTCATAATTGCCTTGCAGTTGTGAATGTGGAAATCTAATATTTAAAGAAAGCAAATAGCAGGGGTTTGGCATCTGAATTTTGATCAATAAATTTAATTAATATTCATAATTCTTTATGTCAGAATAAATGTTGGTGTCTCTTGTCTTGAAGTTAAAGGAATGCATGTTAGCCTTTCCTGAATGGCGCCTTCTCCCTCCCAATGCTGAGGGTTCCCGCAAATAAGTCTAGAGGGAAAGCTCTCGGCTTGGACAATTGCGTGAGACAGGAGCAACTTTTCTAAAAATAAAATCATTTGAAAAATCTTTAAGTAGATGGACATATGCAAATTCTCAAACACTGAAATGCAACAGAGTTAAAAAAAAAAAAAAAAAAAAGCTTCTCTGAATCATACATGCTTTAGGATGTAAGATATCCTGGCCTTGCCTGTCCCCAAAGATTTTCATGAGGATATTCATAGTAGACTAATGGCAGAGCGTTAGCAGACAGGGTCCCTGGACCCACGGCCTACAATGACAAAGTCATGTGCCATTTGCTGGAGAAAGTCACAGGTGGGTAGCTCTGAACGGCGGGAGTGGAAAACCCCGGCTGTCTCCTGCAGAGCAGCTGGTGGTTTAGAACCGAGGACGTGAAGGCTCACAGCCCCACTTGTAACCGATACACCACCCGCCTCCGCTCAAAAAGGTTAGGGTGGGTAGAAAGCATGGAACAGCTCTGAGTTTCTTTCATTTTAATAAAACGTACGGTGTCGGCATGTGTCCAAAATATTTCAAAGGGAAGCGATTGTCTTCCTTCTTACTTATCTAAAAGAAATGGTTTCTCTTGTCTCTGAGACATGGAAAAGCCAATAAGGAAGAATCTTGGACAGCTAAGGGCACAATTGTTTGTTTCATTTTCTCAATATTGAAAAACCAGCAAATAGAAGAGAACTGAAGAATCAGAGGTTGGCTACCCAGTGAGAAGAACTCGATGATAATTTCAGGGAAATTTTAAAGCTCTGAAAATTTCAAAGAGCAGTAACCCCAGATACTAAGCAATGGAACAGAAGAAGATTCTAAAAGCAATATCATTCTGATATTATATACTTGTTAAAGTAGAAGTGGCAACCTTGGACTGAAAGTCATTCAATTAACTCTCCCACGTCTTGTTTTCATTTTTCTAAGATATCAACAGAATATTTTTTTAATGACTAAACCTTTACTCTTCTGTAACATCTTATTTCCTTATTCATTCCCTATTTAAGATACTGTTTTAAGTATTGTCATTGAATAATAGGGCAAGATATGACAAAATAACAATTTATAAATTATCAAGGGCTCATGAGGGAGGGGGGAGCGGGGGGGGAGGGGAAAAATGAGGACCTAATGCCGGGGGCTTAAGTGGAGAGGAAATATTTTGAGAATGATGAGGGCAATGAATGTACAAATGCACTTTACACAATTGATGCGTGTATGGATTGTGATAAGAGTTGTATGAGCCCCTAAAAAATGATTTAAAAAATAAATAAAAATATTTAAAAAATCCACTGGTATATTTATTTCATTGTGCCACTATTTAATATAAGCATATTTTTAGGATGCTGACACAACCAAATACTCAGATGAATGAGCAATTCACTTTCAAATAAATGTATTTTTAGTAGTCTCTTGCTTTGAAAATACCACAAGCCTTGAATGATATTTATCTTCAGAAGCAACATTAATACATTTGATTTTGAGAGATTGGAAGCATTCAGAACCTTTTATTCATTTGCAGAGAGATAGACATTTTTAATTATAAAGAAATTTTAAATGATTCTTGTTAACATAAGTATTCCGAACCAAACTTATTGCAATTGAGTCAATTCCAACCCATGTGACCCCATAGCACAAGGTAGAATTGCCCTTGTGGGTTTCCAAGACCCTATCTCTTTATGGGAATAGAAAGCCTTGTCCTTCTCCTGAAAAGTAGCTGATGGATTTGAATTGCTGACCTTGTGGCTAGCAGCCTATGCAACCAGGACTCCTAACTAAAGTAAAGAGATGCTCAAAATATTTTATATATTTTAGAAATATCAAAGCAGGCAATACAGAAGCAGAAAAAATTGCAGAGCTAGAAGTTTTCTTTTACAAGAATTAGGTTTGAAGATGCCACATTATTTCAGCAATCCTGAATTTCCACATGTAAAAAAAGGTATGACTCTGTTTACATTGGTTAAAAAATTTTGTGTCAGAAAATTTTAATACAATAGGAAAGATATTCCACAGTGTACTAAAGGCTTAAGTCAGCATATTTATCAGGTTTGAGGATGAGTTTAAGATATTTATATTATGTCCTTGGAATTGAAGAAAGGATCAGAATTTTAGGAATCTGAGGATGCTTAAAAAATTAATGGAAAATGGAATTAAAAAGTAATCATATTTTTTCATGAGCTTTTACAAATCCCACTGTATGAACAAGCTCAGTGACATGTAGCCTGTTCTGACACATAGGGACACTATAGTATAAAATAGAACTGTGCCTGTGGATTTCTGAGGGCTTAAATATTTATAAGAGAAGGTTCATCTTTCTCTAATGGAGCAGCTGGTGGATTTGAATTGCTGACCTTGTGATAAGCAACTCAATGTATAGCCCACAATGCCACCAAGGCATATGGGCATAAGACGATCAAGGATTTTCTAATATAAGAATTTAGTGCTTTGTCCTTATTAGTCAAAGTTTATATGAGAGATAGCAATTTCATATAGTTTCTAAAAGTTTTATTTTAAAAAATAAAATACTTTCGTAATTTAATATTTCAATCTTATAAGGAATTGATATGATCATACCTAATAACAAGACTAATTTTATATGATCTGAATATTGTCATGATTAATTATATTTCTCATAGTAAAACTGTGAATTTCTGTTCATAATTTACATATCTGTAATATTGACCACCTGCCACAAGACCAGTTAAGAAATGCTTTTGCTTTCCATCCTTTTTGTACCTTATTGTGATAAAACAATTCCTACCATCACACTCATCTCTGCTTGACTCTGTAATCAATTATAATGGCCTCACAGAATTAACAGACAATACTCACAATGAAGATGTTTATTAGGACAGGTAGCAGGATCAGGAAACCTTAAGAATATATTCCTTGGACCACACCACTACCTTTCTTCAGTCAGCAACCAACTCTCCCTCTGATCCTTAGTCATACAATCCCTTGGTCTCCCCCTCAGTGGGCCAGCAATCGTACCTTCTGCTCTGCCTCAGTCTCATTGTCTTCGTGCTGCTTCTCTGCTCTGTCTCACGGTCTCCCTGACTCTACCTCTGGTCTTAGCATGGCATGCCACCTGCCACTGCAGGCAGGGAGTTCAAACATTCTGTGGCTGCCTCTTCTTCCTTGAGGGGAATTCTCTGTTTCTCCTTCTGAGATGGCTGTTATACACAGGGAAATGACAGCAAAGTTGACCAACCACATCTACTAGTGTTTGATATGCCGTATGTGCATTTGTAGATCACTACAGAGGTATGGATAGTATAACCATATTGATAAATTGTACTTCACCACACCTATTAAAATATGAATTGATCGTTGTAGTTTTTAAGTGTTATCAAGTCAATTCTGACTCAGTAACTCTGAACAACTGAAGCAAACAGTGCTTTGTCCTGCACCGTCCCCAGATTGTTGTCATGGTTAGGCCTGCTGTGGCAGCGTCTGTCAGTCTGTCTCCCTGTGGGTCTTCCTTTTTCCCACGGACTCTCTCCCATACACGGCACCCTTTCCAGGGACTGTTCTTTCTTGATAATGTGTCAAAAAAATGTGAGATACATTTCTGCTATCCTAACTTCGAAGGAGTATTCTGGTTGTAGTTTTTCCAACATAGATTTGTTTGTCCTTCTGGAAGTTCATGGGATGTTCCATATTTTTAGTCAGGATCATCATTCAATGCATCATGTCTTTTGCCTTCTTATGTACTGCAGAGCTGTCACCTGTACAGGTGGTGATGGAAACACCACAGCTTGGGTCAGGCCCCCGTTAGTGTTCAACATGACCTCCTTGCTCTCTAACATTTTAACGTGGTCTCCTGCAGCAGATTGTCACTGTGCAGCGTGGCATTTATGTTTGTAACGAGCCCATGCTCTATAAACACAATGACATCAGCTTTAACGTTACCTTCCCCTCTTTGGTAACCATTTGGAGCAGTATTTACATCATATAAGGAAGGAAAGTGGAGATTTTTCAAGGCTGTGAACTTTCTCTCTCTCCTTTTTCTATTGAAGAAGTATATGACACAAAAATTTTAAAAATGAAAAACACAGTTGTATAGTCTGTTTCATCGCTATAGTGATAGCCAAGTAAGTCCCTCCTATGTTTGACCCTTTGTCCCATATTTTCCCCTTCCACTCTCCCTCCTTTCCAAACTATTCCTCCAGTGTCCAACCCCTACACCTCAGCCTTCCAAGAAGGTATCATGAGGTGTCAGTGCAGATTTTGGTGTCAAATAGTTTTCTGTTTTGTTTTTCCTGTATAATAATGGTTCTTGTGTTCATGAGATTGACAAACTTAGCTGAGCATAATGTCTTCCAAATTCACTCAAGCCCTGAAGTGTATCACAGTTTCGTTGTTTTTTATAGAGATGTGTGGTACTCCACTGTGTATATATATCACATACTCTCCAGCATCTACTTAAAAAAATATTGCTCTTATTGTTGTCCACCACATCTGCCACTTTGTCATACCGTGGTGGCCTCTGTGTTGCTGTAATTCTGGAAATGATGTCATTGGTCTTTCAAATTGCCATTTCAAATGTCATCAGGGTTACCCAAAGAGAATCGATTTCAGCAAAGCCTAGAGACTAAGAACAAACTACAAAGAATAAACAGTCCTCTCCCAAGGAATCTGCCACTGACAGCGATATGGAGACAGCAGAACCTCCCATATACTGCAAGCATCATGAGCAGCAGGAGCACATTGACAGAGACGGGGCCCAAAGATGAAGCCTCAGGTCTTCAGGCACTTAAAACCTGACTGAAGAAGAGCTGTCTACCCAAAACAGAGACGATTATAACACGAAGGGTGTAAAGCCTTCAGTGTAAAAACTTCGGGACCTTCATTTGCTTATGAGGTAAGATCCAAAGTGAAAAGAAGCAGCTGCAAACATCTATTAATAATTGGAATTTTGAATGTATGAAGTATGAACATAGGAAAATTGGAAGCCATAAAAATGTAAGGGAATGCATAAATATAGTGTGCTGAAATGGACTGCTATTGGCTTTTTAAAATGATAAAAACATAGTTTACTATGAGAGGTATGACAGATTCAAGAGAAATTGATTCTCATTCCTCATCAAAAAAGACATTAGATCTATCTTGAAGTATAATATTATTTGTGATAGGATAATATCTATCTACATAAAAGAAAATGCAATCAATACAACTATTACTCCAATTAATGTACCAAACACTAAAGATACTGAAGCTGAAATGAAATTATACCAAAGCCTTCAGTCTGAAATTGATCAAATTCCCAGTCAAGATGCATTCATATTTTTTGACAATTTGAATGCAACAGTTGGAAATAAAGAAGTAGAATAATTGTTGGAAAATATGGCTTTGGTGATTGAAATGAAGCTGAAGACAGCATGATAGAATTTTGCAAGACCAATGACTTCTTCATCACAAATACATTTTTTACAGCAACTTAAAAGGTGATTGTATGTGTAGACTTCTCCAGATGAAAAATACAAGTCAAATTGACTACAACTGTAGGAAGAGAACATAGCAAAGCTCAGTGCCTGCAGCTTTAACAAGGCAAGGAGCCAACCAACTTTGGAACAGCCTGTCAATTCCTCATAGGTAAGCGCAGATGAAAGCTGAAGGAAATGGAAGTAGGTCCATGAGAGGCACAGTATGAGCTTGAGATAGTGTGGCTTGAATTCTAGGCCATCTCAAGAACAGACTTGCACATGAACACTAATAGCAGAAGATCCAATGAACTGTGGGATGACATTAAGAATCTCATATGTGAAGAGTGCACAAAGGTCATTCAAAAGACACAAACTGAGGGAAAAAAGCAAAGTGAATGTCAGAAGAGACTCTCACACTTGTTCATTTAAAAGGAAAAGTAGAGAAGACCAAGTAAAATACTATCATGAAATGTGCAAAGAGCTACTATTAGCAAATGAAAAAGAACACACTCGCATATCATAAACTGAAAGAGCTCAAGAAATTCAAGTCTCGAGCTGCGATGTGGAAAGAGTTTATAGAGATGTTATCGAATGCTGCAGGAAGCATCAGTAGAGGATGGAATGAATACATGAAATCACTGTACCAAAAAGAACTAGTTGACCTTGAACCATTGGAAGAGCAGCATGTGAGCAAGAACCAATGGTACAGAAGGAAGAGCTTCAAGATAAACTGAAGGCATTAGACAAAAAGACTTCAGGAATTGATGGAATAACAATTGAAATGTCTCAACAAGCTGATGAAACTCTGGAACCATTCACTTATCTACACTAAAAAATTTGGAAGACGGCTACTTGATCAATTGGCTGGAAGAAATTGATATTTGTACAAAGACAGATGCCCCAACAGAAGCACAAATTACAAAGTAGTATCATCCCTACTACATCACATGCAAGTAATATTTTTCTGAAGATCATCCAACAGCCATTGCAGTACTATATTGACAGAGACCTGCTAGAAAATCAGGCAAAATACAGAAGACATCAAACAAGGGATTTCACTGCCAATGTCAGTAGTATCTTTGATGAAAGCAAATAATTCCAGAGCAATATATATGTTTTAATTTTTTCGAATTAGGTGCCATTGAGTTTGCTCTGAACGATAGCAAACCTGTGCATGACAGAAGGAAAGGCTGCCCAGTGCTGAATCATCCTCAAAATTCTTGCTATGCTTGATCCCATCGTTGCAGCCACTGTGTCATCCCACCTCTTCCAGGGCCTTCTGTTTGCTTTTGCTTTCTGCACATCGACTTTACCAAGCACGGCATGCTCTTGCAGGCACTGGTCTCTCCTGACAACGTATCCAAACGATGTGTGACCCAGTCCCACCCTCCTGACTCCACGGAGCACGCTGCCCTGATTTCTTCCAAGACAGATTTGTTTGTACAGATTTGGCAGTCCAAGGTACTTTCAACATTCTTCACCAGCCCCACAATTCGAACGAATCAATTCTTCCATCTTTTACATCAATGCCATACTTTCACATCCATATCAGCCAGTTGAACATACCATGGCTTGGGTCAGGCACACCTTAGCCCTCAAAGTAAAATTCTTGCTTTTTAACACTTGAAAGATGTTTTGTGAATAAGATTTACCCAATGTAATGGGTCTTTTGATCTCTTGATTGCTGCTTCCATTGAGCTTTAATTGTTGATCCAAGCAAGAAAAAAGGCTTGATAACTTTAACTTTTTCTACATTTATGATGACGTTACCTATTGGTCAAATTGTGAGGATCTTTCATTTTCTTCTTCTTTTTCTTTTACATTTGGTTGTAATCCATACTGAAGGCTGAAACCATTTTTCTGAATAAGTGTTTCAAATCCCCACTTTGTGTTATCTGCAAGCAAAATTGTTTTATCTGCATATTAAAGGTTGTCAATAATCCTTCCTCCAATCCTGATATCATATTCTTCTTTATATAATCCAAATTCTCTGGTTATTTGATCAACCTACAGATTGAATGAGTATGGTGGCAAAAATCCTGATGCACACGTTTCCTGATTTGAAACCATGTCCTTTCTCTGTGTGCACAACCGCTTCTTTTTGATCCATGTATAAGTTCTTCATGAGCACAATGTAGCGTTCTCGAATTCCTCTTCTCCTCCAGGTTTATATAGTTTGTTATGATCCCCACAGTTGAATTCCTTGGCATGGTTAATAACACACAAGTAGGCATCTTTCTGGTATTCTTTGCTTTCAGTCAAGACCCATCTGAAATCGGCCATGATATCCCTAGTTCCATGTCCACTTCTGAAGCCAGCCTGCTTCTCACAGTTTCCTAGCAATTTGCTGCTGCAACCCTCATTGGAGCGTCTTCAGCAAAATTTTCCTTTCATGTGATATCAATGACATTGTTCTATAATTTGAACCTTCTCTAGGGCCACCTTCCTTTGGAATGGGTACAAATATTTATCTCTTCCAGTCAGTTGGGCAAGTATCTCTCTTCCAAATTTCCTGACATAGATGAGTGAGTGCTTCCAGTGCTTCTTCAGCTTGTTGAAACACTTCACTTGGTATTTCAACAATTCCTGGAGCCTAAATTTGGGCTCAAATTTACTCTGTCAGAACCATTGATTCTGATTCATGTGCTATCTTATGAAATGGTCGACTAGTTGGTTTTGATATAGTGACTCAGTTAATACTTTCCATTTTCTTTTGATCCTTCCTGCATCATTCGATATTTTGCCCATAGAATTATTGACTTTGTCTTCTTTAGCTGCCCTTTGGAGTTTTCCATTCAGTTCTTTGACTTCATAACATCTTCCATTTGCCTCAACTACTGTACAATGAAGAGCACGTTTCAGTCTCCTCTCACACACATTTTGATTTTTCTTTCCTGTCTTTGTAATAACCTTTAACTTTCTTCAGTCATCATGGTCTTGATGTCTTCCAACAGTTCATCAGGTCTTCCATTGTTACGGCTCAATGCAGTCAATCTGTACTTCAGATGTTCTCACATTCAGGTAGGATACTCGAACTCATATTTGCTTTCGTGGACTTGTTTTAAGTATCTTCACTTTAATATGAACTTACATGTGAAGAATAACTGGTCATCCCACAGTCAGAACATGACCTGGTTTAGCTGCTGATACTGAGCTTCTCCCTTGGCTTTTCCCCACAGGTGTAATCAATTCTATTTATATTTATTCCATCTGGAGAAGTCCATGTTTATCGTTGCTGTTTATATTGTTTAAAAAAAATCATATCAGTGGGTGTCCACCTGCCCGATATGATCACTGAAGACAAATGTGTGCATAAGCAAATGTGGTGAAGAAAGCTGATGATGATCAAAAGGTATAGCATCTGGGGTCTTAAAGGCTTGAAGATAAACAAGCCACCATCTAGCTGAGAAGCAACAAAGCCCACATGGAAGAAGCACACCAGCCTGTGTGACCACGAGGTGTTGAAGGGATCAAGTATCAGGCAAAAATTCATATCATTGTAAATGTGGGTGAGTGCAGAGTGGAGACTCAAAGTCCATCTGTGGGTAGCTGGACACCCCTTATGGAAGGGTCATGGGGATGAGACAAGCCAGTCAGGGTGCAGGATATCAACGATGAAACATAGATCTTAAATGTTTCCTCCTCCCCACTATCATGGTCCCAATTCTACCTTACAAATCTGGCTAGACCAGAGGATGTACATTGGTGCAGATGGGAACTGGAGACACGGAGGTGGGATGAGGGATTGGGGAGGTTGTCCAGGACAGATGATCCCTTCAGGACTAGTGATGAGAGTGGCGGTGCCTGGAGGGTAGATGGAAGGTGGGATGGAGGTGGGAGTGGGGGGCAATTGCAAAGATCTACATATAGCCTCCTCCTTGTGGGACGGACAACAGGGAAGTGGGTGGGGGGAGACATCAGACAGTGTAAGATATGACAAAATAATAATTTATAAATTATCAGGGGTTCACGGGGCAGGGGAGTGTGGGGAGGGAGGAGGAAAATTAAGAGTGATATTAAGGGCTCAAGTAGAAAGAAAAAAATTTGAGAATGATGATGGCAACAAGTGTACGGGTATGCTTGACACAATGGATGGATAAATGGATTGTGATGGGAATTGTATGAGCCCCCAATAAAATGATTTACAAAAGGGGGGGGGGTTATTTACTATGAGCATGTTCCTGGTATAACAAAAAACAAAATTCTGTCATGCAATATTCCGCTTAAGTCCTATCACAGTAATATGGAAGCCACAACAGTATGACAAACTGACCGACAATTGTTGGCAGCAATCTGTATAGAATGTGTTACATGGGAACCTAGAGTGCTCTTTTCATTCTCAATATAAACTCCAATGCATGTGCGCACACGTACCACAGATGTACTGATAATGACAAAGGCAAAGTCGGAATGCATAGTTGAGAGCAAATGTGGGGGTGGACATTCAGTGGTTTTAATTTCCCCATGGAAATAGGTTGCACCAGTAGAAAGAGATGAGCATTTGACCTTAATGACCAAGATAGCAGTTTGGTTTTCCTTTTATTCCCACCAAATTTAGCTCCGTATTTATGATTGTACACATTTTTGTTCATCTATTCCAGTTCTTAATCTTAAAAAAAGTCTTTCTAAGCGTTGTGCAGTGGCACTATTGTAGCCGACGAGGTTTACCTGAGGTGTGATTATTGCTAATTGAAAAAAAGCCTCTCTAAATGCTTTGAAAGAATTAGCTCTTTTGGTAGTAAACATCTGTACTGGAAATTGTAGCAACAGAAAAACTCCAATACTTTAATTCTGCCATAAGCACCAGATCTTAAATGTCTGCTACAGAAATCTCTTCAACAGTTGCAATTCCCACAGGGCATGAACACTAGGGTGTCTGGCAAAAGCAGGTTATGGTGAACATAACAAAGGAGGTAGAAAAATAACATTATCAGGAGTATTGTCACCCAACAGGAGGTGCCGCTCCTAAATATTTTTCTCTTATTTCTGTTCCAGTGTTGGTCAAGTTGGCAAAAGTAGCAAAATGCCATTGAAGTGCCCCTGATAGACCCTGTTTTGCCTTATTTATTCACATTAGTGACAGTGCAGATTTAGCGCCTCTGGTTTCAGAGGTAACTCCAATTACCAATGGAAATTAGCTGGCAGGAGACATGCTCACTAATTGAGGATATAGACAGATATTTAATATAAATTTTCAGAAGTATAGGTGGAAAAAATTTCCTCAGAAATAATTCGCTTGAAAATGAATTTTCTCCTGTTTTTGTTCAGCTTCCATTGTTACAATATAGTTCTAAGTAACTGACCATGTTTATCCTCAATTTTAGGGAAAATATTTTCTGGGTTAATTAAATCTCAAAAAACTCCAAACTCCCTGGTATTAAATTATTCCGACTTAGTGAACCTATAGGACAGGGTAGAACTGCCCTGTGTGTCCCTTAGACTCTAACTCTTTGCAGGAGTAGAAAACCTTATCTTTCTCCCTGGGAATAGCTGGTGGACCATGGGATTTGCAGTTCAATGTCTAACTATGAAGCAACAAAATATCTATATAAACACTCTGGGATAAGGACAATCCTTTAAAATGACATCTTAAGCACCCCTCCTTTTTTATTTCAAGCCTTTTTTTTTTAAGGTTATTGTCTTCACCCAAGCTTTGACTATTATACTTCATGTTCAGCTAATAATTAGTTTCAGAAGAGAAATAATATGTGTCTTCACCACTGACCATGATAAAGAAATAAAATGTATCCACTGAAATTTCCTTTATTACCTCTACACGTGTATATCCTAAAATGATTAGTCAAATAGCACGGGAACTCTTCTAATTCTATCATTACTGATTTTTCATCAATTGTCTAGTTGAATTGTTGCATGTACATGTAGCTGCTTGAATATTAAATATAGTTAAGTATCCAATATATGGCTTTAATGAAAAAAGAGACACATTTTGACATATATTGTCCTATCACTTATTTTTATATTTACACTAGTGACTTATTTATTTTTGGAAGTTCAAATAAGTAATAATAAAAAAAGACAGAGCATTGAAATTCAGGTGAAGACTTAAAGAAATTTTGACCAGTCAGTTGAATCAAAGGAGGAAAAAACATTTTTATATTTACATAAAATACCTATGAATCGTCAATGAACTTTCAAAAATGGATTTTAACAAACTACCCAGAGATTCTTTTGCCTAAGCCACAATCAAAGAATACTAAAAAATGAAGGAACATTAATTGGAAAATGTGGTCTTGGGAATAGAAATGAAGCAAGAAATCACATGATAGAATTTTGCAAGACCAAAGATTTTTTTAAATAGCAAATAACTATCTACAACGATATACATTGACTTCTCCAGATGAATTACACAGGAACAAAAATGATTACATCTGTGGGAAGAGACAATAGAAAAATTTAGTATCAGCAGCTAAAACCAGATCAGGGGCTGATTATGAGATAGACCAGCAATTGCTGGTATGTAGGTTCAGGTTGAAGCTCAAGAAAAGTCAAACAAGTCCATCATAGTCAAAATACAAACTTGAGTGTATAGCACCTAAATTTTGAGAACATCTCTGTGGTAGTTAGACAATTTCATGTCAATTTGATAAAAGAATGAAGGGTTGGATTCTAGCCTGTCAATCAGGTCACAGGCTAAAGATTCCTCCGTGTGGGCCTGGCCTTCTAATGAGGATTCTTGGAACTCTCTCTTGATTCTGCCATCAGAAGAGGTGGGCCATACACTTTCACTCTCTGCTTCACTTTCCTGTTGACAAGTCACATGGAGCCTTGCTGTTGGCAGCCAGGGCCCTGGAGATGTGTCCACAGCCATTGGATCTACAGGACTTTCCACCCACTGACCTGTGATCTTCCTGCATTCAGCATCATTGCATGTATTCCGTGAGTCTCAAGAGGAATTCATGGGCTAATATCAAACGTATGTACTTGATCTGGACTGGGTTGGGATATTTTATTGATGCATAATTAACTCGACATAAAATTCTGTCTTACACATCTGTGAGCGTCAATAAATTTGTTTCTCTAGTCAACCCAGTCTAACACAATTTCAAAAACATATTTAAGCCATTGAACATTAATGACAGAAGACCTGATGAGTTGTGGTATAATATCAAGCACATAATTCATTAAGAAAGCAAAAGGTCATTAAAAGGACAAGAAAAAAGAAAAGATGAGCATGGGTGTCAGAAGAGAGTCTAAAAGCTTGCTCATAATCAGAGAGTAACTTTAGTAAATTGGAAAGATAATTAAGTAAGAGCTGAACAGAAAATTTCAAAGGGAAGCTCAAGAAGACAAAGTAAAATATGATTATTAAGGGCTCAAAGTATAAAATAATATCATTGATATCACATGCAAGTAAAATGTTTCTGAAAATCCACCAATAGTGTTGATAGCAGTATATTGACAGGGAACTGCCAGAGATTCAGGCTGTATTCAGTAGAAAATGTGGAACAAGAGATATCATTGCTGATATCAGCTAGATTAAGGCTCAATGCAGAGAATATAAGAAATATTTCTAGTGTATTTTATCCATTATTCCAAGGCATTTTACTACGTGGACCATAACAAACCATGGCTATCCTCAGAAAAACAAGTGCATTCCAGAACACTTCATTGTTCTCAGGTGGAATTTGTACACGAATTAAAAGGCAGTTGTACAAACAGAACAAGGGCACACTGCCTGGTTTAAAATCAGAAAAGGTGTGTATCAAGGTTGTAGCCTCTCACCATACTTATTCAATCTGTATGCTGAGCAAATAAACAGAGATGATCATATGAAGAAGAATGTATCATCGGGATTGAGGAAAGTTTATTAACAACCTTCAAAATCTGGAGAGAAATTAGGTCAAAAGTATCAAATTGGGAACATAGAACTGACTGTGTTCTTCTCTTGGGTTCAATATAGGTATTGTTGAGCTTTTTGGTTCGTTGTTTTTTTGAGTTTTTTCTTTTTTGGAGGCGGTTTTCTGCTATGCTAATGGACAAGATTGAGGTGGGATTGTCTCCACCTTAGTAGAAGGTGTGAATAAAGTCCCCATCTTCTGTGTCATTGGGGGTATGGTCTGTTGCAAGAACAAAAACCACAACTCCATATAAAAATGAGCTATTTCAGAAGCAGGAACAGAGAAATATCAGCAGCATCAGTTGGAGAGTCGCCAGTGACGCACATCTGAGATCTCTATCTGAAGTGGCAAACTGAGACCAGAGGCCCAGAGCCTGTACCACAGAGACCATGGGACAGAGCAAAGGAGACAGGCTGAGACCCTGGCAAGGAGACGGTGATACTGTACAGAGGACCAGTTCCAAGACTATGGGACCATGAGGCCGGGTGACAGACAGGCTACCTGGCCTATAGAGGCAGCGACCAAGAAACCACATCGCTCAGATGCAGAAGACAGGAAAGAGACTTGATTAACAGCTGCGGAGAGGTGTTGCTTTGCACCAAGGCCTGTGTCCTTACATGGAATGATCCTGACTTGTGATAATCTTTTAACGTTCCTAAGAAGCCTCCTTAATTGTTCATATTGCCTGCAAGTTGTGTGTGGCCATAGCAATGAGTTATTGGAACCAGTAGACAAGTAGAGTGCTGTGGGAGGAACTGTTGGTACCAGAATAAGTAAAGAAGGATGAAGGATGGACCGATGTCTGACCTCTACCTCACAGCAATAGGGAAGACCAAACCCAAACCAATTCTGACTCATAGCGAGGAGGTCAAATCGGGGCTCTTGGGTCTTAAACATGACTAAGCTTTTTCTGGGTATTTAATGGAGGACAGTGATACTGAAATAGTAATGTTATTCATGAAGGAAATTAATAAAGAAATATTACGCTTCTGAGAGAAAAATTCTTAGCCATCTCAGAGGTAACAGTAGGTTTATAGAAATAGAGATGATACCATACCATGTCAAATCCCAGTGACCATATCTTATTTATTGTTTAGTTGGGAAGAATAGCAAAATAATTAGCAACTGTATAATGAGTTGTATGAGACCCAATAAAATGATTTTAAAAAAAGAACATTGTTGTTAAGGAATATTGGATTATAGTATTCAATTCTGGTAATATATTTGCCTGGATTAGGTACTTAGGGTTATACTTGGTTGATAAAATGAGTTTGATAGTACTTTCCTTATCTATATTCTGGGATAGTATATGTAGTATTGGGGTTACCTCTTCTCCAAATGATTTGTAGAATTCCCCAATAAAATTATTTGATCCTAAAAAAATAAAATAAAAAGTGCATTGTATAAACTAAAGGTTTTTAGTTTCATCTATGTTACAATATAGTGAGGATTAACGATATCTTCTAACAGAAAAGATTGTTTCTGACAAAAATACCTGATAAAATTTTACATACTTGACTATGTGCAAGATTTATAGTAAGATATGTACACACCCAATTGGATCCTTAGTTTTTATGTGAATGCCTCTGATATAATTCTAAATGATGTAATTTATTCTCACACAACATAATTATGAGAATGATATCATCTTTAGACACTGAGTGGAAATCTCCATTGTGATGCCCAGGGGAGACGGAAAACCTAGAAGGCCAACTACTTCCTAAAGAGCCTCCAATTTTGGGAGGACAGACCCAAATACATCCTCACGGGAGCCGACAACGTGGACGCCACATGTTACTTTGCAGGAAACTCATGATCGCGGGAGGCGAGAACAGGAAGGTCACCGAAGAGCACACTGGGGAAACCTCAACATTCAGAGAACTCGACGCTTATTGTTATCAAAGTCATTTCGTTTGCCAGCTAGATGCCAGTTGTTGCCCAATGCTGGCGCCACTGCCCCACGAGAGGTTACTGTGCCAGTCCAGAACACTGATTTGCAGAACAAGAAGACCTCCTTCTTCAACGCTTTAGTCATGACAACTAAGATCCCCAGAGGCGTCACTGAAATTCTGAATGACGTGTAGCTGATTAAGAGACAAAGTGGGAGCCAGAAAAGCCACCTACTGAACATGCTGAATAGCTTCCCCTTCCGGTCTGGACTGATCATGTTCCATTTCTGCTTGGAGTGGATGATCCACAGGTATTTGACAACAATAGCACCCACTTCTCCAAAGTAGTGGACATAAAAAAAACCCTGTATTCTTAATTCTGGAGGGTGTCCACAACGTTGTTAGCATATGTTTACCAACTGATTACTCGTTGCTACTTCAGTAGCCTATTCTATCATCGGCGGTTCCTGACTTTGTCTGTGGCCCTGATTACACCTTCCCAATGGCTGAAAGTATTAAGACGTTCATCACTGATCCATTTACATTGTGGCTGCTCTCCTTGTGGCCTCAGCCACCACCTTTACAACTACTTCAGCCAAGGCTGAAGCAAAAAGAGAGGCAGAGAAGGATTTATAACTAGTCGCCATAAAGAAATCAACTTATCCAACTTAATTAGTGAAACCAATTTTACTACTCAACACAAAGAACCCAATTTAGGAAATAGGGAAATAAAGACGGACTTCTCTTTAAAATCAAGCAACACAGAAGCAAACCTTGGAGTATATTTTCACATCTGACACTTTTTGTAAATGGCACACTTGCTCTCAAGACGACATATTTGCAATCTCATGTGTGTCAAGTGCAACCATGCTACAGAGAAGACTTTTTTTTCTATTTTGCAATGGCAAATTTTCCGGAAGTAGATCATCAAGTTTTTTCCCAAGATTCTCTGGGTACATCCAATCCAATTTCTTGCTGTTGCTAGCAGCTAGGCGTCTTAACCATTTGCACCGCATATTTATACATTAAAAACTCTGCCTTTAATTGCTCATTATGAAACAAAATGATACATATCAACTGCCATACATGACCAATGTAAACTCATTTTCAGTATCTAATAGAATAAGATAATTCTAAAATCTTGGCATGTGAAATTCCATGTCAGTTGGTCTGGAGTAGGCCTTGATATTCAAAACTGCCAAAAGCTTCAAATGGCTGTCAAAGATGCTGGTTCAGGATTCCATGTAGATAGAGTAATTTGCAATGGTATCATACTCAGGTCATTGACTTCGACATTAAGGAATCCCATGTTAAAATATTTTTTGCTACTTTGAATTAAGAAATTCGCAGATCTTATTGAATCTCTGTTGAGATTGAAGAAAATAGAAAACAAATCAATGGGTGGTGCCACCTAAGGGGTGTGAGATCCTGTCCATTGCAGACAAACTGCTAGAAGAAGTTGTAGATTAGTTTGAGCCAACATAAAATAAAAAGTCCTCTTGGGAAGTTCAAACTATGAGACCAATTCAAGTTAATTCCCTGTAGATATCCTACTTAGATTTTAATATTGACATAAAGAAATTAGATCAGCATTGGAGACACAAAACTGTATCAATAAACCTGAGTTGTTCATAGTACAAACTGAAGAGCTGTTGGCTCCTGCAAAATAGCAACTTGTTACCCACAGTCCTCTCCTCCCATGCTTGTGTATCTTGACATCCCACTTACCCATCCAAGGGGTTAAAGGGAAGAGGGAACCCCACAAAACATCACAGGTTCGGTAGGCGCAATTGTACAGCGATAATAAGTAGAGATTATAGTAAAGTCATAGAGAGCATGAGAGTTAAAGGATGGAGTCAAGTAATGGAGTCAGTCGCAATTCATGGTAGCATTGCTCACCTCAGCTCCGCTTGATGGTCCTCGTGGAGGGGGCTTAGCCGTCAGAGAAGAAGCCGCTGCTTCTTTCTCCTTAGTCACCTTCTCCAGCCACCCTCAGGCAGCCACCCTCCTGAGAACCAGGGAGCTTCCTTATTTATTGCTAACCACGCATCATATTACTTTAGGGGGATACATCACAGCATTATGCGTCACAGAGAAGGGCAGTACAATTCATCCTTGAACAGGTTTGATCATTCTGGTGTCTCATACAATAAAGCAGGCAATTACTATCCTGGGAGGCGTGCAAGCCCCCTGATAGCAGATAACAACCTACATCATAGAGAGGGGTTGTAACATAGACAATACAAGCAATAGGAGGGGGATGACCTAGGGGTGAACGTGCAATAGTAAGAGGAGGGAATAGGGGGGCATGTGTGGCAAGATAGTAACCTAAGCTTAGTCATTTTAGCATGGTCCTGGGCTGGCCTATGGGCACTGCTTCAAGGGAACAATAACAGAAAGGAATGGGCCCTATTTGGGGTGAGTCAGACTATACAGTCTGGCCGCTCTAGATGGCTGATGTTAAGGAGAATAACCTCTGACCTATTTTCGCTGCCTAATGAACAGTCATTCTCAAGCTAAGTCTGGCATATATTTTGGGGAGACAATTTAAGAGAAATCCTTCTGTTCCTCACACCCATCCAAGGGGTTGTGTTAACGAAGCCTACTTTATGGGAAAACTCCTGTGACAAAGAAGGAGGGGATAAGTACGGGGTACTGCAATGGTTACACGACTGTGGTGAACTTGGCTAGAATTTGAACACTAAGATAATTCAGGATATTCTGTTTTAATGAAGCTTATGGTGGCAAGGGTCTCTTCCCAGAATCTGAATGTTTATCTGTTGTACTTCAATATAGAAAGATATGTACTCCTTGGGTATGTAAATCTATTCATTTTCAGGAGCCATGGTTATACTTACACTGCAACATATGAAATATTATATAAATGATTAAGCAAGTCATGTGACAAAAGCAAAACCAAACCCACTGTCATCAAGCTAATTCTGACTCATAAAATACCTAGATGGGTTTCCCAGAGTGTAGTCTCTTTATGGAAATGGATAGCCTTGTATTTTTTTTCCAATGTGGGACCGATGGGCTTGAATCACTGACCTTGAAGTTAACATCCCAGTGCCTAATCCAGAGTCACTGAGGCTCCCTCACTGTTACCATCAAAGAACAGAGGCCTAAGGTGATGTTGCCTTTGAGTTTTCTGACCAGAGATGGACACCTTACTGCAGGAGGTAGGAGATACCCACTTTACATAGAGAGAGGTAAACATCCCGACTCCTGTCTTTTCCCTGGGAATTTTCATGCTCCTTTCCATTAGTGGTAACTCACTGTGTCATTTGCCTTTGGAAAACCTCCTGCTGTGGGAGACCATTCCCTGCATGACCTTCTCGGTGCCAGTCCCAATAAATAGTTTGTTGTGTGACAATCTCTTGTGAACATATTTCTTCTTGATAAGCCCCTCATTCCCTCAGACACACTACACTCAAGCACTGTCCTCAAAGCAGAAAGTGAATTTGGTTGGAAGCCATGATTTGGCAAGAGATTTCTATGTTTTGTTTTTCCGCCTCACTCTGAGATGATCATATTTCTCCTCAGACAGGAAAGCATGAAGCCCAAGAGAGCCAGAGTGGAATTTGCCTCTTTGTAAAAATTCCTCTTCCAACAAGGGTTGTGCTCGCTTATGTCCTCTAGGACCCTTTTTATACGCGTTCAATCTGTCATTGAACTCTTTTTAATAACGTTATTAGGAGAAGGAGGCACACACAGGTGTTGCCTATGAACTCACAAGTAGTCTCACAGCTTGAAGGCATTCAGAGTGCTGACGAGAGTAGAGTGTTTCAGTTATAAAGGAGGATTTCTCAGACTAAGCAGAGAAGTCACCCCCTCATTTACTATATCATTTTTATTACTCGATAAAAGAAAATATGCATTGAACAAGCTGAACCATTACAATATGCTCATCTTAAGAGTATTCACAATTTCCTTCTTACCTGGTAAAATTTTTATTTCCTGAGACTCAGTAATAGGTCTTATATCCCATTGTTATTGTTGTTATTATTGTTGTTACAATTTTTTTGCATTTTGCCTCATAGGAAAAATAATCTTTCTCCTTAGACTAATTGCTAAGAAAACGATGTCTTTCTTTCACAGAGTTTATGTATTTCTGTATATCAACTATTTAGTTATCAGATATATATAATGCAAAACAAAAATAATGATGAATTGATTTAAATAGGAATTATCCTTCTTTGAGGTATTGAAGAATTATGTCTTGACCAAAGTTTCAGAAAATAAATTGGTGTCACATCAGAGGCAAAGAAATGCCTGTGTCAGAGTAAGTGGCAAGCATATTTATTTCTGTGCTTATTTTTAGAATGACTTGTTCCCTATTCTATACCCTATTAGTCTTTTATTATCTACATCCCTCCCTAGCCCTCTGCTGCTGAGAGATTCTTGCCTTGATATTTCATTGGACTCTTACTTAGATAGGATTTTATTTCCTCCGTGTCATTAGATTCTCAAGGTAGATGTTCCTAAAGCCTCAGGCTATATCTCATATAGAGTTTTCTCTCAGAAAAGCCTTTGTTTCCATGTGTCCTTTCATCTTAATCCATGGGATTATATATAGATTTAATGGAATTGGCCATTTTTCCACAATTACTTTCTTCTTCTTGAAAGTTAGAGGTCCTTGTTCAAATTGAAATGAATGAGACTTAAAAAGGATCTATCACACTAAATGTGCCTCTTTTCCTTAATGAGATGGTCAGTTCCTCATTCTTATTAAAATTAGTAATGTCAATTTGCATTCCGATGTTTACCAGATATATTTGACAAAATAAAAATTTGAAAAGAAAATATGTTTCCTTGCTTTGTGATTCATTTCTATTTATTAGCTACTTACATTGTTAGAAATATGAAGGTGAACATATTTTTAAAGTAGGTTGTAAAATTTTCAACATAATGTGAAACAAAACATCAGAAATTTACTTGTCTTGTTCACTAAATTGAATGATGTCCACTTTAAATTGTGATGTAGCATTTCCTTGGGGAAACAAAGATAGGTGTTTTGTAAGTAATTTAAATGTTTCAGCAAATAGAAATACTGGAAGCACTCATCTTCACCAAAAAATTTGGTAGACAGCTACCTAGTGAACCAACTATAAGTGGTCCACATTTGTATCCATTCCAGAGAAATATAAAGCCACTCAACAGAGTATAGACATTGTTACATCATACCATTAATATTGCATACAATTGTCACTTCGCTGAAGTAATTCAAAAACACTTTTAGCAGTATATTGTTGGGGGATTTTCAGAAATTTAAGCCAGATTAATAAAAGATCATGGAATGAGTGAGAGCCCTGCTATTACATAAATCTTGGTTAAAAGAAGAGAATATCAGAAAGATGTGCTATATATTTGTGTGGCAGTCACCTACTCTGGTGTCAATTTAAGGATTCAGAGTGTAGGGGTGGAGTCTTGACTGTCAATCTGGAGATAGCCAATGAGACTTCTGTGTGGGCATGGCCTTCTCCTGAGAATTCTGGGAAATCTGGTACTTCCTCCTTGGAGGCAGAAGACACTCTTTCTCTCTCTCTCTGCTACTCACTGGGGGACATTGCAGAAGACAAGCCACATGGAAGCAACCAGACCTCAGAAGCTGGAGAAGCCACAGAGAGAGACCCTGGCCAGTGCTGAGATGCTTACACCACCACTGGACCCAAAGACTTTCTATCCACTGGCCTGTGATCTGCATTAGGTGTCATTGCATGTGTTTTGTGAGTCTGAAGAGGACTTTATAGATTGATTTCGGAATTATGGGCTAATGTTGGACTTGTGGACTTGATCTGGATTGGGCTGGGATATTTTCTCAATGTTCAGTTGCTCTTGTATATAAATCTCTTTCTTATATACATACACGTGTCCATGGATTTGCTTCTCTAGTCTACCTATCAGGGGTCCTCGAACTTTTTAAACAGGGGGTCAGTTCACTGTCCCTCAGACCGTTGGAGGGCCGGACTATAGTTTAAAAAAAAACTATGAACAAATTCCTATGCACACTGCACATATCTTATTTTGAAGTAAAAAACCAAATGGGGCAAAAACACCCAGAGAGCCAGATAAATGTCCTCAGTGGGCTACATGTGGCCCGCGGGTTGTAGTTTGAGGACCCCTGACTCCTAGACTAACACAATTGGATATGCAAAAGCATTCTGATAGGTGAATCATTACAAATTCTGGACAACATTGTGAAGAATGGGAATTCTGAAACATTCCATCATTCCCATATGAAGCCTGACTATAGACAAAGACACAGGTTTTCAAACAGAGCAAGAGGATACTGCATATTTTAAATGAGGAAATGTATGTGTCAGGGTTACATACTTTCACCATAATTATTTAGTCTGCATGCTGAGAAGTTAAATTCTTCTATAAAGAAGAACAGATCACCAGGATTCGATGAAGATTCATCAACATGCAATATGCAGATAACACAATAATTCTTGCAGAAAGTCAAGGGGACTTATATGTACTTATGATGAAGTTCAAAGATTGTTACTTTTTGTTTGGATTACAACTCAATCAAAAGAAAGCAAAAATCATCCTGAAACAATGTGCTAGTCTGGTTACTTTAGAGAAACAAATCCACAGAAACTCATGTATAAGAGAGAGTTTTATATAAAGGTTAAGTGCGCATCAAGAAAACATCCCAACCCAGTGCTTCCCAAGCCCACAAGTCCAACATTAACCCATTAACCCATATGTCTGACACCAATCCACAAAGACCTCCTCCATCTCACAAAACAGACGTAATGATGCTGACTGCAGGAGGAAAGCGAAGTCAGTGAATGTGTAAGCATCTCAGCACTGGCAGGGGTCTCGACAGGGGTGCTCCAGCACCCAGGGCCACATTGGGGTAGGTCCATGTGGCTTCTCCTTAGGGATGTCTTGCAGGAAGTGAGCCTTGCCTGCTGAAGCAGAGAACTGGCTAAGGCAGCTGCACCCTGTTCTGACCATCAGAAAGCAAGAGACCCAAGACCTAGAAAGGTGGGGCTCACTGAGCCATTTATCCCTCCGCCTTTCAATTAACCCCACATGTGTTTATCGGCCAGGTTGGCACAATAAACTACCTCAACCAATAAGTAACATTATGTTAAATAGAGAACGAATTGAAATGTTCATGGATTTCATTTTACTTGCATCCCCAAAACACCATTAGCAGCAGTTATGAACTGAAGCAACATATTGCATTATACACATCTGCTACAGATACTTCTTTGAAGCATAAAAAGCTACTATGTCACTTTGAGGATTAGTCGTCCTTGACCCAGACCATTGTCTTGTCCATCAACTTCTATTCATATGAAAACTAGACAACTAATTAGAAAAACCAAGTAAGAATTGATGCATTTTAATTTTATTGTTGTTGAAGAATATTGAATAGTCCATGGACTGACCGAAGAAGGTGTAAATCTCTCCTGGGAAAAGCAGAGTTGGGATGTTCCTTAGGAGTGAAGACTGCAAGACCTCATCTCAAGTCCCTTGGGCATTGTTTCTGGAAGGACCAGTCTCTGGAGGAGGACAGCATGCTTTTTAAAGCAGAAGGTCAGTGAAATAGAGGAATATTGTTAATATAGTGGTTCCGATATGGTCATGATTGGGGACTGAGCAGGACTCAGCAGTATTTCAATTTGTTATACATTGGTTAGCGAAGAATCAACTGATTCAATGGTACCTGTGATAATTAAGCTTGGGGTCAATTTGGCTGCACCAGGATTCTTGTAGTATGACAGTTGAAGTCTCCCCCACAATGTGATCTAATCTAATGTAAACAACTCGAAGATATAATCTTTTCTGAGAAGCAAAGCAATTGTAAAAGGATTAGGAAGGAGTAAAGCCTCCTTCCTTAGGCCACCACACTGTTTCAATTGATGGGAAACTTCCTTGCGGGGAATGGCCTCCTCCTGTTTAATCAGACTTGTGCAAAGAATTGCCTCTCTTCTTCGGGGGGATCCAGCACATGTCACATCAACTCCCCATTCCTCAGTGTTGAGCCAACCGCCCATCATATGACTGCTGACTGTGGGAGCTATTAGCAGCCTGCCATCTTGCTGACTGACTTAGGATTCATTCAACTCTGTAGCCATGAGTGTGGCCTCCTGGCCATGGATTCATCTGTCCCTGACTCCAATCTTTGGTCTTCATGCTCCCCGGGTTCATTTTAATGCTTTTTAGTTCTTCATCCCTGCAGCATCTCTAGAATTCAGGAAAATCTATAGCTTAACATCTGAGCTTAACATCTGACTTACCCACTTCTACAACTGTGTAAATCGCCTTCTTGAATATACACTTATTCATTCCCTGGCTTTGATTCTTGAGTGGATCGGGAGAACCCAGCCTAGCACAGGAAATAGCAGTGACAACCGCAAATAGTGAGGGTATTCAATGAGAGAAGAATTATCAACAAGATTTAACTATTCTGACCTAGATGGTTAACCAGTGGCCATCTAGCTCAGAAGCAACAAAGCCCACATGGAAGAAGCACACCAGCCTGTGCGATCACAAGGAATCAGGTATCAGGCATCATCAGAACAAAAAATCTTACCGCAGTGAATGAGGGGGAGGGGGGTGCGGGGTGGAGATCCAAAGCCCATTTGTAGGTCACTGGAGATCCCCTTGCAGAGGGACCTCGGGGAGGAGATGAGCCAGACTGGGTGTGATGTAGCAATGATGAGAAATACAACTTTCCTCTAGTTCCTAAATGCTTCCTCTGCCCCCCACTAACATGATCCGAATCCTACCTTGCAAGTCTGGCTAGACCAGAGGGGGTACACTGGTATAGATGTACACTGATATAGGTATAGGTGTACACTGGTATAGATATAGATGTACACTGGTATAGGTATAGATGTACACTGATATAGGTATAGGTGTACACTGGAAACACAGGGAATCCAGGGCAGATGATCCCTTCAGGACCAGTGGTTTGAGTGGTGATACTGGGAGTGTAGAGAAAGGGTGGTTAGGAAAGGGGAACCGATTACAAGGATCTACTTGTGACCTCCTCCCTGGGGGACGGACAACAGAAAAATGGGTGAAGGGAAACATCATACAGGGCAAGATATGACAAAATAATAATTTATAAATTTTCAAGGGCTCATGAGGGAGGAGGGAATGGAGAGGGAGTGGGAAAAAAGAGGACCTGATGCCAGGGGCTTAAGTGGAGAGCAAATGTTTTGAGAATGATGAGGGCAATGAATGTACAAATATGCTTTACACAATTGATGTATGGATGGATTGTGATCAGAGTTGTATGAGCCTCTAATACAATGATTAAAAATGAGTAAATAAAATAAAGTAAAAAACTAAATAAATAACTTTCAAAAAAAAAGATTTACCTATTCATTTGGTTCTGATAATTGCAGTCATGTCCATCATTCCCTTTAGATTAAGACAACAACTATATTTTTAATAGCTGGAACATCTTACAAACAAGATGTATTCCTCAACCTGTTCTCATCAATTGTCTAATCCTGCTCTTTATCCTTGCTTCCCTGCATTGTTCCCTTCTTCCCTCTCTTTCTCTGTCCCTTATTTCTATCTTTTCTTCTTTCCTTTCAGTTTTATTGGAAGAGACATGACAAAACAAGTATAGTGCAAAAAGTTCAAAAATAGGCTGTGGGAAAAGACTAAAAAAATGAAGCATGCGAACTTTATATGAAAGTCTGGCTTGACTGTTCGTCGTGATCAACTATTAAGAGGAGAAGATGTGAAAGTAAACTTTGTGAAACTCTTTATTGAAATGTGTAGACCAAAGCTTCCTTTTTATGGCGTGCCAACTGCCCGCAGGCACGTACACAACTGATTGTGGCAGAAAGCCTTCTCGTTCCCTGTGCTGCACGTGTGTGGAGCAGAAGTGACAGGAACCTTTCTTTATGTAGCCACTTTATAAACTCTCTTCATCTTGACTTTACTACGAAGGATGAAGATTTGAAAGGACAAATGTCTGCTCTTTCTACATTGACTGTACCGAGCCCGACAAGTTCTCATAATACTTTTCCACTTTCTCATTTTATCTGCTCTACATACAAGTAGTCTACCTTTCTAAAGCCTGGACTATGCCTCTGTACCGTGTTTCACTTTGATTCCTTCATGCTCCCATCTTCTAGAATATTACCTTGCTGCTTCCTACTCTGCTGAGTTTCTTAAAGTTTATTTTAAATAACCCCTCATCCAGGGGGCTATTTATGCACCCCCTCAACCTTATTCATTATCATGCTTGAATTCAGGATCAGCATCTTTATCCTTAGTTTTTTATTAGTACTTTTCTTTAAATTGTATTTTATGTACCTATCTCATTAGTTATTCCAGACTGCATGGCAGATAACATATTTCCCTATATAACAATGTCATGGAATAGGTAATTAGTAATTCAGTGGCTTACATTTTCAAAATGAGAGCATTTAACCATAAGCTAGAAAATCTCACTAAAGTTTGCATTTGAAAAGAAACCCAATGAAGGAGTATATCAATTATTTCAGGCATAACAGCCATCAATTATTTCACTTTTTAGTTAAATAATTTATTTAAAGAGTTGTCCAAGGGAGGTTTAATACTGCTCCCCTGTTTTTTAATTGAAGGTTAAAATATATTAGATGATTTAGACCAATTTCTAGCAAAAAAAAATTTTTTTGCCAATGTAAAAGGTCTTTCAAGTCACAGAAACATGCAAAATGCCTGGGGGTTGAATGTGTCGTGAATGTGGGATTATCTTTTCAAAGCAGCTGTTTATCCACTGCAGAAAATTTCAGGCTATTCTGTTCTTACCTGCCATGGGTGATGCATGCAAATGATGGCAAAAGAAATGCATCTTCAAATGAGGAGACAGGCCCTCTACCAAAGTTATGTTTGAGTTTGTAAACATTAACAGATTAATACTAAGTGTGACTTTATATTCTATAGCTCTCAATGAAAGATAAAATTTCACCATGCAATTAATAATACTAATTTTATTTAATGTTAAACCTGAAAATTCAAAGTAGATGCCTTAATGGATGTGGGGGTTATTTTTGTAGTTAAAATATGTTATATCAATGAAGTGTTTGATAATTTATCAGTCACTGCGGTCCATTCAATTCCAACTCATAGTGACCCTTTAGGATGGGGTAGATCTGCCCCTGTAGGTTTCTGAGACTAGGATGGGGTAGATCTGCCCCTATAGGTTCTGAGACTGTGATTCTTCTTGGGAGTAGAATGCTTTATCTTTCTCCCATGAAGTGGCTGGGGGTTTAGAACTACTGACCTTGTGCTCAGCAACCCAGTGCAAGACCCATTATGCCACCAGGGAGAAATAGTTCTACTGAGATCTAATTAGCATCTCATACAATTCCAGAGTTCGATCATATTAAGCAGGGTTGTGCGATCCTCACCACAATCAACTTTGGAAAATTTTTTTCTCCTGGTATCCATTGCTCCTCTAGCCATTTCCCCGTTCCTGCTGAAGGATTAACTTTGCAACCCCTCCCCACTTCCAACTCTACACTAGTCACACAATAAATCCCTGAACCCAACAAATCCAAGCTATTCTTTTTGATTATATCTACATAAGATCAATAACTAGAGCAACACCCAACTGAAAGACAGACGAGAAGAGGTCTGAAGGAAGATCCATGTTCAGCAGAAGGCAAAGCGTCAGAGGATTAGACTCTTATTCAAAAGGGCTCATGACACCAAAGAGGTGTCATCAGGCTTTGACTCCATTGACAGGTCGGGCCCTGCCCAGATTCTTACCCAGGAGTGTCTAATTGACATAATCCCAAACCATAACAATTGTTTAAACCTCTTTAGATATTTAAAATGGTGGAAATGTTATTAGCATTGAATAGATCAGAAATAAGTTTGTAGGAAATTAAACAATCAAGCAAACTCATCTTGTATTATTTATTGATGTAATTTGATGTGATTTTAAATATGAATTTTTTATATCTCAAAATAAGAATATAACACCTTTGGCTCTGCATCTATAAAATAGTCATACATCTGTGAGCTTTCTCACTAAGCTCAATTTCTCACTAAGCTTTTTTTGACTAATATTTCGTTTTAAATTCATCTATTAACAAGAATACTCTGCTGGCTAGTGTTGGTCTGAAAACTACACCCCAAAATACAGTTTATTAGCAGAAAATAAAAATAATAGTGAATCCTGCATCAAAGGCATAACTGAAAAAACAAACAAGCCCACTGCCATAAATCTGATCCCCTTTCAGAGTGGCCCTATGTAGGGTTTCCAATGCTTTAGAAACCTTTACAGGAGCAGATGATTAAACTTAAAGCCCATTTATAATGCTGTATTTAATTTACAATCCAACTCAAGATTTAGAAATTTAAGTAAACACTGGCTTTGGAAATACAGTTTGCTCTTACTCTGTTGGCGTTTCAAAGTCACTGGTGCAATTTTAATTTTCCCATTTTGAATATTTTGTTTTCCTATTTTACAGTTTCCTAAGTTTTAATTGACTTTACCATGTTAAGTTTTTAAATCATTGCTCCATTTTCAAGAAAGAGCTATTTTATTTTTAACCATTAAGATGGGATGTTTTTATAGCCTTTCCATAAACAAAAACAGAGTTAACTAAGTGATTCTAACATAGACCTATGCAATTGTGGTTAGGAATCATGGTTTGTACCAAGTAGTTGCATTCAGTCAGTCTATACTAGTTTGACAGAACTGAAATCAACATTTCTGTTAAATTTAGTGAACTGATTGTTCAACTGACAAGGTTTTCTCTAAAATGCATAACTGTGAAGCTACCCAATGTGGACATCACAAATATACATTTCTTATTATTTTTTAGCATTCATCTTCCCAACAGCATATTCTAGATGTCTGTAGTAATGGTCGTTTTACCCGTAGGTATAAACAATTAGACAGAACTCTATGTATACTTAGACTTTTGATGAACTATATGGTGATCCCCTTGCTTTTGTTAGTTCAGTAAAAAGTGAATAAAGTAAAGGAGGAAAAGTGCCAAGCAATTCACAAATGTGTTCAAGTAACTAAAAACTCGTGTCAGAGCAATTGCTGTAGGTTCAGCAGAAGTGAAGATGGGTTTTTCGAAGTTGAGTAAATTATATTCACAGTGAGAAGTCACCTAACTGTTTCTAATATATCAAACACAACGATTATTGTCTAATGAGCCTACCAGTGAGGAATCCTGCTCCTACGGTGAAAAGATAGTTAAGGGTAAATCACAGAACTGATGATGCTTGGATAAAAGCAGAAAATATTACAAGTATAGACGCCAATCAAGAAGCAATATGGAAATGCCTTAGTACTTTTAGTTTTTTGTCAGGTATTATATAGTACTTTTCATTAATATTTTAAAATTCTTTACAATAACACAGTCTAGGTTTGCTTACTTCTGTTATTGTTCACTTTTAAGTATTAACCATATTAAATAAGAAGCCACCTTTCTGTATATCATTGTTTTATAATTAAAACAGTCAAAAAGGTGGTGAATTAGTTGTTAAAATATTTTAATCTTACCTCTATTTGTACTCTATATTTAAAAGATCTCTCCAACAATTCTTTTTTTTAAATTTAAATCATTTTACTGGGGGCACTTACAAATATTATAACAATCCATAAATCAGTTACATCAAGCAAACTTCTACACATGTTACCATCGTCATTTTCTTTCCTTTTTAAAAATTTTATTAGGGATTCATACGACTCTTATCACAATCCATACATACATCAATTGTGTAAAGCAGATTTGTACATTCAATCCCCTGGTCATTCTCAAGACATTTGCTCTCCACTTAAGCCCTCAGCATCAGGTCCTCATTTTTCCCCTCCCTCCCCCCTCCCCTCACTCCCTCATGAGCCCTTGATACTTTATAAAATTATTTTGTCATATCTTTCCCTGTCCGACATCTCCCTTCACCCACTTTTCTGTTGTCCGTCCCCCAGGGAGGAGGACACATATAATTCCTTGTAATCGGTTCCCTCATTCCAACCCACTGTCCCTCTACCCTCCCAGTATCGCCACTCACACCACTGGTCCTGAAGGGATCATCCGCCCTGGATTCCCTGTTTCCAGTTCCTATCTGTACCAGTGTACATCCTCTGGTCTAGCCAGACTTGCAAGGTAGAATTCGGATCATGATAGTGGGGGTGGTGGTGGTGGTGGTGGAGGAAGCACTTAGGAACTAGAGGAAAGTTGTATTTTTCATCATTGCTACATCACACCCAGTCTGGCTTGTCTCTTCCCCGAGACCCCTCTGCAAGGGGATCTCCAGTGGCCTACTAATGGGCTTTGGGTCTCCACTCCGCACTCCCCCCCTCATTCACTATGGTAATATTTCTTGTTCTGATGATGCCTTATACCTGATCCCTTTGACACCTCATGATGGCACCGGCTGGTGTGCTTCTTCCATGTGGGCTTTGTTGCTTCTGAGCCAGATGGCTGCTTGTTTACCTTCAAGCCTTTAAGACTCCAGACGCTATACCTTTTGCTAGCTGGGCACCATCAGTTTTCTTCGCCACATTTGCTTATGCACCCATTTGTCTTCAGTGATCCTATCATGGAGGTGAGCACACAATGATATGGTTTTTTGTTCTTTGACGCCAGATAACTGATCCCTTTGGCACCTCGTGATCACACAGGCTGATATTCTTCCATATGGGCTTTGTTACTTCTGAGCTAGATGGCCGCTTGTTTACCGTCAAGCTTTTAAGACCCCAGACACCATATCCTTTGATAGCCGGGCACCATCAGCTTATTTCACCACTTTTACTTATTCACCCGCTTTGTGTTCAGCGGGTGTGTAGGGAAGGTGAGTATCATAGAATGCCAATTTAATAGAACAAAGTATTCTTGCATTGAGGGAGTACTTGAGTGGAGGCCCAATTTCCTTCTGCTATCTTAATACTAAAGCTATAAATATAAGCACATAGTTCTGTTTCCCCATCCTCATATATAAATATATTTGCATATGTACATGTCTTTATCTAGACCTCTATAAATTGCCTTTGCCTCCCAGCTCTTTCCTCTATTTCCATTGACTTTCCTCCTATCCCACTATCATGCTCAGTCCCCACCAGGGTTTCAGCAATTCCTGAATTCCAGATTTGTCCTTTGGTAGAGACAGTTCAAGGATGAAGTATACCTGGTAATCTTAAATGGGGGTGGGTGTTTATCTATTTGGAAGTATCCTGAGTCTGGAGACATACAGGGTTAGCTCAGAATTCTAGTAAAATAGAATAGCAACATAATCTCTAGAAGTCTTTTCTGATTTTCCTGACCAGATCCCCAAAAAGATCCTTCAGTTCATTTTGAAAATAACGTGAAATTAAATGTTGCTTATATAATCATTCACATAAGTGTAATAGAGAATCTGATCATGTCAGAAATGTGTTGATACACTGTCTAACATCTTAGTTTTCAAAAAATTCAACTTCCATTAAGCAACTGGATTCCATTGAAAAAAAAAAAAGAAACCTAGAACGTCCATATCATTGTGAGAAAAAATTGAGAACAATATGAGTGAAGGTGTTTCAAGACTACAAGTGTCAGTGCCTATCTTTGTGGACAAGCGAAAATTTTCTGGGTTGATAAGCTATTCATTTATCTCTGTCTCCTGGTGTCAGAGGAAGCAGAAGGAGCTACTGCCAGCTTTCCCTTTCCTTTGCCAGGAAGTGACAAGACTGGATAGGTTTGAGAAGGAACTTCCATTCCTAGGTTAACATCAGACCCCTGCACTGGCACCTGGTGATCCAGCTCTGCCTAGGACTACCTGGGAACCAGCCTTAGTGATTTTCTCATTCACAGAGCATTGTCTGTGCTGAAATACATGCAGCTCATGCAAAGCAGAAAATATCATACAGCTCTTTCACAATGTTTTTCCCCCCTTCATCCTTAACTTCTTATTAGATGCTAAAGCCAATTTCTCCCTTTGGAAAATTGATTCAAATGATAGATATTTGCATGATAGTTTTCCAAAGATGCATTATTTCATAAAGGACCTATATCAATTACTAAAAGGACATCAGTAATTGTCTGATCAAAAGGCTATCTACTGTATGGCCTGATAGGTTAATTAGAATACAAATGCCAAAATTAAATGATAGATATCCTTGAAAACTTTTGTAATATCCAGGTATACTCCTATAGCATTCATATTTCCTACAAATGGAAATGAAAGTACATTTAATCATCACATGGAATATTATATTAAAGGCATTTTCACATTTATTATCATCTTTCGCAATCATAATGACTTAGTATGTGTGTATCTTGAGTAGGCAGGAAAAGTAGGTTGTATTGTCTCTAGTTTAAATATGAAGACACTGAGACTCAGATAGTTTCAGTGCTTTACTTAGTTTGATGATAAAAGACAAATGGAAAATCAAAACCATTTTCTCACTCTGTTTCGATCTTCTTCATCTGTTTTATAAACTCTTGTATTGTGAAGGTTGGTAATTAAAAAAAATTACACGTGAGTTTGGCCTTACTTAATTAAAATGAGATATTTGTCCAATGATATTTTCTCCAATAAAGTAATACATTATCCTGGATATTGGCTATGCTCATTTTCCTGTGGACTGAGAAGTTAACATTTAGATCATCGCTAGTTCATTTCCCTTCCCTAACTTCACAGTGTGGCAAAATCCTGAGTTGTCAGTGATTCAGAAGTATGATGTCAGTGGTTTATGTCAGAAGAAATAACAAAACAGGACAGGAAGTTCAGTCATTACTTTGTTAAGTACCTTTTTTAAAAGCAGGACTCCTTGCTCCCTAATACAAAAACTGAGAATCCAGCTTTTAATTATAGGCACTTGCAACACCCTTTGTGTTAACCCAGTAGGAAGCAGCTTTTCCTAAATACCAATTTATTCACTTTCTTTAACACTTCAAGCTAAACAATCACTTATCTTTTTTTATAATTATTAAAACTATTTTATTTTTGAGAGTCTACTATAATAAATAAGAGTAAGCTTCAAATGGATTCAACATTATAGAGCAATAGAGATGTCTTGCACATAGGACTCAAGGTCTATTAAACTAACTATGAATATTTCATGCTGGGGTAAATCAGAGGAATAAGCAACAGTGGGTAACCATAGAGCTAAGGACACCAGCAATTCCATTTATTTTGACCAATAATTGTGGCATAGTGGTTTACTCCCAGTTCTCCGAGGAATCATTGAGAGACCTTTTCAAAGTCAGCTTTTCTCTGGGCCTTGGCTTTCCTCCTCTAAGAAGGAAAGGTGACCTAGCTGCACTCAAAGATCCCCTGCAGTGCCGTTTTTCTAAGATCTCAAGCATTTAAGAAGAGATCAATGTAAAGGATCCCAGTAATGATTAAACAAGGTGAAAAGACCAATAACCCAGAAACTGGAAGTTTTCAATCACAGATAAGATGACCTGTAAAATACTTTTTTTTTTTTTAATGCCTGAAGAGAGTTGGTGATGATGGTAAAGTGAATTATCTGTCAGGCCTAATTTCACTTTATTGAAGCACTTGTGACACTGCGTCCAATTATGCTACTCATCTAAACACACGTTGAGCTGGAAATTCCCCATTTCGAGCCTACTTTGGTTTTCTGGCTTTGTAGTGTCACTTTTCACTTTGATGTTATTTTACAGACTGGTTTTTAAAACAGCATTGAGATTCTATATTATCTCACACATTATCCAGCAAGAACATTACATGTCTAAGAGTTCAGTACCTAGATAAAGTCGTGAACTGTTAAATATTTTTGTTAAGGTAGATGAATTAGTGAATTGATGAGAGTTGTAATCTTCTATTCCTGTTTTTATTTATTGCTGCGATTTGGTGACTTAGAATATGTTGAGGATACTATATCATTAAAAAAGTAAGAGATAGAATATCTTTTATATGGTTTTCAATTATAAAAATCAGATAATTTCACTATCACACTCTTCGAAGTGAAGCTCATTGCACGGGTAAAAGGAAAAATACAGTTTTATAAATCATAGCACTTTGTCATCTATTGCCAAAATGAATGCATGAAACAAACCACATTGTTGAGGGGATCTGCAGTTTAGTTTTCAAATCTGGGAGGGGGAAATATCTATATATCTATATATATCATTCTGTAATTAACTCTAAGAAATTTTTTTCTAAAGTTTTGAAACTAGGTTATAAGGAACCCACGAAAAGTCCTTTTAATACTTATAGTAGATGATTCTCATGTATTTCTTTGATAGTTGTAAACATCACTTTATTTTAAATGGATATTTAAGTGATCATTTTGAGAAGGTTAAAAAAAGTAGACATGAAACCACCATTATTATAATTATCTAATACTTTTGAAGCAAAAATTAGCCACAAGTAGGTGGATTGGCCAAACAGAAATTTATTTTCCCAAAGATTAGGAATCTGTAAGTCTAAATTGAGGGTGCTAGACCTAGACGAGGCTCTTTCTGTCCCCTTTGGGAAAGAAATTGTCTCAA
Source organism: Echinops telfairi (assembly GCF_000313985.2). Classification (NCBI taxonomy): domain Eukaryota; kingdom Metazoa; phylum Chordata; class Mammalia; order Afrosoricida; family Tenrecidae; genus Echinops; species Echinops telfairi. The sequence continues at coordinate 10,529,227 of NW_022103902.1, read as the reverse complement.
CTACTCTGGCCATCTTTGGTGATATTCATGTGTACTGTACCTTTCTGTCTACTTGTGCCTCCTTCTTTTTGCCTAATCTACTTTTGTAATACGTCTAAAGTGATTGCCTTCAAACATATCTTACACTAATGATGACCTATTAACAAAACAAAGAAGCCCCTATTCCTAAAAGGTATTACATCTACTAGGATAGGATATGTAACACACAGTTTTGAAGGACACAGTAAAATCCATAACAACCAACAATAAGACTTGCTTTGGGAAATATAGCTTTGTGTTTTCACAGTATTTAAAAGAAGCTGCAATTACTGTAAGATTTATACTCTTTATGCTATAAACTGAACCTAACACAAAATAAACTAAGCCATAATGATTATTTATGGGTGCTACTGGAGAAATGGTATACCTCATCTCTTAGATCCATCTTTGGGTATTTTCCAATGTACAATATTTTCTACTATTTAAACCACAACAAACAAACAAGCTCACTTCCATCAAGTTGATGGTGACTCATAGCAACCCTGCAGAACAGGGTAGAACTGGCCCTGTGAGTTTCTGAGACTGTCGCCTTTTGCAAGGGTAGGAACCCATAGAAAAGTGCTACTGACTTGGCTCTGCTCCAGGATGTCCTGGGAGACATAATTATTTTATCAGGATTCTGTCATGTCCTTGTTTTCTCCTTTTGCTGTATCTGGATCTTATTTCTGGCTTGGCTTATTTCTTGGACCCGTGGCCTACCCTGTTACTTCCTGATGCTGTTAGTGATTGGTGGCCCACCCTCTGCCCAGCTGCCCTTGGATTCAGCTTCCTCTTCATTCCCCATCTATGACGTCCCTGCCAATCCTGGGCTCATCCGGGCCCAAGGGTATATGTCAAGAGAAGCTTCCAGTTTAACTTGTGAACCACAGACTTGGAAGTGGACTGGACTTGTTCACTTCTAGAACAGTGTGAGCCATTTCTTGATATAAATTTCTCTCCCGCTTGCTCTCTCTATACGTGTCAGTGGCTTTGCTTCTCAAGAGAAACCAGCTAACACCATACCAGAAGACATAAGTCCTGTTGTACACTTCTTGTTTTAGAAGTATATCACCAGAGACTTCTTCCTAGTCTGTCTTGGCCTGTAAGCTCCCTGAAGCATGTACACCATAGTTAACCCTGTTGGTATTTGTTATACTGTTGGAATAGTCTTCAGCCTCATAGCAACACACAAGCTACAATAGTACAAGCTACAATGGTACAAGCTACAATAGTACAGCAAACTGACAATGGTGGGTTACAAAAATACACGATAAACTATGATGGTTTTGAAATTGTGTTGGCATATTCATGGATATATATATATATATTGTGTGTGTGTGTGTGTGTGTGTGTGTGTGTGTGAGAGAGAGAGAGAGAGAAATTGAGCTGTGTTTGTGTACATGCAGGAACTCAAGCATGTGATCAAAGACAGTTATCTTTGAGAATTGAGCAAAAGATGAAGGAAATAAAAAGTCTAAATTAGCATATAGCTCTAATTGGATATGTTAAAGAGAGTGAATTTTAAGTAAACAAGTGATGCATTGAATAAAGGATTTTTTTATTAATGATCTGTTCTGGAATTAAGTCTATTTATCAGTGGGATATAGTGCATCATGATCCACATATTAAAGGCTGTTCTGTAGAGAAGTAGGGAAAACAAAAGTTATTACTGCATTATAAAATTGAAATGAATTATTAACTTATTTAAGACAATTTACTTATAGTGCAAGCATATATTCAATGCAAATTCAAAAATCACATCTGGTCTGACAAGGAAAACAAACAAATATAAAACTTGTATTTAAATATAAAAACATTAGCTTTCCTAGAGTAATGATCTTTAGTTGTAGAAGTAATTATTATATATGTAAACTGCACCATCACAACAAATATCATGTTACAAATAAGAGAATTCAAATACTTAAACAAAATAGAAAAGCACGATTTATAGTTCACTTTCAAGGGCAGGCTGTTAGCCAAGTTGTCAAATACATTTACCACTTGTGAAATATTCTACCTGAAGGAAGGATTTCTGTTCTGAAACCTTAGCATTCTTTCTTTATGCAGTGTTTCTCTAAGCAGCTTCTGCACCACTTGGGAACTCCTTAGAAATGTAAATTATCTGACTGAACATCTACCAACTGAATCGGGAAAAAAAACATAAGTGAGGCCCAATGTTCTGTGTTTTAAACTTTGAGAAGTGCTGCTAATTAAAGGGTTGGCAGTTCAAGACTATCCAGAGGGTACAAAAGACCAGGACACCTCCGTCCAGAATTAGCCATGAAAACTCCTATGGAACACACTTGGGACGGACAAGAGTCAGAATGCGTTTGATGGCAACTCACAGTGGTAGCTTAGTAATACAGTGGCAAGACTGGAGATCATATGTGTTTTTCCAACACGAATCCACTCTGTATTGGATTTAATACTCAGATTTCTTAAACTTTATACAATTTTACTATGATGATTATTGTTGTTGTTAGTAGGTGCCTTTGCGTCAGTTCCAAGATATACTGCCTCTCAGTGAAACTCAGAGCACAGCACTGCTTAATCATGCACCATCCTCCCATAGCTGTGTTGGAACCTGTGATTGCAGCCGCTAGGTAAAGGCATCTCCTTGGGGGTCTTTCTCTTTTTCTGGGACCTTCAGCTTCATTAAGCATAATGACTCCAGTATTTCATCAGTTTATCGGAACATTATTGAAGGCTTTATTTTTTATCGAATGCCTTCAGTATAGCTTGGACTTCTTTCAGTGCCACTGTGTCTTGATGGTATGCTTCTCTGGAAGCATATGGTTGAATGTTGACCAATTTGGGGGTATCATGACCCAGTATGTTCCTTGCATGTTCTTTTGATGCTTCCTGCATCATTCAGACTTTTGCCCACAGAATCCTTCCCCTGAAGCGTGAGGCTGTTTTTCAAGCTTGAAATAGTCGATGTTCTTCTCTTTTGATTTTCTTACCCCAGGCCTTTGCAAATTTCATTATACAAGTCGATTTTATCTTCTAGAGCTGTCCTTTGAAACTTTCTATTCAGTTTCTTAAATTCACCATTTCTTCTATTTGATTTGAATATTGTACATTCAAGAGCCAGTTTCAGTGTCCTCTGACCTCCATTTTCATCTTTTTTGGGGTCTTTCCTTCTTTTTAATTACTTTTCTTTAACATGTATGATGTTCTCGCTGCTATCCTACAACACATTTAGTCTTCAGTCATTTGTCTCCGATGCATCAAAGGTGTTTCTGAGATGTTCTCTAAATTCAGTTGGAGAAGCCTTGAGATGGTATTTTCGTTCCTGCTGACTTGTTTTCATTTGTTTCAGCTTCACTATGCACTGGCAGATAGCGAGGGAAAGTGTTTCACAGCTGGCTCCTGGCTTTGCTTTGTCTGATGATACTAGACTCTTCCATCCTCTCTTCCCATCGAGGTCATCAATTTGACTCTGTCTATCCTATCTGCCCAGGTCCAAGTGTATAGTCACTATGTTGTTTAAAAAGGTATTTGTAGTGAAGCTGGCCTTGGCATTGCAAAATTGTCTCATGCATTTTAATAGTTTTATGCTATCGCTGAAGCCATATTTTTTCATCCACTGAAACTTATTTTGTGTTTTCAACTTTTGCATTTCCATGAGTTGCTGAAATGACCTTCCAGAACGTCAGGAGACAAGTGATGGTATCAAGCGGCTGTCAGTGAGGCGTGGCACTTTTTTGGACGCTCTTGTGGGTTGTTCAGGCGGGTTCTTCTCAGATTCAAGCTCTATTTTTGCACAGTAGTATTCAATGTTTACTGAGGATTTTCACTTTTGGTGGAGCGTTAGTCTTATTTTTTTGACCAAGGTTTGGTGCACACATTGGTTCTGTGGAGATTTCTATTAAGGTTCTCTGAGATACCAAAGGCAGCATCCCAGTTTTGGAATTCTTTCTGGATGCACATTTACTTCTGATGGGAAAAAAGAGGAGCTGATCCCAGGGGTTCAAATAGTAAGAAAATGTTTTGGAAATGATGATGGCAACATATGCACAAATGATACTATTGATGCAAAAATTGTTATAAGACCTGTAAGAGCTCCCCATAAAATGATTTATTAAAATTAAACAAAAAAGAATGGGTAGCAGTTAGGGGAAAGAAGGGGAAGAAACGGGGAGCTAATATCAGGAGCTCAACTGGGAAGAGAATACTTTGAAAATGATGATGGCATCATACATGCAAATGTGCTTGACACATTGGAGGAATGTATGGATTGTAATAAGTGATATAAGAGCCCCCAATTAAAGTATTAAAAAAATGGGTAACCCCACATCTAATATCTGAGTATTCCTTTCTAGGATTCTTGCTCATTATATGAATAAACTTTTTGGTCCATGTTATGCTCACTGTTAGGATAGCCTTATTAAAAAAATTAGAATATCTTTGGCCACCTTATGAATCATTTGTTCTCACCAATTCAACTTTGATGCTGAGTACCGTAGGAAAGAAAGTTTTCCCAAGTAAACAGACTCAATGTGATATATTATAAAATTGGATTATGTTCACTTTAAGTAGAAGTAGTTAGCCCGCATTCCTGCCAGACACAAGTTCTAAGTAAAATATTCAAGTTAAAGAAATATGATGCTAAAACTGCTGCAATAGCTATTGCTTCAATAACAGATACTGCCATGTCTTCAAAAGTATCTTCTGCCCGACCACTAGCTCCAACTCTTTTCCCCCTCCTTTCTCACTTCCTGACAAATACTGTATCTGAACATCTTTTCTATCCAAAAGAAAAAGAAATAGAAAATAATCCTTTACATGAAATTCCCTTTAAATTAGCAACCCAGAGAACACAGGAGAGTTCTGCACCCTTGTAAAAGACCTTCCAATTTCTCACAAAGAGCCTTCAATTTTTATCTGAGAAAATTAATTTTAACTGAAACGTTGACCACCAAACCTATATCAGTTGAAATATACCAAAACTGAAAAATGAAGGCCAAATCATCTAGCTGATTCTCACTCACAGTGACCCTTTATAGGATTTCTTTACAGGAGAGATAGCCTCATCGTTGACCCGTAAGTGTCCGGTGGGTTTAACTGCCAGTTTTGTGACTAACAACCCAGAGCCAACCACATAGTGCTACACGTTCATAGGAAGTCTCACTTTCTTTAAAATATAGTTTCCAAAAAAATTGTTTTAAGTCCCTTATATTTTAGGTGGTCCAGGGGAAACTCAATTCCAAATGGAAAATTCTAATTTAAAACAAAATAAAACAATTATTCACCATTGCCCCTAAGAAAACTTGTTCAATAATCTTATAATAGACAAGAGTTCTAGCTAATTTGCTTAGTATAACATTCCAAAGGCATTCTCAATGAAAAAAAAAACAAAGAAAACAAGACTATGAAGGTCCAAAGTGACAAACAAGCAAAGGATGAAAGGGTGTGCATTTAGAGGATCTTTTAAACAGGATATTTCTATAACCTTCTGTGTTAAACCCTGTTGAAAAGGAAGTCGGTGTCTCATTTGAGTATGTAATTTTAAATGCCTTGCATCTAGATTTATCTAAACTAACTAAGTATCAGCAAATAGACTGGAAACTGCATCTCTTTCTGAATTAATGTCTATACTTTATGATTTAGCTCAAATTCAGGAACAGAAGAAGTAGATACAACAAAATAAATTAATGATGCTGCAATTACAACTGAGACAATTCTCTGATCACGTGAAAATATTTAAACCGGAACCATCTAAATTCTTGTGAATGACTTCAACAGCCCCCCAATTTGTTATTATTGCAAAAACCCTGACCACTAGAAAAAAGAGCAGTTTTAGATTTAAACAAAACACAGGACCTCCCTTCCTCCCTGAGAGTACTGAACTCAAATCTGAGTAACAGAACTCCGGACCAAGACAGAGATTTTTCCTAAGGTGATTTTAAAGACTCAGAAAATGACCATTTTAATGCTAGCAGAGCCCTTTGAAATTTTCATTGACAAGGGGAACAACCTTGTCAATTTAAGATCATTGCTCTTAGCCCCTTGAGCTTATGAAAGTCTCTAAACTGGAGGACTAATAATTCAAAAACACGGGGCAGTAGAAACAAAATTCAACCTGTGCCAAGATATCTTGTGCTTATAGAAGATTGTCAGCCTTTCCAGCTCAGTCTACACACTGTTGTTAATTTACTAGGAAGAGCTCTTTCATTTACATTGAACTTCCAATTACATTTCAATGAAAAGAGAGAAATTGACCTGATGACATTGCTCAGACAAATTCTGATTTAGAATAAAATCAAATAAATAGAGGAACCTATATAAGAAACTTGTCAAATCCATTTAGGACACTGCCAAATCTTTGTCTCCTCCCACAAAAATTCCCTCATTCGTTTCTTAGTGTTTGTGGGCCTTTACATCTTCTGATGTAAGACAGGTCCTATTCCCTAAACACATTAAAATCTTAGTAGACTAATCTTTCCCCAAATTCCTTAATATCCTCTTAAAGGGGAAGCTACAAAATGCATTGATAAACAACAAAACTTTCTTTCTAGAGGCCTCTAACTTACCAGTTAGTATCACCCATCCGATAAGCCAAAGTCTACTCTTTAGTAGACTTTGGAGGTTTGTCCAAGAATGTCCAGTAATCAGTCATATAGTTACTCCCAGATTTTCAATGTTTCCTAATATATATTTAATATTCTCTAATGTCACATTAGAGGTCACTCATCCATAGAACTTTGTACTATCTTCGTCAGTAACCTTGGCTAACCTGAAAGTTCATATTTGTTTACCTGTTCATGACAGAACCAACAGTTTACTTGGACTGTGATGTCCCAAAAGTTAACAAAGTTCTACTATTGATTTTTACTGAATATTATATGCTGATTTTGTAGCCTTTACAAATTACATTATTCTACCTTGCTACAATATGCAGGTAATTTGCTAATCTGCTCTTCTTTTAAGAAAAGTTCCTTGGAAGACAGCATATTTTACTGGACCATGTGGTCATAGGACGGCAGAAGAATTCCAAAATAAATGGCAGCTAGTTCAACCCCTGGTTAAATAGCTGGGATATTTGATGTTTTTCCCAAAACATTTCTATAGCTCCCAAGAGAATAAATGATATTCTAAGCTTGTCACATTTTAAAACGTACACACACACACACACACACACACACACACACAAATTATATGATTTTTTTTTGGATTATGAGGTTGGATGAATTTGAAAACTGGATTTGAAGTGGCTTTTAATTAGCTCGGTCTTTAAACAGTATTCTAAATTCTCAGGGCTAGATTAATTTCAGCTTATCTTTGAGGGTTATCGGGCTATAGAAACCTCAGAAGAAACCCTAACTTTATGTCCTGATTTGGGTTTTCCTATTTATCAGCTTGAGTTCTCCTTATCTGTCCATGAGCTAAATGGGAGTGATTTAGGTTTAACCGCAAACTATTGCAGGCTGCACAAACTGTAGGTGATGACAGTCTCCAATTCTACCCACTAGCTAGAGGTTGTCCCTTTTGCATGGTATTAGAGGCCACAACCACCAAATTTATAGAATCTATTGCTGACAATGTCCTTGGGAATTTCATATATATTTATGTGCCCATGCTATGTCTGCCCTTTTAACCTATCAGAAGGCTTAATTCTAATTAGATTATTTTTTATCTGCAACTAACATTATGCTTCTCATGGAGGCTCCCTTAAATCCACCTAATATTCTTCCTGCCACAGTAGATGATCACAAATGAATCCAGGATGGTTTATCTCTGATTATGGAACAATTAGTGGTTCCAGAAAATAGAAAGGGGAAAAAAAGGCTGAAAGGAGTGTCCCTTTGATAAAAATCATGAACTCTGATTTGGGGGGTGGAGGGTTCTTAAATAATGACTGCTACAAAGCTGGGTATGTTCTGCCTCCACTGACATTTTAGTCAACTTTTTCCTGAAGCAACTTCAGCCCAACAAGCTGAATTAACTGTACTTACCAGATGTGTGTGTGTGTGTGTATACAGTCTCTCATTATTTTCTAGTTATTCATTATTTAATTATGTAATGGAAACAAACGGGCTTCTTGACATCTTCTAGAATTATCATTTAGAAACAAGAAGATAGATTACTAAGGTTTTAGATATATTATAAACACCCTCTGAAATTTCTGCGATAAAAATGTCTGCACACCAGCTCAGAGGAGTTTCTGCAACAGAGTAAACACAAGGCAACAACTTTATTGATTAGCTTCAAGTAACACTGCTTCTGTTTAGTGTGTTTTGATGAGTCCTAATCTTTTCATAGTGATTTCAATTTACATGCTACTTTAGAATACTTTTTTGAATAACAAAAGGCAGTCCCCAAAAGGGAATTCATAACTTGAATCTTCAAAAAGGATTGATTGTTTCTACATCCAACTGTACCCACTCCTATTTTGATATACTACATTTTGCACTTATGACAGTAGCATGCAATCTATTACCTGGAAATTACACAAATTAGTGACATACATCTGAAAGAACATTGAGATGTTAGGTGAGAATAACATTGGTTGTGATGGTTAAGGTTATATGTCAACTGGGCTGGACCATGATTCTCAATTGACTGAAAGTCAGGTAATGATGCAATTTGGATGGGGGGTAGTGATATAGTCATCCTCTATTTTGTGATTTGATATGGTCACCCTCAAATTTTGCATAATGCTGATTTGACCATGCAACCTGTGTCAGTCTGTGTAAACTAGGGAAACAGATCCACAGAAACGCATGTGTATAGGAGAGAGTTTTATATAAAGAGTAAGTGCACATCAAGAAAACATCCCAACCCACTGCTGCTCAAGCCCACAAGTCCAACATTAGTCCATATGTCCGACACCAATCCACAAAGTCCTCCTCCATCTCACACAATGATGCTGACTACAGGAGGAATGCAGGATCAGTGAACTTGTAAGCATCTCAGCGCTGGCAGGGGTCTCCACACAGCTGCTCCAGCACCCAGGGCTGCATTGGGGTAAGTCCATGCAGCTTCTCCTCGGGGATGTCTAGCAAGAAGTGAGCCTTGCCAGCTGAAGCAGGGAACTGGCTAAGACAGCTGCACCCTGGTCCGACCATCAGAAAGCAAGAAACCCGAGAACTCGAAAGGCGAGGCTCACGGAGCCATTTATCTCTCTGCCCTTCAATTAACCCCACATGTGTTTATCGGCCAGGTTGGCACAACAAGCTTGAAACTTTTCATTGGAAACCAACAAACAAAAGAGACGAAAGTCATAAAAATACCACGGGAACCTGACACATCTTTGATCCTATACAATTCATATTCCCTCACTCTGCTATATGTGTGAGGAGTTTTAATGAAGTTTCTGACACATTTGCATTATATTTTAATTCCATTTATCCAACAACTATTTGAAACCTGTTCATAGTTTGAATGCTAAACATGATAAAGCTAATAAAATTTACTTCACTGATAATGTCACTAAATATGTTACTTCTCAAATAGTTACCCTTATGTAAACCATTTTTGGAAACTACACTGATTTATTATCCAATAATAACCTTGATGGTTTGGGTCCAGAGCTTCTTGGAAAAAACCAACAGTTAGCTTTAATGGATAAAACAAATAAGGAAAGATAGGTCTGCTATCACAAATCTAACAATAACTTATGGGTTGGACTAATGGGAAAAATTGTTAGTTTTGTGTGTTGGGGGTCATTGAGTCCATTCCAATTCACAGGGACACTGTGACCAACAGGAGACACTGCCTCGTTGTGTGTGATGCTGCCAATTGTTGTTAAGATGGAGATGACTGCTGCAGCCACTGTGTCAATCCACTCAGTGGAGAGCCTTCTACGTTTTAACAGACCCTTCACTTTTTCCTTTTCCAGGTTGTAGAGTGGGTTGCAAGTTGGGTTGCTAACTGCAAAGTCAGCAGTTAGAAACCACTAGCTGCTTTATAAGATAAAGATGAGACTTTCTACTCCCCCCACTCTCATTTTATTGGGAGCTCTACAGACATTATAGCAATCCAAAGTTCCGTTAGATCAAGCATGATTGTACAATTGTTGCCACCATCATTTTCAGAATATTTTTTCCTTGGACTCTTTGGTATCAGTTCCCCTTTATCCCTGCCCTCCCCATCCTACCCTCCAAGAACCCTTGTTACTCTATTAAATATTATTATTGTTATCCCCCTCCCACCGCATCTTACACCATCCACTGTATCTGTTCACCTGCCATTCTGTTATTTGTTCCTCTCGAGCGGGGTTATATAGTCATTATTGCTATCAGTTCCCCCCTCCCCCTCTCTCTCTTTCTGTACTGTCAGGGAATCATTACTTTCATTACAGTTCCTGAAGGGTTTAACTATTCTTGGATTTTATGCATCAAAAGATCTTAAATATACACATGAACATATGCAGGTCTAAGAAATAAGGAGGTAAAATCAAGACCATAATAATAGGGGGAGGAAATATTAATGAACCTGAAGGAAAATTATGTTTCAATAGTGCTATCCTGCACCCTGGATATAATTATTCCTTTTGTGTGGCCCTTCTGTGAGGGACTGTCCCATTATCTTGGGTGGTCTTTGGGTCTCCACTTTGTCTCTCCTCCTTCACATTGTTGTGGTTGCTTGTTTTTGAACTTCTGATACATATTCCCATCGACACCTCTTGATCACGCAGGCTGGTGTGCTTCTTCCATGTGGACTTTGCTGCTTCCTTGCTAGATGGCCACTTGTTTATCTTCAAGCCTTTAAGACCCAGATACTATAGCCGGCACCATCAACTTTTTTCACCATACTTGCTTATGCATACATTTTGTCTTCAGTGGTGATGTAGGGAAGGTGAATAGCATACATTCCTACATCATTAGAACAAATCATTCTTGTACTGAGGTAAGATTAAAGTAGAGGTCCAAAGTCCATCTGCTTTCGTGTTCCTATCCCACGATACCCCCTCCTGCATTTGTTGCTTTCTGTTTTCTTGAATTGGGCTATCCTTGGGGGTGTTAGGTGATATCTCATGGTTGTTTAGATTTGCATTTCCCAGATGACTAATGATTGGGAACATTTCTTGTATGTTTATTGGCTACTCCAGTTTCCTCCTTTGTTCAAGCCTTTTGCCCATTTCCTCAGTGGGCTATTTGTTTGGGGGTTTTTTTCCTTATAGTAAAGTTGCAGGGTTCTGTAGATTTTAAATATAAGACCCAAGTCTGAGATCTCATTACTAAATATCTTTTCCCAGTCTGTGGGCCCTCTTATTTACTCTCTTGATGAAGTCTTTCAATGCACATAAATGTTTTCTCTTTAGCATGTCCCCACACGTCTGTGTTCTCTTCCTTTGGGGGAGCATCCTTCATTATTGCTGATCTTCTATATTTCCTTGCATTAAGGTTCTTAACTTTGCTCCCATTTTTTCTTGGATGAGTCTGATAGTTTGGAATTTTACCTGGAGGTCTATGATCCACCTTGAATTTGTCCTGTGTATGTAGTGAAGTAAATGTCTTGGTTCATTCTTCTGCAGGTCAGCATCCAGTTTTTCCAGCACCATTTGTTAAAAGGGGTATCTGCTTCCCATTTGATTCAGTGCTTATCAAATATCCGTTGTCTGTATTTTGCTGCTTTTATTTCTTGATTTTCTGTTTTATCCATTGTGGAGCCTTTGGGGTTATCAATATATATAATCCTATCATCTGAAAATTATGATAATTTCACTTCTTCTTTCCCCAGACACACATCTTTGATATCCTTTCTTTGCCTTATATTATTAGCTAGGACCTCCAGGACTATATTGAATAAAAGTGGGGACAAGGGGCATCCGTGTCTGGTCCCCTTTTTCATTGGAAATGTTTTCAACTTTTCTCCATTGATTGTAATACTGGCTGTTGGATTTTCATACATAGCTTTATTATATTGAGGTATATGTCTTCCAATCCTATCTTCTTGAATGTCTTAATTAAGATGGGTATTGAATGTTTTCGAATGCTTTTCTGAATCTAATGTTATTATCATGTGGTGCTTGCCCTTTTCTTCTCAACATTGTGGATGATGTTGATGGGATTTTCTGGGAAAAACAAATCCTCCTCAGATTATCCAAGATGTCAAGAACTTGAACACACCCGTAGCAAAAGAAGAAATACATAATGTTATTAAAGAACTACCAACAAAAAGAGAGCCCTGCCCCAGATGGCTTCACAGGACAATTCTACCAAGCATTCAGGGAAGAGCTGACCCCAATGGTTCTACAGCTCTTCCAGAACATTGAAAAGGAGACTACACTCCCAAACACATTCTATGAAGCTCGTATAACATTGATATCAAAGCCAGGCAGAGATCTGACAAGAATAGAGGACTACAGGGTGATAGGTCTAATGAACATAGATGCAAAAATCCTTTAAAAAGTCATGGCTAATAGAATACACAAGTATATAAAGAGGCTTTCTACTTTTATAAAGATTTCCAGTCTCAGAAACCCCTAAGGGAAGTTTTATTCTGTCCTGTAGGGTTGTTATGAGTCAGAATCAATTCAGTAGTTAGTCATTTTCGTTTTGGAGTTATTCTTCCCAAATTAGGTGAGATGAAGTTTTATCATTCTTGCTTCTAAAGATCATTCTGGTTGTACTTCTACTGCAATAGATCTATTCATACTTTTGGCAGTCCACTAGATTCAATATTCTCCACAAAAATCATAATCCAAGTGCAACATTTCTCCTGAGGTTTTCTTTATTCATTGTCTAACTTTTATACACATTTAATATATGAGGAGGTATTGTGATTTTGATTGATTTTTCACACTTTAAAGAAGTTTTGCAAAGCAAATTTGCCCAATGCAATGTGTTGTTTGATTTCCTGGTTGTGGCTTCCATGAGCATTGATGGACATAAAATCATATACCATATAATATTCCCCATCAAATTAATGAGCTAGAATGCCTGTATTATTGAGCATTATATGATGTTCTGTAGGTGTAAAAATAGTTTTGAAGCATATAAAATGAAATTATGCAACTAGGGAATACACTTTCGTGATTTGTGTTGCTAAACTATTAATTGTCTTTATTAAAAAAAAGCAAGATTGCTCACATGTGATCATACGTTTGAACAAGAAGCTTGATGAAAGACGTTTTGGAGGAAGGAGAAATCACTGAGCATACTTTAAATGAGCACAAAAATTAGATGAACATTTTATAAGCATGTTATATTGACCAAGAGCAACACTCTTGTTGAAATGTGATGAGATTAAAAACAGTAAAATGAGACTTGATGACTACAAAGAGGAGGTGATTGAGGACCATTGTTGGCTCTGTTATCAAGTGATTACAGAGCGAAGGTGAAATAGGGAGCCTGATCCCTTGCCATGGAAAACTGGCTCCGCCACTTGCCAGCTCTATCATCTTAAGCAAGTCAGTACATTTCTCTGTGCTTTTATTCGCTCATCTCTAAAATGCAGTTTTAAAAGGATATAAAAAATAGAGTTATGGTACAGTTAAATTAATTCATCTTTAAAGAGTTATTTAATTTCATGCATACATTAAAGTAGATAGGTGGATATTTTCCTGAATCTTTCTAATGGTCTCATGTCTTGTTTTTGTTTTTTTTAACAAGTTAGCTCACCAAAATTTTCCTATACTTTAAATGCTCCAGTTAAAATAAATTCTAGTTATGTAGCCTCACAAAACTTAAGTCAGCATATTTATATGTTTTAACATCGATAGATGTTTGTCACCTTTGGAAAATAAAATTTCCAAATATAATATTGCAATATTTTCAAATTATAATTTTTATAATACCAATATGCTATCATTTAGAACCTATCACTCGGTTACCTCTATTGCACTAAAATGTCTATGGTTTGATTTTAAAATCATATTTCATATGTTGTGTCATTTCCAGCTATTCTCCCTTACATTTAAAAAAAGCTCAGTTTTATACTTTTCTATCATTAAAGTGACCATAATTTGGCACTCTCAATATTGGGACAATCAAATTAAACATTGATGCAGAAATTATGAAGGCATTGCTCATGGAAAACCTTACATTAAACTTTTTAGCATGCCTAAGTGATCAAACAAATTAAATGCAACCTTCCTGATGGAGATTCAAAGAGTTTGTGAAAAAATTCCATTATCTTTTAATGCCATAATTTTCTACAATTTTTTGAAGTCCCCCATATGTTGTCTCAGAGCAATTTAGTCCTTTGTTTAGCTGTCTCAACTTTAAATTACTCACTACATAAATTATATCTTCTTCCTCCGTGGACATTTATACCATTAAGATGAGTTAAAAGCAAATTACTCACAGAATGCAATCTTTAAACAGCTTTAAATTTGAGACTTGGGAAGAAGTTCCTGGGTACTGCAAAGGGTTAACATGCTCTGCACAAACAAACGCTTGAAAGTTTGAGTCTACACGGAAGTATACAAGAAGAAACATCCAATTTCTTACTTCTAATAAAGCAACCATTAATCTATACACCATAGTGACTGGTTTGGATTTTTAAATTCAACTTTGCTTAGTGATGAATTGATTCCTCCTCCATTCTTTTATTTTTTCCCATCTCCATAAAGTATTTTTGTGTTTGTGTGTCATCACATATTTAGTTAAAAATTTAATAACTGAAACTTTATATATAAATTTTAATAAAGATAACAGTAAAGCAGGGCTAGGGTTATGTATATCTGTCTTAAGTACAACCCATGTGAACCAACCCTGTAGGTCTTTCCTTGAGCACAAACCCACAGACTGTACAAAGGAAGGACCCAAAGTGGGATCCTATCTGACTCTGTCTAGTCCCACAGCTGCAGGTGGCACCCCTGCCCCATCCCACCCCCACGCATCTTGGTTAGTAGCAGAGCAAATTGATGAGTGGTTTATACCACCCATCAATTTGATATTTATTATATTAGCTATAGTTGGTAGAAGTTCTATTTGCAAAATAGTGGATTAAATCGAAGTGAGCATCTCAGAAATAGCTATCATATGATGAAAAATTCAGTGGGAAATAGAGGGACATGAATCGTCTTTCGTAATTTCATTTGTGTGTGTTCAATAAAATAATATTAATATGGCTAACTAAGAGAATATAATTATATCTAGTTAAATATGGAAAAAAATAATTAAATGTATTTACTTCTGCTTCCATGTGTGCCCATAGTTGAAATATAATAACAGTTTAATAATAAACATTCATCAAAAGAGATTGAATGATAAATTCAAAATGGATTTCTCCCTGAATAAATTAAGCTAGCAAATTATACTGGTCAACCTTCCTATATCCTGTTCAAATGTCAATATAAGATTGAATGTTCTCCCATATCTCATTTTATGGACAATCATCAATTTGAGATGGATTATATCCTTAAACAAAAACCAATGCTATCAAGTTGATTTATAATCATAGAGACCTTAACTGCTCCTTAACAGTACATTTTTTACAGAGGCAGTCAACCTCATCTTCCTCTCACTGAGTGACTGATGATTTTGAACCACTGACCTTGCAGTTACTCAACCAGGACTTAACTAACTGCACTACCGCATCACCAGGGCACCTTAGATCTTTAAATATAGAAACTTAGACACAGTATCGTGGAATGCTAAATTCCACAATACTGTCTAAGATGCATCTCTAAACTTTGTTCTGCTTTTTTCTCAAAATATTTTACTGTTAGAGATTGATCCATTTGGCTTACGTGCTATCTTTTTCCAGTTCATTTTATTCAAATAACAAATTTGATGGAGATAACATTTTGGCTACCAAAATTTAGTGCAACAACACTCCTTTATAGTCTCTTAAATTTTTGGTTGCTCGGGACCTCAGGAAATCACAGCATGATGCCTTGTCAAATGCTGAAGTAGGTGAACCATTTAAAAATGTATTCACTCCCATATATAATAGTTGCTGCTGGATTATACCGGTGGCATGCACTAAGCTCTTGTTGAAAACATTCATATGTGACTACTCTTTGGGGCCTGGGACTCTTGAAAATATGATGACTGGTTTCAAAGACAAGTTTCCAGAAAGAGAGATCCAAAGAGAAAGCGGTGCCTTTCATGACTTAATTACAGAAGTCATACTATGTCATGCTCATCCATCAAGCATGCTCATCCACCAAGCTCATCCATGTCATGCTGTGTCATACTATGTCATGTTCATAGTAAGTCATACTATCATGCTCATCCATCGAGGATGCTCATCCACCAAGCTCATCCATGTGATGCTATGTCATGCTCATAGTATGACATACTATGTCATGCTCATCCATCTATTGAAGCATTTATAAAATCCTGCTTATTTCCAGGGAGGTAAGGTAGCCCCACTGTCATCACTCTCACCTCTTGATGTATTGATAAGAACATAAATTTCCTTTAAGACAGTTTCTATAGGAGAGCATTTAACACTTTAAGATGAAAGGAAATAGAGTGTAGCTAAAAAGAAAAAGGCAAACTTTATCTTCTTCTTGTCAGCCATGCCTACGTATTTAAGTAAGAACACACTTCCACAGTACTACTACTACTACTAATAAGAAGATTCTCACGTTAAAGTATTGTGGCAATGCTATCTTTTAGGAGGATACCAGACTACACTGGAAAGGACATCATGGTTGGTAAAGACGGGGGAAGTGAAAAGATGGGTTGCACAAGATGGATTGACAAGGTGGCTGCAAAGATGAGTGCAACATAGCAACAATTGTGAGGACGGCGCAGGCCCAGGCCGTGTTTTGCTCTATTGCCCACGAGGCCACTGAGAATCAGAACTGACTTAAATGTGCATGAACAACATCATCGACAGCCACTGCTTCTGATGTTGAATAATAGTATCTGTGATAAAGACATGAATGGTTTTTCAAAATTCCATCATGCGCTATCCATCTTTATTCCTATTACAACGGTCATATTTTCCAAATTCTGTTCCATCTTGATTGTATGTGTGACCAATTTCACACTGAAGAAACTGTTACAACTGTTCAGTGTCTTCATCACTAGCCTGGTGGTTGGTTGATATTTTGATCAATACTTGTATTGAGTGAATTTCCTTGTATGTGTATAAATATCATCCTATCACAGACAGCATTACACTTCAAGATAGATACAGAAATATCCTTTCGATTATTAATGCAATGCCATCCCTCTGACATTTATCCTTGCCACCTTAGTAAACAAAATGATGGTCTGACGCAAAAGGACCAGCACCAGTGTATTTCAGCTCACCAATACCTAGAATAATGATATTTATGCTTTCCATTTTATTTCTGATGATTTCCAGTTAGTTATCCTAGATTTGTACTTCTCACAGTTCACGTTCCAATCATTCATAGATGTTGACATCTGTTTCTTCTCACTGTGGAGACCTGCTCCACCAGTAGATAAAGGTTCTGAAAGCGTTGCTTTGTCCAGGTCAGCACGGTCAGCTCTACTTTGAGTAGGCAGCTCTTCCTCAGTCATCTATTGGTGTCTTCTAACTTGAGAGGCTCTTCGGCTGGCTCTACATCTGACAATGGTCCACGTCATTCCTGAGGCTTTCAGTATGGATAATATTCTGCTGCGATTCCTAAGGTTTACATAGGCTAATTCCTCAAAAATGTACAACCTGTTCCTTCTCCATACCCTTATTCTTAGTCTGAAGGCTCTGCTGAAATCTATTCACTCCAGGTGACCCTGACATTTAGGTGGGATAGCTTCCCATATCACAGCTAAATGCAAACACTCATTGCAACAAGCTGACAGACAAGTGGTGGTGGGTGACTATGAGTCAGTATGAATTCAACAATGCTGAAATGAATAAATACACAACTAAAATAGTCATTATAATTCTTATTTGAAAATGAAAAATAAGAATATAGTTTAATAAATTTTAAAATAAATAATTTACAGAATCTATAAATTCAGTCCGAAGGAACACTAGAAAGATCTTGAAGGTAAAAGGGTGACACCATTACACACAGGTGACCTTTGTGATAATACAGTTGAATCTATCAGATCAAAAAAATCCCACATAAGATCGATCCACAAAATAAAAGGCTAAGTCAGAACTTAGTGCTACCGACTTTCCAGTTAATGTCTACATTAGTGTACTCCACACAAATTGTGCTTTAACATGTCTTGGTGATCAGTGGATGGCTGCAGAAATGTTATCTCTGTGATGCACTTGGCTTGCTCTTTTTAGAGTGCCCTATAGAAAATCAAACCACAACAGTGCCTGTCAAGGCGTGCTTCCGGGTCAATTAAATTCAAGGCATAGAGGCCCGTTCAGAGGGAGAACTCAGAGGCAATTTGGGGGATCTTTAAAGGCATCCTCTTGCTAGATTTCTTTGGTTATGGAGCTTATTAGGAAAACATTGTAAGAGAATTGCAAACTGAATAAGAAGAATTTAGGAATATGTTTGCAATTTATTTTTTCATCACAACAATGTGCCTGCTAATTCTTGGAGGGTAACAATGGGTAGGCCTACAAGAATTTTATTGTGAAACCTTATCTTAATTAATCTATATCCATGATATTACCCCTTCAGCTCTATATTAGTTCCCTGAAACTTAAATAATATTTCAAAGGAACACAATTAGCATCCCTCAAAGACTAACATTTTTGCGATGGTCAAAGGATGTTGGGGGGAAATGTAAAGAAAGATGAAAACACCATGTTAAGCAATGCAGAGACCTACATGGAGGATTTGTTGAGAAACAATAGCTTGATATTTTTTTTATATTTATGCTTAATAAAGGTTCCTATGATCTGTTGCAATGCATCTTTAGTTAGCTTCCTGAATTGACCTCCTATAGAGAAGCACCAGGAGCAGACCTCCAGAAGTGTAGATCCTTTCATTTCCTTGTAACGTAATGACTTGCCCAGTCATTTTAACTAAAGAAGATAGTAGTTGTCCAAGTAAGATAGGCTGAAGTATTTTGAGTATAAACCCTTTAAGTATATCCTGTTTAAATAATTCTCTTTAATTAAAACAAGAATGTAGTGCCTGAATTAAAAAGGTCCATTTTTGTAGTTTATATTTTTCACTATCACTTGGACTTGCTAGACAAAATAATGAAGTTTTAGGTATTTACATAGATTTAAAAAGGCATAAATCACTTTTATTTTATGGAGTAACTTAAGTTACTAAAATAAAACCAGGAAAGACATAAACAAAAATTAGCAAATGAGACATACAGTGAATATACTACTCATATCCAAAATGCGAATGCTTTATGGCCAGGAATGTATTACGTATTGTTGTTGTTATATGCAATCAAGTTAGTTCAGACCCAAAGTGCCCCGGGCACAACAGAAGAAAACACTGCACAGTCCTGCTCCATTCTCACAAGTATTCCTATGTTTGAGCCCATTGTTGCAGCCCATATGTCAATCCACCTGCAGGGTCTTCATATATTCTCTGCCCCTCCACTTTATCAAGTATGATGCCCTCCTCCAGGGACTGGACTCTCCTGACAACATGCCCAAATTATGTAAGATGAAGTTTTACCATTCTTGCCTCTAATGAGCATTCTGGCCATATTTTTCCCAAGAATGATTTGCCTCCGATGCATGTGAAACAGATTGATTGTCTTTTTAGCAGTCTATGGCACTTCCAAAATACTTCTCCAGTAACACAATAAAAATGCATTAATTCTTCTTTGGTATTCCCTATTCAATGCCCAACTTTCACACGCATAGGAGGCAGTGGAAAATACCATGACTTTGGTCAGGCTTACCCTAGTCCTCAAAGTAACATCCTTGCTTTTCAGTACTCTAAAGAGTGTAACAGATTTACCTAATGCAGCTCATCTTTTGAACTCTTGACTGTTGTTTCCATGAGCATTTGAATGTGGATCCAAGTAAGACATATGACCAGATGCTAGCTATAACCAAGTGCGATCTATTTGTCCAGTTGTGAAGGTGCTGGTCTTCTTTACACTGAGCTGCAATCCATACTGAAGGCTGAAATCCTTGATCTTCACAGCCAGGGCTTCAAGTCTTCTTCATTTTCAGCAAGCAAGCTTGTGTCATTTACACATCCCAGGTTGTTAATAAGCCTTCCTCCAATCCTGATAGCAGATCTTCTTCATATCATCCAGTCTCTCTGATTATTTGTTCATCATACAGATTAAATAAATATAATGAAAGGATAAAACCCTGACACACATCTTTCTTGATTTTACACCTTGCCATATTCTCTTGTTCTGTTTGTCCAATTTCCCTTGGGTCCATGTATAATTCTGCATGAACACCATGAAATGTTCTGGAATTCCCATTATTCTCAAGGTTATTCATAGTTTGTTGTGGTCCACACCGTCAAATGTGTTGGCATAGTCAATAAAACACACATAAACATCTCTCAGTATTGTCTGCTTTCAGAAAAGATCCATTCAACATCAGCAATGATATATCTCTTGTTCACTTCCTCTTCTGAATCTAGCCTGAACCTCTGGTACTGCTGTAACCAATGTTGGACAATCTTGAGCAAAATTCTCCTTGAGTGTGATATATCCATAACATTGTGTACAGTTTGAACATTATTTTGGGTCACATTTTTTCTGAAGGAGTACAAATACAAATCTATGCCAGTCAGTTGGCTAAGTAGCTGTCTTCCAATTTTCCTGGCCTAGACAAGTGAGGGCTTCCATCAGTTTCCTAAAACATCTCAATGGGCATTCCACCAATTCCCAGAGCCTTGTTTTTGGCTAATACTTTCAAAGGAGCATGAAATTTTTCCTTCAGCACCACTGGTTCTTGATCATATGCTACTTCCTGAAATGGTAGAACAGCAACTCGTTCTTTTTGGTACAGTGATTCTGTTTCTTCTTTCCACCTTCTCTTGAAGCTTCCTGCATCATTCAATATTTTGCCCATAGAAACTTTCAAAATTGCAACTCAAGTCTTGAATTTTTTTATTTAGTTATTTCAGTTTAAGATATGCAGAGTAGGTTATTCCCTTTGGTTTCCTAATTCTAGGTCTTTGCACATTTCACTATAATATTTGGCTTTGTCTTCTTGATCTGCCTTGAATTTTTCTAAATAGCAACTTGACTTCATCACTTCCTTAATTAGCTTTACCTACTCTATAGTAAAGAGCAAGTTTCAGAGCTTCTTCTTAACATCCATTTTGATCATTTCTTTCTTTCCTCTGTTTGGAATGATGTTTTGCTTTCTTGGAGAATTATGGTCTTGATGCCATCCCACAGCTCATCTGGTCTTCTGTCATTGGTATTCAATTCACCGATTCTTTCCTTGAAATGTTTTTTAAATCTATGTGGGATATACTCGAGATCAGATTTTGGCTCCTGTGGACTTGTTTTAATTACCTTCACCTTTAATCTGAACTTACATAAGAGCAATTCATTGTTTGTTCACAGTCTTCCTTGGCTGATCTTGAGTCCCTCCATCAAGTCTTCCCACGGACGTAAGCAATTTGATTTGGGGTATTTCATCCTGAGAAATCCATGTGTACAGTCATCTTTTGTTTTGTGAAAACTAGGAATTTGTTATGAACAAGTTGTTGGCCTTGAAAAATTCTATCTTGCAATCTTCAGCTTAGTTTCTCTCACCAGGTCCATATTTTACAAATACTGTTTCTTCATCTTTGTTTCCAACTTTTGCACTCCAATCACCAATAACTATCAATGCATCTTGATTACATGTTTGATCAATTTCAGATTGAAGATGTTAGATTCTTCAATTTCTGCATCAGTAGCTTTGGTGCTTCGTGGATACATTGGAATTATAGTTTTATTGATTGGATTTCTTTCGAAGGGATAAATATTATCCTATTACAGAGAGCAGTGTGGTTCATATTAGACCTTGAGATTTCCTATTTGCCAATGAATTCAATTCCATTCCTCTTATTGTGTCATTTCCAGAATAGTAAACTATACAAATTTCTGATATAAAATAGCTGGTATCAATCCATTTCAGCTCACTAATGCCTAAGGTATAAATCATTTTTCATTCCATTTCCTTTTTGACCACTTCCAATTTACCTAGATTCATACTTCACACTTCCAAGTCCAAGTTCCAAAACATTAACATATTTCACTGCTGTTTCTCCTTACCATGAGCAGTGCCGAACCAGCAAATGATGATCCAGAAGGCTCCACTCCCCCAGTTTTACAAGACTCATGTCACCAAATTGGATGCCACGCTGAGAAGTCACATCCTCATTGGTCACATTTTGAGTGCCCTCCCACCCAACGGGACCCATCGGGGATCCATCCTCTGACACGATCTCCAATGATGTTCTGCTTCCATTCAGTAGGCTTTCCCTATCTGGCAATGTTTCAACGTTATGCATAAGGTTTTTCGTGGCTCCTTCCTCCAAAGTAGGGAGTTGAATCCTTCTTCCATGTTCTTAGTCCTGAAACCTGTTCACATTTGGTGACCGCTGGCATTTGAAATATCGGTGATATAGCTTCCAGCATCACAGCAACACACAGGCTACCACACGAGAACAGACAGACAGACAAATGGTTGTTTAAGCCCATAGCACTCAGTATTCCCAGGTGGTCTTTCAACCATGAATCAGCCCTGACCAGGCTTTGCTTCTGAGATCAGGGGAGATCTGGCACATTCAGGTTGGTGTGGCCATGCATAGGAATTCATTACATTCCATTTAAACGTTAGTGATTTTTCCTATCAGCATCAAAAGTTTGCATTGCATCAAACCAGTGAGTGAGCACTACACCTTACCAGGTGACTAAATCTACCATCTCTTGACTGAGAATCAGGGCCAAGGATAGGATTGTCTCCTTACTTTATAACATGCTTGATCCAATGTACCTAGCTAGTAGATTGCTTGCCTCTTAACAGGCATCAGATTTTTTGGTAACAAAATCTCTGCCTTGGTTCAAATCAACATTCAAAATTCAATGGTCCGTGGCTTATTGAAACACAGATTTCACATTTGAGGTTTAATTCGTGTGAACAAAATAACTAGTACGTCTGTGGTTCTTTATCAGAGGATATTTGAGGCACAACCTCGGCACCTTAGTCATTGAGTTTGTCTAGGGTATACTTGCAACTCTGGCTTCCTTTATCCCCGCCCCGCCCCCCCCCAGATTAGTGTGTGTGTGTGTGTGTGTGTGTGGTGGAGGGGGAGAGTTGAGTTAGAGAGAGAGCCTTTTTAGTCATAATAACTAAATCATTTTCATTGGTAATATTCTATAGTACTTTATTATTCTATTTTATTAATTCCTGAGATACAGAATTATTGGTGTCAATCCCCTGAATTATATACATTATCTGTTTTAATTTTCTCATTCAGTTTTAGGTATTATTAAGTACTTTGACAAATGAATAAAAGCAATTATTAGGAAGAACAACTTGTGAGGTAAAACATGGACAAAACTCTCTGTTGTTTCTACCATTTTATCTTTTTCTATATGCTTATATATATAGTTGTAGGTATTCTTAAACATTTAGCAAGATTGCTTGCCAATTGTAGTAAGTTTGATTTACTGATATTTATGTGTTAATTTCTGTGAAAGATAAAACTTTTAAAATACTGAGGTTTTTTTTCTTTCTGGTAATTTCAATTGTTTGTTGTGCTTTTTCATGTGATTGAATTATAATGGTCACTATGTCTCCATGGTTGATAAATCCGAGTGTCTGGAGAAGTTAATAGAATCTATTACAAGAAGGACACCTATGAATACAGATCTTAAGAGGTAGTGCTTCTATTATATAAAGTACAACTAGAATGCACGACAATTGTAATTTACAGAACGAGTTGCCCCATGGGCTGCCATCTCGCTGTGGAATCCTAATTAGAGATTGTATTGATAGAGTCTATATAAATACAATCTAAGGAAGTTTTTGGTGTTCTGTACACTTATCATACTGCAAAATATCTTCAAACATCATATATACCATCATTCTGCCTTCCAGCATAGAAGACTGTAACGAGACTCAAATGTAAAACAGATTCGTCTTTGTCTTCTTAGTTAAAGCAAGTATATCTGAAGCACATTCAGTGAAAATGTAAATTCTGCCAAATAAGTAAAAAATTCTTGGTATGATGTTCTGGTTAAAAACCTCAGAATACCATTTATTAACCTTGGCCAATATGCATGGGAGGCAAACATTAGTCAGAGCACTACTAATGATATTCTTGTTATTTATAGGGTCCCTTTGCCCATCAAGTTTCTTTGAAGGTGCTGTGTCAAGTGAGAAGGAATATGAATTTATTCTGTACTGTGGGTTATTCAATAATCAGATATGGTGCAATTACTTTATAAATGAACTTGACCTCTCTTAAATAGGCATGAAACTTTCTCAAATATGTGTGTGTGTGTTAATATGTGTCTTGGCTAGAAACAGCCAGAAATAGTCGTTTTGAGCATATGTCAAGAGAAAAAAAATCCAAATTAAAAAGAATAGTTTGTGTTTTTCCAGAAAGAGCAAGTGCCTGAAAATAGGGTCTCTAATAGAACTGCTTTTTCCAGCAGAATTATAGCATAATTATGGAAGAGCAATACTTTTATACTGCTTTTATTCTGCTCAGTTAGAGCTTTCTACCATATTTTACCCTTTGGAAGATTTTCCTGCACAAAACTTAGCACAGAGGTCACAGTCCATGCATCTGACCAATATATACATGTGAAAGCAATAATCCTAAGTATAAATGCTTGTGACTGCATTCCTTAGAGCACAGTCATGCACTATTACATCTCATCCTTGCTTTAGTCATTCTAACTCATCTCCAAACTCATCCAAAATTTCACTAAATTGAGAATTTAATAATACATAGTACAAAGCTACCTGTTCTGATAAGAATCTCTCTATTTTTACTTATAAGAACTTTATATTTCCTAGCAATTGCTGTGAAAGTAAAGTAGCTAGATATGCATACTCAGTTTCAGTATCTGGAAGTGAATTGAATGAAATGTACTTCAATAAGTCTTTGCGATTTCCTGAAAAGAGTGAAGTGTTATTTTAAAAGCCTCAATAATATAGTCATTCTGTAGGTTTGAAAGAGGAGTCCCGGTGGGGTAGTGGGTTATACATTGGGCTGCTAAGCACAAGGGTAGCTGGCAGTTTGAAACCACTGACCCCCCAGTAGGAGAAAGATGAGGCTGACAGACCCTCAAAAGCTCGAAACCTTAAGGCTCATGTTCTACTCTTTCCTGAAGGGTCACCATGAGGCAGAATTAACTCTTGATCCACGCGAGATCTTTAAGAAAACACCCAGAAAAAAATTAAATGCTGATGAAAAATTTAAATTAAAAAAATTAAAAGTTAAATATGTCTAGAGCATTCAAATTTCTACTATTTTTCTTCTCTTTTTAGTGTCCTATACATCTACATTTGAGGGCTCTAGTTGTGAACTATTTGTAGAAGGAATTTAAAACTTAAATGGAGATAAAAAGCCAAATGGCTATTTTAAATGACAGCTATTTTATGATTCACACTCATAGGGATTATTCAATTTTGATAAGTAATTTTTTGCCTTTGGAAATTCTGATCTTTTTAACTTCCCAATTTCCACAGACATATGACAGAAATTCCAATTTCTGAACAAGCTTATGTTCAGAATGTAATGTAGTGAAGACAACACTTTCCTCATGCAATTCTTATCACAATCCATACATACAGCCTTTGTGTCAAGCACATCTGTACATTTGTCGTCGTCATCATCATTCTCAAAACATTTGCCTTCTACTTGAACCCTTAATATCAGCTGCTCATTTCCCCCCCTCCCTCCCCACTCCCCCCCTCCATCATGAACCCTTCATAATTCATAAATTATTATTTTGTCATATGTTACACTGTCCAACATCTCCCCGCGCCCTGTTCTCTGCTGTCCATTACCCAAGGAGGAGGCTATACATAGATTCTTGTAATCGGTTCCCCCTTTCCACCCCACATTCCATCCACCCTCCAGGCATCTCCACTCTCACCACTGGTCCTGAAGGGGCCGTCTGTCCTGGATTCCCTGTGTTTCCAGTTCCTATCTGTACCAGTGTACATCCTCTGGTCTAGCCAGATTTGTAAGGTAGAATTGATATCATGATAGTGGGGGGGAGGAAGCATTTAAGAACTAGAGGAAAGTTATATGTTTCATTGTTGCTACCCTGCACCCTGACTGGCTCATCTTCTCCCCACACCCGTTCAGTAAGGAGGTGTCCAATTGCCTACCGATGGGTTTTGAGTCTCTAATCTGCACTCACCCACATTTACAATGATATGATTTTTTTGTTCTTTGATGCTTGATAACTGATCCCTTCGACAGCTCGTGGTCACACAGGCTGATGTGCTTCTTCCATGTGGGCTTTGTTGCTTCTGAGCTAGATGGCCACCTGTTTATTTTCAAACTTTTAAGACCCCAGATGCTATATCTTTTGATAGCTGGGCACCATCAGCTTTCTTCACCCTCACTTCTAAAGATTATTAAAGTTGTACTTCTTCCAGGTCAGATTGATTTGTTTGTCTAGCAATGCATTCTATTATCATTATACTTCACCAACATCATAATCAAATGCATCATTTCTTTCCCAGTCTTCCATATTCAGTGTCCAGCTTTCATATGCATATGAAGTAAGTGAAAATATCATGGCTGGATCATATATATCATCTTGAACATTTATGAGATACAATTTAGACAAGGACTGTCCAGAAAAGGTATGTTCAATTTTTAAAATAAATTGTAATGAATGAAACCAGGATTCCATTATCCTCTAAAGTAATAGGAACAACTAGTACTGCCAACCACCTCTCACTTCAGAATTGATCACTAACTTGAAATTCGTGTTTATCAGTCCTCATTTTTTACTACAATTTTATAACCATGACACATTAAGCTTTTACACATTTAGAAAAGTCATTTTTATCTGGGGACCTTCTGTATCTGTTGCAATGCATTATGGTTATAATTTTTATATCATTATAAGAACCTACTCTGGCCATTCACATTTCTATCCATATTCTTTTCCCCCTTTTTGCTTTTAGATACGCATTGGACTGCTAAGCATAAAATCCAAAGGTTTCAACTCATGAGCGGCTTCCTGGGATAATGATGCCTGTGTCCATGCAGAGGTATATCCTCAGAAACCCTGTACAGGGTCATTAAGGGTTGAAATTGACTCCAAAGCCATAGAGTTGATCTATGTAAGTACATACACACTCACACAGGGGTACCCCAAAACCTGAATTTTCCCCCCAAAGGTATGTATTTAAATTTTTTACAAAACAACTTTATCACCTGCAAAGTACTCTCCATTGCACTTGATAATACATTTGTCAAATCTGCGATGCCATTCTTGGAAATATTTTTCAATCTCATTTTCTGTTTATATGGCTGGTAGCCCCTTCCTCATTTTTTTCTTCGCCACTTCTATGTCATCCAATCACTGTCCGTTCATGTCCCTCTTGATTCACAGAAACAAAAAGAAGTCCCATGGAGCAAGGTCAGTGAGTAAGGTGTGTGGAGAAAAAGAGACCTGGTATTTTTTGCCCAAACTGGCACACTGAGATGGCTGTGTGAGCAAGTACACTGTCATGGTGGCAAAACCAGAACCTGTCTGCCACAAATCAGGCTTTTTTGGTCACACACTGTTACACAGTCTTTTCAGAACCTCTAAATAGAAAGCTTGATTAACCGTCTGACCTGGTGAAACAAACTCAAAATGCACTACAAGTGATATTTTTGTCCATTCAGGAAGTTGGTGAACTTCCAGAAGAGGTTTGTCATCAATCAACATTTCACCTTTTTTGAAACTCTTATATTTGAGTTTTTTTTTCCCCATAGCACTGTTCTTGTACGCTGTGTTCAACATCACAACAGTTTCTGCAGCATTTTTCCTGAGCAGGAACAAAATTTCATACGCACATGCTGTTGTCTTAAATTGGCCATCACAAAAAATAAGGTTTGAGTAAAACTGCTTTTATGAAAAATTCACTGTGACCAGACAGAGAACCTTCCCAGGTAACACCCCTGGGTGCACTAACTCAGAATGAGCTGCTCAGTGCTCATGGAGCAAAAACTGCGTACTATGAAAGCTCTGTTCCTCCAAACACAATTTCGGGTTTCTTGGGGTATCCTTTCCTATATGTTGTTGTTGTTGTTGTTATTGTTGTTGTTAAGTCCCATTGAGTTCATTAGAACTCTTACTGAAGCAAAAGACTCATCTGTCCAATAGACGGAAATGTTTCCTGATGATTCCACAGGCTCACGATTGTTAAGTTTGAGCCCATTGTTGCAGCCACCTTGTAAATACATCTCCTTGACAAACTTCCACTTTTTCATCGACCTCTACTTTACCAAGCATGATGTCCTTTCCTAGGGATTGGTCTATCCTGATACATGGCCAAAGTCTGTGGGATGAACTCTTACCATCCTCACCCCTAAGGAGCATTCTAGCTGTACTTCATATTATAATTTAAATGCATTAGCTTTTTTCAGTCGTTCTTATTCATTGTCCATATTTCACGTGCATATGAGACAATGAAGGCATAATGGCTTGGATTAGGTACACCTTAGTCCTCAAAGTGACATCTATGCTCTTTAACTTTTTAAGATGATTTTGTGGAGTGCATTCGCCCAAGCGATATCCTGTTTGATGTCTTGATTGTTGGCTCCATTAGCATTGATTGTGGCTCCAAGTAAAATGAAATCCATATCAGCATCAATCACTCTCTGTTTACCATGATGTTTGAGTTTTCTTCACATCGACTTAAGGACAGGGCAAGATATGACAAAATAACAATTTATAAATTATCAAGGGCTCATGAGGGAGTGGGGAGCGGGGAAGGAGGGGAACAATGAGGGCCTAATGCCGGGGGTTTAAGTGGAGAGGAAATGTTTTGAGAATGATGAGGGCAATGTACAAATGTGCTTTATACAATTGATGTGTGTATGGATTGTGATAAGAGTTGTATGAGCCCCTAATAAAATGATTTAAAAAAAAAAAAGGTAGACAGGCAACTTAGGGGAAAGTGAGATTATATTGGAGGATGACCAATTCGAAAAAGAGGGTAAAAATGCTTGCACAACTTGAAGAAAGTAGTTAAGGTCACTGAATCATGTATGTAAAAAATGTTGATTGGAATTTGTTCGGTGTGTATTTTTCAACAATAAAATATATTTTTAGAAGAGAAAAGGAAAAAAAGGAGCCCTAGTGGCACAGTGGTGTACATGTTGGGCTGCTCACCAAAAGGTCAGCAGTTCAACTACACTCACGGCTCCTTGGGAGAAGGATGGTACTTTCTGCTCCTACAAAGATTTAGAGCCTCTGGGACCCAAAGGAGTCATTCTTATTTTGTCCTATATAGTCACTATGAGTCAGAATTGACTTGAGAATTTCATTTTTTTGGAAAGGGGTGGTGGTGGTTACATTGAGTTGCACCTAACACTGGAGGCAGCGGTGTCTGATTTCTGCAACAAGTGCTTCAAGTGCTCTTTGTTTTCAGCAAGAAAAAATCTGCATAACATGGGTTGTTTATAAGCCTTCATTCCTGAGGGACCATTCTGCTTCATATAGTTCAGCTTCTCAGAGTATTTACTCAGCACTTCGATTGAATCGTGTGATGAAAAGATAGTACCCTGTCACACATGTTTCTTGATTGTAATCCATGCAGTGCTCCTTTATTTTCAGTTTGTATGACTGCCTATGGATACGAAAGAGCGCTCAGCAGTTTTCACTTTCAATTGTAGTCCTTGATTATTTTAGTTATCTTTCCCAGATAGATTATAAATTCCAGGAATAAAGTACAGAGCATTGAGTAATTACTTACTAAATCATTGCTGAATGAGGAAAAGAATGAGCAAATATTTAAATTGAATAAAAAATCCAATTAACATGTCATAAAGATAAGATTAATTTCCACTAGTTATTATCTTCATAAGTATACATTTAATGTCTGTATTAATTTTATAATTTACAAATTAAATTAATATCTTCAAGTATTGCTCTCAGATTTCATTTTTATAGCTATATTATATTTGAGCGAACATATTTATGTATATTTCTGCAATTTAACTTTTAAAATACATTTATAAAATAAGCTCCTCAAAATAAGATTCCTGAATCCTTGATTAATAGTGTCCTATATCTTTAAAATATATCACCAGATTGTTATACAAGAACTGTGTAAATATCTTTAACAATTGCCAATGTTTAACATTTTAAATTCTTGCATTAGTTAAGTACTTTAGTTAAATATATTTATTCTTGTGATAAGTTAATGCTACATAGTTGTTTTGCTGTCTTACTAGTATATTTTTTGTGTGAGTTTATTTTTTCACCATTCAATTATTTTCTTACCAAACTTTATGTGTTCACTATAAAATGGATCATTTACTTGAGACTGGAGTTTTCACTGTGTTTGTAACAGACTTGAATGTGTTGCTTCATTTATCTTGACATTTTTAACAACACTTTGAGTATGCTTCTATTATAGCCCATACTATTTAAACAAGTATTTCTTTGTCTTCTCTTCCCCAGACTAGAGTAATATCAAACCAAAACTTCAACTGACATTACCTAACATAGTATTATCCAAGGTAACCCTGATTTCCAGATGAATGTGAAAGTCCCTTACTCGGAGTGGTCTCTTAAAGGTTTAGTGGGTCAGAACTTCAGGAAGGTCACAGTGGGATGCCTGGTGAAAGACTAAAGATGGCAAACCACTTAAACATTTATTCACTCGCATCTATGTTACTTAATTTTGGTAACCAGAATAGTATATCCACCAAAATTCTATTTTGAATAAAATGAACTGGGAAAAGGTAGTGTTTAAGCCAAATGGATGAATCTCTAAAAGTAAATTATTTTGAGGGTAGAACAGAACAACGTTTTAGAGACGAGTGCCTTAGACACAATATAGTGGACTTTGGTGTTCTAGCTTTTATATTACTGCTATAAGGACCCCTTGTGGTGTGGCGGAGCAGTGAGTTGAGTATTCATCAGATCAAATCCATCAGCCACTCTGTGAGAGAACTATGAGGCTGAGTTCCCCAGTAACTGGGCACATTCTCAGAAACCAATGGGAGCAGCGACTGTCTCTATAAGTATAGACAAAGGTGATGGCCGAGGTTTGGGTTTAAGGATGTAATCCATCTCAAATTGATGGTTTCCTAGTATGAAACACGGGAGAAGATTCAATCTTACAATGACATTTGGACACGAGAAAGAAAGGTTGATCAGTATAATTTGTCATTCTAATTTATGGTGTTGAGATATGTTTTGAATTTAGCATTCAATCTATTTTGATAAATACCTATTAAGTTACAAAATGCTTCTATCTCCTCAGGTGATCCCTTTATGTCTGTCTGTGGATCTAATTGTTATCACTGTGAATTAGTTTTGCATACTTAAGACTTTATATATGTGCACATGTACATATCACATACTTATTTGTGCCTAAATTAGTTCACTGAGGATAATATTTTTAAATGTGTCCATATTGTGTGCACCCATATTTTTGCTCCTCTTTTTTGCTAAGTAGCATTTCCTGATAGAACTAGATCATAGATCATCAGTTATCTCTCGATGTATAGCTAGAGGATGTGCATGTGCAGGCACACTCCTATTTACACAGGCAAGAAGGGCAAGCCTTCATCATGCCGTGGAAAGGTCAGGAAAGACCAGCCCCTGGAGAAGGACCTCATGCTTAGTATAGTGCAGGACAGTGGAAAAGATGCCCGTGGCTGCAACAACAGAATCAAACCTAGAGGTAATTGTGAGGATGGCACAGGACCTGGTTCAGCCCCGTTGTAATGATAGTTGTGTTGAGTACGAACTAACTTGATGTTACCTAACAACAATGTGCAATTTTCGTTTTAACAGAATTTATCCTGACAGTTACTTCTCTCAAATCATGTCAACTCTTGAACAACAGAAAGCTTACATCA
The DNA here is from genome assembly GCF_000313985.2 of Echinops telfairi. Lineage (NCBI taxonomy): Eukaryota > Metazoa > Chordata > Mammalia > Afrosoricida > Tenrecidae > Echinops > Echinops telfairi. The sequence goes on along the minus strand of NW_022103902.1, from coordinate 10,497,420 downwards.
TTATCCCCCTTGACAGCCCAGTCCATTTAAAGACCAACTCCTAGTTTAAAGAAAGACAAAGGAGAAGAAAATAACTTAATGTAGATTTGCCTCATCTCATGATTATGCACTTGGTTTTAATCAGGCCATCACCTCCTTTGGCTTTATTTCATGAATAAGACTATGCAAATGATTGTACATGGATGTTGTTTTACTGAGAGGGTTATTACCTTAGAGCAAAACTAGCAACCTGACTCTGATAATATCAAATTAGGCTTGCAATTCCCAAGTGGTTATTTGAATGATGATTTAGATTAAAAGTCTGTTTCAATAATATGTCTGTTTTCTGTTTGTCTGTTTCAATAATAAGTTTAGCCAAAGGTGAATGAGAAAGCAAGACCCATTCACAGAGCTTGTATCAGGCACGATGAGAATATTTTACAGGGCTATTCCAATTTGATCTCATTGATAAATGTATTAAATGGTTCCTCTGCATTTTCTGTTGAGTGAAAAAGCAGCATGTAATTAAGAGAAATTGTTTGCAATCATAGAATACCCTATCATTGCTTAAAAATATGTTATGCTCTGTTTAATGCTGTTTAAAATGTTTTATTTTCTAAAAAGGGTTACATACCCTTTCAAAGACTGCTAACCTTGTCTAAGGACAGGTTTCAAGATTATGGTAATCTGTTTTATGTAGATACTTTTTAATTAGTAAATAAGTATGTGCTTGTTTGATAATGAAAAGGGGGGCATTAGAATAAGGAACCCCTGACAGTGCTGTCAGGTAAGCATTGGAGTGCATAAGCACAACAGCTGCTTAATGCGGGAAAGACAAGGCTGCCTAAACCCATAAATACGTACAGCCTAGGAAAACAAGTGTTTGGTTTAGACCCTGATTTAAACCCAACGTAGCACAGGGTCTCTGTGAGTCAGAATCTATTCCACGGCAGTAGGTTTGGTTGGGTTAGAATCATATGTGCAGTTGGGTAAAGGAAGCACATCTGAAAAGCAACAGCAAAGCACATATTTTCCATTTTTAACTCTTATATTATGAATCTTTGACTATTTTCCCTTCTGTATTTGGCCAGTAGTTATTGACACAATATAGATAGGAAGGCACAAGATACTGTGAACTTTTGTGAAGGGAAGCTTCGTTGGACTTGGCCCAAAAATTTTAACTGCAACTCTATTTTTACCAGGTGCTCGTCAGTCAGTTCTGATTCACTGTGACTCTGTGTCCCAACACAATGCAACACTTACCCTCTATTTATCAAGCACTTTCCACTAGTGGAATGCACTTGAATTTAAAATGTAGGAGCAATTAAAATCTATATAAAGCATTTAGAAAAGGCCTGGCTATATATATATATATATATTTACTCACAGGTCAATATATAATTTTAAAATTAAGGAAAAAATAAATGGAGAAATAAATGTATATACAAATAGATTAAATATCATAACAATTCTATTCTAAAATTTATATAGGGATATAACTTAATTCCTATCACAATGCCAACAGAATGTGTTAGAAGACTTAATATTGTCAAGATTTCAATACTACTCATAAAGTAGTATTGAAGATATGTATATGATATATAATAGAAGATATATATATCTTCTACCACTTATCCAAAAGAAAAATAGCCTGGATATCATAATTTGAACATAATTTGAAAAGGTAGTTAGCTGAAAAAGGCATTCAAATTGCTACAAAAAATACTCAATGCCTTTAGACATCAGAGAACTACAAATCAAAATTACAATGGGATGCTATTTCACCCCTACTGGAATGGCTAAGTTAAACACTGACCTATACAGGAAATTAAAAATGGCAAGAATGTAGGACTATTGAAGCGTCCATTGATGAAAGGAACGCAAAATGGAGCAGCCGCTGTGGAAACTCATTTGGTGGTTCTTTAAAAGATACATGTAACTAGCACGTGACTCAGCAATTCCACTCCCAGATATAATACCTACAGTAATTGAAAGCAGGGCCCCAACTACCATTGTACGTTAATTTTCATTGAAGCACTAGTCACAATCGCCAAAGGGCAGAAACAACCTAAATATTCATCAACAGATGAATAGATAAAGAAAATGTACGTCTGTCCAGTGGAATACTACTTAGTCAATAGGAGAAATGTATTCTTGATATGTGCTACACTGTAGGTGGAGCTGGAAGATACCATACGGGGTGAAATAAATTTTTAAAAACCAAAAGGGAAAATGTCATATAATCTCTTTTATATAAAGAGTCAAGATAAGCACAGTGATTATTAATGGTTTACAGGCTGAGTAGGAGGAGCCAAAGGGATAGTTAACAACAACAACAAAATTAAATCCTGGATTGCTGTCATCTTCAATATGCCATAGATATCTAAATGTATAATAAAGCTATCATTGTGATGATGAGGGGATTAGCATGGGGATGGAAAATAGGGAAAGAAAATGAAAATGTTCAGCTCCGCATTCATAAAAACTTGATATACGATAGAGCTGGAACTGCACATCATTAGACAAGAGATGCAATACACATTTTTGGATAATGGTGTGAAAAATGATATTGATCCTCTACTTACAACCATACACAGAAATCAATTCCATAGAAATTAAAGACTTAAACCTGAAAAAAAAAGAAACTTTAAAACTAACATTAAATGTACAGAAGGATGTCTTTATAAACTTGTCTATAAAGAATTTTTTGAACTAAACAATGATTTTTTGAACACACACACAATAGACTACATTACGGGGAAAATTTCTCTTCATCAAGATATTCCAAAAAGAATGTGAAAAAAATAGGCAAAAACTAGATTTTCTCACAATTTATAGTTTAACAGGCAATAATATCCGTAATTATAAAGATATTCTCGGCAAACAGGACAGGAACACCACCTCCCAGGGATCCTGGACCATGGGAAAATGCTGATGGCTCAGCCATGGGGCTGTTGACTCAATGGCTGGCCTGTCTCTCAGGTCTAATGAGGTGCCAAGCCCGGCCCACTGAGTCTGAAGTCTATTTCATTATTCCTTAGGGACTTTGTGGCTTTGCTCCCCTGGCTGCTATATTGTGCTCACTTCATGCTTCAGCCTGGTGTTGGGGGTCAGACTGTACTGTGTCTCCAGTGCTGTCTCCTGTATCATTGTGGGTCAGTGGTGGGGTGTCGTGTCTCATGGTGGGGCTGGCCCTACTGTCCTCTCTGTGCATTGGCTGCTCTGAGTAGAAATGTCATCCTACAGGCTTGGTGGGCCAGGATGTGGTTCTCTCTCTCTCTCTTTTTCTCTCTCTAGATATAGATGTAGATAGATATACATTAGATATAGATGATATAGATAAAGGTGTAGATGTAGATAGATGATGATAAGATAGATGATGATATAGATATAGATATGAATATAGATATAGATATAATCGATGATATAGAGAGAGATCGATGATATAGATTGATATCGATGATATAGATAGATATCGATGATATAGATATTAATGATGTACAGACATAGACACAGATACAGATATAGATGTGGATATCCCTCTTAGTTTGCTCCTGTGTGGTCTGAGCAGACCCGCCACTCTCCTGGGCTGTGTCTTCAGTGCTACCTTCTGTAGTGCATTCCTCTGGGGAGGGGGTTGATGTGGCCGGTATGGGAGCTGGCCCACAGATCTTTCTGTTAATTCACTGCTTCATGCCAGTATGTTGCTTTCCCTCAAGGTTTGGGGCCCTAGATTGAAGTCTGGTCCCTCTGTCCATTTCCTATGGGGACATAAAAATACCCTCCCAGCGACCCTTTCACAGAGGTTGCCTACGGCCATCGGAAAACATAAATACTTCACAATATATAATTACATATTGTCTTGTGATTAATCGCTATGCTTTAATTATGTTAAATTTTTAACAATGAAAATATATCCTGCATATCAGATTTTGTATTATGATTCATAGCAGTAGCAAAATTACAGTTATGAAGTAGCAATGAAAATAATTTTATGGTTGGGGGTCACTACAACATGAAGAACTGTATTAAAGGGTCACGGCATTAGGAAGGTTGAGAACCACTGCTCTAGGTCTTTAATGCACACTCCCCCCCCCACCCCACTATCATGACCCAATTCTACCTTATAAACCTGATTAGACCCGAGCGGGTACACTGGTACAGATAAGATCTCTTGGCACACAGAATCATGGACAGATAAACCCCCCAGGAACAGTAATGGGAGTAGTGATACCATGAGTGTATGAGGAAGATGCAGGGAGAAATGGGGAGCTGAGAGCAATGATTGATGAGTAATCCCCTCCCAAGGGGGACAAACAACAGAAACATGGGTGAAGGGAGACAGCAAATGGTGTAAGATATGAAATTAATAATAATTTATAATTTATCAAGCAGCCATGACGGTGGTAGGGCTGGGAAGAGAAGGAAAAAAGAAAAGCTGATACCAAGGGCTCAAGTAGAAAAAAAATTTGGGGAGGAAATGATGATGGCAACATATGTACAAATGCTTTTGATACAATTGATGTATGCATTGTTATAAGAGCTGTAAGAGCCCCCAATAAAATGATTTATTTAGTAAGGCATCATCAGAACAAAAAATCTTACCATAGTGAATGATGGGGGGAGTGCGTAGTGGAGATCCAAAGCCCATTAATAGGCCGCTGGAGATCCCCTTGCAGAAGGGTCTCGGGGAGGAGATGAGCCAGTCAGGGTGCGATGTAGCAATGATGAGAAGTACAACTTTCCTCTAGTTCCTAAATGTTTCCTCCCTGCTCACACTACCATGACTCGAATTCGATCTTGCAAGGCTGACTAGACCAGAGGAGGTACACTGGTACAGATAGGAACTGAAAATACAGGGAATCCAGGGCGGATGAGCCCTATAGGACCAGTGGTGTGAGTGGCAAAACAGGGAGGGTAAAGGGAGAATGGGTAGGAAAGAGGGAACCGATTACATGGAACTGTGTGTGACCTCCTCCCTGGGGGACAGACAACCGAAAAGTGGGTGAAGGGAGACGTCAGACAGGGCAAGATATGACAAAATACCCATTTATAAACTATCAAGGGCTCATGCGGGAGGGGGGAGCGGGGAGGGAGGGGAAAAATGAGGACCTAATGTCGGGGGTTTAAGTGGAGAGAAAATGTTTTGAGAAACGATGTACAAATGCGCTTTACACAATTGATGTGTGTATGGATTGGGATGACATTGTATGAGCCCCTAATAAAATGTTAAAAAAAATGATTTATTTTAAAAAAAGACATTCTCCCACCAGCTTTACCATATAAAGAGGCCATGAACTCTTATACATTATAGAGTTAGATTGCTGGACTTGTAATCATTTTCATTTAATCCTATAATTGTGATGAAGTAATTACATCTGAAATAGACTCTAGTGATACTATTTCTAAAAGTCTGAGGGGTAGTTCAACATATAGTAAAGGCAGTAATAAAAAGTATGATTCAATTCTACATTATTGCACTTAGAGTTAAAATTTTCAAGATACAGTGAAATCAAGCTCTTAAATTAAAACAATCTGCCCCAAATATCATTCCCTGGCCTTTTGCAGGAACATGTTTCCTTTAAGCATTTTAATAACTTCAAAGCATTGAAAGTAAAAATATTCCTGCTTAATTTTTACATGCCAGAATTATATCTTTGAGAAAACAGAGCACACAATGAGTCTTCAGAAAAATCAAATACACAAACATAATTCATTGGGTTGTTGCTTGGGGATACTTTGTTGTGCGTCATAGCAACCCTACATACAATATCCCCAAATACATCCTGGTCTTGTGCTATTTGAGAGCCCACTCCATCAACCCAGCTCATTCAAGGGTCTCCTTTTGTTGTTTTTGCTAGCCCTTTACTTTCCTGAACACGATGCCCTTCTCCAGGAACTGGTCCTTCCTAAACTATGTCCAGAGTACATAAGAGGACGTTTTGTCATCTGGCTTTTAAGGAGCATCTTGGCTACTTCTAAGAGAGATTTATTCTATCTTCTGGAAGTAAAGGCTATATTTAATATTCCTCCAGTGTGACACATTTCATCTGTAACACTTTAAAAAGGTGTTTTACCCAATGGTGCATTGGCTCCTGCACTAACCACACGGTTAGCAATTCAAAACCACCAGCCACTCGGCAGGAGAAGGTTGACGCTGTCTACTCTCATAATGATTTAGTCTCAACAATCCACAGGGGCAGTTCTACTTTTCCTATCCCTACATCCCTATATCCTAGGGGTTGAAATCCACTCCATGGCAGTGAGTTCCCTGGCTTCCCCTCCCAATGAAACACATTAAGTTTTTACTGTTTTTCCCATGGGCATTAATCACGATTCCATATGAACTGAAATCCTTAACAGGTTTAATCCTTTCTCTATTACCATTATGCTTCTTCTCCATACAGTTGTGAGGATTTTATTTTCTTTATGTTGAGATGCAATCCATACCGAAGTCTGTAGTCTTTGATCCTCATCAATAAGTGTTTCAAGTCCTCTTGGCATTACATAAGCAAGTGTGTGTCATTTGCATATCACAGATTGTTAATTAACCTTCCTGATACCTTCTACTTGTTCACATAATTCAGCCTCTTGGAGCATTTGCTCCACCTACAGGTTGAGTCAGCTTGGTGAAAGAATAAAACCCTGACACACACCTTTCCTGAGTTTAAACCATGTAGTATCCCTTGCTTTTGTTCAAAGCACTGCCTTTTAGGCACTCCCTCCCATGTGGGACTGTCTGAAAGCATATGTTGATATTGTGATGCTACACCGTGCAGTCCATGTCTTCTTGACTTCCCAGCCCTTCTCTTTCTCCTTCCTATCATAAAAGCATGGACAATTGAAAGACAGGTCAAAGGAAGCATTGCTACACTCAAGAATATTCTCCACAGAATACAGACAGACTCCAACTGAGTCAAGTCCTTGCACTTAGAATTTATAGACGAAAATAAAGCTGATATTTTCCACAAAAATAATTTATTTTCTAAAATAAAGCTGATGTTTTCCACAAAAAAAGAATTTATAGAACATATACATTTGTTTTTATACAATAAAATTACCACTGTATTTAGCATGTAATGTAAAAAGTACTAAAGAAAATCTGAGTTTAAGATTGGAAATGTGACAAAACTTAATAAATTAATTAATTGCTATGTTCTCAAAGTCAATGCTAATTTCCTATAATAGAGTAATCCTTCCATTAGTGAGCCAATATTTTTGAATGAATAAAAAGCAAATAAAATTACACCCATTCTATATGAAAGCACTCTAAGAATGACAGTTTTATAAAGACGCTGCCTCAGAAACAGAAGTCACATTTCTGCTGTCTTACATCTAGAGTTGTCATCATCCTAAATAGCGCAATGAGTTGACTCTGAAAAACCCACCTTTATTTCCTCCCAAGGCCTCAGGCTCGAATTCCAAATTCAGGGCATTGGCAGAAGGATCTCTCTGTGTGAGAGCTTGGGGATGCTCTCTGTCTTTTTCTGCTTCCAGGGTCCCTGGTTCATGGATTGCTGTTTGGAATCTTAGAGGTGCTTTGCACGCATAACAGCTGGATGTCCAACAGAATAAAATACTGCCCAATTTTGTACCATTCTCCTAATCCATCCTGTGTGAAGTTCCTTTTTCTGAGAACTGTGCCCGTCTGTTTCTCTAAAGAGCTTCCTCTTGGGGGCTTTTTACCAAGCACGATGCCCTTGAAGAACTCGTGTTTCCTAATAACAAGTCTCAAGTACCTGAGACAAGGCCTGCCATTCTTGTCTCTGAAGAGCACTCTGGCTGTCTATCTTCCTACACCAATTTCTTTGCTTTTTCTTGCAGCCCCTTGGTTTATTCAATATTCTTTGCCAACATCGCAATTCAAAGACGTTATAATCTTCTTTGGTTTTCATGATCCATTATCCAACTTCCAGACCTATGCCATTGTTGCTATGTGCTGTCAAGTTGATTCCGACTCATAGTGACTCTGTGCGCTGAAGAACAAAGCCTACCTGATCCCGGCCCCATTGTTCTCTGTTGATCCATGTTTAAATCCATTGTTGCAATCACTGTGGAAATCCAGTTTATTGAGGGCCCGTCTTTTGCTTTTTTAACTGACCCTTTCCTTGACTACGCATGGTGTCCTTTTCTAGAGTCTAGTCTTTCGGATTCACAAACTTCAGTACCACAGGATGAGTTCCACTGAGTGAGCCTGTAGAACATGGGAGAACCTGGGAGAAAGGCCTCGGTGGGTTGCTGAGACTGGCACTCTTCTTTGGAGTAGAAAGCCCCATCTTTCTCTCGCAGTCCAAATCCTAACTGCTAGGCTGTTAAGGCTCCTCTCTCTTCTGATAACATGTCTGAGATACATGAGGCAACGTCTCCCCGTGTTTCTAAGGAGCTGTAGTTCTTCCAAAATGGATTCGTTTGGATAATACTAGAAGCTTATTTCAGAATTCATAATTGTTAGAGAATGGACTATTATAAAACACTGGTTTAGCACATTTTCACAGAATGAAAAATCAGGAAAGGGTGCCGTTTGGCCACCACAATGGAAACAAAATAAACTATAAAGTGTGGTTAAAAAATAGTTAATACAAATTATAATTGCAATGGTAGAGTGCTGACATTATGAAAGTTTTCTAATATTTTTTCAAACCTTACTTTAAATTAATGTGTATTTAGGTTTTCCTATTTTCATAATGCCTCGTCTTACGTTCTTTCCCTTTTATACAAAAGTAAGCAGAAAAATATTACTACCAGGGCTACCCTCATTACATACATGGGTTTATTTCAAATCGAACATGTTTACTTTTGTCTCTGCAACCAAGCGATGACTACAAGTTCTCTGTGTAATGCACTAGTTTCAGTTTCATTAGAGTGACTTAAAATAATAAAGAGTGGTAACTTTAGTGCCATGTATCTCAGATTTAAGTTCAGCAAAACTTTAGTGGTCATCTTCCCAAATCATTAAGCTTTGCAACACCTTTATGGGAATGCTGTCCCACATAAAAATTCACAAGAATGACAACAAAAACAGTTTTTAGGTGGATTAAGCACTTTAAGAAAGAGAAGGAAGATTACAAATGTGAACCAAGGAAGAGAAGACCATTAACCTTGAAGAATATGGCTAGGAACTCTGAGGAAAGACAATGTAACCATAATTTATGAACTAGGTACAGAAGTTGGCACCTCACAGTCTGGCATTTTGCAATGTTTAGCAGATATCTTGGCCTCAGTAAGGTTTTTACTCACATGGTGCCCAAAGTGCTGCCAGAATATTAGCTAACTCAAAGATTTGATCTTGCCATTGATATTGTAAGCAAGATTGACTTTAATGAAGATTATTTTATAGAATTAATCATAGCCAGGATGAATCTTGGATTTACTAATATACTGATCCAGACTGAAAATTCCAAGGTCCAAAGGGGATCTGAGAGGGCAGTTCAATGCAAAAGGCATAGATATCAGTTCAAAGATTATGGCAAATGACTGTGGGGATTCCAAATGATTGGTCTTTATAATTTTTTCTCAGGACACTAAGTTTCTAATTATGAAGATTTAAAAGATTTTAAAACTGCACTTATGAGAAAAAGCCCAGAAATATTGTGTGTAGGAATTTTTTTCCCATCATCAGAATGCACCTGCTCATTCATAGAAGTTAGCAAGGGCTATTTTTTGAGAATTTTGTTGGAAACTTTATCCACCCTTTTTTCTTGATCACATACCTTCAGACTCCTTAGTGTTTCAAAAATTCAAGAATATTTTAAAGGAATATGATAGAAGTCCCTCAAGGATGCCCAAACTGCATTTAACATGGTATAAATTGAAGTACAGAATTCTTTAAGGAAGAGTTAGAAGTCTAGAAACACTGCATTCAGAAGTACATTGACCTAAGTAGACTATATGTCAAGAGATAATAGCTTCACATGCAATCAAGATGCATTGATAAGTACTGGTGATTGGAATACAAAAGTTGGAATAAAGAAAAAGGGTCGGTAGTTGGAAAATATGGTCTTGATGACAGAAATGAAGCTGGAAATTGCTAATAAAACTTGTGAAATGACTTTTTCATTGGAAATGTCTTTTTCCAACAACCTTCACTGCCACTATATATGTGGGCTTTACCAGACAGAATACACAGATATCAAATGACTACATCTGTGTGTAGAGATCGGAAAGAAGGTTAGTATTTGCAGTGAAAACACGGCCCCGGCCACTGGCTAATTGGGGAAAAGTCCATCAAGTGCGTCTATGTAAGATGAGCTGAAGTTGAGGAAAATGAAAACAAATTAGCAAGAACCAAGATATGATCTTGAACATATCTTCTCTGAATTTTGAGAATACCTCAAATTACTTTTGACTCATTTAATATTAAAGACAGAGGACCCAAAGTGCTAAGGAATAACATAAAAAATCATATATGAAGAAAACAAAAGGTCACTAAAAATACACAAGAAAGAAATAAAATCCCAAAGTGAGCATCAGAAAAGACTCTGAAACTGGCTTATTATCACTGAGTAGCTAAAGCACTTGGACGAAATATTGAAATAAAATAGCTGAACAGATCATTTAAAGGGGCAACTCAAGAAGACAAAATAAAATATGGCAGAAATGTGCAAAGACCTGGAGTTAGAAACCAAAAAGAAGAACATGCTCAACATATAGAGAGAACTGAAGAAAACAATTCAAGCCTTGACTTACAATGGTAAAAGATTCTGTGGACAATATATCGAGTAATTCAGAGACCATCAAAATAGATGAAAGGGATACACAATCGCAGTACCAAAGAAAAAGTGGACCTTCAAACATTTCAAGAGGCAGCACAGGATTCAGAGCTGATGATCCTGAAGGAAGAATGCCAAGCTGCACTGAAGGCATTAGTGAAATGCAAGGCTTCAGGAAGTGATAGAATATCAACAAAAATGTCATAGAATTAATGAAGCCCTACATACACTCACTCACCTATGCCAAGAATTTTGGAAGTCACTGTGACAGTTACACAATTTCATGTCAACTTGATAAATAAGAATGAAGGGGTGGAATCTAGCTTGTCAATCAGGTCACAGCCTGATGACTGTGGGTGTGGCCCTATGAGCATGGCCATCTCATGAGGATTCTGGGACTTCCTCTCTTCCTCCCTGGAGGTGGGACACACTCGTTCTCTGCTTCACATTCCTGTTGACAGGCCACATGGAGTCATACTGATGGCAACCAGAGACCTGGAGATGCAACCACTGCCATTGGACCCCCAGGACTTTCCACCCACCGGCCTGTGATCTTCCTGCATTCAGCATCATTACATGTGCTGTGTGAGTCTGAAGAGGAATTCATAGGCTAAGATCAGACTTCTGGGTGAATAAGAAAACTTATGGACTTGATCTGGAATAGGCTGGGATGTTTTATTGAAGCATAATTACTTCTTGATATAAAGTTCTCTCTTACATATATATATGAGTGTCTCTGAATTTGTTTCTCTAGCCAACCTGGACTAACACAATGACCTACCTGGCCAACTGACTAGAAGAGATCCATATTCGTACCTTTTTCAAATGAAGGTGACACAACAGCAATTATCAAATAATATGATTAATGTCACATGCAAGTACAATTTTCTTGACAATTATTCAACAACAGTTGTAGCAGTGAATTTACAGGGGGCTGTTGTAAATTTAAGTTGGAATCAGAAGAGAACATGAAACGAAGGATATCCTGGCTCACTTGAGATGGATCTTGCCTGAACTTAATGGCAGTGAGTTTTTTGTTTTATCGTGGCTGTAAGTTATATAACTGGTATTTCTAGAATCACAGGACAATACAAGGTGAATAGTTTTCAGCAGAGTTTCCAGACTGCCAGCTACTTAGAAGGAATACACCATTCTGAGGGATTAGTTATTTAAAAATCTAAAGAAATGCAGTAGAACATTGTCACTTGTAGTGTTGGAAAATAAGACACTAAGGTCAGAAGAAACTCAAAATACAACTGAGGACAAGCTGCTTCTTCAAAGTAAAGTTGACGATTATGATGAGGATGGAGCGAAGTGTTCAGGACTTTCATTTGCATAACTCAAAATGAGAAGGAACGTTTGAAAACATCCATGGACCAGCAGAAGGTGTAATGCATGAAGTATGAATCTAACAAAACTGGAAGATGTTAGAAATTAAATGGAAAGAAGATCAATATCCCAGGCATTAGAGAGCTTACATGGACATCTTGTGGCCATTTTGAATCAGAGAATATTATAGTTTACTATGCCAGGACTGACAAATTCAAGAAGACTGGCATTGCACAAATCACCAAAAGGGACATTTCAAGATCTATCCTGAAGTACAATGCTGTTGGTCAAAGGATCTGTACACTGAACAAGGAAGTCAAATTAATACAACCATTATTAACGTTTTCCCACCAACTGTCAACACGAATGATGAAAAAATTGAAGAAGTGTACAAACAGCTTAAATCTGAAATTTATCAAACATGTAATCCAGATGCAGTCATATTTTTGGCAATTGAAATGCAAAAGTGGGAAACAATGAGGGGGAGTAGATGGAAAATGTGGTCTTGGTGACAGAAATGAACCTGGAGATCACATGATAGAGTTTTACAAACAAATGACTTCTTCATTGAAAATATCATTGTCCATTAACTTAAAGGGTGACTCTGCAAACATATATACTTGACCAGATGGCATGCACAGGAAACAAGTTGTGTCTTTGTAAAGAGACAATGGAAAAGCTTAGTACAATCTGGCCCAAAAAAAAAAAAAAGGCTATAGGTTTAATGTGAAATCAACCATCAGTTGCTTAGATGTAGGTTCAAATTGAATTTGAAGAAAATTAAAATAGATCCATGAAAGCCAAGATATGACCTTGAATACATCCCGCCTGAATTTTGAGGCCGTCTTACAAAGGTAGTTGGAGCGCTGAATAGAAATGGCAGCAGACCTGACGGGCTGTGGGATGACACCGAGCATCCACACGTCAAGAAGGGAAAGGTCATTAAAAAGAAAAGAAAGAAAAGGTCAAGGAGGATGTCAGAAAAGACTCTGAAACTTTCTCTTAGAATGTACAGCAGCTGAAGTAAATGGATAAAATAATGAAGCTAAAAAAAGTAACCGAAAATTCCAAGGCAGTTGAGAACACAAAATAAAGTATGATAATGAAATGTGCAAAGACCTTGAGTTAGGAAGCCAAAAATAATAACACGCTCCATATAGCTCAAGATAAAAAATTGGGGGGGGAAATCAAGCCTTCAATATCAATATTGAAGTTTTCTATGAGCGCAATATTGAAGGATGCAGGAAGCAGCCAAAGATGATGGAAGGAACATTCAAAGTCACGATACCGAAAAGACTTAGGTGACATTCATAATTTCAAGAAGTAGCATACGATCAAGAATCCATGGTACTGCAGGGATTCAAAGCTACACTGAAAGCCTTAGCCAAAAACCAGACTCTAGAAATTGATGGAAAAACCAACTGAAATGTTTCCACAAACGATGAAGCAGTGAAGAACTATACCAAGAAATTTTGAAAAAGATATCTGGTCAACCGACTTGAGGAGCTCACTGCTTGTGCCATACTAAAGAAAGGTGGACAAACAAAGGGTGGATGCTATTAATGTTATTAAACAATGTTACTAACACGCAAGTGAAGTTTTGCTGACGATATTTCAACAATGGTTGCAGCGGTACATGGACAGGGAACTTCCATAAATTCATGCCAGAATCAGAAGAGGGATTGTTGCTGTTGCCCAAGAGAGCTTGGCTATCACAGAGAATATCAGAAAGAAGTTTTCATTGTGATTACTTGAATATGAAAAGTCATTTGACTTTTTATCCCTAAAAACTATGGATAACTTTCAGAAGAATAGGAATTGTAGAAAACTTCATTGCACTCACCCACAACATGTGCACAGACCAAGAGGAAGTCATTTTAACAGAGAAAGAATACTTTGTGGTTTAAAATCAAGAAAGGAGTGTTTCAGGATGTATCTTCCACCATACGTATTAAATTCAGTAAGCTAACAAGATGAGAACTTGAACTGTGTGCATAAGAATGGGCATCAGGATCCATGGAAGGATCATTAACAGCGTTCTCTGAAAACGGCAGGACAATACTTGCTGAAAGCAATGAGGACTGTGAAGCTCTTGTTGATTGAACATCAAGGACTGCAGACTTCAGTACAGACTGCAAATCATTATATTTTTAAAAAATCTAAGTAATCACAACTAGACCAATAGACAACATTATGACAAACATAAACATTTGAAATTTTCAAGGATTTAGTTTTCCTTGCATCCAAAATCAATGGAAGAAGCAGTCAAGAAATGAAAGCACATGGGACCCTGGACAGATTTGCTGCATAAAAACCTCTTTAAAAGTGTCTAACTGCAAGTCTAACAATCGGAAGACTACGATAGTTTCACTCACCTCATATGCATGCATGTAAAATTCAACTAATGAATGAGAAGATGAAAAGAACATTGGATCGTTTGAATTGTCATGTTAGCAAAGAATATTAAAAATATTGTGGACTGCAGTACAACAAACAAATCCATATTTGGATGAGTAGAACCAGAATGCTCTTTAGAAATAAGGATGGAGTGACTTTGACTCAGGTGCTTTGGGTATGTTGTCAGGAGAAATCAGCCCTGGAAAGAGACAACATGCTTGATAAAGTGGAGGGTCAGCAAAAAAGAAGATGACTCTCGGGGAGGTACATTGAGAGAGGGGCTGCAACAATGGGCTAAAATATGCAACAGCTGTGTGGAAGACGCAGAACTGGGTAGTGTTTTCCTCTTTTATACAAAGCCCCCCCTATGAATGTGAACCCAGTCAATGGTACCAAACTATCATCATCATCATCATCAAAGGAAATGAATACCTATGCCACTGACCTCTGAGTTTCAAACTGTAGATAGAACACCTCAAGTCGAATTGAATCGATCAGACTGTTCTAATTATTGACTACTGCTCATAAGCTCTGCCAAACTTTACATCTACCCTAAACTAATTATTGACTACTACTAACCAGCTACCCCAGATTTATATGTCCAGCATTCTGGAAGGCACTTCTGGACGTTCCATTGACTCCATGTCGTATTGTGTATGAGTGGTCCTCAGTGGTATCCAGCCAGAAGCTCATCTCGATAGAATGGAACAGCCTGGTTCCAAGGGTCCAAATGTCCAAACTTAGAGGACTAAGATGAGTTGGGCCTTTTCCCCTCTCCACATGGCCTGAGTTGTTCTACATGGTCACCATGTTGGGCCTCTTTCTTGGTATCTCAGAGCTCCAGGGATGAATGTTCAAACAAACACTATCCATTTCCAACGTATTATATATTTGTCTGGAAACTAGAATTGTCTCATTTCTCTTATAGCAATAAAAACAGTTATAGAGTCTACCCAAAAAGCAGACCTCAATTATCAATGTCAGGTTTGTTAAACGTTATAGCCATCTTTAATCTACTATACATGCCTAGGTAAATAAGAGCTGTAGCTTACAACTTACTCCCTTCTCTCCATCCTCAATCATTTATCCTCACATCACAGTGGATATAGTGTGAGTCACACTCCTTAATACATATACCAGTTTAAGCAGGGTGAGGACACAGAAAAAAATGCAATACCTGTCAACCTGCCACTAAAGGAATGGTCTAAGAAAAGAATTTGACATACCTCCACTAAACCACTCAGCATGAGTAAATTTCTATCTAAAAGTGTTGAGAGGGGTGAAAGTATAATTTACATTTAACCTTTGTCCTTTCTCAAAAAACTACATTATAGATACATATATACAAGTATCTATAGATACACAAATATATATACACACAGTTTTCCATTGACATTTCATAAACAGAAAGGAAAAAGTAACTTTTAAGTTCAGATTCTGATTGAAAAAGGGTATAGTAACAATGTGCTCATTATAATCAAATAATGAGTGAATTTAGAGTCTTAAAGTGCTAATTATTTAAAATGTAGCTGAATTGCTATTTATAAGATATATAAAGTTATTCTTTATACAAGGGAGAAAATAACCTGGGTTTTTTTAGTGTAAATTTGGAAATTATATAGATCCGAGTTTGAGACACATATCTGCCATATAACATCTATAAAAGGCTAGTATTAGAAATGATATTAAATTTCTTCAATATTGTTGTTGATGAAGAAATGAAGTGTGAACCATATCTGCATAATAACTGATAAACAGTAGTTTCTCAAGAAATACTTGCAGAGGGAATGAATAAAAATCCATATCACACCAATCAAAATTGTCGTCTGGGAAATAAGATTCGATCAAGTAAAGTTTGACCATTAAGAAAACAGAAGAGGGAAACAGTGGCCATGCACCCACTCTGTGGCCATCATGTGCACATGGTAACCCATGTGAACAACACAGACTTTGCTCTCAAACAAAACAAATCATGTATGAGTTACCGAGTTCTTTGGAAGTGTAAAGAGGGTTCCCAAAGTTCCAGTGTGAGACTGGGAATCAAACTAAGAATTCTAATGGAAGAGGAGAATTCCACCACTGACAAGAAATATGCTTCTTCACCATTGGATCCTTGGCAATGAGCTTAGTTCTATACACATACTAGCTGTTCAATAAAAGCTCCTTAAGGGAAGGCTGAGAGATAATAATGTGGAGCAAATGGTGAGTTTTGCACTCTCTTCTAACAACACTGTGTATTATTCTAGAGAATCCAGAATATGTTGAAGAACTTAATGCAGAGACAATATGATGAGATTTCTCTTTTCCAACAATCCCTCTGTCAATACTCTGAAGAATGCTTGGAGAGGATCAGACCTGTAAGTAGAAAAGCCATTAAACATCAGTTACAGTAAATTTCCTATAGTGTATTGTTAAACTTTTAAAAAGATTAAAACAAGTGTAATATTTTCTGACAGTTTCACCTGAATCAGAGAATCTCAGATCAGCTTCCACATCTGCTAAGAGTATAAAATTTAGACATGGTTCAGAGTACCTGTCAGCTCACAGTATATTTCTACTGACCTGCCTGGGTGCTCTCCTTGCTAACAAAACTCTCTCCCAGTAAAGCAACAATTTGGGTTCTAAGCACGTCTTCGCTTTGAGAAGATATGTGAAGCACAAACCAAGGGAAAGTGTCTTGCTTGTAGATTTTTTTTTAATATGACATCTCTGATTCTTTTTCTCATTTTGCCCTAAGCTCTGGATATCAGCAACCTCTCACACTCAAACGTTCAATAGAAGAAAACACTAGTTTGTACAAGATTTTCATCATGGCAAAATGGCATTATCTGCTTGAGGCTCTAAGACTGTAGATGAAAAGAGGATTGGACATCAAACTACCAGTATATCTGTCTGGATGTCAGGCAGAAAAAGGGCAAATGGTCAGTTGGATAAAATGACTTATAAGCTTTCCTTCCAAACGGAAATATTTTTCTAAAGGTTATTTGAAAATAATCTTGCACCAACCAGCCTTACCTTTGGTTCTTCGTCTACTTTAATCCACACTCATTTATTCATTCAACAAATATCTTTCTGGTATTTATTTATGATCAACCTAGTCCTGAGCGAACTACTCAAAAGGAGCTCCTATCTTGGAGATAGCTTATGTGCACAGGGAGCAGAATTATTCCATCAGATTTTCATAGCTGTGATCTTTTGGAAGCAGGTGGCCAGCCTTTTTTTTCCTGACATGCCTCTGGGTACATTTGAATTGTCACCTTTTCAGGGAGTAGCCTAAGGCTTTACCATTCGTATGATCCAGGGACTCCACGTAGTCCCAATCAACTTGATGGCGAGTTGGGTGGTCTGGAAAGCACTGGCTGGAGAAAATGTATTTAGGCAAAAGTCGTTTCCAAAACACAGTATAATTAACCCATCTCCAATAATTGGTTGTAGCCTTGTTCTCAGGATGCTGTTTTATACCCATTTGTTTAAATACTCTTATCTCTAGCCCACGTTGTTTCACTCGTAATCTCGCTCATGAGCCTTACTTATTATTCTTGAACCAAGTCATTTGTTTTGTAGCATGTTTGTAATGGATTTAGTGTTGGGCTGTTAACTGCAAGGTGGGCAGTTCAAATCCACAAGTTGCTCTCGGAGGAAAACTATGAGGCTGTCTGCTCCCATAAAAATTTTAACTTAGCAAATACTAAGGAGTAGTTCTACTTTGTCAGATACATTTGCTGTGAGTCAGAAGCAACTTGTTGGCAATGGATTTGGGGTTTGGGGTATTTCCACAAACTTTAATACTTTAATATGCTGCTTTATGATTGCTATATTACTTAAAAGAATAAATATGATTAAATATTGTACAGAACACCATGGTTTTACAAATATCCATTATCACCACAGGATATGTGTTTATAATTGATGGATTTGAAGCTGAATTCTAAGTAGTCCCTATGAGCTCCACAAAAGATGGATTTGAAGTGATTATTTTGTCTTGCAGGTCAAAATGCATTTAAGAAGAATGAGTAGATTTGTCCCTCATCCAATAAGAATATAATGTTAGCTCCATGGATGTAAAATACATTTTCAACCATGTATTTTAAAAGTTGACAGATGAAGAAATGAATCACAGAGAAGAGAAATTCTACTGCTCATCACCATCTAAAGAATAAAAATATCTGTCACAGCAGAGAACAGAATTGTTATTTATCCTTCAGAAGAAATATTCCAGAAATATCCAGGACATGAAAATGCCATTGGATCATATATTCTATGCCTCGGGAAATGTGTGTTGTTCATTTTGTGAACAATTGACTGGTAGGTTAGGTTCACTGAGATTCTAGTACATTAGCTATCATTCTTTCCAAGATTGTATTTTTTTACAAGAATAGAAAGCTCCACCTCTCTCCCTCAGAGCCACGGGTGTTTTTGAAATGCCAACCCTGTGACTCACAGCTCAATGGGTGACCGCTATACCACCAGAGCTCCTTCCAAGAACTCTATGAACATTGAGAATTTCCTATTGTAAAAACTTTGACTACATCCTCTTCTCAGGGATCCAGTCACTATTTAGAACCCCTACTTCAAACAAGACAAAATAAGTATATACTATATTTTATCTAAATATCAAGAAATTGATAGTGTTCTATACTTGTCTCTAAAGAAAAAGAACTCTATTTCCTTTTAAACTGTGAATTTATTTAAATCTATTAAAGTTGAGCCAGAGCACATGTTTGATTGTTATTTAAAGATTAAATATGGCAGAGGCATGCTGTGATATATTAGTTTATTTTTTAATTCTACTTAATCCTAACATTTGTAATCACATGCACAAAAATATAATTTTCAACAACTAATGGTCTACTCAACAAAATATTTTAAGTCTATCCACCAACCCTGAAAAAATGTAGCAAAGTTCTCTTTCTCAATATAATGCTAGGGATTTTCATGATATAATTAAAACAAGAATGATGATAACTCTATAGTATGGTAGTTATTCATAATAACCTGTACTTAAAACTAGAAATTTAGCCTAAAGACAGTTTGACATTGATGCTTGTCAATTATTATGAATAGAGGTATGTGATAAATTGATCAAAAATTTAAATAAAGGGAGTTCATAGTGGTCACATAAAATGTACTTAGTGCATAAATTATTGAATCAATCATTATTTTCAATAAATTTAATTGGGATAAATTTAGAATAAAATTCACTCATAATGTTGAAGTCACCCCAAATGGACCAAGTCTTAGTGCCCATTTAATACTACCCTAATGAAACTCACCTACCTCAAGTACAAGTCAATTTCCCAAATTAACCAGGAAAAGAAATTCTTGAAAAAAGAGGAAGATCTTCAAGGAATTGCATTAAACAGTGACTGTGAATGGGGTCGAACTTGGCAACAACTGGGGAGGTGGCGCAGGACTGGACAGTCTTGTTCTATTTCACATTGGGTCCTTATGAGTTGGAAACAATTGGTTGGCACCTAAAACTCAACAGGAACGAATGACTCAACCCAGTCTCCCCCTCTCTGAGTAACTTTCACAAGTTCAGAGCAATAAGTACTCCTAAGAGGTAGACTAGAACTGGGGAAATAATATTAGTTTTAATTTTTTGTCTATTTGTTGCTAAAGATAACAAATGCACACAGACATTTCTCTAGTGGGAAATTATAGTTTATATTCAGTTACATTAAAAACACTATGTGAAAATCTTGGTTGTTATTGCTGTTGGTTGTTATGAAGTGGATTCTAACTCGCTGATCACATGTGTACAGTGTAGAATTCCACAGGTCATACATGAGTGTGAAACCTTTCAGGAGTAGATTACAAGACCTAATTCCTAGCTCAAAGATTGAAAAGATACAATCACTAGATAGCACTCCACCATTTCAAGAGGTAGTAGTATATGAACAAGTTTTCCTGAAGGAAGACGTCCAAGCATGAAAGCATTAATGAACAACATGGCTCCAAGAATTGTTGGAATACCAATTGAAACGTTCCAACAAGCTGATGAAGCACTGGAAGCACTCACTCATCTCTGCCAGATAATTGGGAAGATAGCTACATGACGGTATCAGCTCAATAATTGTTCTCTGTGTTAGTCTGGGTACTTTAGAGAAACAAATCCACACCAACTCATGTATAAGAGAGGGTTTTATGTAAAGGTTAAGTGCACATCAAGAAAATATCCCAACCCAGTGCTGCCCAAGCACAAGTTCAACATTAACCCATATGTTCAACACCAGTCCACAAAGTCCTCCTCCATCTTGCAAAACAGACACAATGATGCCGACTGCAGGAGGAAAGCCTAGTCAGTGAATGTGTAAGCATCTCAGCGCTGGCAGGGGTCTCCACACGGCTGCTCCAGTACCCAGGGCTGCATCGGGGTAGGTCCATGTGGCTTCTTCTTGGGGATGTCTTGCAGGAAGTCAGTCTTGCAAGCTGAAGCAGGGATCTGCTAAGGCAGCTGCACCCTGGTGCGACCATCACAAAACAAGAGACCCCAGAACTAGAACGGCTAGGCTCACTGAGCCATTTATTCCTCTGCCCTTCAATTAATCCCACATGTGATTATCTGCCAGGTTGGCACAATAAACTAACTCATACTCATTCCAAGAAAGATGACCTAACAGAATTCTCAAATTATGGAACAATATCATTAATATCATATGAAGCAACATGTTGCTGGATGCAATCCAACAATACCTGAAGCAGCACATTAATGGAGTTTCCAGCAATTCATGTGTGATTTAGAAGAGGATGTGGAACAAAGGATATCACTGGCAACATCAAATGGATCTTGGCTAAAAGTAGAAAATACCCGAACGGTGCTTACTTGTGTTTTATTGAATATATGAAGTCATTCAGGGCTGAAAGAGCCCCCAGTGAAATAATTCAAAAAACCAAAGAAGAAGTCATGTATACCAGACTATGTATACCCTAACAGACTATGGATAACCTTGAGAAGAATGGGTATTCCAGAACATTTCATTGTGCTCATGCAGAACCTGTACATTGATCATGAGACAGTTGTTCAAACAGAACCAGGGAATACTGCATGGTTTGAAAACAAAAAGGTGTGTGTCACTGTTTTATTTTCTCACCATAAAAGTTCAATCTGTATGCTGAGCAAATAATCAGAGAAGCAACTCATATGAAGAAGAATGTGGCATTAGGATCGGAGGAAGGCTTATTAACCTATGATATGCAAATGACCCAAACTTGCTTCCTGAAAGTGAGGAAGCACTTGTTGATGAAGATCTGGGAGTTCAAACGTCTGGATGGATTACAGCTCAGTGCAAAAAACCAAAAATCCTAAAGACTGGACCAGTAGGTAACATCATGATAAATGGAGAAAAAATTGAAGGTGTCAAATATTCCATCTTGAAGTACAGCAGAATGCGCCTGAGAAGCAGTGATGGCAAGACTGGTCTCCAGTATTTTGGTCCCGTTGTCCAGAGAGACAAATCCCTGGAGAAGGACATCATGCTTGGGAATGAAGTAGGGTGGCAATAAAAGGAAGACTTTTGACAAGATGGATTGATATAGTGACCACAACAATGGGCTCAACCATTAGAAAAAAGTGTAAGGATGGCACAAGGCTGTTTAGTGTTTAGTTCTGTTTTAGATAGTTTTTGTATGAGTCAGAACAGAATCAACAACACCTAACAGCATGTGCTGGGTCCCCTCTGTGCAGGTGCAAACTGTCAACAAACACGTAGTAGTCAAACTAGTAACCACTTAGGTCTCCTACAGACTGCCTTTGGTCTCATAGTTCTCTTTATCTCAGTTGAGTGGACAAGACCCTTGGAATCGGGCACTGAATATTCTTCCCACTGATGAACCCTTTCATTTGAATGTATATATAGGGGGGAAAAGAAAAGAAAAAGGCTTTTAATATCAAAATCATCATCAAATGGCTTTATCTTTTAACAGTAGAAGCTTTGATGTACTGAAATGCACAGACACCAGAGACCACAAGTGTTGTGGGCTAACAATCCCCAGCCTTCTCAAAAATTACCCTCAATCGGACAGACTTGCTTCAACAAATGACACGCATCTTTCCTCAGGCAGACCTCATCCAAAGATTGGATGTGTGAAAGTATATATGCCTAGCTCCACAACCACCCAATGGTGTAACAAAGAAATGTCATCCTTCAAAATAACCTTCAGGATTTTTTAAAATGTTCACTGGGACTTCATGATGACCAACGTCTCTCCCTATCCAATTCTGCTTCATTCCTATCTCTGCCGAAGTTTGTTGACATCAAGAGCATTTCATAATATTTTATAGATTTACTTTTATCTCAGAGTATGTTTCCTGGGGAAACTTGATGGATGACTCTTCCTCACTTCTAATTTTAATATTTTCAGTATTATTTAAAGTAAATTTCTAGTAAATGGCTATTAAAAAGTGCCATGAACACAGACTACTACAAGAATCAGAAGGGAAATGTCGAGGGGTGTATCTTACTGATATATTTTGTTATCTGCTTGGATTCTGGGATGGGTACCTTGCACACAAATGTTTTATCCTTAGTGTTACTCAGTGATGATTTATTCCTATTATGCCCCAAGAACATCACTCCTTTAAAATCTATGGGAAGCAGAACGTTGTATCATATAGTACTTTTTCACTACAACAGACTTCATGTAAGAAGCAATAATATATATTTTAATAACACAAGAGATTTATAATAATATCAATATCTCTGAATGCACCACGCATCCATCTTATATCTTCAACTTTGTGCACTTCTGCCTGCTTTCCTTTCACTGTTACAAAAACATAGTGTTGGATACCTATGATGGTTGATGCGGTGTCATAATCATTTCACAGATGTGTCACCATGATCCTCCGTGGTTTGGCTATTATGCTGTAGTTTGGCAGTTATGTAATGCCATCATCACTTTTAGAAACAGTTCCAATAGAGTGTAATTACTTTCTTGATGAGATTTGATCTGAAGAGCTAACCAATAGAACGTTTCCTCAGTGTATGGCCCGTACCCAAGATGAATGGATATTCTGGAAAAGCTCTCTAGCTTTTTGTTTAATCTGGATCCTGCATCTGATTCATTATATTCTGACTTCTGGTTCTTGGAATTTTATCCAGGGACGTGTGTGTTGCCTGTTAATTGGGGGATTAGTATTGATAACCTGTAAACCAGCTGCCGGCCATTTTACCTGCTAATCTCGGATTTTTCAGTTTCTGCAGCTAGGAGCCTTCAAAATTGTTTGTGAAAATTGAACTAACAGCTACCGGAATTTTTTCAGTGACTTTTTGAAGCTCCTCCCTTTGCTTAACCAGTCTTGTTCCTTGAGAAAACCCACCTAAGATAGTCCCCTTCAGTCAAAGAACAACGCAGGTCTCAGTTTCTTCATGAAAACGTCTTTGTCCACTGCTATGTTACCTCTATGTAGAGTTGGAGGCACTATTCAATAAATGTACTGCAAAATATTTAAGTTATATCTAGACATGTCTTATAAGCTTTTTAAGTTATATCTAGACATGTCTTATAAGCTTTTTAGTGATGGGAAATATTGTTGTGGCTTTTTAAACTTCTTAATGGCCCCAGTAATTAGCACAACACATACTGAGCAGAGGTACAAAAAGGAATATCTAATTAAGCTTTGTTGATTTTTTTTAAAGTATAAGTAATCTTTTACTGAAGATTAAAGTCCCCTTTACCTAAAGAATGAAGTCAACATTTCCAGCCCATAATTTCATAGACTAATTATCATTTATCAACAGCACTCATCTATATTTAATACCAAGAAGTAATAAACAAGTGACTCAAATAAATAAATATAGGCTGCTTAATTTTATGTACTAATTAAAATCAACAAATATTTATTATATATTCATGATATTTCAGGCATTAGGAATAGAAGGCTCTTGGCTGCCTAATCAAAACATAATTTTCTTTGTTATTTTCAGAGAGTAATAAGTGAAAGATCGGTTATTTAGACAGTCTGCATAGCACTGGACAACCAAAATTATAAAAGAAAGACATTTTTAACCAGGTTTATTGGCACTTCATCCACATGAAGAAAGACATATTTTTGAAAATCACAGATTTTATCCAGAACAAGAATATTGCTTCAGAGTTTCAATCCAACCAGTTTTAAAATAAAAATCAATTCCATTTGTGTAATTCATATTGCATGTCCAGTGTGCTGCCTGCTATGCATATACATTATCTCACTGAAGCCACATTGAATGCCTACAATTAGGTATTTTAGTGGTAAAGAAACTGAAAACAAGATAACTTAAGTAACTTGCACGTGATTATTCCAAAGGCACTGTTTTTAACTATTACAATACCGTGAATACAAAAAAAAATGAATGCTGGCTTTGTTGTTCTAGTAGGTAAAAACCATGTTTTAGAGATAATGTTAGACTGCTGAAATTGTAATATTATATCTCTTAAATGCTTATGAGACCTTATTCTCTATCTTAATTTCCTCTGTCGCTTGTAATAATAGCCACAACCTTGTTGCTAGGCTCTCTCCAGTGGGTTCTGACTGATAACTAGACTAGATACAACATAACTAAACACTGCCAGCCCTGCACCATCCTCAATTGTTGTTATGCTTTTGAGTCGTGTTGTAGTCACTGTGTTGATCCATCTCTTCAAAGGTGGGGGGTTGGGTTTTTTTAAATGTTGTCCTTCTAATTTACTAAACATGATGTCCTTTTCCAGGGGCTGGTCTCCCCTGACAACATGTCTGAAGAACATGAGACAGTGTCTCACCATCCTAGTTTCCAAAGATCATTCTGGCTGTGTTTCTTTTAAGGCAGATCTTTTGGGCCAGCACCACAATTCAAATCCATCTATGTTTTGGGGTCTTCCTTATTACTGTCCAGTTTCCACATTCATAAGAGGCAGCTGAAAAGACCAAAGAGATTTTGTACAGCAGATTTTCCCGATGTAACGTGTCCTTTGATTTTTTTAAAATGGGTGCTTCCATGAGTTAATTCACATCTGTGTGAGTCTGGGTACTTTAGAGAAACAAATCCACAGAAACTCATATGTATAAGAGAGTTTTAGATAAAGGTTAAGTGTGCATCAAGAAAACATCCCAACCCAGTGCTGCCCAAGCCCACAAGTCCAACATTAACCCATATGTCCAACACCAATCCACATAGTCCTCCTCCATCTCACAAAACACACACTATGACACTGACTGCAGGAGGAAAGCGAATCAGTGAATGTGTAAGCATCTCAGCACTGGCAGGGGTCTCCACACGGCTGCTCCAGCACCCAGGGCTGCATTGGGGTAGGTCCATGTGGCTTCTCCTTAGGGATATCTTGCAAGAAGTGAGCCTTGCAGGCTGAAGCAGGGAGCTGGCTAAGGTAGCTGCACCCTGGTCTGAGGATCAGAAAGCAAGAGACCCGAGAACTAGAAAGGTAAAGCTCACTGAGCTATTCATCTCTCTGCCCTTCAACCCACCTGTGTTTTTGGCCAAGTTGGCACAATAAACTAAATAATTCAACATCCCAACAATTTTTTTTTTCTTTTGATAGCCGGGCAATACAACTTTCCTCTAGTTCCTAAATGCTCATGAGGAAGTGGGGAGCAGGGAGGGAGGGGAAAAAAATGAGGACCTGATTCTAGGAGCTTAAGTGGAGAGGAAATGTTTTGAGGATGACGAGGGCAATGAATGTACAAATGTGCTTTACACAATTGATGTATGTATGGATTGTGATAAGAGTCGTATGAGCCCCTATAAAACGATTTAAAAAAATAAGAAAACTCAAATAAATAATAACATGCTCATGAATGGCATAACAGCATTGTAAAGATATGCAAAGATAAGTCAAGAAGTACAGTATTACTTCAAAATCATAGAAACTTTCTTTATTAAATAAAATTATCAAAATGTGGGGGGAAAAACATTTTTTTCTTGGTGTCTTGGCTTTTAGGCTTGTTTCTGAGGTTATTCAAAGTGCTGATTTAGAAAATTGATTTGGGTAGACTGCATTGACTTTATTTTCTTAGATATTATGCTCCACTATATTCTAGCTATTAAGTTAAACTAACTTATTAATTTATCATCCCAGTTTCAATTGTTATAAGAAGTCATCCACATATTACACAATTCAATAGTTCAATCAAATCAAGAAGACACACTTGTCTCTTGATCCATGTAAAGATTCCACGTGAGCACAATTAAATGTCCATTATTCTCCATGTTATCCATTAGTCTCAATATTTGTTATGATTCACACAGATAAAAACCTTTGCAAAATCAGTAAAGCACAATTTTGTTTTGTTTAAGCCAGGATCCATTTGACACCAGCAATGATATCCATTATTCCAAGTACTCTTCTCAATAGGGCTTGAATTTCTGGCAGCTCTCAATGTACTGCTGTAAACATTGTTGAATCGTTTTTAGCAAAATTGCATTTGTATTTAATAGTAAGATACTTGTTGATAATTCCAAATTCTGTCAAGTCACCTTTCTTTGGAATGGACATAAATATAGATCAATTCCAGTCAACAGGCCAGGTAGCTCTGTTCCAAATTTCTTGGCATGGACTAGTGAATGTATTCAATGTTTCATCAGTGTGTTGAAACATTTCAATTGGTATTTCACCAATTCTTAGAGACTTGTGTTTTGCTCATGCCTTTAGTGCACCTAGGACTTTTTCCTTCCGTACCATCTGTTCTTGATCAGACACCATCTCTTGAAATGGATTAATGTCATCTGGCTCCTTTTCGATTTGCACTGTCTTAGCTATCTAAAGATTATACTTAGAAAGACAATGATGGAACTTAAAAAAATGAATGTTTTATGTGCTTCTTCCACATCTCTTCTCCCTTTCTTCTTCTAGTCCCTTATATCACAGACACAAAGTTCTCTATCTTTTATATCACATGGCAACTAATATTTTGCTTTGGGAGCTTTTCATAGATCGGAGAGTTTAAAAGGCAAAATGTCAGGAAGTGTTTTTTGCCCCATTTCTTGAAAGTTGGGGAAAAAATAGACACCTTCACACTCACCAAGGAGCCAAGGAACCCAACATGATGCAGTAAGCTATGACTTGAACTCCAACCACAACCATAGCAGCTAGAATTACAAGTCTCTGACTGGCAGACAGATGGGACTATATGCTCCCATACAGACCTACAATTTCAGAAACCCAAATGGGCAATTCTACTCTGTCCTGTGATGAAACATAAAAATATTTATTTTATGTGTTTCATCTACATATCTTCCCCCTTCCTAAAGGGTGCTCTGCATATCGTCTCCCTCCTATAGGATCATTATGAATCAGAATTGAATAGATGGGAGTGAGTTTGGTTTTTTGTTTGGTCTGGTTATAGAATGATAGTATAACAGAAATACCACAAAAAGGTGGATTTCAAAATAGAAATTTAATTTCTCATAGCTTAGAGGCTACATATTTTGATCCGGGTCTCAGTTATAGGGCAAGGCATTCTCCTTTGTCAGCTCTATCAGCATAGCCTTATCTTTTCATTTTCTGATTCCCAGTTTCTTAGAAATCTCCATGTGTCATGGCATTTTTCTTCCCCATTTTTGTATCTAGCTTTTGTGTTTGTGTTTTTATTAATATCTCAGAAGAAATTGCTTCAAATTAAATCACACGCTATTCTTGCCACATTAACATAACAAAGACAACGAATTTCCAAATGAAGTTATAAACATGGGCATAGAGGTTAAGATTTACAAGACATATTTTTGGAAGACACAGTTCACTCCATAAATTATCACAAAAGTTTAAAATAAATACAAATAATACAATTTCAGCTTCTAAATTACATAAATGAAACATGGGTTAAAATTTGGGGGGGCTATTCCATCTTGGGTCAATTTTCACATTTAAATCACCAATAATTATCAATGTTTCTTAATTATATGTTTGAAAATATTCAGAATGAAGAAGTTGGTAGAATGCTTGTTGTTTCAAAACCAGATTTAGTATTTAGTGCAAACATTCAATAATAGTTGGATTACTTGCACTTCCTTGTAGATGTATAGATATCACCTAATCACAGACAGCACTGTTATTTCAGAATTACTGCTGAAATGCTCTCTTTGCTCGTGAAAGCAATGCCTTTCCTCTGGGATTTGGCAATTGGGATATGGAGGTTGACGACAAAAACGAAGTGCAACTTGGAGTTCTTCCTTCACTGCTATCATTTGTTCATCATATGTTACCTCCTGAAATGATTGAATATCAACAAATTCACCTTGCTATAATGACTGTGGATTCCCTTTATATTCTTTTGAGGGTCCCTATGTCATTGAATATTTCACCCGCAGAATTCTTCAGTGTTATATCTCAAAATTTGAATTTTTTTCTTCACGACTTTCAGCTTGAGAAATGCTGGCCATGTTCTTCCTTTGGCTTTCTTACTCCATGTCTTTGCAGATTTAGTTATAGTCTGTATTCACCTCGTGCACTGCCCTCTGAAATCTTTGGTTCATTATATATCATAATTTCTTCTGATCGCTTTAGCTTCCCTACAATTAAAATCAAGTTTCAGATTTTTTTCTGACATCCATTCTGTCTTCTTTCTTTCCTGTGCTTTGTTTGCTTGTTGTTTTTCGCCACAAGTGTGGTCACTTTCAACTGTCTCTTCTGTCTGGAAACACCCATGGATGTAGGGACAGTGTGGGTTGCATCACAGAGACTGTCAAAATTCTATTGTGCTCTCCAGCTTCATATATATCACCAAGGCCATAGTTTTGATGACTTTTAGTCTAACTTCAGCTATAATATTAGTGGTTTCAAACCACAACTCCACAGGTCTTTGGTCATTAGTGTTGGATGTGTTAAATCTATTCTTGAGATATCTCTAAATTCAGGTGGTTAATATTCAATGTCATATTTTGGCTCTTGCAAACTTGTGTTAATTTTTCCCACTTCAACTTGATCTTGCATTGGCTGTTCCACAATCTACCACAGGTCTTGTTCTGACTGATTATATTAAGCTTCTCTGTTGCTCCTTACTACATATGTAGTGAATTTTATTACTATGTATTATATACAGCAAGACCTGAAAAGTTAGTTGCCATTTATGCTGTTGCAAAAATGTATTTATAGTAAATATATTATTCATTATGAAATAATTTATTATGTGATTTCAGTGTTGTTTCTATCACTTTGACTCTAGTTTCTAAGTATTGATCTTTTCTCTTAGTTACCAAGTTTTGCATTCCATTCATCTGTGCACCTTGAGTGAATTTGGTAGAATTCTTCCATTGTTTCCATGGCTGACTTTTTTGGTTGATGTGTAAATTTGAATAATAGTATTAAATAAACTTCCTTGTAAGTGCATGAATATTATTCTAGCATTGGCAACAACATACTTCAGAATATATCTTGAAATACACTTTTTAATGATGAATCTGACCTCGCTACTCTTCAATTTGTAATTTTTGGCTTAGTAAACTTCAGGATGGTCTGATTCAAAATGACACATACCAGTCTATATCAGCTCACGAATGCCTGAATGTACATCTTTATGATTTATGTTTCAGTTATAATGACTCCGGTTTCCTACATGAATACTTTATATGTCTACCTCCTGATTACTAGTGGATATTTGCGGTCATTTGAGATCAGCAAATGAAGATTGCAAATGCTTTGCTCCATCTATGTCAGTAAGATTCACTCAACTTCGAGGACACAACTCTTCACCAGGACTGTGTGGAATAACCTTCACTCTGAGGGGCTCATCTTCCAGCACGATATCCGACAACATTCCACCGCTAGGTATAAAGTTTTCAGTGGCTGACTTTTCAGATGGGGCCTGCCTTTTCCTTGTTCCTTGTATGTTGTTTCTCTGAAAGTTCCTCTGAAACCTGTTTACCACTAGTGACATTTCTGATATTTGAAATATTGGTCGCATAGCTTCCACTATCATACTAGCATACAAGTCACCACAGTATGAAAGATAAGGAGCGGAGTGGCCCAATGTACAATAGGAGGAGGGGGAAAAAAAGTTCAGTCCTGTGCCAGCCTCCAAATCATTGCTATGTCTGAGCCACTTTGTTTCAACCACTTTGGGTTTTTTTATTTATTTATTTAACTTCTTAAAAATTTTATTTCTAAGCTATTCACCTCTCTGTTAATAAGGTGTACAGTTAATGTTCTGTGCCAGGTACAGACCTGCCCATTACTGGCAATGGACTTTGAGAAAATCCCTTTCCTGGCGCCCAACAGTTAAATTACTCTTTTCAAACCAGACCGAACTCCCAATACTTGCAAAAGTGTTACATGGACTGGTTCCCATCCATTTTAAATCTGAACTTACATTATTAATCTATATCAGTGGGTGTTAAAATGAAGTCATTTTAACAAATTATAACTGTACAAATCACGATATCACCGGATAATATTAGACAAGAGTATTTTACAAACACTACATTACATTACCTTGCAATTTGAAATATTACATTCCATATTCATGTAAATTATTTTTTGATAGCTGGAACTTCACAGAATTTAACAGCAGAAAAAGTTTAAAATTTTTAGTTCTGTACATGAGTTCCAACCACCCCTATTTTTACAATCTATAAGGCTCATGTCATGTTGAGCACCAAAATTATCTGCAAAACTGTCGAACTAGTGTTCTTATCCATCTCATGATAGTTTCGGTTTTTCGGTCTTTTTTTGAAGGTGAAAATCTAAGAAAATGCTTGCTACATCTTTAAAGTAGAATACACTTTTTGGCTCAGCAGATGGTGTAAAAAATTGGGCTGTACCTTATTTTCACTGGACATATATAGACAAAAGGAAAAGAAAGAACACTTACATCACCATGAATTTAGGTTGGCGGTCTTTAAGTTGGCTTTATAACACTAAAGCATCGGAAGTAACCGATTTTAGTAGCCTAAGAATGCCCTGTGCCTACACCTTTTTGCTTTACATTTAAAACAAGAAAAGGTATCCAGAAAATGGTTTCAGTTGTCCTTCAAAATATGGACCAAAGAAGGATGGCAACCACAAACACTTCCTCAGATATAGCTCCAATGATATCTCCATGGTGTTCTTATGTCTAGGCCACCTTGGATTGATTTGGACCATGTTTTCTATCCCAGAAGACTCTGAGCTAGCATCGCCCTGTTCCTAGAGGTCATCACAATAGCTTTCAATCACTGCTGGGGTAGAGAGAAACCAGCTTTCATTTCTAGAACCAGCGTTATCATCCTAACTCTCACCTCCCCTTCAAGTTCTGCAAATTTTCCTGTTGGGGTCTGTATGTGCACTTCTGATTCTGTGGAGACATAACCAATACTCTCCCCCTAGGTGGGTTAATGCCCTACTCCCCCCCCTCCCCATCCAGTGCCATCTTCTCACTCTTACCCCACCCCCTTCCCCCACCCCGCGCCCTCTTCCCCCTTTCCCCTAATTTATGTTGGATTAGCATGTACCTCCTTGGGTTTGGTCTGACCTCCACCTGACTGGCTGTACCTCGATCCATACAGTGTGAGATAAGTGGCTTTTCTTCTATACCTACTGTGCTGGTTATCCTTACTGCAGAGGACTCATGTTGTACTTGGCCTTTTGTGATCGGCTGACTGCGGTTAGCATAACTTCCTCCAACTCTTCCATGAAATGACATGTTTCATGTGATCGTTAGTGCTTTTTAGGGATGCATACTACTCCATTGTGTGTATGTGTTAAAGTTGACTAATCCACTTGTCTATCTATGGAAATTTAGGTTGTTTCCAACTCTTTGTGATTGTGAATTGTGCTGCAATAAACAATGGAGTGCAGACAACTGGTAGTGGTCTATTTCTTACCTCTTCTGGGTCTTTGCCCAGTAGAGGGATGGCTGGGTCATAAGGTAGATTGATTTCCATTTGTTTGGAGGCTGTACATATCTACGTGACCACCAGCAGTGGAGGAGACTTCCAGTCTCAATACATCCCCTCCAACATTTGTTGCTTTCTGAACTTCTGATTTGGGCTAACCTCAAAGGTGTTAGGTGGTATCTCATTGTTGTTTTAATTTGCATCTCTCTGATAGCTAATGATCAGAAGCATTTTCTCATATGTTTATTGGCCATATGGGCCTCCTCCCTGGGGAAGCTTCTTTTCAGTTCGTTTGCCCACTTCCTTAGGGGGCTAACTGTTTTCCGCTTTTTGCAGGCCATAAGGGTACTGTAGATATTAGTAATAAGCCCGTTGTCTGTTGTGTCATTGCTAAAAATCCTCTCCCAGTCTGTGTGTTGCCCTGTTGCCCTCCTGGTGAAACTATCGGATGCACACAGGTGTTTTATCCTTAGTAGATCCCACTTGCAGGTTCACCCAATTTCAGGTTCACCTATGTATGTACCTTTCCCTATTGCAGTTAGTCTGTGTCATCCCTGGACCAAGGTTCTTAGGTTTGTCCCGATTCTTTCATTAATGGTCCTGATAATTTGGGGTTTTACTTCTAAGTCTATGATACATCTTGAGTTTTTTCTTATGCATGGGGTGACATGTACATCTTGTTTCATTTTTCTACATGTGGCTATCCATTGTTTCCAGCACCATTTGTTAAAGAGAGCATCTGACTCCCACTTGATACTTTTGGGGCCCTTATTGAAGATCAGTTGTCTATATGCTGATGGTTTTACTTCTGGGCTTTCTGTTCTTTTCCACCAGTCTGAGTATCTGTCATTATGCCAGTACCACACTGTTTTGACCACTGTGGCTGTGCAGTAAGTGTCAAAATCAGGTAAAGGTAATTCTCTGACTTTGTCCGTTTTCCTGAGGAGTTCTCTGCTAATTCTGAGCTTCTTCCCTCTCCATATGAAATTGGAGGTCAATTTTTCCAATTCTTTGAAGAAGGTTGTTGGTATTTGAAACAGAAGAGCATTAAACTTATAAAGTGCTTCGGCTAAGATTGTCATCTTTACTATGTTGAGTCTTCCAATCCATGAGCAGGGGATGTTCTTCCATTTGAGGAGGCCCTTTCGGTTTCCTGTAGTAGGGTCTCATACTTTTCCTTGTGTATAGGTATTTAGTTATTTTAGTTAAATATATTCCTAGGTATTTCAATTTGTTCTTGGCTCTTGTGAAGGAAATTGCCTTCTTGATCTCCTCTTCCATGCTCCTGTCTGACTTATATAGCAACCCAATAGATTTCTGTTTGTTGATCTTGTGTCCTGCCACACTTCCATATTCCTCTATTGCTGTCAGTACTCCCATTGTGGAGTTTTTGGAATTTTCAATGTAAAGAATTATGTCCTTTGCAAGTAGTTTCACCTTTGCGATAGTTTCACCTCCTCCTCTCCCAGTTATATACATTTAGGGTCCTTCCGCTGTCTAATGTTGTTAGCAAGGACCACCAATACTATAATGAACAGAAGTGGGGCCAAGGGGCATCCTTGTCTGGTCCCGCTTTTCAGTTGGATTGTTTCTGTCTTTTCTCCATTGACTATGATGTTGGCTGTTGGCTGTTCATAGATAGCTTGTATTAGCTTGAGGAATTTACCCTCCATTCCTATCTTCATGAATATCTTAATTAGGAATTTGTGTTGGATGTTGTCAAATGCTTTTTCTGTGTCTATTGATATTATCATAAATATGGTTCTTATACTTTTTCTTATCAATGTGGTGTATAATATTGGTGGATTTTTGGATATTGAACCATCGCTGCATCCCTGGGATAAATCCTACCTGATAGTGGTAGATGATATGTTGTATATACTTTTGTATTCTATTGACCAATATTTTGTTAAGGATTTTTGCATCTATGTTCATTAGAGATATCGGTCTGAAGGTCGCTATACCTGTAGGATCTTTGCCCTGTTTGGGTATCAGAGTTATACTAGCTTCATAGAATGAGTTTGGGAATTTGCCTTCCTTTTGTATGCTCTGGAATACTTTGAGGAGGATCAGGGTCAACTCTTCCCTGAATGCTTCCTAGAATTCCCCTGTGAAGCCATCTGATCTGTGGGCTTTTTTTGTTGGTATCTTCTTGATAACCATATTTATTTCTTCTTTAGCTATGGGTCTCTTGAGATTCTTGACCTGTGCCTGGGATGATCTAAGGAGGGACTATTTTTCTAAATATTTATCCATGTCTTCCATGTTTTTTAATTTATTAGAATACAGTCTTTCATGGCAAAAATTTTGTGATTATCCTATTAATCTCATTGGGGTCTGTTGTGATTTACCTTGTTTCATGCTTCATCCTAACTATTGATGTTTGCTCCTTCCTTTCCTTGATTAAGCTTGCCAGCGATCTGTCAATTCTGTTGATGCTTTCATAGAACCAGCTTTTTGCTACATTAATCTTTTGCATCATTCTTTTGTCTTCCCCCTGGTTTAACTCTGCCCTGATTTTTATTACTTCTTTTATTTTGCTATTGGAGCGATTGATCTGTTGGCTCTGTTCTACTTGCAGAAGGTTTTATGATAATGTGTCAGTCATAAGCCTCTCTTCCTTTTTCATATATTCATTTATTGATATCAAGCTTCCTCTGATAATTTCCTTTGCAGTATCCTATAAGTTTTGATATGTTGTATTCTCATTCTCATTAGTTTCTAGAAACTCCCTAACCTCCTCTCTAATCTGGGCCAGTACCCATTCATGTCACAGAAGATTGTTATTTATCCTCCAATTGCTTGCTCTTGCTTTTCTGGTCGTCCTTTTGTTGATCTCCAGCTTTATGTCTTCTTTTTCCCCTAAGGCCCCGTTATCTTGATAACTGCTGTCAGCCCATTGGCTTCTGGATGGAGTTGGGCTGTATGGTGGTCTCCTGCTTGTGCTTGGTGGCTATTGATCCTCTGACCATAGTGAATTGGCCAGTATCTTCCTCAGGGTTTCAACCACTTTGTTAATCTCATTGAGGTCCTCTTTTTGGCTTATCTTTTACTTTATCAAACTTTATTTAAACATTTTATGTCAATTTAGGAGACTAGGAGTCCAAATTCAGGGTGATATGTGTAAGGCAAGCTTTGTTCCTCTGTTGGCTGTGGTGAAAAGTCCTTATCTCTTATCTCTTTAAAGAGCTAGTTTCTCTTTACTAGCTCTTTAAAAACCTCCATATCATCTCTCTTCCCCCATCCTGCTTCCCGGTACATTTAGTTTACTTTATATATTAAAATAGATTGACCCAAGATAAAACATGCACTAATTCTGTTTCATTAAATGGCACTCACAATTTCTAAAGGAATTATACATGAGGTGGTGCTGGGGGTGGGGGAGGGTACATGTCACATAATTGATACAATCTAAGCATCATTATAGTTGTGCTTCCTCCAAAATAGATTTGTTGGTCCACCTGGAAGTCCACATGGTTCATTCATATTCTTCATCATCATTTAAATATATCAATTCTTCCATGATCTTTCTCATTCATTGTCAGCTTTCACACATATATAAGTCAACATTATATCAGACAATGCTTCCATGTTATTCATAAGATGAATAGTGACTAACCCCAAAAAACAAATTCATGAACAAGGAGTTGATGTTGACTCAAAGTGACCTTATAGGACAGGGTAAAACTACCTGTGAGTTTCTGAGACTATAACTCTTTATTTGAGTGGACAGCTCAGGCTTTCTCCCATTTAGTGACTAGTTTTTTTAATTGCTTACTTTGCAGTTAGCAGCTCAACTCATAACCACTATACCACAAAGACTCCTTAAAAGTGACTAATCTCTCAGAAAAGAACGCCTTTTCGTTCTTCCTAGTCTGTTCTTGGTCTGCAATCTCCACTGACTTGTGTGAACCAGGAGTAACCTTCTGTTATTTGGAGTACTAGCAGTGTACTTTCAAGCATCACACCAACACAAAAGTCACCACAGTAAGACAAACTGGCAGATAAGCAGTAACTCAAATAGCTTAATAGATTATTCCATTTAATCCATACAGCAATTTATGTACTTGTTATTATTTTCATTTTGTGGACGAATAAAATGAGGTTCAGGATGATTCAAAACATTATAGCAAGTTGCAGCTAAAGTGAGAGATGAAGATGGGTATAAAATTCTGTCTTTCTGATTCAATATCCCATCATCTTTCCAGAAAACTTCACATTTCTGATTATTTGTGTATATACTATATCCTTGGAGTATAATATATCACCAAAGAATCCAAGCTCTATTGGTGACATGTCTGATGTCATATTGTGCAAATGAATATCTACTTGCAATGTGTATAATTCTGTTTGAAATGGGGATAGAGTGGATTTGAAATCCTTTACAAACCTAAAGACCTGTGTATGTTTGGGGGCATGGAATCCCTCTCCCTATGAGTCAGAAATGCCCCCATGGCTGTAAGTTTGGTTTATTCTTTATCTAGAAAAGTTTTACTTAATGAAGCCAAGAGCAGTGGCAGTTGTTAAAATATATCTAACATTTTTTCTTGTTATCTGTGAATAGTTTTAGCAAACATATTTATTTTCCTACAATTTATGAAGCCAGAAATCCAAACTCATAGTGTTGACTGTAGGGGAAATCTTTCTCTGTAGGCTTTAGTGAACCAGTCTTTACTATTTTCAATATCTGTGGGACTGGCATTCTTAGGCAACCTCTGGCATTTTGGCATCAATTCTTCTCTGTATCTAGGTGGTTGTCAGAGCAGGTGGTCCAAAGGATATACTCTTATCCCTGGTCTTCATTCTTCTTGGTACGGAGGCCACTTTTTCTCTACTGATTTTTTTCATATGTCACATCAGGCGGTGACCTGAGTAAGATTGCTGAATCCAATTGGAATCCCCTTACAACAGACTGGCTGATCAAATCAAATGACATAATATGGGATGATTACATAATTACAAAACTTTCAAACCACCGAAAATCATGCCCCAGCAATGTTGACACAAAGCTCAGAAACATAATTCAATCATTTCATTTCAATTCAATTCAAATCATTGGGTAAATCTGTTTTAAATGTAGACGGTTGAGGCTTGAGCTGTACAGTAACAATAGTGATTTATGTGTTGGAAAGCTCCCATGTCTGTCAAAACATGTTAGACAACACATCAACCGCAAGCTGGTTAAACTGTCACAGTGAATTTCTTAGCTCTTTGTAAACTGGAAGCATAAAATGCGAAAGCATGAACAATTCAACAAAATAACAAAGTATTTCAGCAGGTTTGGGTTTTAAAAAACAACAAACTCATCTGCCTTTTAAAATGAGAATATATAGAAAACACTGACTTTAAATTATCTAGACTCCAAATCATCAGATGATTAACATTAGACTTAGTAGCTAGGAGCGTGTGTTTTATCTCTTCTTCCTATTGCAATACATTTGTAAAGATAACTAAGATCATGGCTATCATTTTGCTATTTAGATACTCTGGTTGCTTGGGACAGTTTATCATATGTCCAGCACACACATGCACATACATGCACACATACACAACCAATTTACAGTAAAAAGAGAGAGAGAATGAAAATTCATTTTATTCCCAAATATAATAGAGCAGAAAATATTCCTCCTGACCACACCCCACCCTACGCTTCCACCAGCCAATAATCCATGTGGTTCTGATGGTTCTTAAATGTATTACAACCTGTGTGGGAATCAAGTATGGCTATAAAGATCAAAGAGCATCTATCATTGACCAAGTAATGTAGGATCAGGAGGTGCAGTCTCCAAGGACTGGAGCTTTAGAAAGTGTGATTGGACACCGTGGACAGAGTTGTTGTCTTCTGCTAGATGGGATTAAAAAATAAATGCAAAAATAAGAAGTCCCCAAAAAATCCAACCAGTGAACCAAAATCAATTAGAAATGAATAAAGAAATTAAGAAAATTTAAAAAAAGAAAATGAAATTAAAATAAAGAAATGTTTGAGAGGTGATTATAAGAGAATGGTAAAAAAATAAAAGTGGAAAAAATGAAGAATTAAACTTTTTTTTTAAGAACATAAGGAGAGGGGGAAAAGGAAATAAGAACATAGGGGTTAGAAAAGTATGATCAGAAAAGAAAAGGAAAGAAGACAGAGAAAGTGAGGAGGGGGACAAAGCACAAGGGCACCGATCCTGCTGCCTGAGGCGTTGTGGCGGCAGGGTGTAGGGGGTGGATGGCATGGATGCCATGGACATTACTACTTGGGAAACCCTTCATGTTGACCTACAAGGCAGCTGAAGGGTGTGCCTGATTAGTTTCTAATCTGTGACTAAGCAAATATATCACTGTATGAAGTACAACTGCGGTTTTAAGGTGAAGAAAAGAAGAACACGGGCCAGATTTTGTATTAATCTCATATTTTTCTTTAATACTTTGTACAATGTCTCATACTCCATAATTTTCTGAAAGAAAATAAAACATTGATAAAGATTTCGATTATGCAGCGGATGGCTCGTGTTTGTGGCAACTGAGTGGCACATTCTGGAATCCCAAGTAGGAAGGTTGTTTTGTTCTCATTCGATCTGTGTTTGTGGGACTGTTGATAAACAGTTGAGATACCAGTAATCAAACGCATCAACGGGAAATCTCTTTTGGCTTGTTTGCTAATAAAGGAAGGATCCTTGATTGGTAAAGGTCTCTGCTACTAATCAACAGTTTGGCAATTCAAATCCATCAGCTACTCCTCAGGAGATGAGGCAACCTGCTTCTGTGAAAAACCACAGTCTTGAAACCAAGTAGAACTATTCTGCTTGATTCTACAAACCACTGTGGGTCATAATCAATTTGATTACATTGGACCAAAACCCAAAACTACTTAGACTGACAGAGTTTAGCCATGAAGATTTCCAGAACAAAGAACAAAGAAGTTCTGCCACAATGTTTTCCTATGACTCCCAAATTTCTTTTCTTTTCCTTTTTTTAAATTAATCAATTTACAGTGAGCTCTTACAGGTAACGTACATTCCGTAGTTTAATCATATCAAGCAGTACTGTGCACTTGTTACTACAATTAGTTTCAAAACATCCTCCTTTTTCTTGATCTCCTGGATATCAGTTCCTCTTTATATCCTCCCTCCTTCCCCCGTACACCCCGAGAACTTTTATTATATATCATTATATTATATAATATGTCATATCTTACACTGTCCGATATATCCATGCACCTATAATTTTGTTGTTCGCTCTGCTTGAGTGGGGTTATACAGTCGTCATCATCATTGCTATCATTTCCCCCTTCCCCTTCTGCCCGCCTTCTCTTCCCCTCCCCTCAGGAAACCATTACTCCCATTACTTTTCTGAAGAATCATCTATGTTGTCTTTCACACATCAAGCTATCTTAATTTTACCAATGAACACACGCAAGTCTATCAAGATTAATAAGGTATAACTGAAACTACGTTAGTAGGGATAGGAAATATTAAAGAACTAGAGAATAGTTTATGTTTCATCGGTGCTAAAGCACCCTGGATTTATCATCTCTTCCTTTTGGCCCTTCTAAGAGAGACTGTCCAATGATCTGACATTTATCAAATAGTATGCATCTTCAAAACCCCTTCCATCACTTACCACTCTTTTTTTTTAACCATTACCTATTTTTATGCCATCCATCTAAAGAAAAAAAGGAAAGAAGTAATAAAGAAAACCAAGAGTTCAAGGTTGCAAATCTATATAAAAGTACTAAATAAAGCAAATACGGTTAATACCATGTCTTATTAAATTGAACCCTCCCTGACTGGTGTGATAAAAGGTGATAGGATCTTTAGGACTAAATTAATTTTACACACCAGTATTCAAACAAATTCTACCTGTAGTGCAGGGAACAAAGAAATCTGCCATTGGGAAAATGGGGGTCCTGCTTTCTATTCCCTAACTCTCTGGTTCTTGCTGGTCAAAGCAAAAGCCATTAATCTAATACTCTGCACTTGCATTCAGAGTCACAGCATTGTAAAGCAGTTGGTGGTCTGGCCAAGTAGCTATTAAAAACAAATCGTTTTCCTAGCTTTAGAATCTTTCATATAGGCAGAGTCACACCAGAGAAAGCATCAGCAAAACTTAATAACTTCTGGGAGAACTTGTATTTCATACTAAATTTAATTAATGCCAGTTGAGAAGTTTTAAAACTTTTTGGTGATTTTGATTTTCTTTTCTCTTTCTTGTGATACTATCTAAATTCCTTAATGTCAAACTTCTTATACACTTACTAATCACCTTTCCACTATGTCCTTAGCTGACACTTTATAATTATTGTAGCTATAATGAATTATTATCTGATTATTTTGCACAACAACAACATGCATCTGATAGTAACAATTGTTGAACTGCAAGGAGAAATTAAAACTGTGATGGTTAATGTGTCAACATGGCTGGACTATTATTCTTAGTTGCTTAGGAGTTATGTAATGAAGTTACTTGGTAGGTATTTCATGATACAATTTGACGGCTATGTAATGGTGTGGTCATTCTCCATTTTAACAAAATGCCAATGTATGCAAAACAACCTGGTATTTGGTACCTAATCATGTTGCTAAGTGGAGAGTAAGTGTGTTCTACTATTCAGCTACTTGACTTCATAAATTAAGTATAATGAAACTAAAATTACCCTTTTCTTCATTAACAGGAATTGTGATGCTGTAAAGGCAACATCATGGGTGCCTTTGTGTCATGGTGAATTACACATTAGACTGCTGACCACATGATCAACAGTTTGAAACCACTAGCCACACCACAGGGAAAAGAGGTGTATTTCTACTCCAATAAGTTGCCCACAGGGGCAGTTCTAATCTGTCCCGTAGGGGGACGGTGTCAGAATCAGCTTGATGGTAGTGAGTAAAGAAAGGCAACATGATTGAGTCATGGACAAGAGAATAAATGAGTTTGATGTAGGCCAGGGTGCCAGATGAAAGGGATCCCCAAGAGCAGGCTTTTTGTTTCTTTTCATCAACTCCTTCGTAATAATTTATTCTCAAATTACATTTACAGTTGTAGATAAAATTCAACTGTAATTTCTTGAAAACGAAAGAAAGAAAATATAAAAGATAGGTGTGAGAGAAAGAAGATGGGGGGTAAAAATGATTTCATCGTGAACTTATTCAGTTATCTCACTCAACTCTCAGTTTGCCATATTGTGTTGCTTATTGCTGGAAGGTACACTACAGGCATTTCAAATAGTAGCAGGGTTATCCATGGTGAGCAGGTCTCAGCAGGACTTGTAGATTAAGAACAGACTAAGTAACAGGAAGCGGCTTTTTACCTCTCAGTAAACAGCCTCTGAAAGACTTTCTGAGGAGCAGTCGAACAGTGATATAGTGTCAGAGAGGCGCCCCTCCATTTGGGAGGCACCCAAAATACAACTCGGGAAGAGCCGTCTCCTCAAAGTAAAATTGAATTTAATGACATGAAAAGAAGTAAGAGTTTAGGTTTTGTTTGCTCATGGGGCTTGGTTTAAAATGAGAAAAATATCCATTAGTAATCAGAACATGGAATGGTTGAAATAGGACCCTAGGAAATTTGGACGTCATCAAAAATGAAATGGAAGTCAAAAAGATCAATAGAGTAGGCATTAGTGAAGTTAAATGGACTGCTACTGGCCATTCTGAGGTGGACTATCATAAGGTTTTCTGTAAATTTAAGAGCCAAGATATCACAATCATTACCAAAAAGAACATTTCAAGTTCTATTTTGAAGTATAATGTGATCTATGATAAATTAATATCCATATGACTATGAGGAAAACCAGTTAAAAATAACTATTATTCACATGTATCCAACAATCATTTAAACTGATGATAAAGAAATTAAAGAATTCTATCAACTTCTTCAGTCTGAAATTGATCAAACATGCAATCAAGATGCACTATTGATTAATTATTGGCAATTGGAATGTGAAAGTTGAAAACAAGAAAGTATAGTTGAAAAATATGGCTTTGATGATAGAAACAACACTGACAATAACATGATAATAGAATTTTACAAGACAAACAACTTCTCCATTGCAAATACTTTCT
Source organism: Echinops telfairi (assembly GCF_000313985.2). Lineage (NCBI taxonomy): Eukaryota > Metazoa > Chordata > Mammalia > Afrosoricida > Tenrecidae > Echinops > Echinops telfairi. The sequence goes on along the minus strand of NW_022103902.1, from coordinate 10,455,174 downwards.
GTAAACAACATAAACAGCTATACATGCAGCTTTCACAAGAATCAAAATGGCTACATCTGTGGGAAGAAAAAATGGGGAAGTTCAATGGCAGCAATCAAAAGAAGTCCAGGCCCTTGCTGTGGCACATGGAACAGACACATCACCAATTGCTCATCGGAACATTTAGGCTGAGACTGAAGAAAGCTGAAACAAGTCTACAAACGATACAATGAGTTCATCCCACCTGCTTTGGGGACTTTCTCATTAACAGATTGGACACACTGGATACTAATGACTGAAGCCCGGATGAGTTGTGTGACGGCACCAAGAATGTCATTCATGAAGACAGCAAACGGTCATTAAACAGATAGGCAAGAAAGAAAGGACCGATGTGGATGTTGGAAGAAACTCTGGAAATTACTCTTGAATATATCAAATGGAAGAAATAACTAAAAGAGCTGAACAGAAAATTTCAAAGAAAGATGTAGGCATTATAATGAAATATACAAAGATCCGGAGTTAGAAAACCAGAAACAAAGAATGCACTGAGCATATCTCAAGCAAAAAAGTTTTGAAGAAAAAAATGCAAGTCTCAAGTTTTAATAGCTAAGTTTTCTATGGGAAAAAATACTGAATGTTGTAGGAAGATACAAACAAGCATGGAAGAAAGAGAAAGACTCACTGCAACAAACAAAAAATTGGTTAATATTCAACATTTCATGAAATAACATATGAGTAAGGATCCTAGGAAGAAGTCCTAATTGCACTGAAAGGATTAGTGAAAAGCCTGGCCCCTCAAATTGATAAAATATCAACGATAGTGTTTCAACAAACTGACGTTGGACTGGAAGTACATAGTAGGCTATGCCTAGAAAATTGGAAGCCAGTTATCAGGCAAATTGACTGGAAGAGATTCATATTTGTGCCCATTCCAATGAAAGGCAACCCAATAGAAAGTGGAAATTATCCAACATTATCATTAATACTATATGCAAGTATATATTTTTGAAGATAATTCAAGATACGGTTGCAGCAATACACTGACAAAGAGTGTCTAAATTGCAAGCTCAATTCAGAGAACAATGTGGAATAAGGAATATCATTGCTTACATTAGTATCTAAACTGACAATAGGTAATATCAGAAAGATTTTTAAAAATTATGTAAAGGCATTTGACTGTGTGGATCATAAGAAATTATTGATAATGTTGGAAAGAATGGGAATCCTGTACACAACAGTTTGAACAAACAAGGGGATGCCGCATGTTTTAAAACAAAGGAAAAGTGTGCATATAGCTTCACTATATTTATGTGTATGTACAGAAACTAATACAGGAAGCTGGATTATAACAAGAAGAATGCAACATCAGGATTAGAGGCTCATTAACAACTCACAATAAGTAGTTGACAGCCCTGCTTGATGAAAGTGAGCACTTGAAGCCTTCTCTTTGGATTACAACCCAGTGTAAAAAAACAGAACAAAATCCTCACAGCTAGACAAACAGACAATATCATATAAATAGAAGATTGACATTGTCAAGGAATTCATTTTTCTCGGATTCACAATCTATGTTCATGGAAGCAGTAGCCAAACCCTCAGATGGCATATTGCACTGGGGAAGATCTGCTGCACACGTTCTTTGGAATATTGCAGAGCAAGGATGTCACTTTAAGGACTAAGATATACCTAACTCGAGTCCCAGTATTTGCAATCACCTCATATCCATGTTGAATGTGGACAATGAGTAAGGACGAGTGGAAGAGAATGGATGCATGTGAATTATGGTGTTGGATTCTTGAAAGATTATCGAAAGTACCACGCGCTTAGAAAAGAACAAACAAAACTGTTTGGAAGGAAGTGCATGCACAGATTTTCTTAGAAGTAGGAATGGTAAGACGTTATCTCATGTACTTTGGACTATTATCAGGAAAGACCAGTCCTTACGAAAAGGACATCTGACTTGGTAAAGTAGAAGATCAGCAAAAGGAAGACCCTCAAAGGCACAGATGATTGACATGGTGACTGTAACAATGGGCTCAAACATAGACACATTTGTGAAGCTGGGGCAGTGTGTAGTTTTGCTGCACCATCATGGGGTCGCCTAATTCGGTTACCTAATAACTTCTAGTGAGACACAGCTGAAGACAATTTAAAACCATCCTGCCCAGCGTGAAAAATACAAACACAAGAAAACAATCCTTTCCTGAAATGAGAGAAAAGTTTAAGGGGGTAATACAATTACTTCAAGAAAGAAAATATGGAATCATTGTAGATATTTTTGCAAAAGGCAAATAAAGGAAGGGCTGGTAGTATAATTCTCTTTATTACAAAGCTGTTGTTAGAGGCTCGGGGGTCTCGTATTGGACCTAACTACGACAGGACCAAACAGTGCTCAATCCTGTGCCATCTTCAGAACCGCTATGTTTGGGTCCCTTGTGGCAGCCATTGGGTCAGTTCATCTTCTTCAGGGGCTTCCTTATTTATTTATTTTGGGGTGCCTTTCTACTTTACCATGCATGATGCTCCTTTCTAGGGACTTGTCTCTCCTGATAACATGCCCGAAGTACTTCAGATGAAATTTTGTCATCCTCGCTTCTATGAATGATTCTGGTTTTACTGTCTGCAAGACAGATTTGTTGGCTCTTCTTGCAGTCCATGGTACTTTCAATATCCTTTGCCAGCACCATCATTCAAAGGAATCTATTCTTCTTCGGTCTTCCTTATGAAATGTCCAACTTTCACAAGCATGTAAGGTGTTTGAAAATATCATAGCTTGGCTCAGGCACAACTTAGCTCTCATTCCTGACACCTGTTCTCTTCAACACCTCAAAGACGTCTTATGCAGCAGATTTACCCAACACAATTTTGCAAACACCAGGGCAGGTCACCATCAGTCAGCAGCTCACGAGCTTAGCGAAGCAGGCCCGGATGGGATATCGAACTCAAGCAATGCAAGACGACAGGATCCACCAGCCTCAAACTCAAGCTATGTATACTCCAGCAATGTGGAGAAGCAGGTCTCAAAGGAACCTCAAGCTCTAGTGACACAATCCACAGTTTGGCTTGTCCCACAGGTAGTATAGCTCACAAGCTGAGGCAGAGAACTAGCTAACGCAGCTGCACATTGGTCCAATCACCAAAAAGCAAGAAAGAGAGGGGCAGGCCTTGCCAAGCCATTTATCTCTTTGTCCTCCAATCAAACTGCAATCTGATTAATTCCACATGTTCCTATTGGCCAGGTTGGCACAATAAACTGACCTACCACAAACACCAAAACATGAAACACTGGAACATAGCTGTGTGTGTGTGTGTGTGTGTGTGTGTGTGTGTGTGTATGTGTGTGTGTGTTTAGCAGAGAATGAGAAGTTGTTCAGACATGAGAGGCAGTATACAGGCACTTGAATTTTATTGAAGTTTTGAGTTTGAATTAGGAATTAAAACATGTCTGAAGTAATGGGCTAGATCTTGTGGGGGCTAGTATCTCTTTTAATACACTGCATTTTTTCACCCAAAATAGATATACCACTTTTGCTTGGGTGAAGTTGGTGAAGAATTAATTTAAAAGGAATGAAATCAAGCTGTACACCCAGAATCCTAGAATGCTCCTCAGAAGTAAGAGTAGCAATACTTCATCCCACTTATTGTGGATGTATTATCAGAAAGTACCAATCCTTGGAGAAGGGTAGAATGCTTGCTAAAGCAAAAGATAAGCATAAAAAGAGGGGGATCATCAAAGAGATTGGTTAATAAGTTCATTATAACCAAAGGCTTCAACATCCCTACTATTGTGAGGATACTACAGGACTGGCCAATGTTTGCTCTGTTATACATAAGGTCAACATAAATCAGAATCAACTCCACCACTCCTAACAAGGTGAGAGAATAAAACATCAGGGAAAACATGAAGAACAGACCTAAAGCATCAGCAATGACAATACGGATAGAGGGCAGGAGTTCATCTAGGAAATAGCTATGAATTTTACTAATTGAGAATATATGGAAGGTTGCAAAAAGAGAAGTTAAGGATTATTTCATCATTTCTATATTAGATGACAATTTAAATAATGTACCACATGATTTCAAGCTGCACTGAAAGCTTAGCCTAAAGCAAGTCTCCAGGAACTGATGGAAAACCGATTGAAATGTTTCAACAAGTTGATGAAGCATTGGAAGCACTCACTTGTCTATGTCAGAGAATGTGGAAGACAACTACTTGTCCGACTGAATGGAGCAGGTCCATATTTGCATCCATTCCAAAGAAAGGTGATCCAACAGAATGCTCAAGTTATAGAACAATATCACACAAATAAATTGTGCTGAAGATCATCCAATAACAGTTGCAGCATTACATTGACGGGGAGCCAACAGAGGTGCAGGCTGGATTTAGAAGAAACCTGCAACAAGGGATACCGTTGCCTGTGTCAGATTGACTGAAAGCAGAGAATACCAGAAATATGTTCACTTGTGATTTTTGACTATGCAAAAGAATTTGACCGTATGGATCATAACAAACTGTGGATAGTATTGAGAAGAATGGGAATTGCAAAACACTGCGTTGTGCTCATGTGAGAGGTTGTACATGGATCAAAAAACAGTTGTGAAATCAGAACAAGGAGACAGTGTGTGGTTTAAAATCAAGAAAAGTGTTCCTCAGGGTTCTATCCTCTACCCATATTTATTCAATCTATATGGTGAGCAAATAATCATAGAAGCTTGGTTACATGAAGTAAATGTGGCTTCGAGATTGGAGAAATGCTTATTAACAACCTGCAACATGCAGATGACACACCTTATTTGCCGAAAGTGAAGAGGACTTGAAGTACTTGCAGATAAAGATGAAGAATTTCAGCCTTCAAAATGAATTCCCACTCAATGTAATGAAGACTAAAATCCTCACAATTAGGCCTATAGTTAACATCATGATATAGGTGGGGGTGAGGGGGGAGTGAAGTTCTATTTTGTCTTGCTTGGATTCACAATCAATGCTCACAGAAGCAGCAGTCAAGAGATCAAATGATGCACTGCATCGGATAAATCTGCACAATTCCTCTTTAACGTGTTGAAAAGTAAGGAGGGTACTTTGAGGACTCAGGTGTGCCGGACTGAAGTCATGGTATTCTCCTTTGCATCATATGAATGTGAAAGTTGGACAGCGAATAAGGAAGACCAAAGAATAATTATGCATTTAAATTAGGCTCTGGAGAAGAATATTGAAAGTACCATGGACTGCCAAAAGAACAAAAATTTATCGTGGAAGAAGTACAGCCAAAATGCTCCTTACAGGCACGGAAGGTGAAACTTCATTGCATGTACTTTGAACACGCTGTTGGGAAAGACCAGCTTCTGGAGATGAACATCTCGCTTGGTAGAGTGGCAGCGAAAAAGAGTTAGAGTCTCACGAAGATGGATTGACATATTGGCTGCAAAAATGGGCTCAAACAGAAGAACAATTGTGAGGCTGGATCAGGATAGCAGTGTTTCGCTGTTGTTCATAGTGTTTCTGTGAGCCAGAACCAATCAATGCTACTAGCAACAACAACAACCGCTTGATTACCTGAGCCAAGAAGCAATTATATTTGTGTTTTATTAGAATAAAGGGAAGAAACATGCCAAGCTCTATCTTAGAAACTAATACTCTCATGTAAGCTGTTGGACAATATGTCCTGCTCTATGATGCCATAACTATAAGACAATCCCTCCAAATCGGTGGTGTTGTTCACAGGTTGTACCATATTTATAGATATTCAGGAGGTTATTAGAAAAGTGGAGCCAATAATCAATATATATTACTCATAAATAGTGCATCTTTCTGATCAAAGCCCGAACACCCATTAGCATATGGAAAGTAGGTTATATTATTTACAAGAAAAAGGAGCAGACGAACGAGAAAAGTTCCACCAAGAGAAGCACACGCCCCAAATCTGTCTGGACAGAGATGATGATTCTGTCTTGTACACTCTTCCCTGCGCCAGGGGCATGGGGCGTCCACGAAACCTTAAGTACTGGTACTCTCCCCGCAGCCACAGGGGTCCTTTTAGGCAGGCTATAAATTTATACTATGAAAGCTCCACCCACCATAGCTGGGGAGACTCAGAAAAGTTTTTTTCTACCAATTATTTGGTAGTCTAAGTGACGAGTTGCATCATTTTAACCCTGTGTGTTAAGCTGGGTTCTCTAGAGAATTAAAACCATGACACTCGTATGTGTACGCATAAAGAAAGAAATGTATATCAAGAAATGGCTTACACCGTTGTGGCAGTAGGTAATTGTAGTCTGGTTAAAGTCCATCGGTCAGATGTAACCTGGAGGTTTCTCCTGTCTCATGTAGCTGTAGGAGTTGGCAAACAGAAAACAGGAAGCTGAAGCAGGAGGGCCACCGGTTGATGGACACAGAGCTGGAGAATCTGAGGTCAAAGGAATGAATTTAAGGTCAGCTCCTGGGATTGATAGGTGATAAAATAGTTGTGAATCCGGATTGCTTTTGCTCTCAGGAAAAGCAAAACTGCAAATTTATTTTAATTTATAAATTAACAGAAGAAAATTCTGAGGTGTGAGCAGGTTATGTGAGAAAACAAATATGCAGATAGAAATCTGGGATACATCAGCATTTATAGGTCAGCTAGAGGAAGAACAAGCAATGCAAAGAGGCAATGGGGGAACCGCCCAAGGGGTAATGAAGATTTTAGCTTTGTTTGTATAATAAATGATATTTTTAGTTGCTTGCTTCCTCTTCTTTTTTCCCATATTTCAAGTTTTTTTTTCTTTTCGTTTTATTGGGGGCTCTTACATATATAAGAAACCATACATCCATTATCTCATGTGAACATGTACAATTATTGGCATCAATCATTTCTAAATATCTTTCTTCTTTAGCCTTTTGATATCAGCTCCTCTTTTTTTCTCTCCCTCCCCACCCTGCAATCCCCACGAACCCTTAATATAAGATGTATTGTTTTATTATTTATACCTATCTTACTACACACTATCCCTTGACCTACTATCCTGAGGGGGTTGTTCTGCCAGCATTGCTATTCATTCCCCTTTTCTTCCCTTCTTCCTCCTTCCCTTCCTCTATGCTACTGGAATCCTTGCTCTCAGTACTGTTTCTGAGGGGGTTTGTCTTACCTGAATTCCATATATTGAAAGCGCTCATCTGTGCCACTATCTATGCACCGGTCTACCGGGAATTGTGAGACTGGACTGAGACCATGATAGTGGGGGGAGGAAGGATTAAAGAACTAGCGGAGTGTTGTGTACAGTATTTGTTAGTACTAAGCGTGGATGCATTTTCTTCTCCATGCAGCCCCTCTCTGCAGGGACATCCAATAATCCACGATGGCCTCTGGGTCTCTAGCATGACCCCTTTCCATCACCTCAATGAGGTTGTTTATTTTCTGTTCCTGCTGACACCTCGTGATCACACATGCTAGTGTGCGTCTTTCATGGGGGCTTTGTTGCTTCCCTGCTAGATGGCCACTTGTTTGGCTTCAAGCTTGTAAAACTCCAGATGCTATCTCTTTTTTTTTTTTAATTTTTTAAAACATTTTATTAGGGGCTCATACAAATGTTATCGCAATCCATACACACATCAACTGTGTAAAGCGCATTTGTTTTTTGTTTTTGTTTGTTTGTTTTTAACATTTTATTAGGGGCTCATACAACTGTTATCCCAATCGATACACACATCAATTGTGTAAAGCGCATTTGTACATCGTTTCTCAAAACATTTTCTCTCCACTTAAACCCCCGACATTAGGTCCTCATTTTTCCCCTCCCTCCCCGCTCCCCCCTCCCTCATGAGCCCTTGATAGTTTATAAATGGGTATTTTGTCATATCTTGCCCCGTCCGACGTCTCCCTTCACCCACCATCAGCTTTCTTCATCCCATTGCCTAATGCCACATTTTTATAACAAAGTGTTCTTGTGTTGAGGGAGTACTTAATTAGAGTCCCAGAGTCTGTCCATTGCCTCAATGTATAGGCATATAAATATATGTGCATAGGCCAATACCCCTATTGTTTTCCATTAATATATTTACATATGTACATCACTATGGTTAAATAGGTTTGCTTCCTAGTCCTTTCCTCTATTGCCTTTTACCTTCCTCCTGTCCCGCTATCGTATTCACTCCTCTCTTGCCTCTCAGTAACTCCTCTGGCTAGATTCAGCCACTCCATCACTACTGAGGATAAACAAAGCAAAAGTTTAAAAGCTAGGCTATGTACAATGAGTTGAAATGTTGAGCATACAGAGAACCCAAAAAGACAATACTTGAAAATGACACTTAAATGCACGCTATGTAAGTCTTCCATGATGAATTCAAGGACAAGTCTTTAATGGCATACATTTCATAATCATTGCTACTTCTACAATGAGGTCAACATCCTTCTCTGACTTTACGATTATTGCGCCAAGTGTGAAAAATGTTCATTCGGTGCTTTCTGACTATAAATTAATAAATATTTGTTAACAATTTAGACCTGTGTGCTCCAACTAAACCATATCACATTCTTCTTCCGCACCACCCCCACCCCCAAACGATTAATCTAAAGGAGATCTATATGTCTTCTCCCAGATCTATGGACCCACTGCCACTCATTCAATTCCAATTCCTAGTGATCCTGGACAGTGTTTTGAGGCTTTAAATCTTTATAGCATCAGACAGTCTCATCTTTCTTCTAAGGAGGAGCCCAGAGGTTTGAACCACTGACCATTCTGTCAGTAGTCGATTTACCCAACAGTGATATCAGGACTCCTTCCAGATCAGTCCTAGAAATACATAAGAAGGTCATAGTGTTATTTAAAATATATATTTTTAGTGTTTACTAAAAACAGTGAATGAGTGTTCTGCGGGTGAAATATTCCATTCAATACATATTATTTTAAAATGTTTTAACATAAATGTTGGAAGGCAAAGGCATGAATAATTTACCAAAATGTGATGATTCAAATTTTTGAAATTTTTTATTCATTAGGAAGAATTTTAACTAACTTTTAAGCATATTCCTAATTCAATTTGGCACCCCACTCAGTACTTTGCACAGTTGGTAAATACTTCCACAATTTATAAATTATCTTGAGATATAGTTTTACACCTGTCTTTTTACTTTATGTCAATGGATCCAGATCACAATTTTATAACTTGATAGCTATATTTAGGGTAGATTTGTATCACAAACTAGATGGTATGTGATCTAAATAATGATTATATTTGCTTTACTTAAATCTTTCACCTCCTGGAGAAGATTTTTAGGACAAAATTATTTTTGTTTCTCTTGTCTTGGTTTTGGTTTTGTGATAAATTGTTTTTATAGGATTTTGCTGATCTGCTGTTTTTTAGTAGTGCACATTTCCAGGTATGATAAATGTATGCAATTGAATGATATTTTGTAATACAACTAGATTTCCAGTTCATACATGTATAGGTTTATTCCAAATAAAGCACGTTTAAACATGTCCCCGTAATTGGTGAATGACTGCGGAGAAATTTCTCAGCAATACATCTGTCTTAGGCTCACATGTGAGCCTTGTAAGGTGCCATCAAGTTCGTTTCTGCCCATAGAGACTACATGGCACAGAACGAGACACTGCCTAGTCCTTTGCCATCCTCACAATTATTATATTTTAGCCCATATTTTCAGTCATTGTGTCAATTCATCTCACTGATGCTGTTCCTCTTTTTCTCTGACTTTCTATTTCACCAAGCAAGATGTCCTTTTCCGTATGTAAAAGCAGTATCCTCTTGCAGGCAGCACTGTATTCGAGATGCATCTTGAACTGTTCCTTTCGATGAGGAATGCTCTACCCCTTCTCTTGGATTTGTCATTCCTGGCAATAGTCAACTGTAAGTGTGTTCAATTCAAAAGTGACAGAATGAGTCCCATTCTCTGTGGCCACGCTCTAAGGCATCAATCTTTATGTGATTCGCACTGTGTACATTCCAGATTCCAACTGTTAATGGATGGTTGCAACTCTTTCTTCTCTTTTTCAGCAGTGGCCCATCAGCAAATAAAGCTCCCCAAACCTGTACCACATCCAAATGATTAGTGTTGACTCTATTTTGAGGATAAAGATCTTCTCCTCTCATGTTTTAACAATCTATAATCTATCAAGGGCCACAAAGTTTGGGAGTGGGGTGGGGGAGGAGGAGCTGATCCCAAGGGCCCAATGGAAAGTAAATGTCTAGAAAAGAATGCAGGGATCGGGTGTCAGGCATCAAAACCATATCATTGTAAATGAAGGTGAGGGCAGAGTGGAGAGTGGAGATACAAAGCCCATCTGTAGGCAACTGGACACCCCCTTACTGAAGGGCTGCGGGGATTAGTTGAGCCAGTCAGGGTGCAGGGTATCAACAATGAAACACACAACTTTCCCCTATTACTTAAATGCTTCCTCCTCCCACTACCATGATGCCGATTTTACCTTAAAAATCTGGCTAGACCAGAGAATGTCCATTAGTACAGATAGCAACTGGAAACACAGGGACTCCAGGACAGATGACCCTTTCAGTACCAGTGGTGCTAGTCGCCATACCTGGAGTGTAGAAAGGAGGAAACGATTGCAAAGATCTACATATAACCTCCCCACTGGGATGGACAACAGAAAAGTAGGTAAAGGGAGACATCGGACAGTCTAAGATATGGCAAAATAATAATAATTTATAAATTATCAAGGGTTCATGAGGGAGTGGGGAGCAGGAAGGGAGGAGGAGATATGAGGAGCTGATATTAAAGGCTCAAGTTTAAAGCAAATTTGCGAATGATGATGGCAACAAATGTACAAATGTGCTTGACACAATGGATGGATGTATGGATTGTGATAAGAATTGTATGAGCCCCCAATAAAATGATTTTTAAAAAAAGAACAATGGACTATATGTACTAATATGTTGGATACCATTTGATGCATGGATTGTAACAAGAGTTGTAAGAGCCCTCAATAAAATGAGCTAAAAAGAAAGAAAGAAAGAAAAGAAACAAAGTGTCCTAATCAGAGGGACTCATCATTTGGCCCTATAACTGTGAGTTAGTTAGTTTATTGTGCCAACCTGGCCAATAAACAAATGTGAGGTTAATTGAAGGGTGGAGGGATAAATGGCTCAGCGAGCCTGGCTTTTCTAGTTCTCCGGTCTCTTATAATGTATTAGTCTGGGTACTTTAAAGAAACAAATCCACAGCAGTGCATTTGTAAGAGAAAGTTTTATGTAACGGTTAAGTGCACATCAAGAAAACAATCCAACCCAGGGCTGCCCAAGCCCATAAGTCCAACATTAACCCATTAACCCATATGTCCAACACCAATCCACAAAGTCCTCCTCCATCTCACAAAACAGCAATGATGCCGACTGCAGGAGGAAAGCCGAGTCAGTGAATGTGTAAGCATCTCAGTGCTGGCAGGGGTCTCCACACAGCTGCTCCAGCACCTAGTGCTGTATCGGGGTAAGTCCATGTGGCTTCTCGTTGGGGATGTCTTGCAGGAAGTCAGCCTTGCAAGCTGAAGCAGGGAACTGCTAAGACAGCTGCACGCTGGTGTGACCATCACAAACTGACAATGTTCCACTGTTATCCCGAAAGTTTTCAATGGCTAGTCTCAGAATTGAACCACCTCTTCCATGTCCTAGTCTGTTCTTATCTACAAGTTCAACTGAACCTTGTTTAACAGTGCTAACCCTACTGGTATGCGATGTACTTGTCACAAAGCTTCTAGCATGACAACAACACACATACCACCACAATATAACAGAAAGGTAAACTGACCACAATATGAACTGGCAGAAAATTGAGGGAATATGATCTGGAATATAAAATGAATGGTATATGAAGAGTGAAGAACGGAATGTACTATGCTACCATTTATGTAAAATTAAATTTAAAAACATAATATGTTATTTTATACATAAATTAAGGCATATCATACATATACTATCCCTAGGAAGATACTCAAGAAAAGATTTACAAGAAATAAGTTAAGTGATTGTCCATAAGGAGGTAAGTCGAACAAAAGAACTTGGAGAGCACAGAATGCTATTAAAATAGCTTCTGGATCTACACTACCCCTGCCCTCCCAATCTTAAACGTATCATTAAGCCTCTAATAATTCGTTGTTGCTCAGGGTTGCCTCTATGGACACCTACGTACTGAGCTGCCCTGCTTCCTTAGGGCTCTAACAAGCTGGCCCTCTTCTTTCATTCCTATCACATCCATATGAACTGTTCCTTGAACTCTGAAAGCAAGTCACCATGCTAGCATTTAAGAACACACCTTTTCACCAATGTAAGTTAACACTGGTATTATACACCTCCTAATTAACCCAGTGGTGTGTTAGGCTGGGTTCTTTAGGAAAGCCAAACCAGTGATGCTTGTAGGGAATTATATTTAGACCAAGAAATGGCTTACTCTGCTGTAGAAGTAAATAAATTAAGTCTGATTCAAGACGGTTAGTTAGATGGATTTTTTTTTGGATTCATGTCGCTGTGGAAACTGATGAACAGGAAGCAGGATGCCACAGACTGGTGGGTGCAGGGGCGAAACATTTCACGATGATCTAATGAATCTAAGGTCAATAGTCCACTGACAGCCCCTGGGACTGAGGGGCGACACAACAGGAGATCTCGGAGTCAGATGCAAGATCCAGCTTCAGCAGAAGGCAATGGGGCAAAGGAGAACTCAGCTCTCCTGTGGATCTCGCACTTAAAATAATATTTTTAATTTGGAGAGCATACATATATCATCCCATTCCATAGTTCAATCTCATCAAGCAGAATTGCTACCACAATCGGTTTCCAAACATTCTTTTCCCTCCTGGACTCCTTGCCATCGCCTCCCTTTCACCCCAGCACCTCCACTGTAACCCCTGCCCTGAAACCCTTATTCTCCTGGAGGTCCCTAAGGATTCATCAATTCTGGGGTTCATGTCCAACAAAACAGAAGAACATAGCGCAACTTCATGAGGGTTACCTCCTATGACATAACACCCTTGAGATAACCCTAATATGAGCAAGCAAAAGCAAAATCAACCAGAACAAAGCAAAAATACAGAACATGTTGAAAAGCGGATCAGGTCCAGCATGCATCGACTGACCAAGTTTAACTCTTCATGTCAGAGTTATGCCTCTGATCTTCTATGCTCATGCACGTTGTTTAGTCGACATTTTTCTCTTTTACAAAAAACGCCAACAAGGTGTCATCAGGCTGTGACCTGGTTGATTGGCTCCACCCTTTCCTCCCCCCAGGAGCGTCTACTTACATAAACTGTATCACTAGTGTAAATAGGGCATATTACTTTTTATTGTACTAATAAATCTTTGCTCTCTTGACTATCAATCTGAGGCGATAACACAGCAAAGCAATTTTGGTCAAAACACAAATGAGTGAAGGCACAATGCACTGCATTCAAATACTCATATCGTCTTTCTCGCATCCTCAAACTGGATTGTCCACGTCCAACTTGTTTCTTTGGGCCCCATGTTAAGGCTCAGTGGGGAAAATGGTTGCTCATTGCTGCAAAGTGTCAACTTGGTTTGGTCCAGGGTCTGGCTTTCAGCAGCTACAAAGGGCCTCCTTGTAAATTCTCTTTCTAAAAGTCAAGCAGAGTCTGCAGTTTAAGTCCTGAGCCATAGTTCTTGCACCTAAGTGCCATGCATTCTACGTTGGCACCATTTAAAACAGAATGTTGTAGCTTAAAGGAAACCAAATAAATAAATAAATCAGCTTGTATTTTTAACCTGGATTTAAAAATAAATAGTTTCTCACAGTAGTGTGGGACCACACAATCTCGCAGTCTATTATTCTTAGGATCACGGAGTCAGAACCCACTCAATGGTAAAAAATAACAAACACAACAACTCTGAAGGGATTCGTTGTAGTCTATACTTGTTCATTTATGCCAGTGGTCTAAAAATGAAGTTTCCAATTATCAAAATTTTTTAACAGGGTTTGGGATATTCAATTCAAATCAGAAATAATTACTTTTGTATTTTGTCTTTTCTTTATATGTATTGGTACCAAAGTACTAAAAGATCATAAGATTAATTCTTCTATCTTAATTGTAAATTATGAAAGTTATCTTCTGAATTTTATATTATCCTCTAAAGCAAAACAAGCAAACTTATCTCACAAATTAGGAAGAGGATGAATTTGTTAGTATGTTGTGATTTTAATGTCCTTACCTCTAAGAGGAGCTATTGATACCTTTTTAACTGATTTTACAAGTCCTCTGGAAAATCAAATAAGATACTATTAAACATTTTTTGACTTGGAAATATGAAATGGCAGCATAGTAACATAGAGGAAGATCAAATCAGAAAGGCCAGGTTGGAGTTCACCTTCTGCTACAGGTTAGCTATGTGAAACTGAGCCTGGACAAACTTCCAAGTCCCATGAATCTTGTTTCTTAAAGGTAGTAAAATTTCTTATCTTAGAGTTCATAATGAAATTAGAAGTACTGTATGCACCAGGCAAGGTCCCTGGGACATGAATTTATTTACTAGATGCTTATTGTCTCCTTATCCCTCCTTCGAAACCAATCAAACAAATATATAAACATTACAGCTATTTTCCATTACACACATTAATCAAGAGTACAAATGCATGGCTGTTATCTTATATCATATGCTTTATTCTTATATATCATCTGAAATAAGTAATTCCTTTCCTTTTAGTCCATGAGCTACTGGATCACATTTTCTAACCAAAATATTAATTGGCTTTGTGTATGTGTGTGTGAGTGTGTGTGTTTCTGAATACATGGTCTAGACCAATGGTTCTCAACCATCCTAATGCCACAACCCTTTAAACAGTTCCTCATGTTGTGGTGACGCCCCCAACCATAAAATTATTTTCATTGCCACTTCATACCTGTAATTTTTCCACTGTTATGATTTGGACAACCCCTATGAAAGGGTCATTCCACCCCCAAAGGGGTCATGACCCACATGTTGAGAACTGCTGGTCTAGCCAATCCTTTGTGCTACAACCTTTTGTTTCCACAATGTCTTCAATTTCTATGTTCTTCTACAAAATGTCCAAGATATTCATCATACTAATTGCTAAAACTCCCTTTTTTCAGTAAGAAAGCACATTTTTAAAAATTATTTTTTGAGAGCGTTTCTTATTTTATCTTTAATTTTAGTCTGTAACTTCTTGGTGCACTAGCAGTTAAAGGACAGGCAAAATTTAGCATTTTATTGAAGTAGAAATGTGAAATTCTTTTTTAAAATGCATTGTGTTTTGAAAAGACAATCAAGGTAAGGACTGTGTTCTTGTTTCTATACAGCAAAAGACTGAAAATAAAATTAAGATTGAAAAATAGCATAAACCCACGCTGAGTTTTGTTATAAAGAATCATGGTATCAATTCAATTTCTTCTGTGAGTCTTAAAGCTACATTTAAAGAAGTTTATCACAATATAGGTGATTGTGTATTCAGTATATACAATATGCTTTTCAAAACCATCTTTGTTTCAATGCTAAGCTTCTCGCTGTCATGCATATCACACTAGGAGTATTCTTTTGTCTCTCCATGTGAACTCTTTCTCTGGTAACCTTCGGTAAGTACAAATAAAGAATGCCAAATACCTTGAAATAAGGTGTTAGGTAGCTGTATGCTTTGCTATTCTGAAGTCTCTTTGAAAAGTTTCATTGAAATGTGTATATTAATGGTGTTTGTGCGTGGGTGGTGTTTGCAATTTCAGGGCAGTTGAATGAACCTTCTGAAAGGCACGAAAATTCAAGTACAAATTCAAGAGTTAAGGACACTGGCAAGTGCAGCATGAACAGAATACGTGAAAGGTGTTCAGTCAGCTGTGATGTGAAAATTGTGGTTTCGAGTCAAGGTGGCTGGTCGTGAACCTATGCCCCTGCGGCTGCCGAAAGAGACAAAATCTCTAAGGCTCCATGCTGAAATGAGCCACATGCATTTTGTGAATGCGCATCTATGTTTCCTAAATGTTTGGTTAAAAATGCATGAGGGACTCATTTCTAAATGTTATCATTTAATATGAAATGTGTTTTTATTTGTGCAAGAGTCTCCAATTATTTTTATAATCACAAAACTTTAGAAATTTAAGCCAAGCCATGGTTAAAAGTTCTTTCATTAGAGAATAAGAGAAATTCTAATAAGGAAGAGACTGGTAGTTTAAATGTTTTCTGGCAACTCACAATTCCACGTGACATCCTATTTCATTAAAAGAAGAGTTTTATCAGAATGTGTGTGTTTTTTTAATCACACCTCAGAATAAAAGCTCAGCCAGTTCCAAATTCAGGTGTAGTTCTCAATATTCTCCCTCTTTTCGCTCATTTTTCATTGAGGGATCAGAAAAAGAAACAACAACAACAACAAGAAGCATGACTGAGATAACTCATTAAGAGTTGCTTTTGAGTGAACTTAGGAACTTCTTTATAGAGGAGAGATTTGCTAGTGCACTCACATCTATCATAAGGAAGGTATTGTGAAGGTCAGACTGAAGCAGAGAAGAAAAAGTGGGATTTCCCTTCTTGATTTCCAGACATTCATTTCCTGAACAGCTTTTTAGGGCATCCAATGGCTGCTCATCTCTGCCCCAACTCGCAGAGCTACCATCATTCAGATCTTCACTAGAGCACGTGCAAGATTCAATTTTGAGGTGCAGAGGCCTTTTTCAATAAGCATAATTACAGTGATAACCCCAGCTAATATCTATCAGGTTCTCACAATGAATCAGACTCATTGACTCAATATATGAATCGATGGAGGATGCAATCAATATACTTAAAAGAAGAGACTGGGAATGATGAGAGAGAGGAAAAAGGTTAAGTCAGAAGCCTTTCCTCCTTTTCTACACTTAAGAACCCTCTTAGAAAGATATTTCTGAGTTGTTTTTTCTTCTGGAGCAATAATTATCTCATGGGTGGTAGTCATATTGCAATTAGCTCAGCATTCTTCATATTAGAGGTGGAATTTAACTGGGGCCTCTGTCTACTGTCGAATGTTGAGAGTATCAAATGTGAATAATGCTTGTGTGTGAGTGTGTGTGTGTGTGTGTTTGTGTGCACACGTGGGCGCACACACGCGTGTGTGAAGAAGACTCCTCTGCCAGCCCCGCAAAATGAGTAAGAGGCCCCACAGTCAGACCCAACGGGAAGCCGAACCTTGGATAGGAAGTGATGATTCTCTGCATCACACATCCGAACTGAAAATGCATTTTCATACAGAATTAATATTACAGAAAGTGACTTAGTTATTAGACTAACCCGAATAACAAGAATATTTTTTTCTGAAGTCTTAAGCATATTTAAAACTTATCAAACATGATACTGCGGTGCTACACAGGGAGTCTCTGGGGTTTCAGGAGTCTGAAAGCACCAAACGCTCCCTGGGAGCAAGTTGAGGCTTTCGACACTAGAAAAGATGTACAGTCTCAGAAAGCTGCAGGGGCAGCTCCGCTCTAGCCTATAGGGTTGCTGTGAGTTGAAATCAATTTGATGGCAGTGGGTTAAATAGTTTGAGCTTTGTTGCTTCTGAGCTAGATTGCCGCTCGTAACAAAGAGGAAGTGCTGAAATCCTGGT